>NC_090189.1:34997138-35673388 GCF_024679245.1 Pseudorasbora parva
AGAATATTCCACAGTTTTTATTATTATACATTAGGCTATGTTTATGTGCCTATTATATGTAGACTATTGAGTGACTAGAATATTTTAATTAATTCCACACAAAAAAAGAAACCTAACCATTGTTTTTTCCAACTGGAACTCCGTTCCCCCTTGAAATTCACTCCCCTGACTCCGTCCCCCCGCGTACCCTCCCATTTCCACCCCTGGCAACAACACAATAAAGACAACATATCACTTTAAAAAGCATTAGAATAAAACAGATTAAAATATTAATGATGATATGGGGAGTTTAAATGAAAGCTTTAGGGGGAAACTTATTGTATAAAGCAATGTTTGCATTTTTTCATGCACTTATTTGAAATGCAATCATCAATAATTTGATCAAATTGAAGTTTTTTAAAATAAAGGGATACTTCCAGCCCATGTATAATTATACAAAAAACTCACTGATTTGATCATTGTAAAAGAGTCATATCCTCCATGTTTGAGTGCAATGATTGGATAGCATAATACTGTAGACATAAAAGGGTTGTAATATAATGCAAAAATAACATTAAAAATAAAATGTAGTCAGTCTGATTTTAACTCTGGCAGTAACTTGAGCTGTGTACTGCACGTTAATCTCATGATTGGCAGTGCAGACAATATGCGTCTTTCAGATAATGTAACATGATAAAATAAATGATTGTTCAACTAAAGTAGCTTGTCTTTTCAAAACTGGTGTCAGTCCATTGACAATGAAGATGGAAATTCGGAAAAAACTAATTTTTAATTGTTTCATTCAAATTAATGTTTTTTTTTTTTTTTTATATATATATATATATATGTAGACCGAAGCAATTAACATTTTGTTACAACCTGTATTAAATTACATGCTATTGTAAGTTGTCTAATGTTTCTTCTTCAGAATTGTGAAATAATCATAATTAAAATCATTTTAAACAAACAAACTAATAATGATTCTCAATTTACCCAGAATCGTGCAGCTATAGCTTAAAGGTGTCTGTGTAAAGTGTTACCTCCAGATGCTGCCGCCTTCTTCAGGCAAGGTTTACAGATTGCCCCATTAAAGTTCGCAGGTTACCTATTAGCATTGGGTTTAAATATTGCCAAATATGCGCTTTTACAATCTGCTTTGAAACCAAATCTTCAGCAATCTTGTCAGTCAGCATGCCTTCCTCTTGTCATGTGATTAATTCAATCTAATTCCTACTACTGATCAGGGCATTGTTTCCCAAAAGCATTATAAGCCCAAGTCAATCGTCGAACAATTGCCACTAACTTTCAACTTTCAGTTGTAATCAACTTTTGGGAAATGCAGCCTTGTGCTCTTCTGCTCAAGCTGAGTTAAGCAGGCACATTCAATTTGTTAACTGTAGTGTCTGTTCTCTAACTGAACTAAATGATTTGTAGTACTATAAAAATGGTAAGACTTAATTTCACAGTGTCCTTGTTAAATGTTACATTTAGTTACTATAGTAATAACTATACATTATGCATAATTACATGCAACTAACCCTAAAACAACCCTAATCCTAACCATAACCCTATAGTAAGTACATAGTTAATTAATATTACTCCGTACCATGGCGTGTAATTACTCTGTAATGTATAGTAATGTATAATAACACTGTAACAAGGACACCTTAAAATAGTGTAAAAATCAAAAGACTCTGGCCCACTTACCCACTTGGGCAGTTACGTTTGGGCAGTTACACTTGCCCACAGTCACCCCCGACTGTGCGAAAGTGTAACACCAATGACTATCGCTTGTAGTATGAACAACTGTTGTTTTGACCTGCTGCTGACTGAAAATGTAAAAACAGTAAACTGGTGTTACAGCTGACATTTTGTCTTTGAGGACCATGGTCCTCTATTTGAGGGTACATCATTCTTTTCAACGGTTTATACCTTGTTTTTTTTTTTCTTTTCTTTTTTTTCTCTCACCTCACCAGGATGCAACATAACAATTAGGGGTTGGGTTGTTGTCCAGAAATTATATCGATCTACAATAATAAAATATTATCGTAAAATGTAAACAGTTTTTTTTAGGTGATTTTTCTTGTTGAAAACTGGTGTTTTTGAATTTTATTATTTTAATTGAAAATACGCATTTGTTTCATTATTTTACAAAACGTACCTCATTCCAGTCCAATTCTAGTGCAGACATCATAAAACATGCATTATTGTCTCTTTTCTCAGCCTTTTGTGGAAAACAACGACAAATTTGTGAGTGAAATTTTTGTACAGACATTTTCTATGTCTAAATTCGAAATGTACACTTTTATTTAGGAACAACTGAAACCACACCTACGCAATAAGCACTTTCTCTGCGGCCTTATCATGTTAAGAAGTTATATTTCATATAAATAATATTATAAATAAATGATTTAATTTAATGTTATATATATTTCATCATATACGATAAAAGAGTAAGAAAAGCTGCGTTATAGCTTCAGTTGCTGGGTTTCTCTGAAAAATGCAATTCACACGCATATACACAACTGACTAATAAGAGCTCTATATAAAAGGTGTTTGTGTTTGAAGTTAAACCTATTTTGAGAATTACACACTTGGGATTGCTTGAGGATCTGGCGAGAAATGTAAGGTCTATTGACAAAAGTCTGTAAAGGAAAGGTTGTGCAGCAGAAAGCCTTTAAATGGAGATGGTTTTGGGCATGTTTTATGCTAATTACTAACCTGGTGCACATGCTTGCTCATTGAATACTCCAAATTTACTAACATTAGAACGAGATTACAACAGTAGTCAGCTTTGCAACCATCTACAAAATATATAAATATTAACAAATTTATTCATGCTGCCATGTTTAGCCTTCCAGTCTTTTTCGAAATAAGTTCACAAATGCATGCTATTAAAATTTTGTTCTGTATTAATACAATTAGTATTGTTACACAGTGTCCTAACATGATGTAATATGATGTGGGATAAAAGGTATCTTTTCCATGTTAATCAGAGGGTTTGTCCTAACCAACTATTTTTCTGCGACTTTGCCGCTGTAACAACACAACGTATGACAATTATAATCTCAGATAATGTTTGTTATGTGCTTTATTTAATATTAAAAGTTAGTAATGTGACTTGGAATATAATTTAGTGCTTCTAGCTTTGTAGCCGTACTAAAAGCAACAATGGATAATTTACCTCAGAACTTGAAATTAAACAAATGGCAACAAGAACGTTCAAACTGTAAACAAACAAGTGTATTTCTGTTACAAAGATTGTTTGTTTAATTGGTATGTTTAATGTTTAAATGTAGTAATATTTGTGAATTTGATTATGTAGTTATCCATATCTTTTAGAGTGCCAACAAGGTTTATCTCGGGTGCCGTGCACTTTCTGTGAGAGCCCGCCCACACACTTTTCTGATTAGCTGTGGGTTTTAATGGATTGTTTTCGCATATCGTAGTCTTGTCTGGCGTGGACAGATAAATTGTTTGTCAATTTTAGTGTTGGCTTAATTAAACAAAAAAAACGTTTTACATCCCTAGTAAAGCCTCATATAAAGTCCACCTTTGGTTTTTCAAGCTAGTATTCCCCTTAGAGTGCACCGCAGCTCAGTATGAAACTCACAACACCTTCAGGGATGAGACACTTTTAAGATCTGCTTACATGCGCACAAAAAGCGATTGGCCCACAGCCTTCAGTTTTGACATGGTCTCTGGCCACTGCAGATTGTTGAAGGGCAGCTTGCAAATTGCAAGATCACAGAGTGAATCTGGGCTGAACAGATTTAGCACAGAATTCACTTTAGAATGAAGCAGTATGCCACAGATTTAGCCTGGCATACTGTGGAATCTTAATGATTCAGGACATGCAAACAAAGCGTAACCTTAGACAAAAAGTGCAGACAAAAATGTGCCCTGGTTGAAATCTGATTATAATGTCATCTGTGTTGTGCATGCATGTTTTGTGTATTGTTGTGGATATAATTTTTATTATGTACATTGTGAGTTTTATGGGGGGGAAACTGTTAAAGGTAGGGTAAACAATGTTTCTAAGTCATTGCTGTACATTAATTATTGAAATCTACCCAAACAAACATCCTTTTCTTCACTGCTCCGCTTCCAAAGCTCACTATCCAATCCTAACCGTCTTATTAGCTTTTCTCTTTTGCAATGTCTCTCAGGCATCTCTCTTTCAACAGTCTTTCTTCAAATCTCCCTCTTGCTCGTTCTCTTTCCTCCATCGTCATAAGCCACCTAATGCTGACTGGCTGCAACTTTTTTGTTGTTTCGGTCAACAAACTTTCAAACAGTGTTTTTCAAATATTGCACCTTCAATTTTGCTCACTGTATTCTGACCCAAACTCCTCTAATCTTGGTTTGCAGGCGTTTAACAGCTGCATCCAGATCAAAATCAGTACTTATTTTTATTTTTATAATTGTCAAGAACACTAATTTTGTCCAAAAAATAATGGATTTGTTTTTTGTTCCTCCACTCACACTGCCTTTCCTTAAAAATAAAAATAAATATTGCATGACAGTTTGATAGAATGTGTGTAATGCAGGTACCAGTCACTAATCCCTGCCACATGATTTCCGCATTCTTTTCCCATCTGTTCACAAAAACATATTTTGTTCAGATCCTGGAAATTAGAATCAAACTCATGTTGTGTACTTCTGCTGCTATTCCATATGCATCTGTACCTTTTGTCAGCAGTGACCCAGTTTAGAGCTAGATTGTGTTTAACACATCACAAACCTAGAGGCAAAATAGTCCACTAGAAGCAAAGTGTAGCGGCTGCTTTAGTGGTCTTTTATTGCTGGGGATTGATGAATGCAATCATCACTATTGCTCATACCTAAGGTTAGTGATTAGAACAAACAATTAAGGTGTGATGCAACAGACGAAAAGTCCCATAGACATACAATGGCTGCATTTACATGCAGAGGAATATCCTTTATTTATTGTGTAATGTTCATATTGCGATTTATGTAAGTGTCATGTACAAGCATTGACCTGATTAGCTAACCAACCGAATCCAATATTCCAGTTTCTATGTATCTGAATAAGACAATAGGTATATTATTATGGTCCCACTTTGTTAGGTGGCCTTAACTATTATGTACTTACATCAGTACAATATATTTATTGTATTCATATTGTATTGGAAAACACTTACTGAAATTGAGGCGGGATACAGATAAAGTTATGGACAGGTGTGGTGGTATAGGTACGTTTAAGGGTAGAGTTAGGTGTAAGGGAAGTATCAACAGGTAATTTTTATACTGTAAGTACAATGTTAAAGGTGTCATTAACTGGCTTTTTTTCTTTTTTTACTACTGCTGTCTGAGGCCAACTAATGACGTTTGTGGTTTTGTTTTGTTTTTGTTTTTTACATTCAAAAACATTATAAATAATAAGTAATTGGCTATATTCGACACTGGTTTTGAGGCTGTCTTCTGAACGCTGGGTTTTGTCCCGCACTGGAGACTTGGAAGTAAACGCCCATGGTTAGGATTGGATAATACTTACATATTTAATGAGCTTCAGCTCCGCTGTCATATCTATGCCCCTGTCAGTTCAGTTCACATGAGGGAGAGATTATTTTGAAAGTGGCAACTGCAACTTGTCTTTATCAAACAAAAACAATGATTTATATCTCGTCCACCCGCGATTGTATTACATGGCCCACACCCGCATGATTGGTTGATATAAGTGTGAACCGCAAGCTCTCTCTCACACACACGCACGCACGCACGCCCAGATCAAGAAAACATTTCTGCCGACGGGCGTACGCTTTGGTAGCCCCGGGACTAGTACTATTACATATAAAAAGATGTTTTACTCACGTAAGTTTGTTGCACCGTTCCAGTCGGATCCAATATAGAAGGCACAACATTGCCCGAGGTGTGTTTTGTCCTGAAGCTCACGAAATGAATGCAGCTCAAGAAGGAAACTCACGATCGTTTTCTGGGCCTGGTGTCTATCAAAAGCTTTTCGTTGACTAAAAAGGAAGTTTTCAGCTCTGAAACTTACAGGATAATCTTATATTATCATGACCTTTTATATCAAAAGCTTAAGGGAAAGTTGATTTCTCAATTCATCACCCCTTTAAAACATACACAATAAGTGTATTGTAAAAAATTATTCATTTAAATATTAGAACATAGTAGTTAAGGCCCCCATATATAAAGTGGGTCCATTATTAATATTATAGTCAAGCCAACTTTATTTATATAGTGCTTTTTACAATGCTGATAGTTTCAAAGCAGCTTAAAACAGGTGTTAAACAGGAAACTAATGCTATAGATTTTGATTCGGCTGTACAGCCTCTCTGGAGAAAACGTGGATGTCATCTAGCTCATTTCAATTATCATATATTATATTATATTATATTATATCATATTACATTTAGTTTAGTAATTCTATTTATTTGGATATTTAGTTGGAAATTTACTGTTCCCAACTGAGCAAGCCAAGCCAAAGGCGACAGTGGCAAGGATACAAATTTGACAGTAAATAAACAGTATTTGAGTTTTTCATGCAAGTCTAACAGTATAGAAAAATATATTTCTACAAAAATGTAATCAAATGGAGAATAAAACAGTCTTTATCACATGAATTAAAATTGCTGTATTGAAGCTTTAAAAATGTTATTCAGTTATTTGTTTTCCTTTTGTTATTTGATTAACTTTATGGGTCATGAAACACTAAACTACATTTTCTGAAATGTTAATCATCATCATGTTCATTATCGTCAGTCATGTGTTGCACATCATAGAAGACAATGTCACCAATCGTTGTTTTTAATTATATAAGAAAACGAACTAATTTGAAGCTTTCTTGTGCTGTTTTCATGTTAAAATGGTCTTTGTGTCAATGTTTTCTTACATCATTGATGACTCATCTTTGCCTTATAATTATTCTTGAAACTGCGTATCTTTTTAAGATTCAATTCCCCCCCTCACAACAAGATAACTTACCATGTTTGTCATTGTCAGAACCAGAGTTGTATTTATCAGTTACATGGAGATCAAACCGGAAAAAGAACGATTTTTTAAAATGTTTTTATTTTTTAGGTGGGTGTTCACGGCATTAGGATAGAATTTTTTAATGAAAAAGGATCAAAGCGCACCGCCACCTACCTGCCAGAGGTTGCGAAGGAGCAAGGTGAGAAAAAAGTACACTTGCCTGAGTTTTGTCTGTCTTCAGTTACAATGTAACAGCAGAAACAAGATGAAGAATAGGCCAAAAGATAACACTTAATCAGTATGAAAAAACAGGATTGAATTTGTTCTCTCTCCATAGGATGGGACCACATTCAGACCATAGATTCCTTACTTCGAAAGGGAGGTTACAAAGCTCCCATCACAAATGACTTCAGGAAGACTATTAAATTGACCAGGTGAGAGAATTGCCTTTTCTAAAAAAAAATTATCACTTTACAATACAAGGCTATATACAGTGCAAGTGAATCTTTTAGTGCTTGTGTCTAATGGTACAATTCCCTTAAGGGAATTCTACACAGAATTTCATAGATAGCAGATTTAGACTTTTTTTTTCTTTGTTTTGTGTGTGTGTGTGTGTGTGTGTGTGTGTGTGTGTGTGTGTGTGTGTGTGTGTGTGTGTGTGTGTGTGTGTGTGTGTGTGTGTGTGTGTGTGTGTGTGTGTGTGTGTGTGTTTAGTAATTTTGAATGGATCCGTTTCTTTTGAACCGTCTTTTGGCATCTCCATGTGGACCTGTTATACAGTTGTGGTCAGAATTGTTGGCACCCCTGGTAAACATGATCAAAGATGGCTGTAAAAATAAATTGGCATTGTTTATACTTTTTTTATCTTCCAAAAAAATCACAAAAATCTAACTTTTCATTAAAGTAAAATAATTCAAAATGGGCGTAAATTATATTATGAATTAAATGCTTTTTCTCCAGCTTCACTTTGGCCATAATTATTGGCACCCTTTTATTAAATACTTTTTTGCAACCTCCTTTTGACAAGATAACGCCTCTATAATGCCTGACAGGTTTGATGAACACCCAACAAGCAGGCATGGGGTACTTTTTTTCTGGTGGGTCTGGTCTTGGTTTGGTTGGTCTGCTAAAAAGCTCTCTTTATAGTTTCCTCTGAACACAGAACTAGGTCCCTTTTGAATTTCGTCGTATCTGACAGCTAAATATGCAGTAATTTTTCTGGATGAGCAAGAAGGATTTTTTTTGTCACCCTCCCAAACAACATGTGGTGATTTGTAGTAGGTTAAAAAAAAAAGATTTCTGACCCCAAGACTCAACTAATCTCTGCAATTCTCCATCAGCCATCCTTGGAGAGTCTTTGTCCACTCAGACTTACCTCCTCGCTGTGCATTAGGACGATATCCCTCCTCTTCCGGGCAGATTCATAACATCTTTGTTTGATTGAACTTCTTAATTATTGCCCTGATGGTGGGAATGGGAATTTTCAATGATTTAGATTTTTTCTTGCAACCACTTTCTAATTTGTGAAGCTCAGCAATCTTTTGCTGCACATATACATGTGCCCGTAAACGGTAATACAATATATCACAATAATGAACATGCACAATATTGTTAAAGTGGACACTTCAAAATACTATGAATAATTATTTATTACGAATCATTCAGATCTTTAGAATGCATTTCAAGAATGCTTTACCCATCAACTGTTTAAAATGAACAACATGTCAAAGGGGAATGCGCACTGATGTAAACAGAATCGACGTGTATGAGCAGCACATGGCGGGATGAGTGAAAGAGACGCACATTCACTCTGTGACAGCAGAGGGCGCTGATGGAACAGCAGAAATGCAGCCATTTCCCCGAGAAGGGTCTGACTGCAGAGCTACAGAGCCAGTTTTACCCCAACCACAGTTTTACCACAGCAGTTCTGACCGCGCATGCGCATTGCGTCGTTATGTATTCGAGATGCATGTTACGGCACTGGAAGGGAATAAAACTACAATTTTATTTATTTATTTATTGTAATTGCACTTGTTTGATTTTATAGTTATTAGTTAGTGATCAACTGTAATGGTAAAATAATGAAATGTTTAAAATGTAAATTGTAAATGTAACAGGCCTAAATAAATGTAAATTAAATTAGTTTCTTGGTTATGTCTCCAACAAATTAATAATATGCTCACACTTTCAGCCTGTTTGAAAGTACGTTTTATTCGTGTTCAAGTTTATGCATTTAACCCAGGCAGAATTAATCAACTTGAGGAATTAGTTATCTTGACTTTAGACTGATAATTTAATAATTATAGAAACCTTTGAAATGTCTATTCGAAAGTTCATTTTTTTTATACCAGGCATTGAAAATGCATGGTGTTTATTATACCAGGCTGTTCGTAAAAAAGAAAAAGAAAAAAAGAAGCGTAATAGGAATATTTAAGTGTTCATGACAGCATTGTTTTATATCAGTAAAGGAGCCTGAAGGCCTCTGGGCAAAAGCAGATGCAAAAAAATAACAGCAGGAGCAACAATAATCAATAGATAGTTTTAGGACAGAATTAAGATTTAAAAATCAAATGTATCAGCGTGCTGTGAAAAACCGCTGTAGTGAAACTGCGCATGCGCGGGTAAAACCGCTTTAGTGAAACTGCGGCTCTGCAGACAGTTATTATTGATTTCCCCAGCAATCCACGTAAACAAAACACTCGGGCTACTAAACACAGCCATTTTGTATTAATTACAGTGCTCAGCTCATCACATAACCAAATACTTAATACTTCAAAAATGAAGGTTATTATTTTTTATTTTTTATTTTGATCTGGACTAAATTACATGCCCTAGATATTGTTTGAATATGTTCTGATTCTTTGTTGTTCAGTCACACACTTTACAATAAGGCTCTATTATTTAACATAAGTTCATTCATTAACAAACTGACAATGAAAAATACTTCTAAAGCATTTATTCATCTTAGTTAAATGTAAATTTTAGCATTTAATGACACATTATTAAAATCAAACGTTGTATTTTTTAATGGACCTGAGCTAACACTAACATATGCTTTAAAAAAAAAAAAAACTAATCTTATCAAAGAAGAATAACTTCTGTAAAACTTTTGCTATTCGCTCTTTGTTAACATTAATGCATTAACTAGTGAGGCCTTATTGTATATTTTGACATGCATTATACGAGCAACGGTTGGAGTTAAAAATTAAAAATGTTGTTCTACTGAAGAAACAAACACCTACATCTTCGATGCCTTGGGGGTAAGCAGATAAACATCAAATTTAAATTTTTGGGTGAACTATACAGTGCCTTGCGAAATTATTCGGTCCCCTTGAACTTTGCGACCTTTTGCCACATTTCAGGTTTCAAACATAATGATATGAAACTGTAATTTTGTGTGAGGAATCAACAACAAGTGGGACACAATCATGAAGTGGAACGAAATTTATTGAATATTTCAAACTTTTTTAACAAATCAAAAACTGAAAAATTGGACGTTCAAAATTATTCGGCCCCTTTACTTTCAGTGCAGCAAACTCTCTCCAGAAGTTCAGTGAGGATCTCTGAATGATCCAATGTTGACCCAAATGACTAATGATGATAAATAGAATCCACCTGTGTGTAATCAAGTCTCCGTATAAATGCACCTGCACTGTGATAGTATCAGAGGTCCGTTTAAAGCGCAGAGAGCATCATGAAGAACAAGGAACACACCAGGCAGGTCCGAGATACTGTTGTGGAGAAGTTTAAAACCAAAAAGATACAAAAAGATTTCCCAAGCTTTAAACATGCCAAGGAGCACTGTGCAAGCGATAATATTGAAATGGAAGGAGTATCAGACCACCAACTTTCAGCTCACACAAGGAGAAGACTGATCAAAGATGCAGCCAAGAGGCTCATGATCATTCTGGATGAACTGCAGAGATCTACAGCTGAGGTGGGAGACTGTCCATAGGACAACAATCAGTTGATACTGCACAAATTTGGCCTTTATGGAAGAGTGGCAAGAAGAAAAAAAGTGTTGTTTAAAGTTTGCCACAAGCCACCTGGGAGACACACCAAACATGTGGAAGAAGGTGCTCTGGTCAGATGAAACCAAAATTGTACTTTTTGGCAACAATGCAAAACGTTATGTTTGTCGTAAAAGCAACACAGATCATCACCCTGAACACACCATCCCCACTGTCAAACATGGTGGTGGCAGCATCATGGTTTGGGCCTGCTTTTCTTCATCAGGGACAGGGAAGATGGTTAAAATTGATGGGAGGATGGATGGAGCCAAATACAGGACCATTCTGGAAGAAAACCTGATGGAGTCTTCAAAAGACCTTAGACTGGGACTGAGATTTGTCTTCCAACAAGACAATGATCTAAAACATAAAGCAAAATCTACAATGGAGTGGTTCAAAAATAAACATATCCAGGTGTTAGAATGGCCAAGTCAAAGTCACGACCTGAATCCAATCGAGAATCTGTGGAAAGAACTGAAAACTGCTGTTCACAAACACTCTCCATCCAACCTCACTGAGCTCGAGCTGTTCTGCAAGGAGGAATGGGCAAAATTTCAGTCTCTCAATGTGCAAAACTGATAGAGACATACCCCAAGTGACTTACAGCTGTAATCGCAGCAAAAGGTGGCGCTACAAAGTATTAACTTAAGGGGGCCGAATAATTTTGCACGCCCAATTTTTCAGCTTTTGATTTGTTAAAAAAGTTTGAAATATTCAATAAATTTCGTTCCACTTCATGATTGTCCTACTTGTTGTTGATTCTTCACAAAAAATTAGTTTCATATCATTGTTTGAAGCCTGAAATTTGGCAAAAGGTCGCAAAGTTCAAGGGGGGTGAATACTTTCGCAAGGCACTGTAAAAAAAAAAAGGGTTATTTTTTTACCCGTAAAAAAAATGATAAATATAATAATGTACGAATATAAGGAAGTCAAACAGTTTTTACATGTTTTCATTCCCATTCAAAATCATCCCATTTCATTGCCATTCAAATAATTAAAAAATAAAATTAATAGTTTTTCAGCCATTTTGACAGCCCTTGAATCTAAGGGTGTGACGATACGCTTAGCTCTCAAGACGATAAGTGGTTCACAATATGATTCACGAGAACAAGATAATATTTTAATACTATTTTTAAGAAATCCTCTGTGACGAAATATATGACTGGAAAAAGTATTTTATTTGACTGAGTCACAAACATTTTGAAAAGTTTTAACTAATTTAGGCTTGTTAGTAATGATTATTTTGCTAGTCAAGTAATTGTTCAATTATTTTGACGATTAAGCTAGTAATCAACATTCTTTGTATAAAAATGGACCTAAGTGAACAAAAACCTTTAAAATTACTTTAAGTACATATATAATAAAGATGAGACTGTAATAATTGTTTCAAATAAAGTTTCAAAAGTAAGTAATCATGTTGTTTTATTGAACAGCACCAAATACACTCACCTAAAGGATTCTTAGGAACACCATACTAATACTGTGTTTGAACCCCTTTTGCCTTCAGAACTGCCTTAATTCTACGTGGCATTGATTCAACAAGGTGCTGAAAGCATTCTTTAGAAATGTTGGCCCATATTGATAGGATAGCATCTTGCAGTTGATGGAGATTTGTGGGATGCACATCCAGGGAACAAAGCTCCCGTTCCACCACATCCCAAAGATGCTTTATTGGGTTGAGATCTGGTGACTGTGGGGGCCAGTCTAGTATAGGTGAACTCATTTTCATGTTCAAGAAACCAATTTGAAATGATTTGAGTTTTGTCACATGGTGCATTTTCCAGCTGGAAGTAGCCATCAGAGGATGGGTACATAAAGGGATGGACATGGTCAGAAACAATGCTCAGGTGGGCCGTGGCATTTAAACAATGTCCAATTGGCACTAAGGGGCCTAATAAAACTGTGCCAAGAAAACATCCCCCACACCATTACGCCACTGCCACCAGCCTGCACAGTGGTAAAAAAGGCATGATGGATCCATGTTCTCATTCTGTTTATGCCAAATTCTGACTCTACCATCTGAATGTCTCAACAGAAATCGAGACTCATCAGACCCGGCAACATTTTTCCAGTCTTCAACTGTCCAATTTTGGTGAGCTTTTGCAAATTGTAGCCTCTTTTTCCTATTTGTAGTGGAGATGAGTGGTACCCGGTGGGGCCTTCTGCTATTGTAGCCCATCCGCTTCAAGGTGTGTGTATTGTGACTTAACAAATGCTTTGCTGCATACCTCGGTTGTAACGAGTGGTTATTTCAGTGAAAGTTGCTCTTCTATTGGCTTGAATCAGTCAGCCTATTCTGTTCCGACCTCTAGCATCAACAATGCATTTTCGCCCTCAGGACTGCCGCATACTGGATGTTTTTCCATTTTCACACCATTCTTTGTAAACCCTAGAAATGGTTGTGGGTGAAAATTCCAGTAACTGAGCAGATTGTAAAATACTCAGATCGACCCGTCTGGCACCAACAACCATGCCACGCTCAAAATTGCTTAAATCACCTTTCTTTCCCATTCTGACATTCAGTTTGGAGTTCAGGAGATTGTCTTGAACAGGACCACACCACTAAATGCAGTGAAGCAACTGCCATGTGATTGGTTGATTAGAAAATTGCAATAATGGGAAATTGAACAGGTGTTCCTAATAATCCTTTAGGTGAGTGTACATAATGTAATCATATTTAACTTGTGCAACTAATATTCAACATATACAAATATGTATTATAACAAATGCTTGCCGAAAACTCCAATGGCCTGATTGTTGTTGAATCCTTGTTTAATATGACCCTGGACTTGGCCTGTACACCCGTTCGCAAATTGGTTTTGGGGGAATTTCTCACTTAAACTGAGTTAGTGGGTCCCTAGAAATAAAAAATCACAAAGGTGCTCATCCGCCATAGTGCCATGAATGACGTAGTGGACAAATCAAATATGGCAGCTGATGTTTCTTAATGTTTATACACATGCAATACCTCTATTTTGACAAATTTTGGTATGTGTAATTCATTTCTGCCATTGATGTGACCATATTGGGTGATTTTGACCTTGAAATGGCATGGTCAAGGTAATTTTCCTATTCTGAAGAATCTCAAAAGACATGCACATGCAAACTAACAAAATGTATAGTCTGCCCTTATACTGTGTATTGTGTATACAAGTGTTTCCCAACCTTTTTTCAGTCATGGCACCCTTTGAACATTTTCAACATTTTGTGGCACCCCCTCACATACGTTACGCTAGGGGTGTTACGGTACAGATTGCTCACGAGTCGGTTTGTATAATGTTTTAGGTTCATCGTTTCAGTACGGTTCGGTATTTGCAATGTTCTGAGAATAAAGGACGAATAAAAATAAAGAAAATAAGAATTAATAACTTAAATACAAGCAGCAGCACAAATAAATACTATTGAGCAAAGATACTGATAAAATGAACAATGCTTTTCATGTTTTTCAGGCAGGTCTAACATTAGTTTTTAGGTAGAGAAATTGAATAAATAATCAAATGTAAAATAACTGCATATGTAATTTGCATTTATGTTATGTTTAAATTAAATAATAATCCTTATTAAACTTACACAAGCTATTCAATCAAAAGCAGTGAGTGATGTCCTTATCTTTTCTTTGACATTAAAAAGAGTAAAGGTTGCTGCCCCCCTTAAGACCTAATATAGGGATATGCGTCGTCTTTCTCGACTGTATAAAGTTCACTTAAGGCATATTCAGACTTTGTCTGCTTGGATACTCATCAAGATGGACATGTTGACATACTTTTTATGTGAGTTTGTCCGTTCATGCGCAAGACTTGAAAGAGAGCTCAATATTTGCGCGCTGTGAGACAGATGCGCGCTCTCGGATGAGTGCAGAGACAGATCTTCACACAGCACGTGCGCATGCTCGCTCTCATTCGCTTCTTCTGGCGAATATACCCGGGTAATGACGGTGAAATGACTGGTCATACGGCAGCACTCGCATGCATTGAACACAGTTTACAAAGAGAGACCGTTTTGCATGTTTCTCTTTTATTATCGCTGTTGTAGGCCTATCACCATTGAGCCACCACCGGTATTCATCGACAGAAACATACATAAAAGCATGTTTTTCAAGTTACAACCCATATTAAAGATGCATCATCAGATGTGAGATGAACCGCGGTGCAAGTGCTTACTGGCACCTTTTACACGGCACCCCCGCTCACGTGCCGCAGCACCCCGCTTGGGAAACGCTCGTATATACAATACTAGATAGAGTTCACAGAAGAGGACAAGATTGAACTTTTCTTGTATTTCACTAGAGCCCCTTTCACACTGCGATTCCGGCAAATACACGGATAATGCGACCCGGCATTTGTTCCCGGGCCGCTAGATTTGGTCCATTCACACAGCCAGCGAAATGCCGTAATATGTGCGCTTTCACACACAACGCTTAACGGTCCCGGGGCGAGTTGACACGTGACATCCTGATGTGACGTGTAATCTTCAGCGCGGATAATAAGGAGCTCCGTGGTCTCGACTTGTGTCCAGTTTGTACACATTTCTGCTTGTTTAATTTTAGTTTCTTTTGTATACGAACACTCTGCGTTTAAAACACCGACTAGCTCTTCTGGCACTGCAGGGTTGTATTATTGAAAAAACAACCTCTAGGAGTCGCACGATAACTACGTACACGTTGCGGCATATGTTACGGCTTTTGTTCACACAGCGCTCGTTCCGGGTCGAATACCACACTACCACACAATATTACTAGGTCCCGACCCAGGTCGAATTCGGTAATCAATCCCGGGACGTGGTTGCTTTCACACAGAAGGTGACCCGGCAATGTTCCGGGAATATTGCGGGTCCGCCGTGCAGTGTGAAAGGGGCTTAGGAGTATCTAGAGATTTACAAGGCTCCTAAAGTTTTCATCTAACGCACCAATTGATCAACAGTGAGCATTACACATGTACATGAGAACTAACTCAAATTTACAGTCTGCCCTTATACTGTATATTTGTACAGCATTAGACAGAGGTCACAGAAAAAAGGTTTTTTTTCTTTTTTTTTCTTCAAGGAGTGTGAAGCAAAGTCAGAGCTCTGCCAATTGTTTGGAGTTTGGCTGGAATTGGTGGCAGTCATCAAAAATGCTGTTGTCTCAGAATAATGAGGAAACTGGAACCTACACGTGGATACTATAGAGGATTCTATGCCAGTCTTTGCAGAATGTGACTTCATAAACTACCTTTGTAGTCTGCTCAACCATCCTGTCACCTCTTACAGCCCAGAATCAACCTGGGCGATCCTGAAATCAGGATCTGGGGCTGTTTGAACTCTTTAGCACCTTGATTTGTTCAAGATACCAAAGAGTTCACTCATTCTGAGCTTTAACGGCACTTCTCTATAGGCCAGTGGGTTGTGCAGGATCGCACACCTTGATTCTGAGCTGTGGGAGGTGACATAATGGTTGATCAGACCATTCAGCAAGTGTCAAAGGGAGGTCACTATGTAGTAGGAGCCACACACAATGCAAATGCTGTAACAGAGTTTGAGCTCTTGTTCTATGAGATTGGGTGGATCACTGATATCCTCAACTTTCTCACCAACTACCACACTTTGAAACAGACAAGGCCATCTCCAGGGTGCACTGCGCACCACTCACCGCCTTACATTTAACCAAAATGTTTCAAAGCTGCTGGACTTCATACTCAGTGACATTCAATGTGCCTGTTCCAATGCACAATCTGCTCATCAAGCAGGCTGTTGACCACGGTGTTGCTCCTCGCTGGCTCAGCTGTCTCCAAAAAGGGAAGCATGTCTACTGCTCATACAGGCAGGGAGGTTAGTAGAAAAGGAGCACAACTCAGTTCAACAAACAACCGAGACGACAGTCAGTACAAAGGAGCAGAAGTTAGTCTCATCTGAAGACATGGCTGAGGTACACAGGAGTATGAACATTGCTAAGGAGAGGGGCATGAGAATCCGGCAGATACTTTCTCATGATGTGCTTTCAGCATCTCCCCTATTTGATGGTGACCTTCCAGCTCATGTCAACAAGTCAACTTCTCAGTGAGATTGAGCCTCGACTTGTGCTACCAGTAAAGGCAGCTGGTGGTGAAGAGATCCCAAACCTCTTGAACTGGATTGAGGAGGCTGATGCCAGGTTGCTGGTGCATGTTGAGTGAATTATTTGTGGGAAGCAGTGTAAGAGAGTTGTCATAGTCTCCAGTGACACAGACACATCTGCATTGCTTCTCCGCTACAGCCAATACATCCAAGAACTTGGGATGAAGGAGATCTGGCAGCAGTATGGCACTGATAAAAGGTGGCAAATGCTTTCACTCCATCAAGCAGTCTCTCGTCTTGGAGCGTTACTGTCAAGTGATTAAAGCACATCCTGACTGGAGATGACTTTATGAGCAACGTGGGGACTAAACATGCTGCTATAGCTTTTGACCCCGTCCAATACTTACCTCAATGTGTTTGCCTCTTCAAAGTTGGCTAAGGCATTTGAAGATTTCAAATAGAAATCTACACCAGTGGAAGTTCTGGAATTGATGCTCTTCCTTCCACAAGTAGTGGGTTCAGAGGCCACATCCAACAAGGAGCTTTTCTGGTTCATTCGGCATGCCACTTGCTTGCAACCCCAAAGCAAGACTAGAGCCAATGGAACATGGATAGAAGGAGCACTTTGGCACATCCCTGCCATAAAAAAAAAATAAAAATGTCTGAAGTCTGCTCACAGTATGTAAGTGCGCAGGCAAGTGTGACAATCGCCGATATGGCTGTTGTGCTGCTGAAGTTTCATGCACCGTATTCTGCCATGGAAAAACCATCCTGTAAAAACCATCCCACTATCATGCATGCACACATACAGTACACTTTGAGAGAAATCAGGCTATATGGTGCTCTTTTAGTTAATTTAATATGATGTCATTTGTATCAGTTTTATTGCTACATTAGCCTAGAAATCTAGACGGACCCTAGTGGCAGCAAATGTAACTTGCAGCCAGGGTCATCTAGCAACTCTCCATTGGATTGTGAGCTGGAAAAACCAAACTCTGGTCAGGCCAGTCACATTGTGTATAGAGTTGGTGGGCGGGCTTAACATAATGACGGCAGAGTTTCCGAGATTCCGCATGCTACTAGAAAACAGAAGCTGGCAAACGGCGGTCTTTTGAACCAGCTTTGGCCGCGATTCTGGAAGACTCGGAGTTGAGCTTTTCTTTGAGAAAAGAACAAAGAATGGCACTGAAATCATTCTTAAGAAGGGAAGATGTGTTTATCTTACCGTTTATCCCACCCCTCGGATTGAGTCCTGCAAATGGTGAGTTCACAGACCCAACATTTCATCAGGCTATTGCTACATAGTTTTATTTGCACCCAATTGTTTTATTTTATATCATTGTAGTAACGCCCAATTAAAATAAAATTATAAACAATAAAGGGGATGTTTATATTTGTTTCTTCTCTTCATGTCTTGTTATAATTAAAACAAATCATTGTGGAAAAAAATACAATAAAAAAGTGACTATAAAGAAAAAAATCTGTCTTAATCAGATTATTGAAAAATGTTGTCAGTGATGTTTCAATGACACGATGATCCTTAATGTTAAAAACAATATAAGCAATTAATGTTAAATGTCAGATTTAGTAGAATTAAACTTATTGCATCTGTTTTTTATTCCTAATAATGGCCAAGTTATGGCCAAGGTCTTTAGAATAGGAAAATTACCATGACCCTTCCCTTTTAAGGTGAAAATTCACCCAATATAGTCATAACTATTACCGAAATTAATTACACTTAACAATAATAAGTCTAAATGGAGGTATTACATGTGTATATACATTCAGAAACATAGAAGTTGGATTTTCATCATCATCCGATGGCAGCCATATTTGATTTGCCCACTACGTCATTCATGGCACTATGGCGGATGAGCACCTCTGTGATTTTTCATGTCTAGGGACCCACTAACTCAGTTCAAGTGAGAAATTCCGCCAACACCAAATTGCGAACAGGTGTACAGGCCAGGTACTGGATTAATATTGGCCAAACAACATTTAATTTAAATGTCCACTTATATGTCCACAACCTCCACTGAGATGTTTTCATATCACAAAGTAACCTGCTCTGTCCTGTCTTTTGACCAATGGTTTTGACCTCTTTGCTTAGCTTTTTGTGGCATGAGAAGCATAGTCTTGCACATGAGTAAGCACACCTGTAAGCACTGTGGATTTGTCACAAACTCAACTCTATCATCTTGTTTTGGCTTTTCACCGCAACAAGAAATAATGACACATTTAATATAATCAATCAATCAACTTTATTTATATAGCGCTTTTACAATGATGATTGTTTCAAAGCAGCTTCACAGTGTTAAACAGGACAATATTGCAACAAAGTTTGAATTGCTGTACAGTCATTCTGGAGAAAACAGTGATGTTATCAGCCTATTTAATTCATTATATAGCGACAATGTTGGCAGATCAGTATTATAGTTTATAGAATTAAGACCTAATTAATTAATTTTATTTGTATATTTAGTGTATATTTGTATAATGAGTTGAGATCTCATCCCACCCCTACTATTATCCATTAGTTCTTTCTTCTTTTTAGTTTACCAATCACCTATTTTCTTCATCCATGTTCTTATGGATTCTCATCCATGTCCAAACAACAAATGTGAGAAGGCAACTATTATATCCGTTAGTGTTCCTCTTCTACTTCTTACTTGTTCTTTGCATGTCGCTCAAAAGACCATTTTAGTTCAAAAATGTTTTTTATGGAATACTTTTTATTTTTAGGGGATTTTATGGCACTAAATTTGTTGTATTTATTCACCTTTTTAGCATAGACTTGAAAATGTAATTTCCAACTTAAAGGGTTATTTCACCCAAATATGAAAATTTCATTAATTACTCACCCTCATGTCATTAGACACCCATAAGACGTTATATCCGTTATATCTTCGGAACACAAATGAAGATATTTTTGTTGAAACCTGATGGCTTAGAAAGGCTTCAGAGAGGCCTCCATTGGCATTCAGTACATTTCCACTGACCCATTCACAAGACCCATAAAAGGCACTAAAGACTTTGTTACAAAGTCCATCTCACTACAGTGGCTGTACAATAATTTTACCAAGCGACGAGAATAGTTTTTGTGCGCAAAATAAAAATCAAAATAATGACTTTATCCGTGTTTTCGCATAGCAAGTGCCAACAATTTTTTAACATTCAGATTAAGAATTTAAAAAAAAAAACATTTAGGTAAAAAAATGACTGAAGAGCACCAGAGGTAAAGATAATATTGTCTTTTGGAAGACACTCCCCATGTCCATGGTTGGCAGGATTAACTGGGTGTTCTTTCAATATTTTTGTATGTATTTCAAGCTATTTCTTTCTTTATCCCCCCATTCATTTTAAACAACTAGAAACTATTAAAACCATTTTCCTTTTGGCCAACAATACAACTACGTAGGAGTATAAAAAAATAAAATAAAAAATACATACGTTTTAAGGTCCAAGGAGCGGTTGGGCTTCTCATTTTTAAATATTATTGGGCAGCTAATTTAAGTACTTTAGTGTGGTGGAGAAAGATCGGTTTAGTAGAATTAGGTGACAATTAATTAATCCAAGAATATATTATTGGAATTTGTAATATTTCTAATTTAATTAAAGTGTGGAAACTAATAAAGGTTTATTTGACATATATATTTCCAGACATATAAATGGATTCTCTGCTTTGTAATAACTCGTTTTTTTTTCTCAGTGGAAACATATGGGTTTAGTAACAATTCAGTTTCTTTATAGGGAAGTTACATTTAGTTATTTTGAACAGCTAAGACAATATTATGCTTTTGCACATTTTTTCAAATAGAGACTTCGTTAGAAAGCACAATTCAGACTTCGAAGTTTTGAGTTTGAATTCCATTTTAGAGAGAATTGTTATTGTACACCCTGGAGTTAGTGGTAACATCAAACTTTTGTAAATTATTAGAAAAGGTGGACAACAACACAGAGAAAATAAAACATGACTGGGAAGAAGAAATGGGTTTTAATAAAAAACATGGGAAAACTTGGGATAAACGTACATGCATGTTCTGTGAATATAAGATAATAAAATTCAGTTCAAGTTAATGTATAAGTTCCATGCCATTCCATACCATTTACCAAAATGTATGGTATTCAACTCTCTCTATGTGTGTGTGTGTGTGTGTGTGTGTGTGTGTGTGTGTATATATATATACATACATACATACATACATACATACACACACACATACACACACACACACACACACACACACACACACACACACACATACATTCAGCGGAAATAAAAATTAGAGAACAATTTAGAAACATTTGATTTTTTTTCAGAAATATTGTTGATATTCATAGCTTGAAGTTTGAGTTCTGTGTTCTGCTTGGATGTTTTACAAAATACCAAGGTACTTCAACAAAACCTTTATTTTGTCAAAAACATGTGATCAAAATTAGAGAACAATAACCAATGCAGCACAAAGAAGCATTACAACTAAAATGTGAAGCTTACAGTAGTCAAATATTAGTAGAAAGTATAGAGGCCCTTGCTTCAAATGAGCTCAGCACATCTGTGGCCACTCTTCTTCCAGTCTCTTCCACAGTTCAGTAACTGTAGTGGGTTTCTTAGCCATAACTTTGTCACCAATGATATTACATAGATTTTCAATGGGGTTTAGATCAGACTCTGGGCTGGCCATTTCATTATTTCAATGTTCTCACTTTCAAGGAACCGCTTTACCCGTTTTGCAGTGTGATCGGGGGCGTTTTCTTGCATAAAAATTGCAGGCTGATTGGGAGATGATTGCAGTGAAGGAACCACATGTTGCCGAAGGAGGTTCTGATAAACAGGTTCTGAGGTTCTGCCATGTAGCTGTATAATAGGCCCAACTCCTGCTGCAGAAACCTCCCCAAAACCATGCCACTTCCTCTTCCATCTTTCACTTCTTTGGGAACTTTGGGTTCAATCTTTCCCCAGTTTGATGCCAAACATAATGTTTCCCATCAGACACAAATAAATTAAACTTGCATTCATCACTAAAATGAACTTTGGACCAGTTCTCCTCTGTTCACAGAACATGTTCCTCAGAAAAGGTTAGTCTAGCCTTTTGATTCTTTCTGCTGATGAGAGGCTGCATTTAGTCTGAATTCTCTTAAATGACCTTACTGTGTTCATCTCTGAACTGGCGAGTAATTCCAGCTGCAGTGTTGAACTGATTCCCCATTGAAAGTCTCTGCATTGTCCTGTCCTCTCGTGCAGTGGTCTTGCGTATCTTTTTGGCTACTTGAATGAGTTAGTGTCTTTGTAAAACTTCAATATTCTTGAAATTCTTCTTTTGCAATAGCTGAAAGGGCATCCCTTTGGCCTTCATCTCGACAACCTGGTGTCGAAGGGTTTCAATAACCTTAGAGTGGCTTGCTACCTTGCAAAGTTAGTGAAAATTGGAAAGTTTGCTTCAAGTTAAATAGGGTTTTCCAGATTATTACGGAAATGAGCACCAAGTGCCAGATTAACACCCAAAGCTTGAAGGTATCTAAAAGTGTTCTCTAATTTTGACCAGCGTTATTTTTCAATTGTCTTATTTAAGTTGTGTATACGGTACTTTAGAATATATTTAACTTGTGAAATGCTTAAAAAAACGGACCTTCTGCTCCTGTTAGGATGATTTCAAAAAGGACTAAGCAGTGACCTTGAAATTTAGGAAATTGTATGTTGTTCTCTAATTTTGATATCCACTGTATATTTTTTTTATATACGTTTTGGTAAATAATGGAGCTTCCCATGGTTTCTTCACTCTGTAAGTAAGTGTAAAATATTAGAAGGCACCCTGTTTAATTCTTTATGGTCATGTAGGAAAATTCGGCTGTTTTGGAAATGTATATTTACATTTTATTTCTCTTTGATCAATCCAAAGTCTAACACTCACATTTGATTTTTACGAACAGAGAAAACTCTTTGTTGTGGGTATCAAACACAGGCCATTTCACACTGTATGATGTTTGTGAAAAACACTGAATTTTTAACCACTTTAATAATTTGCCCATTTTCATTAAGGGTCAGAAACTAGTAAGAACAAGTTTTTATATGTATTTTGCTTTTTCTTCTTTAATGAATATCTTAATTTGCAGTTTAGGGCTGGCTTTCAAATATACTAATGCCACTAAACTATTTTTTTATATATATATCAAAAATTCTGTCTTTGTTTCCACTTTAATTTAGAGATTTAATGTGATTACAATTTGTAATGTTGGTTAGATTAATCATGATTAAATGGAGAAGTGTGATTCATATTTTTTTAACAATATAATTTAATAAAATATTCTTATTGGAAAGTTAAGTTTTTTTTTTTTTTTAATCTTTGTGTTTTTGGTGCTTGACAGACTATAGCCCCGTTTCATAATTACCTGGAACAAATTGTACCAGGAACTTTTTTTCCCAGGCCCTTTTTATCCCCTAATGTCTGCATTTCCACCGCGGTCTAAAGTACCATGAAGATTATTCCGGTGACGTAGGACTGCGCACATCGACTTTACATTTCCCTCTGGATTTCTTGCTCCGCAAATAAATGTAATAAAGTCTGAACCCATTGTTGAGTTGAATACCAAAACTGGCTGTGTGGCGTGTCCATTTTTATTTCGGCTCCCATATTAACAGGTTAGATTTTGCACAATGCCTGCTCGATCTGCGCCAAAAACGTGTGCATGTTAGAAATAGAACCATCGTCTATTTTTCACCCGACACGCAAGTGTGTTGAAAGCATTTCCAGGCAAAATATAGAATAGGAAAAGATGTTTGTCATTTTGACACGAATACATAAATAAAAAGACATGCTGAT
This sequence comes from Pseudorasbora parva, assembly GCF_024679245.1. Taxonomy (NCBI): domain Eukaryota; kingdom Metazoa; phylum Chordata; class Actinopteri; order Cypriniformes; family Gobionidae; genus Pseudorasbora; species Pseudorasbora parva. Next base: position 35,020,933 of record NC_090189.1, read on the forward strand.
GTTTGAAAGTCTCTAGGTTGATATAAATGCAGATACAGGCATTTATATGTAATAAATTGTAATAAAAAATTTAATAATTGTAATAAAAAAATATTTCAAATATTCCACCTGTCAACAAAGAATGAAATATTCTGTAGCATATTTTGCTGGCAATATTGCAGACGATGTCTTAGCTGTATCAGTAGGCTATATATTTATGTTTAACATACACATAGCAGCAGCTTCGTGTCAGACAAGTTTCTGGTGTGCAAAGACATAAAACGCAAAACGGCACGCAGCCAGTATGTAGCCAGCCTTACTGCACACACCAACAGACAGAAACAGACTTTAAGGTTGAAATACAATGCTGGGTGAGCTCAACCAATCAGCATGTTCAGCGCCCAAATCCCATCCCCGAAAGTTCCCGAACTTTGATCAATTACTACCACATCGCAAACCATGCCGTTTTGAGGGGGAAACCTATACCAGGAAGGGCCGGGACTATTTTTTGCTGTCGAAACACACCAAGTACCACCCTAAAGTCCCTAGTTACTGGAGAAAGTTCCAGCGGTGGAAACGCACGCAACTTATGTTATTATTCATTTTTATTGCATAGAAAAGAGCACCTCATTTTGTGTTCCACAGAGGAAAGTTAATGTTTGAATCATGAAGGTGATTGAGTACGTAATTTTATCGACAGGCCTGTGTTGTGAACAGTATTTTGACGGTCTTCCACTGTTCTGATGCTTACCCCTTTTTTTTACCATTGTTTTAGGTACCGTAGTGAAAAGATGACAATGAGCTACGCAGAATACATCGCCCACCGCCAGCATCATCACTACCAGAATGGCATCGGGCACCCTCTCCCTCCATACAACCATTATTCCTGACAGCGAGCCGCATGACCAGTCACTGGACCTTTCTGCGGACATCTTCCCAGGAGAGCCCGCCTCCTCGTGGTCTAGCTATCTGTACTACTGTACCATTTTATGATGATAGTTTCCGTTGCCATGCCTACAGTCAGATGGAGGCATGGCAGCGGGTGCAAATAAGCATTAGGTGATTATAAAGCGAAATATTCATTTTGACATTTTTATTTGTATTAATTTAGTTTTTGCAGCATACATAACTATATATATATATATATATATATATATCTACCCCTTCCTTTTTTAAGCAAATAAACAAATATTATGTTTTTTTGTTGTTTCAACAAATTTTCCTAATCAGTCTGTGGATGGAAATAAGTCATATTAAATGATGGGCTAGCTTTGAAGCTAGTATACTTTTGCTCAGATTTTATCTATGCTAAGCTTGAGCGACTTGCTTTATTTAGCGCAATTTTCCCCCTTCATTGTTTCTTATTAGTTTGACTTTTTATCATATGTATGCAACCACAGGGTTTAAGGGATGTTCCTTCCTCTCTGTGTAATTCCTCTGATCATTTTCCGTTATGAAGGGTGATTTTTCTGTTTTCCTTTTTTTGGGGTAAATGTTGTGGGTTGTAGGGTTATGCAGTTTGGTGGTTATTGGTGGAATTAGGCAAAGAAGAACTAGTTAAGTCTTGTTTTTTTCCTGTTGACTCGATCTCATCAGAATTGAAACCACTATATTAAATTAGCTGTTGGGATAACAGAATATTTACCATAATGCAAAGGCATGTTGGCCTTGGCATTATTGGTGTTGATTTGAATTGAATTTACTTGGAAAAACAGTCAGTTAGCCTTTTTTTGTGTAGATTTGGTACTTTTAGGGTGAAAAAAAGTATATTAGCAATCCATCTCATTTAATTTCTCATGTTGACGTGTTGTATTAGTGTTTGTTAGTGTTGTTTGTGAGATTGCCGGTCTGTATTTAGAATAAGGGAGTAAATAAAGACATTCATAGTCAGATTTAAATGAGTTAAGGTCAACTGGGCTCACAACTGACATTGTGGTCAGAAAGCTGTCTGAATTTTTGTTTTGCTCCTATTTTGTCACACAGAGAGGAAAACCTTCTGAGATACCATGGTCAAATGACAGGGACAAGCTAAAAAAGCCATACTTATTTCCTTAAAAAAATAAATTTAAAAAAGCAGGCTGTGGCAGGGTGGTTGCTCTAAATGGCTATTTTTAATGATTTTTTTCTCCTGGCACAGGAATCTTCACTCTGCTCTCAGGAGGATGCTTTAAGTGATCTGGTTTCATGCATAAGTATGTTAATTTCTGTCTCGCATGGCAACAATGTTTACAATGTTAATCTCTATACAAATGCCACTATATTTACATTTGCTGTAATTAAGATCATCATTGAGCAGATACAGATGCTATTGTGGCTTTTGAATCCCCTCGACATCTTGCTTGTTTGTTTGAATAATGTTGTCGGATCTGCCGTGTCACAGGAAGATCATTTATAAACCACTCTCTCCAGTCATAGTGTTAGGTCCGTTCTGAAAAGTGTGCTTTTCTTGTTTAAATCGGGTGTCATCTTATCTGTAGATGCAGTGAATTAGCTTTTGAGTTCCAGTTTTTTTAACCGAGGAAAAAATCTGAGAGGTTTTTTTGAAAATTGGAAAACTATTTCCTGTCATCTGTTTTCATATGCAAAATGTTAAGGGCTTTTGGGGTTCCATCCACAGTCATAATCCAGTTTACTATAACCTAAAAACAAACACAAAAAAAAAAAAAACCTGATTTCAGTTGTGTTGCCTTAAAAATGGTTATGACATGGACCAGCAAATGTTGCCCAGAGTGCTCAACTAGGTTAAGACATGTTATTTTGGCCAGCATCACAACGTGAAGGTTTTGACCAGCGACTTCAGCAGTTGTGTGAAGTTTTTGAGCAAAGCTGTTTATTACTTTATTTCTTTTTTATTGTGGCCCTCCACTGCCTAGTTGTGACCTTGTTTTAAAAAAAAAAATCTAAATTGTACCTACTTATCTAAATTGTACCTACCAATAGTGACACATTTGTAGTGTCTCAGTCTTTAAAAACCCTTTAAATATCTCCACTTTACTGCCTCAGTTTTGAACCCAGTTATTGTTTTATAGTTGGACAATCAGGGCCTCATTTTTGGTCCATTAAAACAGCACAAACTGATTTGTTTTCTTCCTTTTTTCTGCTGCAAAACCAAGTCTTTGCATTTTGAGAAAATTTGATGTATACAAATTTGCAATACATTTGTTGCATGAATAGGAGGCCGTTAAACATGGCATGCTTGTTTCACTGCTATATAGAAATGAGAAAACAGACTTTATAAAATGGTGCTATTGGACCTCATGTTGGGGGTGGTCGCAGTAAATGTGACTGGTCATGCGGACTCATTGATCATATCAGACTTTTTATTATCCTCAATATATGCAGATCTGTTTTACAGGTGTTTTTTTTTCCTACCAGTGTAACAATCTCCTGCAGGTTTGAAAGGACAAGTAGTGACGAGTCTAACCCCATCTTTCCCTCATGGCCTGGGGGATACGGGCATATGCTTATATCATCTGTCATAGATGTGCACATTTACGCAATACACAATTAACCTGGAGTTTCACTCTTTGTATCCGTCGTTGAATGCTGTCGATGTTCGCGTTCATTAACATTGCCATTTTGAACTACAGCTGGCTTAACTAGCTGAACGCTGTTGCCGATACATGGCCAAAGCGATAATGTTCAATGTGCTGAGTTTACTTTCCTAACAATGTTTTTTTCAAATATCTTTGGTTCATTTTGTTGCAATTGATGCTATGATAAAATACATGTTCATTTATTTCATAGAGCTACGTGTATACATCTACAAGTTTTAAGCAAGGTTTTGGAAAGAAAAAAAAAAGTTTTCTGTCTAATTGTGAAATGACTGCAAATGGAGCTTAAAGTATTTTGTGATTCCTAGTGTAGTTTAAACATGCACTTTGGAGACATTAACTTTAGCAATTTATGGCACATTTAAACAGCACCTGTCCTACAGTTATGAGTTGTGCTCATCATGGCCCTTTTTTTTCTCTCATTACACTGTCCTTCATTTTCTGTAACTTAACAACTGGGATTAGTGTTTGGTAAGTATAGCTAATGCTCATTTTAGGCATAAATGTTGGGTTGTAACACCTACATACGAGCTTCACGTTTACTGTTAAAACCATAGTCATTTGGAAGTTAGGCTCATGTTACCTTTGTGTGTTCAACCGAACCAAAGATGCCTCCAGCCATGTCCAAATGCTGCTCTACAGACCTGCCTTCCTGTCCTTCCAAAAACCTTCCCTGCAAGAGAAATGTCTTTTTGTTTCTGTTTTTTTTTTTTTTTTGTACAATTTCTAATTATTGTTTTAGGTATTTAGCTACCTAAGTTCAATGAATCTTCATTGTAGCTGTTTTTGAAACCTTGCACGGTGTCTGGCCGTAATACTAGGTTGCACTTTTTTTATTTTGTTTTCATCATTGTTATTATCTATTTTTGTAAAGAAAGAAAACCCCATAGCGTGCCTCTTAGATTTATGGGTTTCTTAATGTGTTTTTTTTCCTAAGACCAGCAGTTATACTTTATACAAAAGATGAGCTAATCCTTATTTTTAAATGCCATTTAAGGAGAAAAAAAAAAAAAGCCTTTTTTCTTTACTCTGGACCCAGTAGCTGCACTGGCATACAATCGCACTGATAGACATAAGGGGGGGAAAACTTAATAATAATGATGATGATGATAAAAATAAATGTAAGAACTACAATAAACTTGTTTGAAAACTTTTTTTGTAAAAAAAAAAAAAAAAAGAAAAGAAAAAAGTAAACATAATGACTGTTTTTGTACATCAAGTTAATTCTTTTAAAAAAATATTTTGGACCTAGTTTCTAATTATTATTTTAGTGGTTTTCTATGTTCTGGAACTTTAAGACGAGTTTTGAACGTGCCCTTCGATGATGGACATCTTGCAGTGTTGTCATTGCGGGGGCACTGGGGTTGCCTGGAGTAGCCCCCTATGCCCACCACTTTGTTTTATTTCTATTTCTGAGTTTGGATTCTCTCTTGCTTTACAAACTTGAAATTGCTGAAGTAATGACTTTGTGAAAAAAAAAAAAAAAAATCCCCTGTAGAACTAGATCCTTTACCCCATTGAATTGCTGTTAGAGTGATGAGACTTGAAATGGGCATTTATTATGAATATGGTAGTATGGCTCCAAAAAAAAGACAAAAATGACAAAACCTACAAAAAAAAAGTGTTGGGAGGGGGAGGGGAGGGGGGTTAGATGTGGGTATGTGAGCTATGGCTGTGGCAATGATAATGTAGTTTTAAAACATTATTGTTATTACCTTTTAAATCATTTATCCAATAAAAAAAATCTGAAAGAACAAGCATTGGGTGTCTTTATGCTTCATTTTTGATGAACAGATGTGAAACCAAGACAATCATGGATGCTACACATTGGAGAAGACCTTTAATATAGACCATATTTCATAAAAACATATGTACAAAATTGGAGATCAGAACTAATGTTACCCATTCAGTCAAGTTGCATACATTGAAATGAGTGTTCCCACAATTCACAAGACTGCAATCAGTATTTCTTGCATTAGCGCAACGACCACAAACTTCGATTTTAAGCTTGGACCCTTGACGTGAAATAATGGGATACACTTTAAGTGCTGAGCAGTTTCTGGGACCAAAAGAACCTCCTAATGGAACTTTTTTTTTTGGCTACATATTTGACTGCTTTTTTTATACATAGTTTTCATGGATAGGGTAAACACTCATTCATGTACAGCATAAGGTAAACACTTTAATTCAAGTCTGAAACAGCCATGCTCAAGTTTAGTCTATTTAGATGTTTGTAAAATAATTTTTTACTGAACTGAGTTAAGCTAAATATTGAGACCGTAAAAAATATGTTTGTAAAATAAGGGGAGATGAGTTTGAATCTTTTTCAATAAACATCTAAAGAACTATCAGTTAAAATTTAAAACTAACCTGAAAATGGTCATTCTGTCTATCTACAAACAACAGTCAATTCACTATGATACAATGCTGTCCTTTCCCTTGAATAACATCAGTAGAGAGTTGCTAATGGAATCAAACGGACACCTTCAGCCAACAGCTAATGGCTTCAGCTTAGAATGTAGAATTCTGACTATTTACATAACAGTATCAAAGAAAGATACTGCCAGAGGATTGGAAATGCCCTGGAAAATCTAGACATACAGTACAACCACATTTATGCTTCCCATAACAGGTCAACAATTAAAAAGTGTAATTTTGAGACAATCTTTTACAATTGCAAGGCGTGAGGAACTGCGCAACAGCTATTCAGATTATGAGTAAAAGGAACTGGGTTGGCCCCATTTCACCGCTCGATGAGCGTAACTAAAGAAGGCAACATTATAAGAAAGTTTATGTCTGTTACGAGTTCACTGAATCTTCATTTTGCTAAACATTCAAACTAAAAAAGAAAAAGGCAAGGTTTTATGTTGCTCGAGTCCTGCTGTCCCCTGCTCATATGGTGTAAAAATTATCTTTTGGTTTTGGACCAAACAACAACTGATAGGAAAGTAAAGGTCTGACTAAAGTTACACTTTTATCTAGGATGCGGGACAAGATTCAGTTCAGGAGCATGAGGTTTCATCCACCTAAGAGTGCTGATACAACACTAGTCCATCTTCTTGTTGCGTAGACGTGCTATATCCAGTAAATACCGGCATGTGGGAGCAGTGTGCTGCGAGAGGATGGTCAAAGCTTTGCCATGCAGTAAAGTCAAGGCGGTCTGGTGGCCCGTTGCCCATACTCGATACCATGGTCCATAAAAGGGGTCAGAGACAGCAGGACACAGCATGTTGTTTAAATTCACTTCTGTCAACTGGTGGGAAGCAAAATGCAAGATTGAGTTAGAATAGGACCACAATAACTAAGGCACAGTCAAACCATGCATATCCAAAATATATGGAGGTACATGAACGCAGATTATTCTAGCAGAATGTGCTTAATTTCATGTTTCAAATGTGACCCTGGACCACAAAACCAGTCATATGAGTACATTTTTTTTAATCAGATGTATGCTTTGTTAGGATAGCATATTATTTGGCCGAGATACAACTACTGAAAATCTGGAATCTGAGGGTGCAAAAAAAATCTAAATATTGATATAATCACCTTGAAAGTTGTCCAAATGAAGTCTTTAGCAATGGATATTACTACTAATAATACATTTGATATATATTTACAGTAGGAAATTGACAAAATATCTTCATGGAACATGATCTTTACTTAATATCCTAATGATTTTTGCCATAAAAGAAAAATCAATAATTTTGACCCATACAAAGTATTGTTGGCTACAGCCACAAATATATCTGGTCCAGTGACTTATGCCTGGTTTTGTGGTCCAGGGTCACATTTTAAGAAATTTACAAGGATGCAATTCATAATGCAGAGTTGCATGTTCAACACTGTCACAAGTGCGTTACAGGCCTAATCTCAGGTTTGAAAAGTAGAAAACTCAAATAGTAACTTAAAATAACTTCCACTCTAGCCTGTATCAGGGTATGAATCAAGAAATATTGAAATGTATTCTCCATTTCAAAGTTAATGTTTCATGGACAATAATTTTATGCAGATTGTTATAATGGTCAATAACAGCCATTCGTGAAACTGTCTGCTTAAGTTCACAGAGTGACCAGCACAATCACAGGAACTGCTTTGTTCTCCCTCATTCTTATCAACATGTGAATGATTGAAAATTCCTTAGGACTCCGAGGAAAAACAAGTTCAGCCACAAAGACAGGACAGATTTTCACAGAAGATAGACCAAAATGGAGCAGATCCTTTCCATTTCCACTAACGGAACTGTATACACTTAATGGGCTTTTTTCATGAAACACAAGCAGAACAAATTTTTGTGTAAAACGTTCGTAAAGCCATTCTGACGTAAATTTTCAGATTCGCGAAAATGTTCGTATTTGTAAATTGTTAGTTGGTACGAGAGAAATGTACACCTGCTCCTATTGTTTATGTGATTATGTACCACAATAATATTTAATTTAATTTGCCTTGTCTTTTTTTTTTTTTTTACTGTTCAACTTTAGGTAATAGGCACTGTCACTTTTTACCCAGCCGTCCAAAATCACAGTGGAGGAAGGGTGGGACAAATACTACACGACCAACCATCCTTCTTGTACAATGTCTGTGGACAACAGTGAAGGAGTTAATATTGCTGGTTAGTGTTAACTGCATTTTTATATATAGTAGGGATGCCACAATTCTCAATATAATATTGAGAATATCGGTTTTGCATTTCATTATTTTTTTCTATTTCACTCCGTTTTAAATATTTGTCTCAGTTTATTTCGTCTCTGTTCGAGTGTGCCTGTGAGTCTTCATGCTGATATGAGCAAATATCCAAATCATATGAGCTGAAGTTAGGGGGTGTTTAGCCACACTTGAAATGCTGGTGTCAGAGAGTTAAACTCACGGAACACTGTAGTTATTCACAATCACGAAAGTTCATTATTTGTATGCGTTTTAAAGCCTTGCCGGTGAAACATTTCCTTCACATGCTTATGCACTGTTTTAGATGCTCTTAGCATGTGCACTAATAGCCTGTCAAACTACTGGACTAAGTAGTCTTACTGTGCTAATACTGTCAAATACACACAAGGTTAACATATATAAAAACAGTCAAAGTAAAAAGTAAAATCAAGTGTGTGCATATGAGATGCGAGCAGGTCTTAAATTGACAGCAGCGCAGCCTAGCGAACACTTGTCCTCAAAGGGAGAGTTCAGCTCTAAAATTATGTTAATAAAACAACAAAAGACAAAGAGAAAATCATTCACTGCTCTTGAATAAAAAAAACTTTAATACAGTAGCTGTTAATCAATGTATATTGTCTATTGAAGATTATGTAGTTTTAATTTTAGCCTACATTTATTCATTCAATTTCATACTTACATTTATTCATACATACTTAAATGCTGCTGTATAACTGCCACTGTAAATCCTTATATATATATATATATATATATATATATATATATATATATATATATATATATATATATATATATATATATATATATATATATATATATTAAATATTATATTATACAATACACTAAGAATGTGTACAAGGATTTTTTAAAGTATATTTTTAAGCTTAAATAAAGTGTTTCAAGTCTTTTAAGTAAAATAAAGAATTTTCTCCTTAACCTCTCTGTTCCGTTCACCTAAGAATAGAACCGAAAACCGTGGTCAAAAACAGAGGTATGTATTGAACCCTGGACTAACTATATTGTTGCATCCCTAATATATAGTAATATTATTCTAAATGAGATACTAGTAACACATTGCTGTCATGGTTATTCTGTATTATAGCAACGTGCTTGCAAAGCACCACCAGCAGGCAGTTTTTTTAGAAGAGCACCAGGCAATTTAGCTTAAAATGTTCTGGCAGACACATGATAATTGAATATTTATTGTTAGGCATATGGCCAGTTGTTGTTTTTTTCTGTAGTTGTAACTCATGGCCGGGGATTAAGCTAATTATGCATTAACATGAACGCGCACTCTATTTACGAATGTTTGGAAATTCATTAATATACACACGATAAACTAAACATAGTTCATGGAAGTGTTTGTGAATCTGAAGGAGTTTTCATAAAGGTCCATTTTACATCTAAATTACTCTGAATTTGCTAATATAATTTACACAAGTTTCATGAATGAGGCCCAATGAGTGCTGTTTGTTACACAGCAAGGCATACAAACATACCTATTATTACCTAGATATAAAAAATGCACAGGTGAAAGTTCAACATTACACAATCCTGTGGCATTCAGTACAATGCCTAGGTTAAAAATACTCTAAAGTAGAAAACAGTTAAAAATCATAATCATACAAAACTTTTGAACGGTACTATAATGATGACAGCACACATGCACCTTTCGGATGCATCAAGAGTCAAAATAATCAAACGGAGTGAGACCATAAAACCTACTTCTGCCACAACACCCAACATTTATTCTCTGTTCATAACCAGGAACAGCAATAGAAATATTTAAGGACATTTTCAGCTTATATACTGGAAGCATTTACTTGATAGGAGCTTGTTTGCTTTGTGACAGATAATTCAGTAGTGAAGGCTATAATCAGACCTATACTGTACTAACACACTGTACTAGTTACTATTGTATATTATGCACAGTTTGCAAATTGTCATACATAAAATCTTCTTTTTCTTTCGGCTGTTCTCTTCAGGGATCGCCACAGCGATTCATCTGCCTCTATCCTTTGTATCCTCTTCTCTCAGACTGGCTACTTTCATGTCCTCCTTCACACCACAAACCTCCTCTTTGGGCTTCCTCTTGACCTCCTGCCTGGCAGCTCTAACCTCAGCATCCTTTTACCAATATATTCACTCTCCCTCCTCTTAACTCGAAGACCTTGTTGAACAACCTAGTTAAAAACTTTACTGCCATCTCTCCTAGACACTTCCATACCTCCACTGGTATGTCATCAGGACCAACTGCCTTTCCTTTCTTCATCCTCTTCAAAGCTCTCCTAACTTCACCCGTGCTAATACTTTCTACTTCCTGGTCAACAATATTTGCATCTACAACTCTTCTCTCCCTGTCATTTTCCTCTTTCATCCGTTCCTCAAAGTACTCCTTCCATCTTTCACTCACCTTCCTGTCACCTGTCAATACATTTCCACCTCTATCTTAACCTCACACTGCATCACCCTATATTCCTGTCTACTTTCCTCAGTCCTCTCACTGTCCCACTTCTTCCTAGCTAACCTCTTCCTCTGGATACTCTCCTGGACTTCCTCATTCCACCACCAAGTCTCCTTGTCTTCTTTCCTCCTTCCAGATGACACACCTAGCACCTTCCTACCTGTCTCCCTGATCACTTTATCTGTAGTAGTCCAGTCATCTGGAAGCTCTCCTGACCACCTAAAGCTTGTCTCAACTCCTTCCTGAAAACCACACAGCACTCTTCCTTTTCCAACTTCCACCACTTTGTCTTTTGCTCTGCCTTTACTCTCTTCATCTTCTTCACCACCAGAGTCATCTTACACAGCACCATCCTTTGCTGTCTAGCTACACTCTCACCTACCACTACTTTACAATCACCTACCACTAATTTCCATCAGATTATAGCGTCTACATAAGATCCACTTGTGTGCTCCTGCCACCACTCTTATATGTCACCCTGTGTTCCTGCCTCTTCTGAAAGTATGTGTTCACCACAGCCATCTCCATACTTTTAGCAAAGTCTACCAACCTCTGTCCTTCTGGGTTCCTTTCCTGAAGACCAACCCTGGCCATAATTTCCTCGTGCTCACTATTCCCTTTCCCAACATGTCCATTCAAATCTGCCCCTATCACTACCCTCTCACCTCTGGGAACAGTCTGCATCGCTTTCTCCAACTCGCTCCAGAATCTGTCTCTCTCATCTTGCTTACAACCTACTTGTGGAGCATAGGCACTAACAACATTCAACATCACACCTTCAATATCCAGCTTCAGACTCATCAACTTATCTGACACTCTCTTTACCTCCAGAACATTCTTCACAATCTCCTGCTTCAGGATCAGGATTCTTTTCTTCCTGTCCACACCATTATAAAACAGTTTAAACCCTGCTTCTAGCCTTGCTCCCTTTGTAGTGAGATGTTGTGGAATAATGTCTGCTGTTTCACTTAAATACTGTGGGAAGCACACAGTGCAAGTAGTGAGTGTGTATATATATATCAAGCTAGTATTTTATATTTAACATAGCTACCTTATCTTTGAAAGGCAGAAAAACAAAGGGCAGTATGTTATTCTGAATTCTGCAATAATGTTTGATTGTCGTACCATTCCAAGGCCCTGGAGGAATACAAAGTGGTAGAGGAAGAGGATTCCTGTGGACAGCAGCGCCCACCACATGTCACCAAGCGGCTCTGGCTTATACACACCTGACAAACAAAACACATGGCAGAGTTGTTAATGATGCATGTAAAGTCCAGGGGCTGTATTCACACAACATTTTATCTTACTACTAAGAGTTCTCCTAAATGGCAGTAAAAGTTTTTAGTTACAAGTTTTCTCTTAAAACCTATTCACAAAGCTGCTGAGCAACTTTTACTAAGGAATAGTGAGAAGTCTTAAGCTAAGTGTAAGGGCGAGGCTGACCTCTAGTTACGGATGATGTGATCACACTTACTAACTATGACCACAGTGATTGGCTGCTGGGGGAGGGATCTCTGTCAGTGATTTAATTATAGAAATATTTTGTTGATTGAGGTTTTATATTGCTATATTCAAAAATAAGAATATTGCCATATTCAAAGAAATATTTTAAAATAAAAATGTTGCCATATTTAAATAAAGATTAAATTTTTTTTTTTTACATTTGTTTAGTTTTTTTGTTATTAAAGATACATTAATTATTACTATTGCCTCAATTGGATTGCAGCAATATATATATATAAGTATAAGTATAATATTATATATATATTCAATTACAAGTGTATCGCATATATTGTTCATCATAACTTAAAGGCCAATACAGGAGAATCATTTAATCAGAAGTGTCTACTGTCTACTATATTATAATCCCATCAACTAAAAATAAAGGCCTGAATATAATTATATAATGTAATTCAGATTAATCTTCTTTAATCTGATTGTTAATCTAGCCACAAAAGGTCACATGCCAGTAGTGTACCTTTTGTGCCAGTCCCAAGCTCGGATAAATAGAGAGGGTTGTGTCAGGAAGGGCATCTGACGTAAAATATTTGCCAACTTCATTATGCGAATCATGAATATGACTACCATACCGGATCGGTTGGGTCCCGGGTTTACAACAACCCCCATCAGTGCCGTTGACCTACAGGGCACTATTGGAAATTGAGGTACTGTTAGTCAAAGAAGGAGAGGAGGAAAGTTTGTTAGAGGAGGAAGGCATGTCCGTAGGCAGAGAGAGAAGAGGAAAGGCAGGAGTTTAGGACTGAAGGTAGGGAGTTTGAATGTTGGTACAATGACAGGTAAAGGCAGAAAACTGGTAGATATGATGCAGAGGAGGAAAGTTGACATTCTTGTGTGTCAAGGAGACCAGGTGGAAAGGGAGCAAGGCTAGAAGCATTGGAGCAGGGTTTAAACTGTTTTATAATGGTGTGGACAGGAAGAAAAGAATCCTGATCCTGAAGCAGGAGATTGTGAAGAATGTTCTGGAGGTAAAGAGAGTGTCAGATAAGTTGATGAGTCTGAAGCTGGATATTGAAGGTGTGATGTTGAATGTTGTTAGTCCCTATGCTCCACAAGTAGGTTGTAAGCAAGATGAGAAAGACAGATTATGGAGCGAGTTGGAGGAAGTGATGCAGACTGTTCCCAGAGGTGAGAGGGTAGTGATAGGGGCAGATTTGAATGGACAAGTTGGGGAAGGGAATAGTGGGGACGAGGAAGTGATGGGCAGGGTTGGTCTTCAGGAAAGGAACCCAGAAGGACAGTTGTTGGTAGACTTTGCTAAAAGTATGGAGATGGCTGTGGTGAACACATACTTTCAGAAGAGGCAGGAACACAGGGTGACATATAAGAGTGGTGGCAGGAGCACACAAGTGGATCTTATGTAGACGCTATAATCTGATGGAAATTAGCGATTGTAAAGTAGTGGTAGGTGAGAGTGTAGCTAGACAGCAAATGATGGTGCTGTGTAAGATGACTGGTGGTGAGGAAGAGAGTAAAGGCAGAGCAACAGACAAAGTGGTGAAAGTTGGAAAAGGAAGAGTGCTGTGTGGTTTTCAGGAAGGAGTTGAGACAAGCTTTAGGTGGTCAGGAGAGCTTCCAGATGACTGGACTACTACAGATAAAGTGATCAGGGAGACAGGTAGGAAGGTGCTAGGTGTGTCATCTGGAAGGAGGAAAGAAGACAAGGAGACTTGGTGGTGGAATGAGGAAGTCCAGGAGAGTATCCAGAGGAAGAGGTTAGCTAGGAAGAAGTGGGACAGTGAGAGGACGGAGGAAAGTAGACAGGAATATAGGGTGATGCAGCGTGAGGTTAAGATAGAGGTGGCAAAGGCCAAACAGAAAGCGTATGAGGACATGTATGCAATGTTAGATAGTAAGGAAGGTGAGAGGGATGTTTATTGGTTGGCAAAGCAGAGGGATAGAGATGGAAAGGATGTGCAGCAGGTTAGAATGATCAAAGAGATGGAAATGTTTTGACAGGTGACAGGAGGGTGAGGGAAAGATGGAAGGAGTACTTTGAGGAACTGATGAATGAAGAAAATGACAGGGAGAGAAGAGTTGTAGAGGCAAATTGTTGACCAGGAAGTAGAAAGTATTAGCAAGGGTGAAGTTAGGAGAGCTTTAAAGAGGATGAAGAGAGGAAAAGCAGTTGGTCCTGATGACATACCAGTGTACCAGGTATGGAAGTGTCTAGGAGAGATGGCAGTAGTTTTTAACTAGGTTGTTCAACAGGGTTTTAGAGAGTGGGAGGATGCCTGAGAAATGGAGGAGAAGTGTTTTGGTGCTGATTTTTAAGAACAAGGGAGATGTGCAGAGTTGTGGAAACTACAGAGGTATTAAGCTGATGAGCCATACAATTAAGTTGTGGGAAAGAGTAGTGGAAGCAAGGCTAAGGGGAGAAGTGGAAATTTGTGAGCACCAGAATGGTTTGATGCCAAGAAAGAGCACTACAGATGCAATATTTGCTTTGAGAATGATAATGGAAAAGTACAGAGAGGGTCAGAAAGAGCTGCATTGTGTCTTTGTAGATTTAGAGAAAACATATGACAGAGTGCCAAGAGAGGAGCTGTGGTATATAGTATAAGGAGGTCTGAAGTGGCAGATAAGTATGTTAGAGTTTTACGGGATATGTATGAGAGCAGTAGGACAGTGGTAATGTGTGCCGTAGGCGAGATGAAGGACTTCACGGTGAAAGTGAGACTGCATCAAGGATCGGCTCTGACTGGAGCCCGTGTTTTTTTTTTTTTTTTCACTTACATTGTTGCAGCCATTAAAATAGTTCAGTTTTGTTTTTAATGTCAAAGTAGTTATATTTATTTCGTTTTGTTTATTTGTTAAGGTAAGTTAGAAAAATGTTTAGAGCAATTTTTTGTTTGTTAAATTAAAGTTTTAATTTTTTTAAGTGACGACCAAGCGACCAGCGGCCGACAGTGAGTTAAGCACATGTTTAATCTATTTAGCCTTTCAAATCAACTCGACTTGTCTATAATGTAAGAGCGATCTAAGCACTGGTAAGATCATTTATACATTTTTATTGAAGATCATTGTGTTTTTGAGCATCTAAGACTTATTTTAAGTTTCATTTACAGCATTGCTTTGGTTTGCTTTACTCATATGCGGCGATGCGTGTTGCAGCACCATCATATCTATCTGACTACAACAAAACACGCTCTCACACGTTTATTTTTTTAACCATTTGCCAGGAGTAAAATTTACACGTGGTTTAAACAACCAGATACATTTACATTTGTCCGGTTTTGTCTGAAATGCTGGACTCTATGTGCGAGCCATGTCTTGACAGTTGAATAAGTTATTATGGTCTCATGTTGTTTCCACCAGCGCAGCACATTGTTTCTTTTAAATAATAAAATAAATATAAAACGAAGGAGAAGCTTAAAAAAAGGTCAGAAGCCCGGAAAGCGTTTAGGTATGACGTGAAAATTGGCCCAAAGCCCGACCCTATAGGGGAGTAAAAAAGTCGGGTCCCGTCAGGCATAAATGCAGTGCTCTAGTATGAATCTAGGTTCTGTTGTTGAGCTGTTCTGTATGTTCTGCTGTTTGCACAATAAAATAAACACGTGGAAAAAAGTATTTTTAACAGGTCACAGACACTCATCAATTGCATTTTTATGTAATGCCAATTCAATATTATAATCTTATCAATTAATGGTTAATAATTGATTAATGAGCATCGGTTGTTGGTCGGGAAAATGGACCGAAATGAACATCCCTATGCAGGATTTTAAGTACTTAGGGTCAACAGTCCAGAGCAATTGGGAGTGTGGAAAAGAGGTGTCAGGTCTGTTGTGTGATACCAGCAAGAATGAAAGGAAAGGTGTACAGGACAGTAGTGAGACCAGCAATGTTGTATGGTTTGGAGACAGTTGCACTAAGGAAAAGACAGGAGGAAGAGCTAGAGGTAGCAGAGCTGAAGATGTTGAGGTTCTCTCTGGGAGTGACGAGGATGGATAGGATCAGGAATGAGTACATCAGAGGGAACAGCACATGTGCGATGTTTTGGAGACAAAGTTAGAGAGACCAGGTTGAGATGGTTTGGACATGTTCAGAGGAGGGAGAGTGAATATATCGGTAAAAGGATGCTGAGGTTAGAGCTGCCAGGGAGGAGGTCTAGAGGAAGACCAAAGAGGAGGTTTATGGATGTAATGAAGGAGGACACGAAGGTAGTCGGTCTGAGAGAAGAGGATACAGAGGATAGGACTAGATGGAGGCAGATGATTCTCTCTGGCGACGCCTGAAGGGAACAGCCGAAAGAAAAAGATTCTGATTGTTGTTTGATATATCTTTCATTATTCAACTAAATATTAAATGTGATATTTTTAATTAATGATACCCTTTAAAAAATAAATAAAAAAGTAAAGTTTTAATCTTTTGACATGCGCACACTGCATGAATATATAGTTTCCCACTGTTGATGCATACTTACCTTCTTCTCTTTTTTTGACATAATATTTTTCTATTTCAGGTCCTTATTAGGTGGTAAGAGGTAGGTAAGAGTCCATGACGAGGAAAGGAAACTATTATAAAATAGTTTATGACACTTTATTCAACAGGAAGAACAGCTCGTTTTGCGTGTCATGCGTAATTATGCCATTTCATATTACATATTGAGTCCAGTTTCAGCTTTCAATCCGATCAAATGTTTACATGTCCTCTTGATCGGATTACAAAAGGAATAAATGGAGCAATTCCAATAGGGTCCTCACAACATTGCTGCTCAGGCCCTAATAAATCCACCCCTTACAATCCAAATTAAATTTTCATCAGATCTGGTCAATTCTTTCCGATTGACGTGGTTACATGTGACTTTTTTATTCCGATTGTGCTAATAGTCTGGTTATGATCGGATTTTAAGGGTCCATGTAAACGCAGCTACTGATTCACTATGCTAAGCCTATTACAAGTGTTTATTATTTAGATCAAGCAGGATGGTTTTCGCAGGTAATTTATGGATGTCACTCACCCGTGCGCGCCTTGTCAAACTGTAAATAGAGAACAGCTGCTCCGGCTACTTTGGTACATTTATTTACATTTTCTTTCATAATGTGAGTTTTCAATTGTTTTAATTCAATTAAAGTTTAGAATTTTGGGAATTCTAAGTATGGTAATATTAGTGGAGGGCACTATTAATTATTAATACAACTGAATTGTAGCATAAAAAATATCTAACAGTCAAATTACAATACTTGTGTGTTCATTTTTTTCACTTGTAAGCATAAAGCCCATGTTTTATTTTGCAGGGAGACTGGCAGGCATAATAGTCGGTTTGATGGATCTGCTGGTCTGACTGAAATTATGATCAAAATGTATTTACTATTTTACATAAGCCTACAGTCAGCTGCAGACAAAGTAGCAGCAGAACTTTATTTTAAGTGCCTATCATTCACATTTTATCCACCCCCTAAATGACAAGTAAAAGCAAAATGTTCACAAAAAACATTTATTAGGCGCTTTCTGTTGGTTAGACAGTCTTAACGGGCAGTTCTTGACTAGAATAAGCTGTAAAATGGACCAGACTTCATGCAGATTTCAAATACTAAGAACCTTGCACTTTGTTCAAAAACATTTTGTTACTATCTGTACTCTGTAAGGGCATATCCTCATAATTACCCAACTAAATTTTTTTATAATAATTCTAGACATGTTAATCTTTGTTCTTGTTCTTTTCTTTTAGGCCAATGTGGAGCTGTAGTTGTCCTGTCTGAACATTAGGTGACACTATAGGTTTACTTATTTCTCTATAAGCATTATTGCTTCACTCATGTATGTTTTACCCTGGGCACATGAAGTGCTGTTCTAAAAACAACATAACTGTCATTTCAAAATTGTCAGTCAGTTGAATTTACATTTATTAATTTATCTTAAAGAGGCAATGCTAGTAATACAAAGTTTCAATCATTGTTCGTGATAGTACAAGCTAGAATAAGGGAAGGATTAAGAAATAGTGAGAGCATAGACAAAGTGAAAGATATTTGTTTTTTAAGTAGACTTGCAGTTATGTGCTCACAGAAGAGATGAGTTTTCAGCCGTTTTTTGAACAGTGGCGGAAATCTGCAGTTTGGTAGAGCTACTGATTTTAATAGTATTTACGTTGCTCGCTTTTTTAACTGAAACAGAAGCTGGAAAAGGGGAAGCTGAAATTACATTGTGGTGCGCATATGGACAATGTGGGGTAAAAGGTCAAGGACTACTGTTTGACCAAACTTCAAAAACTCACCTCCTTTTCTGAAGAGGTAGACTGGCACAAGATACAGCATGGAGTGTTGAATATAGTAGATCTCCTTTTCAAATGGAAGCTGTGATGGGGGGGAAAGTATGTTTAGATCATCATCATACAGAGAGCCTTGCATTTGATTCTTATTTGGTGTTAGCATGTGTCACTACGATATATGCTTATGCAATAAGCATCTAAACATAGCACCTAAACAACAAAGCACCTAAACCATGCAAATATAGTATCGATACTAGCAGTGATGACGGGTTCGAGCACTTAAGGTGGCAGCTGGCATCTCTAGGAAAACAATAAATGTCAGGTAAAAAACACTGCTATCACCAGTTACCATTTGCTGGCACTATGACCTTTGCCCACAATATCCGCAAACATGTGATCAGCCCCCAACACCAAACATACAGCACCAATTTAACCTACAGTAGGTAGGTAGTCAACCAAAATACTTTAACCGCTGCCACATGGCAGTGAATACACAAGATTCTATCTCTCTGACTACTGTCACAGTGAAATATTACAGTGATGGAAGTGCTTGAAGTGTGCTTACTTTTTACTGTACAGTGCCCACAAGCTCTGAAGAACTTGATGTAAGGATAGAAACTATGCATAAAGCCTTCTCCAACACTCTGGATAGTGTTGCACCCCTCTGTTTGAAGAAAGTTAAAGAGAAACCCCCCACACATTGGTACAAAAATCACACACATGCTTTTAAGAAAGCAGGTGGAAGATTAAAAATGTAGAGGTATTTCAAGGGGCATAAATCATAAGCAGTATCACAGAACATGCCGTTCGCAAGCCAACTGCTGCCGCATTAGCATGTTCCTGATCCAGCTTATAGCGATGCTGGTCACAGCAGTATTCGCTGTGTATGTTGATGATAATGCAAGGGAGAGCGAGTTTATGGACAAGACTTTAATGTGCACTTGTACTGTGTATTCAACTCTTATGGTGATTTTTTTTTAGAGTGAAAACAGACGCTTCATCCGTTACTTGATAAAACTCATCATTACATTTTGGCCATCATTCGGACGGGATCCTCTACAACAGGCTTGTACTAATAGTGGATAAAAGCAAAATGACAAGATAGGTTATAACCATAATTTTAAACTAAACTATACCTGCTCTATCTCCATGCACAATTTATTCTCTGACTCTGTAGGCTTCATTGTCCGACTCAGCGTTCGAACCGAACATAGGCTAGCTATTGAGTTTCTGACATTTTCATTGTGTGAAATTGTCCTGACACTGGAGCATGAGATCTTAAAGCCACGCCCATTATTAAAAGGTGGCCAGGAGCAACAGCTAATTTACATTTAAAGGGACACAAAAAGGATGTGTTTTTGCTCACCTCCAAAAAGTGGCAATTTTAACATGCAATAAAAATGTGTGGATTTTGAGGGGAAATCAGGGGTATAATAGGTCTCATTATTAAAAAAAAAATAGGGTCCTCCCACATTTCTTTGTTTCTGCAACATTAAACATAATACAATAAAAATATCCAAAACAGTAACAAAAACTAAAAATAAATGTATCTAGTGCTCTTCAGGATGGATCTTTCCTCCAACATTATAATCCTGAAAAGAAAACTAGCCACAAAACAAATATCATGTTTTATATGAGGATGAATATAAATGCCTGGTAAAATAATGTAGAATTTCATGTAAAATAAACAGATTATGCTCATTGGCTGTCTCTGTTGCCACCATGTCCATTCTTGTTATCAAACATGACAACATTAAGCATACCTACAAATTAACATCGTGCTCCAGTGTACAGTGAGGAATACTTGACAATTGCTAGGTTTTCAACCACTTTTAAAATTAGTGTAATTTACTTTTACATTAGTTTGTAATCCGTTTATATTATCACCATGAATATACTCACCAGTCTAGTGTTGACTACTGGAAAGAGAAGAGCTAGAAGGGCTCCATTCAGCATGTGGACCTGGAGTCTTCAAAATAGAAAAAAGATTGTTAGACATTAGGAAAACAGTAGAAGGCTCACAGCAACACTAACTAAAACAAGACTACATGATCACACAGTTCTAAATATCAAACAAGGGAAAACAGTGACATAAAGAAATATCAAGTTGACAATATCAGAAATATCATTCAAAATCTGAAGCTATGATAGGCCAGAAGCAACAGTACCACAAAAATACAATCACAAACAAACCTATTTAAATATTTAAACACAATTTGCCAGCACAATTATGCTATCTTGAAGCAGCAAAATATACATCCTGCACAGAGAAGTGATAGACCAACTAGGTGTTAAAATTAAAAAATTCAGCTAGAAATATATTCAAGATGGTGGTATAAAATGAGAAATGGTGATAGATCCTCTGCTTTGCCAGAGAAGGTTAACAGCAGTTACAGTGCACATCAGTAAATAAAGTTTAACCTCTGCTTTGCCCGGGATGATTGAATACATTATTGTTGCAATGGGGAGTGGTTTAGTGATCTAGGCAGACTAGCTTGCAAGCTCCCCGATGACGATTTCAACAGGTAAGACTTCAGAACTCTAGAACCAGAAGCAAACCCCCTGATTTTAGACACGACAACAAATACATTATATCTTCTTGACTATAGGTTTTAAAACGTCGCTAAAAGGGTTAAACCATAGGAACCTAAAGAAATTAAACCTATTATGATTATCTATCATAATGAAAAATGTCTACTCATGCGATAATGTCAAAAAAACAAAACAAAAGAACCCTGACACACATTAGCATACTCGCCCAATAGTGGAAACACATCTATTGACAATGGTCAATGGAACTATTTGTCTCTACTTGTTTTGATGTAGATTCAGAGTACAGAATGCACTGTCCTTCATAAACCTTGCATGTTTTGTAGCAAATCCACAAACTAACTTCAAATTGGTTACTTGGGAAAGAGATGTTAAAGCAAAAGTAAAGACTGCAGCACCATCCTTGAATAAAGCAAACCCAGAGAACAAACAAAAATGTAAATGCCCTAAGAGAGGTTGATTACCTAGGTAGAATACCACATTAGACATCCATGATCAAGCATCATGAGGGACAAAAAGAATCAACGGAGCAATTCTGCATTGAAAATTGCATTGGTTTCACACTGAAGCCAAGCAAGGCTGAGCCTGGTCAGTACCTGGACAGGAGACCAACTGAGAAAACTAGGTTGCTGCTGGTGAGGCCAGCATGGGGCCCTCACCCTGTGGTCTGTGTGGGTTCTAAAGCCCAATTATAGTGATGGGGATACTATAATGTAACAAGCATCATCCTTCAGATGCGATGTTAAACCAAGGTCCTGACTCTCTGTGGTCATTAAAAATCCTAAAAGTATGTCCTTCGATAAAGAGTAGGGGTGTAACCACAGCATCATGGCCAAAGTTGCCCATTGCCCTCTGTCCATCATGGCCTCCTAATAATCCCCATATATACGATTGGCTTAATCACTTGGTCTCCTCTCCACCAATCTGTGCGGTGAGCACTCTGCCACAATATGGCTGCCATGGCATCATCTAGGTGGATGCTGCACATTGGTGGTGGTTGAGGAGATCCCTCCCTTCTACATGTAAAGCGCTTTGAGTGCATAGTGTTAAATTTGCATAGTGTGAAGAGTTATTAGAACTCTCAAAGGAGGGACTTTGGGAATACAAATGGTGTGGTTTAGCATTTGCAGCTTATCCTGCATCTTATCTTGCATTCTCGAGTCGGGGGAAGGGGGAGAGGTGATACATATATCTAAATTAGGGCACATGCAGTTAGTACATGCGGGCACGTCATCCTCAATAATGGTAAATGGACTGCATTTATATATGACTGCATTTAAATCCATATCCATATGGCAACATGGCAACATGCCATGTGGCTCATGGCAACACATTGATGTCTTAAAGGACAACTCCAAGGAATTTTTAAGTTAATCTTCTTTATACATTTGTTATACATCGTTATACCTTTGGGAGTACATAGAGGAAAGAAAAAAAACTAACCGGATTGGTGCTTGCACGGACAATTAATGTCCAGAGCCCCCACCCAGCTAAAACAGCAGTTATGGGGGCATAAACGTAAAGGGTGTCTTTGTGCCTCTTAACAGACACAAAATGTAACTAAAATGTCTGTCCAACATGAAAAGGGCCCTTACATGACAACAAGATGATTTTAGCCACTTGGCCATTATTTAAATTCACCTGTTTTAGACGGCTAGCTGTATCTCGCGCTGAAGAGACTCCATTGTAGCCGGAAAAAAGGCAAATAGTCCAGTGGGGAAGAGCATTGTGTGTATGAAGAGACATAGTTTATTTCTAATTCGGAGGGACTGTCACTCATGTCAAAAAGTGAGAAACTAAAGTAACTTGTGTGATCAGCACTGATTTGAGATGCAAACTGTTTAGAAAAATTCAGTCCGATTTGGTGAACTGGTTTGACCGGTTCACTAAAAAGAACTGGTTGAAAAGAACAATTTGTTCATGAACCGGACATCACTAGAGTGATGATCCGATCAGGCTCACAAGTGAAGAAGAAATGGTTCATGTATGTGCCTTTCCAAATTTTGGCAACAGAATGTGAAAGCGAGACAAGGATAACTAACTTACACAGACACAACACAGTGGGCGGTTGAAGAAAAATGTCTTTCCGTGGACGAAGACGGGTGCAACCACTGTGGAGGTAATGCAAACTTTATTTATCCTTTCATTTGGGCACACACGGCTTGAGGGAAGATGTGCAGTAATAAAATAATCATGCTTTACACACACAACGCTCTTCCCAACTGAACTATTTGCCTTTTTTTGCGGCTATAACGGAGTTCCCACGGGACTTCAGCGCGAGATTAAGCTTGCCGTCTAAAACACTATTTAGGTGAATTTAAACTATGGCTAAGTGGCTAAACGCATCTTGTTGTCATGTCAGGGCCCTGTTCATGTCGGACAGACATTTTAATTGCATTTTGTCTCTGTTAAAAGGCACAAAGACACCCTTTACGTTTATGCCCCCATAGCTGCCATTTTAGCTGCCATTTAAGCACCAATTCGTTTTTTCTTCTTCTTCTATAGACTGTACTCAAAAAGGTATGACGATCAAGATTAACTAAAAAAATTCCCCAGAGGTGTCCTTTAATGATTAATTAAAATACATTTCTTACATAGAGTTCCTTTAATTCTACAGTATCTTTTTATATTTTATTCCTATATTTTTAGTTTTATTTTATTTTATTCTTTCATAGCTATATTTATGTACATTTTTTCATGTGTATATTGCATGGGCTCCGGAAGCAAATAAAAAGTGGGTGGGTCAGTAGCGGTTAAGGCAAAATATGATTAAAAAAAATTATTTCATAGATGTGATTTCCTGCATTATGGTGCATTTTAGGCCATATCCCCCTATACCAAAAAAGACCTCAAACCAGTCAATACCAATAGTCTAATAAAAAGGCTATATTCATTTAACTGCCATAGAAATCAACAGTTTCACAGATAATGATAATGAACAAGTTGCATGTTTTTTATGCTCCGTGTCCAGACAGAAAACGTGCCGTTTACTAAACGATTGATTGGGCCAGACAAAATTACAGAAATCACCAAATTATTTAGCGTGGCTATAGAGTAGGGGTAAGATGCATGGCATCAAGTTGACGCATATCGAGCATAGGTTCGAATCCGCCTTTTGCCACACTCGCTCTACTCCCTTTCCCCATCACATATCAGATCGGAAAGGTATTTATTTTCAATAAAAAAATAGAAAATATTAGAAAAGGGGATTAGTAAATCACTTAATGAACTATATTAATAATTTAGTATATAAATAAAGGTGACTTGACTTGACTCACAAGTCAGAAGATCGGTGCAATCAAATTGGTAGAACTCAAAATATTTAATCCAGTTCATTCTGCTTGAAGATTGGATTCATCACACTGGTATGGAGACGAAATCGATACCGTCATGACACACATTTGATTATTCAATTTCTTATTTGAATACTACTGTTAAATAGACCTACAGTAGCTGAATTTTTTATTTTTTATATTTTATTTAATTTGCATTTGTCCAATTATTTGTCATTTGCATGGCTCCAAGCTCAAAAAACCCCCAAAAGGAATTAAGTAATCCTATCAGCATGAGTGGTGGTTGTAATTATTCTCCCGCCGGTCAGTTTTAGGGTTATGGTCAAAAGCATACACAAGAAAAACACAAGACAATAAAATATTTTTTTATTAACATAATAAATACAAATACAAAAGCATTAACTTCCCCCAAAAATTATATTCTTAGGTAAAGCATAGAATTTTGAATAGGTTTTTGAATTTTGAATAAGCATAGAATAGGTTTTTGAACCTACTTGGAGGGCCAAACTCTTGCAAACTCTTCCATTGACCCTAAAAATCTTTTATCTGAAAGCCAGATTTCTATAATTTTTAAAATCACATTTTTTCAATCTTTAAAATATATCTAAATTATGGCATATGCTCTGTGCGACATATGTCATATGCATTCATGCATTCATGACAAGGCTACATTATTGTAATGCTTTACTGCGTGGTTGTAGACTAGGTCAACCCAGCCCTGCCTGCCGGCAATATGTTTTTGCCTTGCAGCTCAGGCTGGAAACCTGGACATACTTTTATCCAGCTTCTGTTACAAATTTGCAGGGACCAATCACACCTGGCCTATCCACCTGGCGCTAATGCTAGGCGTTATACCGGTTCATACCCAATAACGGTATTTATTTTTATGATATTGTATTGCGGTATCATTAAAATTCATATGTCGCTTAAACAACGGTAGGAGCGCGGCGCAGCGACTGTTTATAGAGGGATCGCTTTTCACTGTTGCACTGTTGTGGGAGCACAGCTGAGATCACAAGGCTGAATCCGAAATGGCCCACTGAAGCATCATTTACTATTCCCTACGTTATCCACTTATATTGTTCGCTTGAAGGAGTGAATGAAAACGAGCGTGTTTAATCGGACAGCTGTTGTCTGTACATCGGCTATACACTCTTTATTACGGTGCAATGTGAGACTGAATGAGTGCACTGAATAACATCCACTACGGTCGCGGACACCAGCCCTTGGATTCAGCCCTTGATTACAGCAGAGAATTCAAACTTCATGCAGTTTCTGCTCAGAGAGCCGCGGTGAGATTAACAACGGTCTCCAGATCAGAATCAGAGCGGAGCAAATGCGGTTACGTTTTTTTATGGACCGGTTTCATATACTCTAGTGCTCTAAACATGAACCAGCAGCGTATGGGCACATATTTCATCACGTCATCTTCAATTAAATGTAAAGGACACGCATACAACCGTACAACAGAACAGATTATTCTGCTACACGAAATAGAATGATGTAAATTAATAAACAGACTAACAATTCAAAGAATATTGGGCGAAAAGTAACTGCTTTATTCTTTATGTGTTAAACTGACGTGTCATTATTTGTTCAGAGACTAGTGTTTCTTAAATGTATTGAAAATTATGGAATGTCAAATATTAAAAATAAATAAATAAATAAACAAAGAAATGTCAAAAAGCAAAAATAAATTAATAAATATATAAATAAATGTATAAATAAATATACATAGAAAAGCAAAAATGAATAATTATTTATACATTTATTTTCATATATATATATATATATATATATATATATATATATATATATATATATATATATATATATATATATATATATATATAATTTATTATTTTATTTATTCCTACATTTATTTATTTTTATTTTTATTTATTTCCACATTTATTCCTTTCTACATTTATCTATTCATATATTTATTTATGCATTTATTTATTTTATACATTTAATTATTACCGAAATACAATAAGTATAGCCTACTGATGTTGATACTGTCTGTGATGAAGGACTTGGATATGTATATGGCCAAAATCTAATATCACGGGTTAAGTCATATCACCCTAACTGTAGCCTACTGTGTTGTAAAATGTCCTGGGCTAACAAACATGAACAGCATCTTCAACAGATCGGATTACAGGGACTCTGAAATGGAAGTGCTTGATATTTTCTCACGGAAAGGAAGCAGCTCACATATAGTATACAGTGAAGTCCATGCACTTAAAACGAGAGGGCGGAGGAAATATTGCAAATGTACTATAGGTAAACTTTAAATATATTGTATTTAAATGATAGTGATCATACTATCCTTAGTAATAGTGACATTAAACACATTTTAGGCTTAATATATAAAAATGCATTGTGCAATAAAAAAAGAACTCCAAAATAAAGTTTAATTATAATATTTATATCAGTAAGACTCAAGCGATATGTCAGTAAATAAACTAATGGGCTTGTAGTAGTTAGTATGAAATAAATGTAGGTCTATTTAAATACATTTTGGCTTAGTTTTTTCACCAGTTCGACTCTGCATCCATTGCCTCCATTATAATATTCAACACTCTTACAGTGTAATTTACTTGTAATTGTAATGTACATTTGAAATTTATGCTGAGTGAATTCTGCATTTATACAAGAGTATATATAAATTGTACTTAAGTATACTTGGAGTAGTTCCACTTTAGCACAAAGAAGTATATTTAATACAACGTTAGTTGAACTTTAGCACTGCTTTTGTACAACTAAAATGCATTTAGTACAAAAGTTTTTTTTAGTTTTACCAATTTAACAGACTTTAAGTATACCAATTTGTAGTGTGTCACGAATGCATTTAGTTTTTTTTAAAGTACATATAAATAAAATTATTTCCTGCGATTAATCACAATTAAAAAAAAATGTATCTATTGACAGCCCCAATTTATATATTACTATATATTGTAGTGTATTTTTTTTAAATGCAGCAAACAATTGATTTGTTAAAATTCTTGTTGGTAAACAGTTAACCAGCTATATATAGCTAGATCCAGAGGTGGAAAGTAACTAAGTACATTTACTTGAGTACTGTACTTAAGTACACTTTTTGAGTATCTGTACTTTACTGGAATATTATTTTTTCTGGAAACTTATGACTTTTACTTCACTACATTTGAAAGACAAATATCGTACTTTTTACTCCACTACATTTCTATCTAGGTCGAAAATCGTTTCTGTTGCAGCTCTGAAAGTCGGTGGATGATATTTTCCTTCTTTAAAAGGTTTTGTTGTTGTTGTTGTTGCAGACAGTCTATCAGGAATCACTCTTATAGGGTCATATACATTTCCCGAACTTTTTTTGAACACTGATCTGTTCATAGCAAAATGGAAGTGTTGTTTCATTTTGTTTCAAATGTTTCATTTTTTTTTTTTTAAATCAAGATTTGTTTAGTTGGCATACACTTGGTGCGTGTCTTATAAAATATAAAAAATATAAACGTCTGGGAGAAAGAGAATGGTAAAGTTGGGAGAATATCAGATGTGCATCAGTGTATTGGATCCGTGCATTCGGCCTTAAAGTGACAACAGCTTTGTAACTTATATACAAGTATTTAAATTAGTTTAAGTTAGTCGTATGCTAGTATGTCAGATGGAGCATCACTGCGGTTGTGTGCAAAAGTGCTGAGCTTGGCCTGACTTGTTTGAAAGTAAATGGTTGTAGGTGTAACAGAGGCCAGCTAGTAGTAGTTGCTGTGCAAGTAAACCTCACTCCTCTGACCTCGAGAGACACTCTAACGACTGACGCTAGAGGTTGCAGCCTTTAGCCTCCTTGTTAGAGCGTCCGACTCTCATGCCGGTGGTCCCGGGTTCGAGTCCCGGTCAAACAGTAGGGGTTACATTGGTGCCGTGACCCGGATGGGAGTGAGGTTTAGGGGGGTGAGTGTAACAGAGGCCAGCTAGTAGTAGTTGCTGTGCAAGTAAACCTCACTCCTCTGACCTCAAGTCTCTTGAGGTCAGAGGAGTGAGGTTTACTTGCACAGCAACTCTAGCGACTGATGCTAGAGGTTGCAGCCTTTAGCCTCCTTGTTAGAGCGTCCGACTCTCATGCCGGTGGTCCCGGGTTCGAGTCCCGGTCAAACAGTAGGGGGTTACATTGGTGCCGTGACCCGGATGGGAGTGAGGTTTAGGGGGGTGAGTGTAACAGAGGCCAGCTAGTAGTAGTTGCTGTGCAAGTAAACCTCACTCCTCTGACCTCAAGTCTCTTGAGGTCAGAGGAGTGAGGTTTACTTGCACAGCAACTCTAGCGACTGACGCTAGAGGTTGCAGCCTTTAGCCTCCTTGTTAGAGTGTCCGACTTTCATGCCGGCGGTCCCGGGTTCGAGTCCCGGTCCGAACAGTAGGGGTTACATAGGCCTATATATGGGTCACGACAATTTAAAAAATAAAATAAAATAAAAGATGGTCACTCTTAAAAAAGTTTGAAAACCACTGAGTTTAAACCACTGAGTTTAAACCACTGGAGTCCCATAGAATACTTTATTGATGTCGGTCCTAGCATTCTGGACCTTGAAAGTGATCGTTGTGTTGGATTTCTATGGAGGGACAGAAACCTCTCAGATTTGATTAAAATGATGCTACAGAAATGATGGTCTGTTCATTTGTGTTCTGTAAAACAATTTGGTTGTCTTATGGTTGTGGAACACAAATTATTGACAGAATTGTAATTTTTGGGTGAACAAACCCTTCAGTCTTCAATGAATGATGCGTTTCAATCAGAGAGCACAGTAGAATAGGAGGGCAATAATTCTGACTAAAATATAAATTGCTAAAATATTTTTTGGTTTGAAATTAAGAGTGCCTTTAAAAATATACATATAACACAAGAAATCATATTTATGAGCAGTACTGTTGGAATAGCCCATGTTAAATAATTACTTTTTTTATAAGTGTGAATGTGGGTTGTTCGTACAATTTAACATTTTGTGCTTTTGTCTTTGTTTATAATTTTTAATTGAGTCATTTTAATTCTGCTTTAAAATATTAACCAATCAGTTTAGATGTTAGTTTTAGAATGTATTTGAACCTTTTTCCCACTTATAATTTACAGTATAGCCTAAAAAGATACATTAATGTATTTCATTTTTAATGTAAATTTTTGTTTAATGTATAATATGTATTTTTCCCCCGATTAATCGGACAAAGAATCGACAGATTTATCATTAAAATAATCATAGTTGCAGCCCTACACTGACTGCTCCAGTTAATGAGCATTTTTTGGGGTTTCATCATACACCATATACACCAATATAATTCATAATTTTGGTATTACTAGTGATATTTAACACATATGTAATATTGCTACAGAAATAATCAGGGGTTTTTCATGCTCTGTTGTAGTAATTTGTTATTTGTTTCATTCTGACATGGCTAACTGACTATCCCAAGCATTCACAGAAAAAGGTTTTGAAAGTTGCAAAGGCTATTTTAAGAATAGGCTGGTTTGAATTCCTCATAAGCTGAAGAGGCCAAACACTACATTAGTTACTAGACTCAAATTGCACAAGACCAAGAGTGATGGTGACAAAGAGAGCTCACAGTTCTCTGCAGTGCAACCTCTTTCTGAGTACTTACCTAAAGATAACCATGGCAGTTTTACAGGGGGGACATGCAAGCAGGAAGATCTGCAAAAGAGGAAGTGATAAAGCTCAATAACCGACTTTTACAGACAAAGCGGATATAAATAGATAAATGCAAACTTTGAACCATGGGCCAAGCTGTTATCAGAACAAATTTATCACGTTTTCAGTGGCTGGGTGTTAATCAGAGACACTGAGAAATGTGAAAAATGGATCCCTGAAGATAACCACCATTTTGGACCAGTTCAGTGTTGCATTTAGAACTATTATCAAACCAACTTGGATTATGTGGCGCTTTGATTATGGCAGAAATATACCTACACATCCTCTGATCATCTTCATTTTACTTACCGGTATTTATTATTTTATGTAGCAATTATATAGTTTATGTAGCAATGAAAAACACACCGATTCATCAACACCATCATTCATTGTTAAAATGACAGATCTCAAAATATAAATTGCATTTGTAACTGAGCCATTTAAACAATATTTTTAAGAATTATTTCAGATGTTCATTTATACATTTCAGGTAAATGTCAAAATGAAAAAAAAAAGTGTTTTGGTTACAAACGCTATGCAGTCTTTTTTTTCAGCGATTAAGGCATCTACAGCAGGGTTAAAGAGATCACAGATTGACATTGTTTAGTATCTTTTGGGAGGGTAGCCAACATTTCCCTCTTTGGATATGAAGATCAGTCTAGGAGGATGACAGGAAAGGAAGAAAGGAAGGAAGAAAGGAATTTGAATCCTGTCAGCAGATTCATCGTCCCAGGTAAAGCAAACTATAGCACAATGACATCACGTAACAGGATGATACCGCTTTTACTTTCTTGTGTAATATGCTCATCCTGAGATGGGGTGAACAAGTTGGATAACACGGTTACAGCAATACTCCAATTAAGATGATCATAAAAAAAAATGTTTCCACTTCCTTTGACATTTTTCAAGTGCTTATTTTGAATTCAATCATAGCCAAAACTTGATTTAGACATTTTTTGAAGAATATTTGCTTTGGAGTGGTTTCTATATGCCTCAGTTTCATGAATGTCCTAAATCCCCAGTGAACAGCTTCAAAGGAAATGCCTTTAAAACTAACAGTAATTTGAACGTGTCCTGATTATGTGGAAATACTTTCTGTTCACTACGTCTTACCATGTAACTGTTTGATGCAATCTGCAATTTGTTCCTTCTTTTTTGTTCCACTAATGCAACAATAGCATTACTCTGAAGAAATATATTACATATGAATTTAAAAAAGGAAGTATTATGTAATTCCTCTGGGTGTAATAAGGGAGATTGTAGAAACACTAAACTGAGTT
This sequence comes from Pseudorasbora parva, assembly GCF_024679245.1. NCBI lineage: Eukaryota > Metazoa > Chordata > Actinopteri > Cypriniformes > Gobionidae > Pseudorasbora > Pseudorasbora parva. The sequence continues at coordinate 35,052,116 of NC_090189.1, forward strand.
ACACCTAGATTATTTAAGGAAATACTTTCATACAGCCTATAACAAAAAATGGGGGGTCTATACAGCAGTCATACAGGTCTCATAAATCACAAGCCTCATATACATCTGAAACATCATTTCTCTCAAATCTCACCCTCAAACCATGTTTTGTTGTTGTTTATCTTTCTTGCCCGGAACACAAAATTTATTTAGCAGAATCTGCATACTCTTTTCCATAAAATGAAAGTGAATGTAGACCAGGGCTATTGATAACTTTCTTGTCACTATTCACATCTAATCTTCTCCTTCATCAAAGCTCTGAAATATCCATCATGTTTGCACAAATTCAAATAGATGCAAACATCATTGGCGTGTCATCTCACTGATCATGAAATTGACATTCAAAATACACATATTTCAGCATATCTGGGCAACAAACCAGTTTTACAAGCTTTTTATTTTGTTTTGTCTTACTGAAGAGATTGACAAAGCTAATGCTGTACACCATACTGATCTCATCGAAAAAAGAAAAAACACAAAGCGATTATATACAGCACTTATTAATGCTACTATGCTGAAGCTAGTATAATTCTGCTTTATTTTATTCTGCTTTTAAGTCCAGCTAAAGTAAGTTTTTGATTAATTCATTTCCATTGTAAAAAAAAAAAAAATCATTAGTTATTTACTTCGGGGGGGCAGTTACACGACACCATTTTTAACTAAAATAGAAAACTCTCAATGCTCTCACGGGACGAGAAAATATCAGGACAATAAGGCTTGCAGGAAGGAGCTACTTGAAATAATTGACTTTAGGTTACATGCTGTATGCACAGAAGAATTTATAATGCAAGCTATTTTCCCATTAGTCTTTGTGTATACAGTATTACTGGTTTAACACTCAAATAGTGCTTGTGTGTGTGTGTGTGCGCGCGCGTGTGTTCCATTGATTCTGTTTACAATTCTCTACAATACGCTGCTTTTTTTATTTACCAGATGATAAGACTGTGACCTTGTTCAAATACTGTAAGAAATTGTACAAATAAGTTTATTGACTTAAGTGGAACTAGGGAGTTTCTACGAGGTACTTGTGTTCAAATATCGGAGACCTAGTAGAGTTGCATCATAGCGTGCAGGCAACCTGGTACACATACAACAAGGATTTATTGATTGAGTTGCTCAATATTAAAGAAAGCCTCATATTATCATAAACTAATAATTTACAATAAAAATGCTTGTGTCTGGGTATGGCTGGGCAACATATTAAATATTTACACCTGATATGGCTGATGATATAAAATTGAGAACAATTCGAATTTGATGGTGCTTCTGATGTGCACAAAATTTCCTAATAACGGTGTCTTCCTAATCTTTGTGATCAGTATGAGAACATCAAGACAGAGATATGTTCTAAAATGTATCTAAATGTTTTAGTAATAATATGGATATCAGCAAAACTTGTTTTTTGCACATGTGGCAAAAAATCCATGTGGCATGTGTTAAAGTTTTAATAACAATTTTAGTATAGGAAAAGTTTCTGTAACCATTTGTTTGCATAGTTGTTCACCCCATATAACAAGTCTACAGATAAAAATATATTGTAGATAGCTATTATATATAGGTAGCTATTGGTCATTACCAATTTATTAATAGTATTACTATATTTAAAAATCTAAATGCCATGACTTGGTGTTTTTGTACACTTGCGAGCTCTACGGGGAAAAAAACACTAAAAGCGGAATGATATCTAGTTGTTAGATCCTGTTTACACATGGTAATAGTATTCGGATGAATTTTGGTCGATCGCTCATAAGTGGTAAACACTAAATACAGGTGCAAATGGGGTATAAAATGTTTTGAGCTTGTCCACTTTTGACCACTTACAAGAGGTAGTCGAAAACGCATTCGACTGGATTGTTTTTGTAGCATCATGTGGTCGAATAGCTAAAGACCGCCTGCTAACCTAATGTGTAAACATTGTGAGAAGTACACTAGCCAGATGGGTTTTAAACTTTGTTGGCTGGAGACCCAAGTTTGGTTGAAGATTATGTAAAGATGAAAAACATAAAGCACAATGTTATCTCGAACACTGTGAGTGCTGTTAGAAACCAGGAATAATAAGAGAACATAACTATATTAGTGAATAAAAGTGTCTCTCATTCTTTATTGTTATAATAATATTTTTAGAATGTACAGTGTTCTTTTTGTTCTTAAAGGGATAGTTCACCCAAAATAAAAATTACCCCATAATTTACTCACCTTCGAAAAATCCTAGGTGTATATGACATTCTTCTTTCAGATAAATACAACCAGTTGCTGGTTGAAAAATGTCCTTGCTCTTCCTAGCTTTATAATAGCAGTGAATGGCTGCCCGAAACTTGTAGACCAAAAAAACAGTGTATCAATCCATTATAAAAGTGCTCCATGCGGCTTTGGGGGGTTAATAAAGGCCTTCTTAAAAAGCGAATCGATAGGTTTGTGTAAGAAAAATATCCATATTTAACACTTTAAATAAGTCATTTAAAAATATCTAGCTTCCAGCAGACTGCCATCTGTTTCAGCTTACGAAGAAAGTATAAAGCCTCTCGCAGTTTAAAATGCTAACGCTACATCCACCGTCATCGCCATGCCAGTTATGCTTTTTTCTTAAGTTGAATACGGAAGGCGGTTTGCCGGAAGCTGCAACTTTATAAAATATATTTGTATATATTCTTACAAAAACCCATCGGTTCGCATCAGGAGGCCTTTATTAACCTACCGGAGCTGTGTTGATCACTTTTATAAATAATGGATAAAACCTTTTTTGGTCTACAAATTTGGATGGCTTTGAAGGGAAGTAAATTATGGGGTTAACTATCCCTTTAATGAAGAAAAATAAAACTTTAAATGAAAGAGTATTATTATAACCATAAAGAATGAGAGGCACAATTATGCACGAATATAGTTATGTCTTGAGTGTTATTGCTTTTGGACAGTAGTTATTGCGTAGTAAAAATATTGAAGATATAATTTTTCATTCAAATGTGTAAGCAGATACATCAAGTTTAATCCTTTTGAATAAAAAAAGCACACACACACACACACAAACGGAATGCAAAACTAAATGCAAAACTGATTCCTCTTCATTCAGCTAGTACAATATCTAAGGAAGAAATTGTACACCAGTTTGAACAGCTGTAAATAAGCGGTGCAAAAAATGTACGTACTTCCTCCTTTTTTAAACTGATCTGTTTTAAATGTGACAGCTCTCATTTCCTTCCTCTGTTTTGAGAACCAGGGTGAGGAGAGGCATTGAAAATGATAAAACAAGTTCTGATTTGCTCCGTTACCTGGTGGTATGCAATGAAAATTAGCAGTGCATGCAATGACATTCAAAGCTTTGAAACCAAAGGAAATATTGCCGCAAACCTTAACTACTTTAAAATCATTTACCCAAATCAAATTATGACATACTGAAAATGGGTTCAAATAAGTCAAGTGACCTGAAGTTGATTGTTTTGTTCAAGGCCACAGTGGTGAGTGAACCAACCTTTTGGAATTTTTAAACTACACCCTAGGCTATTAGTTAACAACCCAAACTTATCTGCAATAAACGCAGCTCCACGTCTGCACAATAATTGTTTGATTTTTATCATAAATATACTTACTTGCACCATTGTGACCACATGACATGGATTGAGGAGGTAGATCACAGTCTTTGTAGCAAACTTAAACCCAACCTCAACTCCAAAAGTCATGCACAGAGCCACAAGCAACAGGTTCTTGCCCCAGCTGTCTTCCTTACTCCTCCTGCCATCTTTCCCAACATCTCTGACCTCTTTAGGGACATTGAGCTTCTTGGTGGCCACCACTACTTCCACAATAGAGAACAATACAATGATCAGAGTCTCACATATTCTCTGATGTGGAGAGAGGAAGGCTGCACACTCTGGCCCTCCGTTGCCCTCAAACATGGGGTCCACGCCTCCATATATCCAGTCAAGCAGACTGTAGATATTATACCGAGACATGTTCCTCTGCTCGTATTGAAAAAGGTACGAACAAGACGGTATAAAGGACAGGACACCAACCTCCTGGCGAAACATTAACTTCAAATCTGTCTTCGGTGTAAGAATAATGAAATGCTCAAGGTGGGCAGAGTCTGTCGCTTCAACAGATCGGCATCCTTTATGTAAAAGACACCTGTGGGAGAGACCTACAGACTGATGCGGTGTGTTATTCACAGATGGTCCCTGGCTTTAGTTTGTATGCAAGGAGGAAGGCGCATTTCCAAAAGTCTTCACTGGAAAACGTATTCTTCGCTAAGAGGAGAGTCCAGAATATTCCTGGCCAGAGCGGACCATTACATAAATGCTTCAAAGAGGCTCTTGTTCAACAGCGAGAGGCCTTAAACATCAACAACACGACCGAGGCCGATATGTGACAATTCGGTGTAGCGAGCTGCTGCAACATATCATCCGATAAAACGCGTTAAAAGCAGACGCAGAAGATGCGATGTGATCAGGTCCATGTGCCGTCGTATTAAAGAGAAACCATAGAAACGCCGCCCTGTTCACGCGGGCCCCCGCATCCACCCACACCGCAACACGCCTGCGCGCTCAGTTTCCCCCGAAAACCATCAGCATACTGATGATGTAGCCGAGCGTTTCCTGGAAAGGGACTGGTCGAGCGCGGTGGCCCCTCCTTCTTTTCACAATAATGTACTTGTTAACTCTCTCATTGCCGATGTATGTGTGCTTGTTTTGGTCACATTTTATAAAATGATACAGTATTCCCATAAATAAAAATATGGACATAACAAGAGAGTAGCCTGATAAAAAGTATTTGTATTGTATTTGTATGTTATAGCCTCATGGGTTCATGGGTTGTTGCCATGACATGACATTTCACTGTCACACAAAAAAAAAAAAAAAAATATATATATATATATATATATATATATATATATATATATATATATATATATATATATATATATATATATATATATATATATATATATATATATTGTCATCTTTTAAAACACTGTATATGGTTAAACATTTCTTTCTTACATGCCCTATTCATATAATAACTGCTTTATTTTTTGAGCTATTCATTTAATTTTTATAAATTAAAAAGAAAAGCATAAACATGTTAAAAAATTCCTTTTACAAGTGTCTATTTTAGTAAATTCTTTCATTCATATATTTCTAAAAGCATAGGAACTTGATACACTATGTCACTGAAAACCGTGTCTGACACCATATCCTGTGCAACTCCACTGACAAGTTTAATTAGTTGAAGAACCCCATTCAAGGTCCTGTTACATGTTACAAGGTAAGATTTTCTCTCAGAATTGTTCAAATATTTAACTTTTTTGGAACCACTACAAATGTGTTCATTTCTGTTGTCCTTTGGTGTGACAGCGTAATTATTTCTAAATTATACTATAGGACACATTTCAGTTAAAATGTTTAAAAAACTGTGAAAAAAATGGACAAACCCCTTATATTTTCTCAAACATCAGACTTCACACTACATAACAATATGCATGTTTTTCTTCAAAAGTGGTGTTTTCCAAAAACAAGTATTTTTACTGCTTTTGTACCCATACAAAGATGTCATGTGTAGGTTAATAATTATAGTTATAATAATAATTATATATGTAAAAATTAGACATACATGTATATTGTTTATAATTTTTACATTACACATTTATACAAAGACATATGTCATGTGACACATATGACATAGTTTACACATAAACATATACATTTATATTGGCTAGATTTGTCAGTATAGCCTATATGAATTGTTGTATTTTTTATTTTTATTTTTATTTTAAATGGATGAGCAATTATAACACTAATACTCTTTGTATTATATTACTTTTGCATCTAATTACAAAAACAAGTTACCGCTGCCAGGGTGTTTAGCATCTGATGATGGCAAAAATTTACATATTTCTCTCTTTTCACTGCCATTATCAATCTCACTCTATTTTTCCCCCCAAAATCAAATCACCTTTATTTATATAACGCTTTTTTTACAAGTCCAGTTGTTTCAAAGCAGCTTCACAGTGTTAACAGGAAGATAATGCAACAGAATTTGATTCGGCTGTACAGCCACTCTGGTGAAAGTGGTGATGTCATCCAGCTAATTTCAATAATATGGGCTAATATTATCATACTTCCTGGTTCTAGTAAGAACTTGAGCTGCTGCATTTTTGACCAGCTGGAGTTTATTTATTAAGCGAGCAGGGAAACCACCCAGTAGAGCATTACAATAATCTAGCCTTGAGGTCATGAACGCATTAATTAATTGTTCAACATTTTGTGTTGAAAGCATTTGCCATAATTTAGATATATTTTTAAGATGATAGAATGCAGTTTTACAGATGCTAGAAACCTGGCTTTCAAATGAAAGATTGGTGTCAAAGAGCACACCCAGGTTCCTCACTGACGACGAGGGCTTGACAGAGCAGTCATCAAGTGTTAGACAGTATTCTAGGTTACTACTAGTGGAGCTTTTTTAAAGTAATGTAGTCCACAGGTTTTAGCCAGGTTTCTGTCAAACACAGCACATCTAGATTATTATCTGTAATCAATAAGCGCTTTTGGGAAATGGAATTGAATATTTAGCAACCCGAGCTTTATCAATTGTTCATCTGTATTATTTCTGTTGTTTATTTGACATCAATTTTATACTGGTGAATGGTTTTGATATTTTTTTGTATTTATTAATTCGAAGAACAGACACAGTATATATGTGATAATATATAGGTGAAAGAGTCTCTATGTGCAGAGATTTATCAGACTCCGGTGACATGAGACAGCTAGCAGACGGTCAGGTAAGCCATGTTTGTCTGCTTCCTGACCTGGGCCCTAGTTAGTCAAAGTTTAGCATTTAAATAATAACTAACAATAGTTGTTTTTAATTATGTTTTATAAATAAATTGAAATGAAACTAAAAGGCAGTGATAATTTAAACAATATAGTTTCTTTGTGAACTGATGTTCAGCTGTTATTTTTTTTTATAGGTCAGCTTCCGGATCATCAGTCATCAAGCATGGAAAACAGACAAAGAGATGTAGGTGTAGAGATGTAACTTTAACAGTAGCAGCCTTTGCTGTTTCACCTGAAAATGTATTAAAATCACCCAAAATTCAAGATATGGGGCAAAAAATGTCTTTGTATGAGTTTTTTTTTAAAGAAATAGAACAGCAGCAGCTATGCATATACCCACATTCAAAGTCAAAATTGCAAAAAGATTTTCAGATCATATTTCAGTATATACTACCAAATTAATAGCCATATGTCTAGAATTATAGAGGATTGAGGAATTATTATTATAGTACTGTAGATGAATAATAGTAGTGCCAATTTGTGAAAAAAACAAATCATTTCTCCTAATGATTATAGGCCTATTGCACTTACTTTTTTGGTTATTAAATCTTTTGAAAAATTAGTAAGGGAGGAAATTTTAGCTTTAAGTCAGTCATCCCTTCATCCTATGCAGTTTGCTATAGATCAGGTAGAGGAGAAGATGCCATTTGTACCCTACTAAATATGATTTTAAAACATTCAGAAGGCACACAAAAATGATATATGTTTGCTCTTTGTTGATTTTTCCTCTGCTTTTAATTGTGTTCAGCCCTCTATTTCGGCTAAGAAACTTTTTTTAAATTCATTTAGACTTAAGCATTGTTTGTTGGCTGGTGAATTTCTTAACTAACATAGTCTTTTGTTTTCCTTACACACTGATGAACAGCTAGAGTGGGAATGTTTTTAAAGGGAGAAATGTTAAATTCGCAGTCAACTGTGATTGTGCCTCTCCTCACTGAGTCAGATGGGAATCATGGCTCAGTGGTTGATCATTTTATTCAATGGTGTGAAGATTCTTTTTTAAGCATTAATACTTCTAAAACTAAAGAGATGTCCATTGATTTCCATAAGAATAATTCTGTACCTGTGCTGTCTGTTGTTATAAAGGAACATCAAGTAAATGTGGTCAAGCAGTATAAATACCTTTAGACTGTGCTTGATGACAAACTAAAATTTGAAGCAAATAATGCTATTATAAGAGGAAAAGTTCTTCAATGTATTTTTTTGAGAATTTTTTTTTTTTTTTTTAAATTTTGTTTCTTTTATGACAATGTTTTATAGCCGTTTTATTTAATCTGTCTTAAGTTCCTCTATTATTTGCTGGTATGGTAATTTAAATGCCAGGAATAGGAGTAAGTTGATAAGTATTGTAAAAATGGTAACACTTTTTTTTAGGTTCAGTTATTAACTATTAACTAGTTGCTTAGCATGCATATTACTAGGATTGACTGTTTATTAGTTCTTATAAAGCACATATTAATGACTTATTCTGCATGACCTTATTCTACATCCCTTACTGCCCTTAATCCTTTAATCCCATCCAATTTAAATGCTACAAAACTACCTTACTAACTATTAATAAGCAGTAAATTAGGGGTTTATTGAGGCAAAATTCGTAGTTAATAGTGAATATGTATTCTCCATAAAGTGTTAGTGTAAAATTGTAAAATAAGAGTGTTGGAACTGATTTAAGGACCATTACACAAATTTATGAGGGTAGGCCAGCTTATCCTTTCTGATGTTACCCACCCATTGTGCACTGAATTTCAACTGCTTCCATTGGGTAAATCTAATAAATACAAAAATTCCTTCATACCTGCTCTTATTATGTTTTTAAATGATCAATAATAATTGTGTGTTATTTAATTGTGTTTTGTGTTGTTGTACGAACGTTTTATGTATACTGAGTATAATACATAAAGAATTGCCGGTAAAACTTTACAATATGGGTGCACTAATATGCATTACAGTTTTTCTCAATTGCTAAAACACTAAAACCCATTGGCTGAACAAATTTCTCAGTTGCCTGAACTCATTTAGCTAATTCTGCAGTCTGTTGTCAATACCTTAAACCATTTATACATGGTAAAACACAATTTGCAGATCTCACTTAATCTTTTCATCAAAATTCTGAACACATTTTTATTCTAAAAACACATTTTGCTCTCCATGCACAGCCACCCATACTGGTAAACACAAGTGGCAACAATCAAACACAAATAGAGAACATTTGTCATTGATTGAACACAACCACTCAAATTGATTTAACCTGTTTCAAATGATGAGACACAACCAATATAAGCCAGATCAGATAGCAGATAGCTTTGTTGAAGGTGGGAAGAAGAAACTCTGAAAATTGATAGAAGAAACAATGTAAGAGGACGAGTGCATATGCAAGGGGGGCGACGAGGAGGAGGGCAAAAAAGAGAAAGAGGAGGAGGAGAAGGAGAAGGAGAAGGAGAAGGGGGGCAAGAAAGAGGAAGAGGAGGAGGGCAAGGAAGAGGAAGAGGAGGAGGAGAAGGAGGGCAAGAAAGAGGAGGAGGAGGATGGCAAGAAAGAGGAAGAGGAAGAGAAAGAGGAGGAGGAGGATGGCAAGAAAGAGGAAGAGAAAGGAGGAGGAGGAGGAGAGCAAGCAACAGGAAGAGGAGGAGGAGGACGGCAAGAAAGAGGAAGAGGAGGACGAAGAGGAAGAGGAAGACAAAGACTTCGAGCAACAGTCATAGACCATGTTCTTGTCCATGGACTGGCAATAAGGGAAGCAAACCAATTTGAGCTGATTTTCTGTGTCCACCATAGTAAGGACATTCAGAGAACAGAACAGGTACAGTACACTACTAACTGCAAATTTATTGTACTACACAGCTGTTTCAATAGACATTTGTAAAATTCATCCTTGTATATAGTACTGCATGATTATTTGTTAGTGACTGCACATCTGCTTTTTGTAAAATTGCAAGGCTGCCACATGCAGGTGGAAGGACTCACTCAGGAAAAAGAGGCTATTATAGTGGCCATGGGCATCCAGGAACGAGTGATACAAGACAACACGCACTTCCAGGGAATCAACAGTGTGAGCATTTCCATAATTGACGTGTCCTCCATAGAATCAGGATGCAAATGAAACAAGTATACAGAGTACCTTTTGAGTGCAACACACCAAGGGTGAAAGAACTGCGAGCTCAGTATGTGCAAGTAAGTGTACATTACTGTAAGAAACATTTACTGTAATTCAGATGTTTTAAAGTACTACTAACACATACTGTGTGAATGACATTACTCTTCAGTACATACAATGTATGTGAATCAGACAGTAGGCCTAATTGTACCCTACAGTATAGCACTGTCTCTGTACAACTTACACAATTCTAAATACAGTATATTCTATTTCTACACAAACAATATTTGACTTGGAATCCTTGAACAGACCCCATGAGTTCATCTTTGTCGATGAAGTATCAATCAACGAAGAGGAGAAGGAGAGGCCAAAACATAATTGGACATCGGGCCATTGTTTAAGGCCCTGGTCAACGAGGTGACAATGTCACTATCTGTGCTGCTATCAGCAGCCATGCTGTTCTGCATCACCATGTTACACTCGGGCCATATAATACCCAGCTTCTTCTGAGATTTATTGAAATATCTTAGAGATATTTTTTTTGAGCAGCATGTTCAAGAGCAGCAGGGTCAAGAGCTAGATGAGAATCCCATTCCCACCTATGTGATAGTGTGGGATAATGTCAGTTTCCACTGTTACGTCCAGAGCCGTAAGGTTCTTTTGTTGGGCCAAACTCTGCTCTTGTTGTTTCTCTTTCTGTCTCTCTTTCTCCCTGCAGAAACATTATCACCACCTGATGCTACTAATTGGAGACTTGCTGTGATTGGATGATGGAAGAGAGGAGAGTATATTTAAACGGCAGCTAGAACAGTGTTGGTGGTGTCCTGATGGTGTGCAATGGGTGAGGTCTCGTCTTCATCTCCAGACTGACTTTGGCTGTGATCAAGCTTTTAGTTTGAGTTGCTGTGTCTGTCTTCATTGTGTTGGGCCTAAGTAGAACCTCTGTCCATTGTCTTATTTCTTACATATATGATTGAGATTTCAAAGAGAGAAGTAACCCCCTAATTTGAGTTGTCTAAGGTAAATACTGATCTAGCCTTATTATAATGTCTCTTCTTTTCCTTTGTTGGGGTTAGTAGGAAGGTGGTTGCTCTTTTGTTTTGTATTACCTCTTTTCTCCTGGTTATGTTAGATTGGGAGTTAGTTTAGTCTTTATTTTGTAGCAGTTAGTTGATTTTTAGGTAGGAGTTAGCTTTGTTTGTTTTGGCCTTGGCCCCTTCTGAAGCTGATACCCTCTTTATTATTTTGTTTGTTTAATTATGTAAATAAACTTCTCTTATGTTACATCTGACTGGTTGTTGGGCTTATTGTAGTCATTCTGGGCTGGGAGATGGGGTTTCCTCTGCTGTTGCACATTGATTTACCACCAACCATATTTATTTCTGCTGCGTTCCGCCCCTAGACCAATTGGGTTTGTAACACCACCGAGCTGCTCAGGTAAGGAAATTGTTTAACATCAATGGGCAGTTTATGAACCTCCCTCCATACTCACCTTTCCTGAACCCGATTAAGGAGTTTTTCTCCTCTTGGAGATGGAAAGTTTATGACAGACTGATCTGCTGCAAGCCATGGATTTATATGGTGGTGATATAGGTGAGGAATCATATCAGGGCTGGATACGACACACAAGAGGCTTCTTCTCCCGTTGCCTCAGGAGGGACAATATTGCTTGTGTCGATGACGTGCGCTGGCCTAACCCAGCCCAAAGACAAGAAGCACAATGATCATTACATTTACTCCTTTCCTTTCCTTTTTGAATTTGATTATATTGCTGTATACTGTACAATAAACAAATAGTTTGTTTGTATTTTGTTTAAAGATTAAAAAAATACTGTTCCCTAAGAACCGTTTTGGTGCTTGCAAGGACAATTAATGTCCAGAGCCCCCACCCAGCTAAAACAGCAGCTATGGGGGCATAAACGTAAAGGGTGTCTTTGTGCCTCTTAACAGACACAAAATGTAACTAAAATGTCTGTCCAACATGAAAAGGGCCCTTACATGACAACAAGATGATTTTAGCCACTTGGCCATTATTTAAATTCACCTGTTTTAGACGGCTAGCTGTATCTCGCGCTGAAGAGACTCCATTGTAGCCGGAAAAAAGGCAAATAGTCCAGTTGGGAAGAGCATTGTGTGTATGAAGAGACATAGTTTATTTCTAATTCGGAGGGACTGTCACTCATGTCAAAAAGTGAGAAACTAAAGTAACTTGTGTGATCAGCACTGATTTGAGACGCAAACTGTTTAGAAAAATTCAGTCCGATTTGGTGAACTGGTTTGACCGGTTCACTAAAAAGAACTGGTTAAAAAGAACAATTTGTTCATGAACCGGACATCACTAGAGTGATGATCCGATCAGGCTCACAAGTGAAGAAGAAATGGTTCATGTATGTGCCTTTCCAAATTTTGGCAACAGAATGTGAAAGCGAGACAAGGATAACTAACTTACACAGACACAACACAGTGGGCAGTTGAAGAAAAATGTCTTTCCGTGGACGAAGACGGGTGCAACCACTGTGGAGGTAATGCAAACTTTATTTATCCTTTCATTTGGGCACACACGGCTTGAGGGAAGATGTGCAGTAATAAAATAATCATGCTTTACACACACAACGCTCTTCCCAACTGAACTATTTGCCTTTTTTTGCGGCTATAACGGAGTTCCCACGGGACTTCAGCGCGAGATTAAGCTTGCCGTCTAAAACACTATTTAGGTGAATTTAAACTATGGCTAAGTGGCTAAACGCATCTTGTTGTCATGTAAGGGCCCTGTTCATGTCGGACAGACATTTTAATTGCATTTTTTCTCTGTTAAAAGGCACAAAGACACCCTTTACGTTTATGCCCCCATAGCTGCCATTTTAGCTGCCATTTAAGCACCAATTCGTTTTTTCTTCTTCTTCTATAGACTGTACTCAAAAAGGTATGACGATCAAGATTAACTAAAAAAAAATTCCCCAGAGGTGTCCTTTAATGATTAATTAAAATACATTTCTTACATAGAGTTCCTTTAATTCTACAGTATCTTTTTATATTTTATTCCTATATATTTTTAGTTTAATTTTATTTTATTCTTTCATAGCTATATTTATGTACATTTTTTCATGGAGGAGGAAGAGACAGAGGAAGAGATCGAGGAGGAGGAGGAAGAACAAGAGTCATCATTTCCAATGAAATTAGAGCAATAATTATACACCATGTTCTGGTTCATGGAATGAGTATGAGGGAAGCAGGGCTGCGTGTTCAACCAAATATAAGCAGGTTCTCTGTGGCCTCCATTAGTCAGGACATTCAGAGAAGAGAACAGGTAAGTGTACTATCATTTGTGGTCCCTCAAACTTACAGTACAGTATGTACAGTTGTGGAATATCTCAGTAAATTACTGTAACATATCTCTAAAAATTGGTCCTTTTCTTGCAGTGATATACTTATATAATAGTATTTTATGTATTGTACATTTTTGGTGACATTTTAATGCATTAGGCCTGTCTGTACAATTCTAACAAGAGGTTTTATTTGATAGAACTGAAAGACTGCCACATGCCTTACAACACTGCCCATCTTCTAACATTTGTGGATGCTCTACAGGAAGCACTACTGAGACGTGAACAGAGAGGCGATGAGCAGGCAGAGCATCCCATGTATGTGGTAATCTGGGACAATGTGAACTTTCACCATGGTCCTATAATTCATGAGTGGTTTGAAAATAACCCACTTTTATACAGTTTTTTACGATTGTTTACTACTCCAATGTGCAAAACACCTCCACAGATTTGCACAACATTACACACAATGTCTAATTCACCCTTTTTGCAAAACATTACACACAGTGATTTGTAAAACTCTACACACATTTTGACACCTTAGACACAGATAAGGATTGTGAGGTTACTTCCTTGTAATTACAAAGCACCGGATTGCAAATTACGAGCTATTAACCTAATCATCTGAATCAACCAATTAACTCTAAACACCTGCAAAAGATTCCTGAGCCTTTTAAAAACTCCCAGCCTGGTTCGTTACTCAAAACCGCAATCATGGGTAAGATTGCCGACCTGACTGCTGTCCAGAAGGCCATCACTGAAAAGGCCACTCACAAAGTGAGCTGTTATTGACTATCTATGGCCTCTATAGTGGCTTGCCCTGTCCAATCAGTGAGTGTAACCATTCTGAGAGCAACAGAGCCAGTCAGATCACTCAAAAGAATTAAGCACCGGCATTGATGTTATTTACACTCAAAACCTTTTAAGTCAACCTTATGCATTATAAAACAAACAAAACAACAATCATGAAGCTTTTCAAAGAGCAAAGGGAATATTGTTTGCAGATGCCCAACTGTAAAATTGTAATGTTGTTGAAGCCTCTCATATCTGACACAAATCAATCAACTTTATTTATATAGCGCTTTTACAATCACGATTGTGTCAAAGCAGCTTCACAGTGTCAAACAGGATAATATTGCGACAAAATTAGATTTGGCTGTACAGTCGTACTGGAGAAAACAGTAATGTTATCAGCTTAGTTTAATTTATCATATAGCAACAATGTTGGCAGATCAGTATTTAAGTTTATAGAATTAAATAAGACCTAATTCATACATTTTATTTGTATAATAAGTTGAATAACTTTAATCATATTTTTATTGTCCCCAACTGAGCAAGCCAAGCCAAAGGCGACAGTGGCAAGGAACCAAAACTCCATCAGGGCATGATGGAGAAAAATAAACCTTGGGAGAAACCAGACTCAGTCGGGGTGCCAGTTCTCCTCTGGCCTATTAACACACCGTGTAAGATTATTATACTGGCAACCTTACAGGTCAGAAATCATATTAGATTGGAATATTCAAAATTTCAGGGTATAACGGAAGAGACAGATTTATTTGGAAATAAATGATGGGATGGTGCGTCGATTACACAAGAGTATGATCGGAGACATGAAAGATCGGAATTATTGCGCCGAAGACGGGTTTTGAGCATGTCGTGCCAGTGAGGCAAATTCGGAGGAGACACCATTTGACACGGCTCAGCAGACACTCCAGGATGAGCTGGTCATGTCCAGGCAGGTCCACCATCCAATCCGGACAGGGCCCAGATCCGGGATAAACCTCGGGATAAACAGAGAGACAACATTTATACACTGGAAAAAACTTTGGAAAATTGCTATAATTATGTTATATATAATGTTACATAACTCAATTTAGCTAATTGTGCAGTCTGTTGTCAATACCTTAAACCATTTCACATGGTAAAACACAATTTTCAGATCTCACTTAGACTTTTCAGCTAAAATCTAAACACATTCTCATTGTCAAGACACATTCTGCACTCTAATGCACATGCCTTCATACGGGTTAACACAAATGGCAACAATCAAATACAAATGGAGAACACAATGTCATTGATTGAACAACCACTCAAAACTGATTTAATCTGTTTCAAATGATGAGACACAACCAATATAAGTACAGTGCATTGTAGGCTGTATACTGTACAATTAACAAATTAAATTGCCCTGAACATGTTGCTTTCCAGTTGTTTACAGTAGGCTACTGACTGCTCAATAGATTTTGACTGGTTGCAGGTTCATATCAACAAAGAACAAAGGACAAGTTTGTTAGATGCAGAGTACAGTACTGTAAAAATCAGCCTAATCTAATGAAAATGCATATCTATAGCACAAATTGTATTTATTGTGCGATTTATATGCCAAAATGAGTTTTTATGTGCATATGTTACGCATGCAGTTTTGTGTTATGTGCACGTACTCCAAACAACTCAAGCTACCCAATAGGGTGACAATGCAAATCATATGCACATAAAAAAATAATTGTGCCGTATAAATCGCACAATAAATACAATTTGTGATGTATATGCATTTCATGAGAATGAGTTGGTAAAAATAGGGCTATAAGCAAGAGTAAAAACAAAAAATTGCAAAGCAAAGCAGAGTAGTAATAATTTCTGACCAATTTTGATCACGAGACAATGACAGAAAAATATGAAATTTGTTTTGAGATTAAAATGTACTTCTGCTTGAGAACTATGTTTTGAACAATGTGTTTTCTATTTTTTGCTGTATTGTTTACTGATTGCTTGATAGTGTTTATCATTTTGATCACTTTGTTTATGATTTGAGAGCAGTGTTTGATTTTGAACACAGGTAAAACTGTTTTGAAGCGAAAGTTTCATTTTGCAAGAGGAGTCAGATGTTTTGTGAATAGTGCTTGAAGAGGAGGTTTTGTGTTTAATGGTTTCAGAAATAGTGTTTAAGCAATTGAGAAAAACTGTAATACAAAAAAAGTCAACCTTCAAATAATTATGTTCAGTTATCCACTCAATACTTTGTTGGGAATCCTTTTGCAGAAATGACTGCTTCAATGCGACGTGGCATGGAGGCAATCAGCCTGTGGCACTGCTGAGATGTTATGGAGGCCTTGATACAGCACTCTGGGAACAGCCTATTTGTTCAGAAATATCTTTCTGTGTCTTACCCTCTCGCTTGACGGTGTCAGTGATGGCCTTCTGGACAGCAGTCCGGTCGGCAGTCTTACCCATGATTGCGGTTTTGAGTAATGAACCAGGCTGGGAGTTTTTAAAAGGCTCAGGGATCTTTTGCAGGTGTTTAGAGTTAATTAGTTAATTCAGATGATTAGGTTAATAGCTCGTTTAGAGAACCCTCTTCATGATATGTTAATTTTTTGAGATAGGAATTTTTGGTTTTCATGAGCTGTATGCCAAAATCATCAGTATTAAAACAATAAAAGACCTGAAATATTTCAGTTGGTGTTCAATGAATCTAAAATATATGAAAGCTTAATTTTTTATCATTACATTATGGAAAATAATGAACTTTATCACAATATGCTAATTTTTTGAGAAGGACCTGTACTCCCCCTTCCTGAATCCTATAGAAGAATTTTTTTCTCACAAAATAGTGGCGGTGGAAGGTATATGACCTGCGGCCTTATGATCGTTTGCCCATTCAGGCCATGGAACAGGCATGTGATCTTATTGAAGCAGCTTCAGTGCAGGGGTGGATTCGTCACACAAGGCGATTCTTCCAACGGTGAATTGCCAATAAAGACATGTGATGTGGATGAAATCTTATGGCCTGATCCAGCCAGACGGAGAGACGGATAGTTAGCTATTTTTATTTGTCTATAGATTTTATTTGTTTACAGTAATTGATATCATTGTTGTTTGATTACTGTAACTGATTACGGTAAGAAATACTGTAAGTATTGAAATAAATACTTGAAATATTCAGTCTGCAGCATCAAGTGTTGTGGAGTGCTTGGTAAGGTTATAGTAGGCCTACAGTATTTGTCTACATTCTCCTTATATCTCAAAACAAATCATGAATTTTTTGTCACCTAAATTATCTCTTACATACAGTAAGAATTTCTGGCCAAACTTTTTTTTTTTTTTTTACAAATGTGTTTTTTATTAATCACAGCAGTGTGAAACTGGCTGCAAAAGTGTATGATCATTGACTGTGTTGGATAAATCAAAACAAATAGCATTTTCACAAATATGTGTGTATTTTTTGACTGAAGTGTGTCATTTTGCAAACAATCTTAGGAATTTTGCTGATTGATTGGGGCTGTTTGGATAATTGTGATTATAATTTGACAAAAATAACTCTGTTTTCAAAATTGCGTGTAAACAATTGAAAAAAACTGTAACTGTGTGCCTCCCACCATACTCGCCCTTCCTTAATCCCACTGAAGAATTTTTTTCTGCATGGAGGTGGAAGGTCTATGACAGAAATCCTTATGCAGAGGAAAATCTCCTTCAGTCAATGGATGCAGCATGTGACAACATTGGACTGGAAGCAATTCAAGGTTGGATTCGGCATGCTAAAGGATTCTTTCCTTGTTGTTTAGCGAGGGACAGGATTGCCTGTGACATCAATGAGGTCCTGTGGCCTGACCATGGCCAGAGGCATGATGCTGAAGCAGAATGATTTCAAGACACTGCTTACAATAGGTCTGTTGCATATTTGGTTTGTGACTACATTTTATGTGTGCAAGCACTTGATAATAAAAATATTTTTATATTTTTCCCTGCTCTGCCCTGAGTTCAGTGTTTTGCATTTATCTCTGTAGTGTGTAAATGCTGAGTAGTGTTTATACATTAGATGGATGTGTGTGTTATTTGAAAACAGTGTTTTGTTTTGGGTTAAGATAACATAGTTCTGAAGCAATTGTTTGATATAATAAGACAAGTCAAATATTTTGACACTGTAGCTTAAGTTTTGTGATTTGTGTTTAAGGTTTTGAGGAAGCGAGAGAAACATTAAAAAAAAGTGTTTTAGCAATTCAGAAATACTGTAAATAGCCAACATAATCTACTCATGTTTTTTTTCCAGCTTTGCTTGCTATAACAAATGTATTGTAAACACACCATTACAGCAGCTAAAGAAAAAAATATGTTATTATGTCAAGGTTCAAGAGCCCAACTAAAGCAAACACTGATCACCACAATGGTAACTTCAGAAGAAACAATAAAGCATCATTTATTAATTCTCAGTAAGAGCTTCTGTACACGTCTGACAGAAATAAAGTCAGTCTGGTGTGAAGCTGGTAATGCTGTTTGTGGAGTTGTTTAATCCCACAAAGCAAAGTTATGTCCAAAAGACGTCTTTTCAACATCTTTGCAACTAGAGGCAGACTTTGAAAAGACGTCCACTGAGGAGCCAGAATGAAAGTTTTTATGACGTCTGTTTTGGACGTGATCTGCACGTCTGATATAGACGCTCATGGACCAAGGTTAAACAAATGTGCTCATTGTGGACATATTTTCTATTTGTAATTGCAAAGCAACTCACAGACAATGTGTGTTTATCCAAAAACCATGTCAACAAAATAAACGGAGCTTTAGATGTTGAGGATTTATGTTTTATTTGTAGTCACCATTTTGGAGGGAAGCATTTGCTTTAGTTGGGCTCTTGGTCCCCTCACGTGTGTTAGCTTTTCTTAGGCTGCTGTAACTGTGTGTGTGAAACAAAATAGTGCCGGCTGAGAAAGCAAAGATAAAGTGATATCAGGTGTTGTCAGTTCCTTGTTGATAACTAAATCATCAGAAAAATTAGAACGTTAGCTAAACTCTCGTCATTACTAACATTACTATTAGCAGATGCTGTGAGAGAAGTTTCATCAATTCTGGGCACTTGCTAACAAAATGTGAACTGTGTCATGTGATAAACGTTTATTTGAAAATAAATATTATAATTATATTAAAATAACATGGGTGTAAGTGCTACAAACATGCATGCTGCTCACCTTCTCCTTCAGCCTGGAATAGAAGAGGGATACGATGACATGCCTTCAGTTCAAAACTGGTCGGTTATGTCATGTGACTTCCCAGGGCATATTTCAATACAATATTTCACTGTAATAATAATACTGTCTAATGCTGTGAAATCCTTAATTTTTTTTTTACTGTTTTGTACCTTGTTGCGATATAACAGCAGGTTTTAGATTAAAATATTTTACTGTAAAATAAGAGTTAAATGCTGTAAAATCCAAGGATACTGTAGTTTTTACAGGTATTAATTGGGATATTACAGGGAAACTTAGTTACAACTAGTTACTGTAAAATAATACTGTTAATTATTGTGAAATGCTGGTAATTTTTAACAGTGTGACTATAACTTCAAAAGGGACCTGGTTCTGTGGTCAGCAGAGGTCAACTGCACTGTGTTGCCAAGACCGCGGTTTTTTCTCTGCGGGTTGTTTTCTATGTCCGCGGGTTGAAGGAACGATTATGTGATATATAGACCCATGAGTGCGAATTTTAGCAGGCATCCTTGCCAAAATAACACACATTTTACCCCAAACACCATTTCCCCCCCGGAGAACCCCCCGAGAAGCTATTGTTTAGGGCTAGTACACTGTAAAAAATTACTTAGACAAAAAGTTACCTGGTTGCCTTAAAATTTTGAGTTCATTGAAATTAAAATTTTGAGTTAATACAATGAACATTTTTTGAGATTCGACAACCTTTATTAAAAGATTTTTAAAAGATTTTATAAGCATATTGGGTAATAATTTGTGTGTTATTTCTGATTACGCAGTGAAACATGCTAAATTGTGCTATTTTCATGATTTATCAAATTTTTTATGTGGTTCAGATACAAAAATATTTTGAGTTTCTATTTATTAAACTAATTTCCTTCATTGTATCAACTCAAATTTTTAATTTCAATAAACTCAAAATTTTAAGGCAACCAGGTTACTTACTTTTTTAAGTTAAACCAACAAAAACCACCACAAATTTTTTACAGTGTAGTTGGCGGGGTTTTGTTGTAAAAACTTGGCAACCCTGTCTGATCACGCGCTGAAATCAGGCGGGAATACACGATCTTTGCCGGTGTTGTAAAAAAATAAAATAATTTAATGATACACAGAGTAATTACCCAACATGATCATCATTTCTGAGAGAAATTGTGAAGATGAATGCATATTCAAACAAGCTCTCCATTTAGGATTCGAAAAAATATAATCCAAGCCCCTTTGATGACGTGCATAATTACGTTACTGTTGATCATCTGTCCATCATCGTCTAAAGCCCGCCCTGATGATTTCATTGGTTCGAACAGTTTCTGTTCGGAGATAATTACTCCTCTATGGAGCAAGGCCAGACCGAACTGCCCGACTTTGTGGACGGGACTAAGTTCGGATGGCATCCAGGCTAATGAATGCACTGGCAAGAACGAACTTTGTTCTTGTTCTTACCACCTCGAGAAAACGAACAAATTTCTTTGTTCTTGCAGAGTATGTCCCAAGCTTCAGGCGATGTGTCGAGAACAAGCTGCGAGAACTCCCAAACCAGGGCTGCAAGAACAAAATGACGTAATCTTGTTCACGCAGCCCTGGTAGCGAGAACTTTTTTCTCTGTTCTTGCGAAGTATGTTGCAGCCATGGGCGTAGATTACGCGGGGGACGCGGGGGACGTGTCCCCCTCACTTTTAATAAAATGTATTTTCGTCCCCCGCACTTTTACTGGGTCTCACCGATCCTAGTCGACCCGCTCCGAGCGGGATTCGAACCTGCGCGAGGGCGGGCAAGTTAACAGGGACGCTAAAAAACAGCTTTCTCTAATCTTGGTTGAGAGCGCGCTTCTTGAGGTCACCGGCAAATGTATTTACATAGAAACCAAAGTGAATACATCAAGATTTAAATTCAGAGACAAAAAATTATCTATGCAGGACCTGTAATTTTATTCGAATCTAAATATGAGGAGGGCGCCCTCTCACAGAAAGTCCAAAAGCGGATTCGTAGAGGTAATACTGTCACGCTGGCGCTGCAGCTGAAGGAAAATAATCGTTATGATGATGAAACGTGACGACGACAATCAGAAGATTGCGACAATATATGCTTTATGTGTGTTTTTCAAGTCATCTCAATGTAGGCTATTTATTGGCAATAAAGTAGGCTATATGAATAATGCAGCTTTTAATGTTTAGTATCTTCTGCTCACCAAGGCTGCATTTATGTAATCAAAAATAGTTAAAACAGTACTATTTTGAAATATTATTACAAATTAAAACAGCTTTTTTTCTATGTGAATATATATAGTAATTTATTCCTGTGATCAAAGCTGAATTTATAATCATTACTCCAGTCTTCAGTGTCACAAGATCCTTCACTAATCGTTATAATCAAGATATAATAATCAAGATATAATCAAGATATAAGATATAAAAAATAATTTATAATCAAGAAACATTTATAATTATTATCTGTGTTGAAAACAGTTGTGCTGCTTAAAAATGTTGTGGAAACCACGATAGCCTACATGTTATTTTTCAGGATTCTTTAATGAATAGAATGTTCAATGGACAGCATTTATTTGCATTTATTAAATACATTATCTTTTTTAATATTAAAAATATCACTTGTGATCAATTTAATCCATGCCTGATCAATAAAAGTACTAATTTCTCTCTTTTTTAATTTTACCACAAATGTTTAGATGGTTTCCACAAAAATTAAGCAGCACCTTGAGCAGCAAAACTGATAATAATCATAAATGTGTGTTGATCATCAGATCCTCATCTGAGAATGATTAGTGAAGGATCATGTGACACTGAAGACTGGAGTAATGATTATAAATTCAGATTTGATCACAGGAATAAATTACACTTTACTATATATTCACATGGAGAACAGCTGGTTTACATCAGAATATATCTATATTTTTTTACATTGCATAAAATCTATGGAATCTTAATGCACAATTGTTTGTAGTATATAAACCAATCATAAAATTGGCATAAAAAATAGGAGAATAATATTATAGATATTAATTAGTGGTTATTGTTCAGCAGTGTATTTGATATCTTGTCCAATTAAAAGCAAGAGATGTGATAAATTATATTGGTCCAAAAGGGGGGGGGGGGGGGATTACGACATTTCTGTCCCCCTCACTTCTGAAAAGATGGCTACGCCCCTGGTTGCAGCCTTTACTCTGAAGCGTATGCACCTGAAAGTGTGACACGTGTGGATCACAGTGTCTGTTTGATTCTCTTCTCTTCAGAAGATTGAGAGATGGTTTTGAAAACCATTATGTAATTAAATGCATTTACAAGGCAGGAAAAACACTGCTGCTGCAGCGACAGTTTGATAAGGCAGCTGAAAGAATTTCTGACTATATCAATGCATGATGTAAATCAAAGAAATATGCCTAATAATTATAGGTTCACAAAGAGCTCAAATAAATACACCTTGTTTAAAATAATTATGAATGCATTATATTTATATACATTTTTGGCTACTTGTCAATTAACATAATATTTATATGAACATATTATATGAATTCAAAGTGTTTATAATTTATATAATATAAATATAATAAATAATTATCACCAAAAGATGCACAATTTTATTTCAAACGTTTTTTTTTCTTCATTATAAACTGCTTTAATTTGAAATGAGAGATACAGGGGTGTGTGGCTTTATTGCATCTTTACTTGCAGCTGATTGGTCCAGTTTGGATTTGCGATCTCTAACCTAGAATAAAACCTGCTCCAGAACAGGTTAGTGGTGTAGGCAGGGGTTTTCAAACCATTCCTGGAGCCTCCCCAGCACTGCACATTTTGGATGTCTGCCTTATTAGACACACCCAGCTCAGGTCATGGAGTACTAAACTAATCAGCTGATGAGTTAATACAGCTGTGTTAAATAAGACACCCATCCATCATATCACAGAAGCCTAACCCTTTAAGAATCTGAAATCGGATTGGAAAAGTAGTGCAAGTAAACATATGTATTGAGATGCATTTCTTAGGGGGCTGCATATGTTGAACGAGTGTCTTATTTAACACAGTTCTATTAACTCATCAGCTGATTAGTTTAGTACTCCATGACCTGAGCTGGGTGTGTCCAATTAGGGAGATATCCAAAATGTGCAGTGCTGGGGAGGCTCCAGAAATGGTTTGAAAAGCCCTAGTGTAAGTTACCATGGGGATGAACACTGATTAAAAAACAATCCACCTTCTTGAGCCCGAAAAACCAGAGTTTTCTCAAACTTATATCGAACTTACCTGGGTAACAACTGAAACCAGCTTTGTGCAACAGGCCACTGTATAAAGGTGAGGTCTGTTGTTTCATGGCTCATCACTGATGAGGTAGGAGACTGTAGTCGTCTTCTGTTTTATTAAAAATGTCTGTGCCTCTTCTTCCTCCTCCTCTTCTCTGTCTTTAATTGTTCTTTGAACTTATGCAAAGACAATGAAAGCCTTCACAAAATTTTAACCATTATTATAACCATTATATAACCATTTATCCATTATCTGTGGTTGTAACGGTCTCCTTGTCTTTTATGTTAAAATCTCTGTTCATGTCTTCCAACATCTCAGCCAAAACATCATATGTGTGGCAGCCTATGATCCTGCAACAAGCTAATGCCCCAGAGAAGATGCTTAATGTTTCTTGGTTTATCCAGTGGATAGTCGCACTAAGGAAGCTTCTGTTGTTTGATGACCTTACCTCTGTTATGGCACACACATATGCTTGGACAAAATCTTAGACAGTGTGCTTTTCATTGATATACTTGATAACATTGATAATGTTCTCCTGGACATCGAATGCCTCAAGGGTAAAATCTCTGTACAAATCTGTGTACTCTGGTCTCTCCACAGTGTGAAGTGGATGCAGTCCTTGGATGAAGGTAAGGATCAACTTATGAAATCGCTCTTGGGTTAGGGTGGGTGTAACTACTCTGGAACACTGTGCTACACTGCCTTGTGTGAAAGGAACAGGGTGTTCCTTCTCATTCCTTCTTGGCATGCTCGTGTTCTATTTCCATGGAAGCATTTTAGTTGGGTGAACCCTCTACAAGATTTTAAAAGCATCATAATTTTATAATAATCTTTTCACTTTAACTTTTACTCTGATCCTTCATTCTTTCCCCACCATTCTTTATTCTTTTTTTACTCTGATCTTTATGCTGTTTTTAATGAAGGGTTTAATTTCCTTGACAGGAAAGCTATATTATCAGAAGGAAGTTCAAATCTTGTGTGATACTGGTGCCATGCAGAGTTTTATTATTTCTGATGTGTTGTCCTTGT
This sequence comes from Pseudorasbora parva, assembly GCF_024679245.1. NCBI lineage: Eukaryota > Metazoa > Chordata > Actinopteri > Cypriniformes > Gobionidae > Pseudorasbora > Pseudorasbora parva. Next base: position 35,076,647 of record NC_090189.1, read on the forward strand.
CAGAGTAATCATATTGTGTTGCCAGGGTTTTGGTAAAAAGTTTGAAATGCGTGAAACTGCAACTTGTACATTTAAAATGCAATCTAGTCACAGGCTTTGTGAAATTTGTGGGTGTGCCCTTTACTACTTGTTAGGGGAGTCACTCTTATAGTTGTAAATTACTTGGCAGGAGGGAAAGGTATGCCCATTTTAGAAGTGTTAGACATACTGTCTTCCTCACCAGATGTCTTAACTGAATCTTATCCTGAGATATTCTCAGCATGTGCTGTCACATGAGCACAGTTGCATAGATTGGGCGACGAAAAGGCCTTATCTGATTCTTTTATTGCTCCTGTGTTTGCAGACGAAATGACAATATATTTATCTACTCTGTCTGCCTCAGTTTTCCAACCAAAAGTTCAGTCAGGTAGCCCTTTCTTTATCATTAGCTGTCACTCGAGATCAAGTGAGTACAGCATAACAAAAAGATCCTAATTTAAGTAAATTAAGGATTGTTTATTTATGGTTTGCTTTATGCAGTGTTACAGATTTAGACTGCAGGGCTCTTTATCAGATTGCCATGCCTAATGTTTATCAACTGCAGGTTCTGTGTGCCCATTACTATCATTTGTCAGTTCATTTGAGAATTAAAAAGGCCTATAACTGAATACTATTTAAAAAAAAAAAAAAAAAAAAATTCTAGTTGAGTACTGCCACACATGCCACACTTGCCAAATGACTGGAAAGCCGAATCAGGTAATACCCCAGTTCCGCTTGTACCCATTCCTGTGATTGGTGAACTGTTTAAACACATTCTTGTTGACTAGGTTGGTCCTTTGCCAAAAAAGAAATCTGAAAACCAGTTTGTTCTAACCATTTGTGCATTGCAATCCATTTTCCCAAAGCTATCCCACTTCACAAACTCACAGCATATATTGTCACCAAAGCCCTTATTAGACATCCCAAGTCTCCCGGAAGTTACTGGAGTCTCTTGCATATTGATAGCAGCGCCTCGATGCCCACAAATAAGTTAAAGGTGTCATGAACTGGCTTTTTTCCTTTTTTTTATACTGTTGTCTGAGGTCAAATAATGACGTTCGAGTGGTTTTTACATTCAAAAACATCATAACTAATAAGTAATATGCTATTTTCTACACTGGTTTTAAGGCTGTCTTCTAAACGCTGGGTTTTGATGGGTGTGCCGCACTTGAGCCTTAACGCACTAAAAGCCCACTGCTAGGATTGGATATGATTTGCATATTTAATGAGCTTCAGCTCCGCTGTCATATATATGCCCCTGTCAGTTCACATGAGGGAGAAATTAGTTTGAAAGTGGCAACTGCAAAGATTATCTCGACCACAGGGCTCATAAATGTCTTTATCAAGCAAACACAATGATTTATTTCTCATCCACCCGCTATTGATTGAAATATAATTTCTGCAATACATGGCCCGCAGGATTGGTTAATATAATTGTGAACCGAGTGTGTACACACACACACACACACGTGCGCAACCAGATAAAGAAAGAATTTCTGCTGACGGGCGTACTTTTTTGTAGCCCATCTGGAAAACACACAGTCCCCGGATTACAATTACTACATAAAAAAGACGTTTTACTCACATAAGTTTGTTGCACCATTCCTGTCGGATCCATTATAGAAATGAGGTGAAATGAAGCGAAAACACGTATACGTCTTCCCCACGTGAGCTGGGATCACATATTCTTAATATTATGATCCGAAGGAAGCTTATGCGCCTGTGTTCTTACACAATATCTTGCTATCTTCTTCTACATGTTTATTGCTGCTGGTTAGTGATCAGAATAGCTCCATGAGTCGGTGGGCGGGGCTACTGAATTAGACATTCTGTAGAGGTGTGTTTCATCGCACGATGATGTAAGAATGAAGCTCACAATCGTTTTCTGGGCCTGGTGTCTATAAAAGCTTTTCTTTGACTAAAAAGGAAGTTTTCAGCTCTGAAACTTACAGGATAATATTATGTTACCATGACCTGTTATATATCAAAAGCTCAAGGGAAAGTTGATTTCTCAATTCATCACCCCTTTAAAATCTCCTGGAATCTAGAACAAGTGAGCAAGAGAGAGAAGCAACTGCCATAGCTCCATACAGCTTTACTTTCAGGAGTTTGTGTGCCCATATAATCTTAGTGAAAGTGGTAAACAGATTTGGCTTGCTGTCTGCTATAGAGGGGCTCGGAGAGGATATTCTACCCGAGCTCCGATTGCCCCCCTATAACAGGCAAATTGAATGAATAAAATAATGAATGAATGAGTAATTTATATAGTGCTTTCATATGTACTGTACACTCAAAGCACTTTACACTTGTGTCGGGGATCTCTCCTCAACCACCACCAGTGTGACGCACAAAATTGTACAAAAGGAGGAGCAGGGGAGGAGGAGGCATGCTTCAGGAACTAAAAAGGGGAAGAGGTAAGTTGCTGGTTTTATACCTTGGTATTACAGTTTTTCTCAATTGCTAAAACACTAAAACCCATCAGCTGAACAAATTTCTCAGTTGCCTGAACTCATTTAGCTAATTGTGCAGTCTGTTGTCAATACCTTAAACCATTTCACATGGTAAAACACAATTTTCAGATCTCGCTTAGGCTTTTCAGCTAAACTCTAAACACATTCTCATTGTCAAGACACATTCTGCTCTCTAATGCACATGCCTTCATACGGGTTAACACAAGTGGCAACAATCAAATACAAATGGAGAACACAATGTCATTGATTGAACAACCACTCAAAACTGATTTAATCTTTTTCAAATGATGAGACACAACCAATATAAGTACAGTGCGTTGTAGGCTGTATACTGTACAATTAACAAATCGTATTGCCCTGAACATGTTGCTTTCCAGTTGTTTACAGTAGGCTACTGACTGCTCAATAGATTTTGACTGGTTGCAGGTTCATATCAACAAAGGACAAGTTTGTAAAAATCAGCCTAATCTAATGAAAATGCATATCTATAGCACAAATTGTTTTTATCGTGCGATTTATATGCCAAAATGAGTTTTTATATGCATATGTTACGCATGCAGTTTTCATGTGCATATGATATGTACTTTATATTGTGTTATGTGCACATACTCCAAACAACTCAACCTACCCAATAAGGTGACAATGCAAATCATATGCACATTAAAAATAATTGTGCCGTATAAATCGCACAATAAATACAATTTGTGATGTATATGCATTTCATGAGAATGAGTTGGTAAAAATAGGGCTACAAGCAAGAATAAGAACAAAAAATTGCAAAGCAAAGCAGAGTAGTAATAATTTCTGACCAATTTTGAGCTACTATGATCACGAGACAATGACAGTGTGATAAAGTTCGTTTTGTGAGGAAGGAAGAGGACAAGGGGGTCGGCTTGACTGCTGACGCTCTTTATTTATAAAACAAAACTCAGTCTCTGTACACTCTCAGCGAGTGTGTATTTCTCTCAGTCACTTCCGGGTTCCGGTTCAACATCCGCTTCCGGGTCAACGTGCTCAGTTTCTCAGTGTCCGTGTGTGTGTCGCGTCAGCAGTCCCTCTCTCTCTCCCTGGTCTCCGGTTCCACCGATGTTTTATACCCTCTCTGCGCTCATTACTGGAACAAGAGACAGGTGTTATTAATCTGCGTCCAACCTACTCACTTACCGCTCGTCCCGCGGCTCTCTCTCCCGCTGCAGACCTCACAGAACCACGCCCCCCTTGCCACATACCCCCACCGCCCGACTCAGGCCGGGGAGCCGTCCGGCCTGCAGCCCCCCCCCCCATTTCTGGAGAGGAAGTCGGCCACAGCCATCTGAGCACCCGGCCTGTGGACCACCTGGAACTTAAACGGCTGAAGAGCTAGATACCAACGGGTGATCCGCGCGTTGGTATCCTTCATGCGGTGGAGCCATTGGAGAAGAGCGTGGTCCGAACAGAGGGTGAACTCCCGCCCCAGAAGGTAGTAGCGGAGGGTGAGAATGGCCCACCTGATGGCAAGGCACTCCTTTTCGATGGTGCTGTACTTAGCCTCTCTCTTTGAGAGCTTGCGGCTAATGTACAGCACCGGCCGCTCTCCCCCCTCCACCTCCTGGGCCAGGACTGACATTCTGGACAAGACGCGCACCACCGGCGCACATTGTCATGAATGCCTGGCCAAAAAAATCGGGTCATGAGGCGATTCAGCGTGGCCGCCTGTCCCAGGTGGCCCGCCATTGGATTAGAGTGAGCCGCCTGGAAAAGCATTTCCCGGCAGCTCTTTGGTACTAACAACTGGGTTGTATCTACCTTTGTCTGAGTGTCTTGGGCCACTCGATACAACCGATCCTTTATTATGGCAAAATACGGATACGAGACGGGCAAGGCAGGTTGGAGAGGCTGGCCGTCAATCGATCGGACCTGCTGGAAGGCATTTTTGAGGGTCTCATCTTGTGACTGCTCCAGAGGAAAGTCATCGCGGTCCGAGAGAATCAGTCTCTCGATCCCGCTCTGTTCCTCTGAAGCTGTCCCCAAGGGTCCCGTCTCAGTCTCTCCAAGCTGCACTCGCGCCGCCCCCCTCCTCACCTTTTTCTCCCAAGCGGCATCCGCGCATAGCGACCCCAATAAAGCCGGAAAGGCGGGCCAATTCGTCCCCAGAATTAGCGGATGCCGGAGGTGGGGACTAACCGCCACCTCTACATTATGCTTTTTTTCCCCGAAACTGTATCGTGACTGGGACAACCGGATATTCCACCACATCCCCGTGCACACACCGCACCTTAACCATGCGGCTTGTATCCAATGCCCCAGGCTGCATCGGGCTTTGATGGATCGAGGTTTGGTTACATCCTGAATCCACCAAAGCCTGATATGTACCCCCCTTGATACTCACAGGAATTTGGTACTCTCCTGCTTGATCAGGGGTGGCCCGCTGGACGTTCGGGATCCGGATCATTGTTCCGATGTCCATCATCGGACATCGGTCCACAAAATGATCTGGATCACCGCACCGCCAGCAGGCCAGCCCAGGCCTACCCGCCGCCCCTGCAGACAGAGGGGGGAGAGAGAGAGTGAGAAGTTAATGGGGGCTCGCCGACCCCCGGGCACGCCACCAGGTGGTCCTCCGCCAGGTTGATGGCCGTCTCCAGCGACGTGGGCCGGTGGCACTGGACCCACTCGGCGGTCTTCCTTGTGAGCCGAGTGATAAACTGCTCCAGCACCACCAGATCGACGATATGGTCCACGTCGCTTCCGCCGGCCAAGAGCCATCTGCGGCACGAGTCCCGGAGCTGTTGGGCCATTGCGAAGGGTCGGCCGGCCTCGCCCCATTCCATGGAGCGGAACCTCTGGCGGTGCTGCTACGGGGTCCGGCCGACCCGCTGAAGGATGGCCCTCTTCAGGTCGTCGTACTTCAGGAGGTTCGCCACCGGCAGCTGTTGTGCGGCCGCCTGGGCTTCTCCTGATAGTAATGGAATAAGGCGCACCGGCCACTGTGCCCGGGGCCACCCGCAGGCCTCCGCGGCCTTCTGGAATAAGTCTATGAAGGCCTCCGGGTCGTCTTCTGGCCCCATTTTGTGTAGGGGCACGTGCACCGGTGTGCGCTGGCCAGCCCGGCGGCCTCGGCGCGAACCTCCCGATCCATCCAGCTCCGGAACCTCTCGCGGTCTTCTTGCTGGCCAATCGCCTCAAAGCGGCGCTCTTGATCTGCCCGCAGGTCCAGCATCGCCTGGTGTTGGTCTTGGTGGAGGGCCGCGAGGGAGGTAATGATGTCCGCAAACGGTGTGGCGGAGGGCGTCTGCATGGCGGCGGCGCGGTCCTACTTCCTTCCCGGGTTTCGGCACCAGTGTGATAAAGTTTGTTTTGTGAGGAAGGAAGAGGACAAGGGGGTCGGCTTGACTGCTGACGCTCTTTATTTATAAAACAAAACTCAGTCTCTGTACACTCTCAGCGAGTGTGTATTTCTCTCAGTCACTTCCGGGTTCCAGTTCAACATCCGCTTCCGGGTCAACGTGCTCAGTTTCTCAGTGTCCGTGTGTGTCGCGTCAGCAGTCCCTCTCTCTCTCCCTGGTCTCCGGTTCCACCGATGTTTTATACCCTCTCCACGCTCATTACTGGAACAAGAGACAGGTGTTATTAATCTGCGTCCAACCCACTCACTTACCGCTCGTCCCGCGGCTCTCTCTCCCGCTGCAGACCTCGCGGAACCACGCCCCCCTTGCCACAGACAGAAAAATATGAAATTTGTTTTCAGATTAAAAATGTACTTCTGCCTGAGGACTATGTTTTGAACAATGTGTTTTCTATTTTTTGCTGTATTGTTTACTGACTGCTTGATAGTGTTTATCATTTTGATCACTTTGTTTATGATTTGAGAGAAGTGTTTGATTTTCATTTTGAGATTGGTTTCATTTTGCAAGAGGAGTCAGAGGTTTTGTGAAATGTGCTTGAAGAGGAGGTTTTGTGTTTCATGGTTTCAGAAAATGGAGCAAGGTTTCAGAAATAGGGTTTAAGCAATTGAGAAAAACTGTAATTGAAAGATTAGATGGGTGTACTTCTCCCGAAATTACGTTTATTAACTTCACTTTGAATCACTATTGGATATAATTCCCAGTTGTTTATACTGCTAAATATAACTTGCTTAAAACTTATATTGTCTTCTATTGCCTATCACATTAAATCTGTCAACACTAACTTTTAATCCAAATCAATATCACAATCTGTTAGCATTTCGCTGGCCTGTTAGCCTGCCACCCTGGTCTCCTGTTTCTCTCTTTCATGCCTTTTTCGAGTCCATCAAACAGTTGTGGTGAGTTGGATTGGTCAACAAATCTCAAAAAAAAAGTCAACTGTTATTGTCACTTTCACTGCCTGTTAAATGATTAGCGTTACTGTAACGATGTTCTTAGATGGGAAGGAAGGAGGCGGGAACCGGCGAACGTTCAACAAACTTTAATATACAAATAAATAAACAAAACGAAAGTAAAATCGCGGGCAGCCCCTCACAGACGACTGCCCGCAAATACCCACAAAATAAAACGTGGGAAGCCCCTCACGGACGACTGCCCACACAAACATAATAAAACTTAGAACCAGGCCTGGACTTTATGTTTCTCTTGTCTTCCGCTGCCTTGGTTCCTCCTTTTATGCTCCCGTCACTTGGCCGCGAGACGAGACCGGTGCGTCACACAGCTGGTCCTCATTACCACTCGTCACCGGCCCGCTCTCGCGGTCCCTCGCCCCGCTGCTTGCCACACCACATACCCCTATCGCCCCTCGCAGGCTGGGGGGCACTCCCGAGACTGCGCTCTACTCCGATGGGGGCGATCACCTGGGGGTAAGGACAGAGAAGCGAGAGAAATGGAGACGGGAGCACGAGGAGCCAGAGAATGGGAGAGGGGAGAGAAAGAACGCCAGAAACAAGAGGCCAAAGCTGCCAAGGAGAAGAAGAAAGAGGAGGCCCGCAAGCTAAAGAGAACGAGAGAGGGGAGAGAGGGAAAAAAGAAAGAAAGAAAAAAAAATCTGGTCCGGTTCGCAGACACACTGCCGTTCGGCCCTCCGCCCGCCGAGAGGCTCTTCCTCGCGGTGCTGTGCGATGGCACTGGACGCTTGGTGGACAGCTCGATCCTCCTCCGGCCCCTGGCGGCCGGCGGTGACTCCTCCTACTGAGGGACCCAGCAGCGAGCCCCACGCTCCCTGCTCCTCCCCTATCAGGTGGACGGCAGCAGGCTCCGGCTCACGGCAAGCGCGGCGACTACTCCGCTCCCTCTCGGACGGCAGCCACCCCACCTCGACCCAGGGGCACAGCAGCGAGGTCTCTGTCCCACCTTCCTCGCTCCAGCACCATCGCCTCTCACCGGGGACCGCGTTGCTGAGGAGGTCGGGCAGCGCGGATGAATGAGGACCGCGACGGCTGCCCGACCTCCTCAGCACCGCGATCCCCCTCAGCAGCGAGGGCTCCTCGACAGCATGTCCCTCCTTCCCCCCGAGTTTTGGCACCAGTGTAACGATGTTCTTAGATGGGAAGGAAGGAGGCGGGAAACGGCGAACGTTCAACAAACTTTAATATACAAATAAATTATCAAAACGAAAGTAAAAGCGCGGGCAGCCCCTCACGGAGGACTGCCCGCAAATACCCACAAAATAAAACGTGGGCAGCCCCTCACGGACGACTGCCCACACAAACATAATAAAACTTAAACATAAAGTCCAGACCTGGTCCTCTCGCGTCTTCCGCTGCCTTGGTTCCTCCTTTTATGGTCCCGTCACTTGGCCGTGAGACGAGACCGGTGCGTCACGGAACTGGTTCTCATTACCACTCGTCACCGGCCCGCAGTTTTAGACATTGATTTGGATGTGACTAGCTTAGTGAACTTTGTACACTGTTCATTCTGGTTGCAGGGCCCGCTCAGAAGGACAACTGGTTGACTGTGAGACGGCATAGTAGCGAATCAAAAAAACACTCGTCGGTTTTGATTAGAACATCAAACAGGTTCTCCCCACTCAGTAATGCCCCTTCTGAGAATCCTGTTGAAAGTTCCATAGTTATTGGCGATTCTAATACATGGAACGTGAAAATAGAGACACCAGAAACTTCAAATAAAGATTTGAACGGAAATGAATCAGCGGATTCATTCATGATTTGGATCGCGCGTCAAACTGCTGAAATCACGTGACACTGGTGATCCGAATCATGAATCAATCTGCTGATTCATGACCATTTGAATCTTTATTTTAGGATTGAAAAAAAGAGAGAAGACAATGCTGAATAAAGTCGTCATTTTTGTTATTTTTGGACCAAAATGTATTTTCGATGCTTTAAGAGATTCTAACTAACTAACTGATGTCACATATGGACTACTTTGATGATGTTCTTATTACGAATATGAACGAGGTCTTGAACGACGTCCTATGCGTGTGGAACAACATTAGGGTGAGTCATTAATATGACAAAGTGTGAGTACGAGTTTGACTAGTGTGAGTGCTCCGAACCGTGCCCGGGCGCGGCTCAAGTAGCAGGCCTTGGCCCGCTTGGAAGAGGTGGGCCAGAGCACGGTTCAGTTGGACTCACGCGCGGTTCGCATGCAGTGTGAGCGCTAACCGTGCTGGAGTCCGTAATCAAAGCTGCAAAGTCCTTGCTGCACTTCAGCTGGTACCTTGCAAACCTCCTCATACGAGTAGCACGATTACGTAAACATTTTCGCGCTACTAAGGCGACACATCTGTTTAACAACAGGCTGTGAGAGGGCTGTGGACCACCGTGGACCAAACGACACAAAATTATCGACAAAGAAAACAAAGCAATGGACATTGTGTTCAGACTCAGAGAGCACCGCTCTTCCTGTTTATCCCGAAACCGTCGCACCATAATGACGTAGGTGTGCTCCGGCACGAATGCTGAAACCCGAAACCGTCGCACCATAATGACGTAGGTGTGCTCCGGCACGAATGCTGAAACCCGAAACCGTCGCACCATAATGACGTAAGCATGCTCCAGCACGAATGCTGAAACCCTATGTGAGTGCAGGCCAGAGGGGGAGTGGGGAGGGGGGCAATCGTACTCGGGCCTGGTTCATGGCAACCGTGCCTAGTGTGAGTACACCCTCAGATAGCCTAGAGGAACTCGATGTTGAAACAGAAACTGTTGCCTTTCTCTTTTTAAGCACTTTAGACACATTTGCTTCTCTGCACTTAAAGAAGATTAAAGAAAATAGTTGCTGTGTATTAGGCATTGTTACATTAATACATAAGTAATGGATGGAGTCATGTGATGTCATCAGATGACAAGGTGCGCTCGAGAGAATGTATGAGTGTAACGTGAGCATTAAAGAGATACAAGTTTTCCATTCCTGATCTTATGTTTCTGACTCCTCTTTAGTGTCTTCTGTCTTTATAAAAAGGGCAACGACAATAGTCCAACCCCGTGGTACAATGAGCACAATCGGGCCCTTAAAACAGCAGCCAGAAAAATTGAGCGCTGCTGGAAGTAAACAAAACTGGATGTTTTTCGGATTTTGCGGAAAGAGAGCATGATTACGTACAGAAAGGCCTTAAAGACTGCTAGATCTGCTTATTTCTCGACTCTGTTAGAAGAAAAGACAAACAACCCTATGTAAGGCCGCCCAAATCGTCCCAATGGAGGCTAACGATCGGCGGGTGAAGTTCGCTGCGCGTTCGTCTTTTCAGCGGGGCAAAGGGGATTTTATTCAAATTCCTCTTAATCTGACTCCATATTTAATTATAATTTAGAATTTAGGTTAGAATGCCAATTGGTTATTTGGTCATTCATTTTTAATAGTTTAAGTACACATTTAATTATTCCGTTTAACCCTTTGTTGAAATTATACCCAACCTGAATAATTCCAGAGCAAGTCAGAATCAATAAAAGTGTAACAATTTATTTACAGTCAGGTAAATGTATAAAGCCAATTACATAGTCAATTCAAAGGTAATCCATATATAACATCAAATACTCTGAAGTAAAGAATGAAATATATACCTGACTTCTGGAAATTACATAATGCTGGCTATCTTGAGAGACATCCAGCATTACGGGCTGACCGGTTTAAAGTGTCAAGCCCTGAGCTCTTTGCAACATTTCCTTAAATACCCAGAAACAAATGCACAAACTCTTTCAAATGTAAACACGAGTGCACAATGGGAATTTGCATTGATCAAGACTTGTATTGATGTAAAGGCCAAATGGCTGAAAGCCACACCCACCAAACTAAGACAAGATATCTCTAAACTCTTAAAACATTGATTATCTTTTGGTTAACTTCTGTGGAGTTGAGATATTTGTACCAGTCGCACTGAGACATTTCAAACGATATCAAACACATATAAGACTGTATCGTGTGGATTGACATTGTAATATAGAGATTCTGGGGTGTATTTTCAGTGATCTCAGCATGAGAGAGGGAAGGAATTGGGGGAGAGTGGGTCAAAAGGGAAAGATGTAGATTAGCTGATAGTGAGGTGAGACTTGCGTCTCCAGTGCTGTGTGAGGGACAGTTCAGATGTTAATTTCCTTTATTTTCTCAGAGAGTCCTTGTTCTTCATTCAGACATTTCGGCATATACTAGTTTTTTCAGTCTTACACCTAGGTACTGACTACCCTGTCCCCTCTCCCTCCTCCCCTCCCCCTGATTCATGCATGCAGATATACTACAGATAATGTATTTTGTGAATCTATTGTTTTTCCTATTCATGTTTTATGTAATTTTAAAAGCCCAATTTATACTTCTGTGTCGAGTGTACGCCGTAGCTACGCCGTAGGCTGTGTGTAGCGCGCGTACTCTACTACATACCCTGAAGCGCACCACTCCAAAAAATGTACAAAAGCTTAAATTCTACGCGGACCACAAGCACCTGTGATTTTTCACAGTCGATCTGAAAGATGTCTACTTTCACATTTAAGATAGTCTCAAGTTTGGGCCTAACGACTCCAGGGTCGTCCTCAAACCAAGACATGGTAATATTCCTAAAGTGCTTTCCACTTTAGAAGCATGGCCTCGTCATGGGCTTGGTCATGTGGCATTCATTTGGAAGATATCTGTGTGGCGGCAGGCTGGGCCGATCCGTCCACATTTATAAGGTTTTATAATTTGGAAACCCCTGCTTTACAAGCCGGGATCCTGTCCATTTAATGGTTATTGTCATTATTTCTCAGGCCCAATTTACTTCCAGCTTTATCCCACTTAACACTTACAAATCTTTGTTCACAAGCATATGTTTTTATACTGCACACTTTAAAGCCCGACTATGTCCGGTCATAGTTTTATAATTCACATGGTCCGATTCTATCCAGCCTATATGTAGCATGCCCTCATACGAGGCCCACTTTCGTCAGCCTCCTTGGGGCTCACTGTTTCCCATCCTATGTGCCTCAGGTTTTTTCCTCAGACCTCAGTTTGGGGCAGGTAAGCATGCACAGCGTTTTTAAAAGGGGTTCACATATGTGATATGTATACAAGAGACCTCTTGAAAGGGAATGTACTCGATTACTCACGTAACCCTGGTTCCCTGAGAGAGGGAACAAGTATTGTGTAACTTGGTTGTTGGGAAACTTGGCCATGGTTTGTCCTCATTGATGAGATGTTGGGACAGGCATTCTAACAACCCCCCTGTCCTCATTGCCTCCACCCCTGAGGACACACCAGGGCCAAGTTCAGCAGTGAATGACCAGGATGAGGAGGAGCTCGTACCAGCCAAGAGGAAGCTAGACCGAGAGACTGAGGGAGGACATGAAGTTTCAGAGAGAGACAGAGAAAACGTGAGAGAATTAAAAAACTGGAAAAGAACGGAAAAGGACTACAATCTTGGTTTTGTAAATTAAAATTTGTAAAACATTAGCATTTTACACATTATTTTTGTTATGCAAGTTTGAATTTGTAAATGAAAGTTATTTCTCTGCATTGTTTATTTTTGTAATGCAAATTAAACTTTTAAGATGAAACAATAAATAGTTCTAAACATTTTTATTTACAGTACTTTTTAAACAAGTATTTACAAGATAAGTTAAGTTTAAGATGGGAAAAAGTTGTCACGGATATAAATAATGGATCCAAGAGCAGAGGTTGACAGGAAAACAACAGTCTTTAATGAGAATGAAAACAAGGCAGTCTGTAGTAAAAACAAACTCAGAAAACAGCAGAGCTGATCCGGTCTTGAAGAGCTGAGAGGACCGGACACCTGTAGAGGGAGAGGCAGTGCTAAGGAGAAGATCACAGCCAGGTATGGGACCATGAAGGTCAGAAATGCAGGCAAAACCTAGGCGCAAGGCTGTAACAGACAATCAAGACAACCTCCAAACTTATCAGACATGAAAGAAGCAGCAGTCGTAACGCAAGACATGAAATAATGATCCAACAAGGGCCAGCATGAACAAACACTAGATAAAGGGTAAGCACTCACACCAAAGTGAGAACAGGTGTCATCGCATGGCAGCGGAGCGCTGATTGCGATGACTAACAGGTGCAGGTAGAGAGAAGAGCGTAACAAGCGAGAGAGAGAGAAACAGTATGTGTGTGACTGTGTGTGTGTGTGTGTGACAAATGAGAATGAGAGAAGATAGAACCTGAGACCTGACAGTACCCCTCACTCAACGAGCGCCCCCGGGTGCTCCCAAGGAAGGAGCCTGACGAGACCGGTAGAAGTCATCAATCAGCGAGTGATCCAGGACGTCCCGGACCGTGATCCAGGACCGTACCCCTCACAATCCACCAAAAACTGGTGGCTACGCCCCCTAGTGCGGACGTCGAGGAGCTTGCAAACTCTATAGATAGAGGCCTCCTCATCAATAGGAGGAGGAGGAAGGGAGGGACGGGAGGGCGCCCAAATAACCGGTTTAATGCAAGACACATGAAAAACTGGATGAACGCAACACAACCGACGGGAGAGCCTGAGTTTAACAGCGACTGGACTGATAACCTTTACCACGGGAAAGAGCCCGATAAACTGAGGCATGAGCTTACGAGACGTCTCTTGAATAGGCAAGTTGCGGCTGGAAAGCCACACCTTCTGACCACAGACTTGGCGACTTAACACGGTGACGATTGGCAGCTCGACGGGTACGTGCCCTGGAATGACATAATGCAGATCTCACTCTCCTCCAGGTTCGCTTACATCTCTGAATGAAAGCCTCGACGGACGGGACCGAGGCCAGAGCCTCCTGCGCCGGAAAAATGGGAGGTTGGTATCCGAGGCAACTCTCAAACGGAGACAACCCAGTAGCGGACGACGGAAGGGAATTGTGAGCATATTCGGCCCACGGCAGCTGATCACACCAAGAAGCCAGGTTTTGTGACGTGAGACTGCGTAGCATGCGACCAAGAATTTGATTGGTCCTCTCAGCCTGCCCATTAGTCAGCGGATGGAAACCCGATGACAGACTGGGGGAAGCCCCTATCTGACGACAGAATTCCCTCCAGACCTGGGAGTTAAATTGGGGTCCCCTGTCAGACACAACGTCCGAAGGAAGACCATGGATCTTGAACACGTAATTAACCATAATCTATGCGGTCTCAAGAGCAGACGGTAATTTAGGAAGCGGGAAAAAGTGCGCAGCTTTAGAAAAACGGTCTACGACGGTGAGAACGACCGTATTACCAGCCGACAAAGGCAAAATCCAACGCGATGTGAGACCAGGGACAAGAAGCAATAGGAAGAGGTCTAAGAAGACCCGCCGGAGGACTATTGCTAGACTTAGTCTGGGCGCAAATAGAACAAGCTGCTACAAACTGCCGGATATCGCGCTCACGAGTGGGCCACCAAAATCTCTGACGAATGGCCGCTAAAGTTCCTCTAACCCCGGGATGCGCGACCAATTTCGACGAATGCCCCCAACGAAGAACCATAGGACGAGCGTCTTCGGGTACAAATAATGTTCCATCCGGAGCGCACGGTGGTCTGGGAATCTGCAAGAGAGAACGCCTAACCATCTGCTCCACTCCCCAGATGGCTCCCCCAACCACACATCGCTGAGGCAAAATCCCCTCTATGGTCGAGGCAACCTCTGATGAGTCGAACTGCCGAGAAAAGGCGTCGGGTTTGAGGTTCTTAGAACCAGGTCTAAACGAAATAGAGAAGTCAAAGCGATCGAAGAACAATGCCCAGCGGGCTTGACGAGCGTTAAGGCGTTTCGCCGAGCGGATATACTCTAGATTGCGATGATCCGTCCAGACTATGAATGGTACACTGGCTCCTTCAAGCCAATGTCGCCACTCACCCAGGGCCAGATGGATCACTAAGAGTTCTCGGTTGCCCATGTCGTAGTTCCGCTCCGCGGGTGAGAGGCGATGCGAGTAGAACGCACACGGATGTACCTTGTCATCCTGGGACGAGCGCTGTGACAAGATAGCTCCCACCCCAATGTCGGAGGCATCGACCTCGACGATGAACTGACGCCTCGGGTAGGGAGTGATCAAAATGGGCGCGGAGGTAAAAAGGTTCTTAAGACGGTTAAACGCACCCTCAGCAGCCTCCGACCAAGCGAACCTGGCCTTGGAGGAGGTGAGGGCGGTAAGGGGGGCGGCAACCTGGCTAAAACCTTGAATAAAGCGCCTATAAAAATTGACAAATCCCAGAAACCTTTGAAGGGCAACACGTGAATCTGGGACTGGCCAATCGAGAACCGCACGGACCTTGTTAGGGTCCATGCTGAGCCCCCCCGTAGAGATCACCGAACCGAGAAACATGACCGATTGGAAAGACGCACTTCTCTGCCTTAACGAATAGGTGGTTTTCTAATAAACGCTGCAGGACACGACGAACGTGTGGATGCGATACTCAAAGTGCCCAACAGGAGTGTTAAACGCGGTCTTCCACTCGTCCCCCTCCTTGATCCGCACCAAATGGTAGGCATTACGCAAGTCTAATTTCGTGAATATCTTTGCGCCCTGTAGGATCTCAAAGACCGACGACATAAGAGGCAAGAGATATCGGTTCTTGAATGTTATGTCATTCAGCCCTCGATAGTCGATACAGGGACGCAAAGAACCAACCCTACTTCTCTACAAAGAAAAACCCTGCACCATATACTTACATGTTTATCACTTTTAGCAGTGTTTTACATCTTGCTTAATGATATCCCACAAACAATTGTTACGTCCATAGGGACGTAGGAATCTATTTTATTTTCTTAGTGATTTGCATGGATTCTGTTTTCTGTGCTTTTGTGTTCTGTTGCTCTTGCTCCTCCTACTGTCTGTTTGACAGGCTCATGAGTGCCACCTGAATCCTGTTCCAGATCGTTAAGTGGAGAACAAAGAAACCCAGTGAATAAAGGGAATGCAACAATGTCACTTTCCCACCGGAACACGCCCCCTCAGCCAGGACTGAGTGGTAGAAGAGCTGCTGCGTGACTGGAGTTAATGGGGGAAAACGCAAGTTGAGCAAACGATTATCAATTTAAACTAAAGTTTGGGTTCGATATAGTGTTCCTCATAACTTACCACAGATTCAGTGATCCTTGGATAATGACATGCAGCCAAGAATCGTTTTTTGAGCCTGATTTTGACATGATTATTTATAACTGATCAGTCATCACATTTTTCGAGTGAATCCCGCATGTATATGATGGGTCAGTGTATTTAAGCGTGTATTTGGCTGCTTGTCACGAATGGAAAACGTCTCAGGTTACGTATGTAACCCTAGTTCCCTGAGGGAACGAGACGCTGCGTCGAAACGCTGTGAGAACGCCTCTGTTTAAATGCGTCGTGAAGCGCCTGTAGAACCATTCCATCGGAAAAAAGATCGATCGTCGGCGTGATGACGTCATCGACCGGAAGCTATAAAACGTCCGTGAAAACAAACAGGAACTAACTTCTGATAAAGCCTGAAGTAAGTGATCACGGACACGCCGGGAGTATGGCAAAGCGACGCAGCGTCTCGTTCCCTCAGGGAACTAGGGTTACATACGTAACCTGAGACGTTCCCTTTCGGGGAACTCGAGCTGCGTCGAAACGCTGTGAGAACGCTTATACCCACATCGCCATAGGACCAAGTGTCTCGTATGTGTGAAGCCGAAGCGCACACGGTTACGAGAGTACCTGTGCCCCTACTGTAGATGCCAGGTCTAGTTCGTAGAACCTGACGAAGGTAGAAGGAGACGACCAACCGGCCGCGTTACAGATATCATGGAGGGAAGCCCCCGACAAAAGTGCTTTAGAAGCAGCCATACCCCTGGTTGAGTGCGCCCGGACAGCCAGTGGAGATGGCTGCCCGGTAGCTTCATAAGCAAGTGAGATGGCCTCGACCACCCACTTGCTCATCCTCTGCTTGGATACTGGGGCCCCCTTCTTAGGGGGTCCAAAGCAAACAAACAATTGTTCAGTTTTTCTCCACAGGGCAGCTCTGTGGACATAAGTATCCAGTGCCCTCACAGGACACAGCAGATTTAATCTTTCCTGGTCTGACGTCATAAATGGAGGAGGACAGAAGGCTTGTAGAGTGATGGGGCCCCGTGGTCTCGTAGGAACCTTGGGGACATAACCCGGCCTGGGATGCAGAAATGCTTTCACCATCCCTGGCGCAAACTCTAGACATGAGGGCTCTACCGACAGAGACTGAATATCTCCTATCCTTTTAAGAGATGATATGGCCAAAAGGAAGATGGTTTTTAGGGTGAGGAACTTATCCGAAACCTCCTCCAGAGGTTCGAACGGAGGTCCGGACAAGCCCCTCAAAACAATGGCCAAGTCCCATGCCGGGACCCTCGAGTGCATAACTGGCCTCAACCTTAATGTGCCACGAAGGAAGCGTGTAATTAGAGGGTGTCTTCCCAAAGACACTCCACTGCAAGGGACGTGGACAGCACCCAAGGCCGCCACGTACACCTTAAGTGTGGAGGGGGTCAACCCTGCAGAGAACCTCTCCTGCAGGAACTCCAGCACTGTACCAACCGGGCAGTTAACTGGATCCCACTGGCGTTCTCTGCACCATGCTGAGAAAAGTCTCCATTTCAAAGCGTACAGCTTCCTTGTGGACGGAGCTCTGGAGTGTAGGATGGTCTCTACGACCTCGGCCGAGAGACCTTCCTCTATGAGCCTAGCCCCCTCAGAGGCCAGGCCCACAGTTTCCACATCTCTGGGCGTGGGTGCAGGAATCTCCCGCCCGCCTGAGAGAGTAGATCCCTCCTGGTCGGAATCTCCATCGGAGAGCCTTCCAGGAGAGATATCAGGTCCGAAAACCATACTCGGGTCGGCCAGTTCGGAGCCACTAGAAGTACCTGGGCCCCGTCCCGGCGTACCCTCTCCAGAACTCCTGGAAGCAGGACAATCGGGGGGAAGGCGTACAGAGGCAGCCTCGGCCACTCCTGTACCATGGCATCCAGCCCCAGCGGGGCCGGATGGGTCAGAGAAAACCACTGCGGGCAGTGAGAATTCTCCGCCGAAGCGAACAGGTCTATCTCTGCCTTCCCATAAACCTTCCAAAGGAGCTCCACCACCTCTGGGTGGAGTCTCCATTCCCCGGGCCTCGGCCCCTGTCTCGACAGGCTGTCTGCTTCCTGATTCAGGGCCCCCGGGATATATACTGCCCTGACTGACAGCAATTTCCCTTGGGCCCACAGGAGGATCCGATGTGCCAATTTGTCCAACGGACGAGACTTCAGACCCCCCTGGTGGTTTATGTAGGCCACCACGGACGTGTTGTCTGTTCTGACTAGTACATGGTGGCCCCTGAGGTCGGGCAGGAACTGTTTCAATGCAAGAAACACTGCGAGCATCTCTAGCCGATTTATGTGCCAGTGCCGCTGATGCTCCTGCCATAGACCCTGGGACGAGCGACCACTCATGGTCGCCCCCCAGCCCGTGAGAGAGGCGTCTGTCGTTAGCGTTACGCGACGAACATGAGCCCCCAACACGGGACCCTGAGATAAAAACCCCGGGTTTTTCCACATGACCAGAGCACGTAGGCATCGCCGCGTGACTTTGATCGTGCGGAGCGGATTTCCCCTCGGGGAGAACCCTTTTGTCTTGAGCCACCACTGCAGTGGCCTCATGTACAGTAGGCCAAAAGGTATCACGTTGGACGCTGCTGCCATGAGACCTAACAGTTTCTGGAACTGTTTCACAGTGACGGCTCGGCCCAGCTTCTGTTCTTTGGCGGCTGCCAGGATCGATGCTATGCGTGTTGGCGATAATTGCGCCCGCATAATTACCGAGTCCCAGTTCACACCCAGAAAAGTGGTTCTCTGAGCCGGAGAAAGCACACTCTTCTTGGCGTTCAGCCTCAACCCCAGCTTCGACATATGGGCGAGAACAGCATCTCGATGCTGAACCGCCATCTGCTCTGTATTCGCTAGAATCAGCCAGTCGTCGATATAGTTCAGTATGCGGATGCCCTGTAGACGCAGCGGCGCCAGAGCTGCATCCACACACTTGGTGAACGTGCGGGGTGACAGTGCTAGACCGAAGGGAAGTACACGATATTGGTATGCCTCTCCCCCGAAGGCAAACCTCAGGAACTTCCTGTGATGTGGAAGGATGGAGACATGAAAATACGCATCTTTGAGGTCTATGGTGACAAACCAATCCTCCGATTTGACCTGCGCTACAATCTGTCTGAGTGTAAGCATCTTGAATTTTAGCTTGGCCACCGAGCGATTCAATAGCTGCAGATCTAATATCGGGCGTAAGCCCCCATCCTTCTTCGGCACGATGAAGTAACGGCTGTAAAAGCCAGACTCCCTGCTGGGAGGGGGAACCCTCTCTATAGCCCCTTTTTGCAGGAGTGTCTCTACTTCCTGTGCCATTACCAGAGCCTGCTCCGGGCCCACCTCTGTAGGTAGGACACCGCAGAAAGGAGGTGGCCGACTTCTGAATTGAATGGCGTACCCCTTTTCTATTATCTGCAGGACCCAACGAGATATATTTGGTAGACGTTTCCACTCGTCTAGAAAATCTACTAAGGGAACCAGCCTCTCGAGGCTGGCCTCTGGTGTACTTTGAGCAACAAGCGCAGTGCCCTGAAGCGGCGGACCGGCAGGGAACAACTGACTTGACTGCTCGGGGACCCCCCGAAGGGGGTGCGGACCACCCTCGGGTGGCCCGCGGAGACCGACTGCGCCCCGGCATTGCGGCAGGGTTGGCAGCGCGGCCCCCCGAGGGTGCCGTAGGGAAACGGGTACCGTAGGCAGGGGTAAGCACCGTTTCCCTACGGGGGGAACCACCCTCAGCGTCCTGACGCTTCTGGCGTCAGGAACGCTTCGACGAGGCCTTCTTGGCGATCAGGACTGTCCGCAGATCAGCCCTGCCCCTCGAAGGCCTCGTCTGAGAGCGCCGCCCCTCGTCCCCACGCTGAGGGGGAGCTCGGGCAGCGACGCTCTGTTTCTGCTGAGCCCTGTAGGAGGAGCTCGTACTCGGCCTGGGCTGCTTGGTGGTATCAGCAGCAGCCCCAGGGACCTGGACCCGGAGAGGGAGGAACTGCTTGAGCGCCGCAGCTTGCTTTTTCGACTCCTGGAACCTCTCGGTGACAGTGTGAACTGCGTCACCGAAGAGGCCCCCAGGAGAAAGCGGCGCATCAAGCAGAAAGGCTTTCTCCCTCTCCTTGATGTCTGTGGGGTTTAACCATAAATGCCTCTCCGTAGCCACCAATGCTGCCATGGAGCGGCCAACACATCTGGCCGTCTCCTTGGTGGCCCGGAGAGCTAGATCGGCTGATGATCTTAATTCAGCGATAATATCACCCCCCACAGCATCACTACCGTCCAAATCCCTTAGCAGGTCAGCCTTGTATGCCTGCACGATAGCCATCGTGTGCAGGCATGCAGCCGCTTGACCCGCCGCCGAGTACGCTTTACCCACCATCGCCGACGTTGTTTTTAGAGGTCTGGTGGGTAAAGTCGGGGCCTTCAGGGACGATGCCGAGGAAGGCGAGAGATGGCTCGCAAACGTCTCTTCAACCTTTGGCATCGCCCCATAACCGTACTGTCTCAGCCCGCAAATGTTGCTGTAGACCGAAGTCTGCGGGCTGAAGACACGATATGAAGCCGGTCTCTTCCACGATCTTGCCACCTCGGTGTGCAAATCGTGGAAGAACGGCAGGCCCCGTCGCTGAGGTTCTGAAGCGCGAGACGGCAGGAAGCGTTCGTCTAGCTTACTATGACGTTTTCTTCCTGCCTCAGATCTTTCAGTGGGCCAGTCGATGTTTAATCTGGCCACTGCTCGCGTCAAAACCTCAACTAGCTCCTCACTAGCAGGGGACTGAAGTGGCGAATCTTCAGTATCGATACTTTCAACGTCCACCTCCTCAGAGCTGGACAGATGAAGTACCGGCGGCTCTCTCGGGGGGGAAGAAACCGCCATGCGTGCTTCCATGCCCCGAGAAGAACCGCTGGATGGAGCAGGTGAGGGCAGAGATAAGGCAGCGCCCGTCTCTAACCCCTCTGCAACATCCAATTGTGATCCCCACGACTGCAGCCTTCGCTCCGCCTCGGCGGCAGCGGGACCAGAGCCGCGGGGAACACGAGCCGAGGCCCCCTCGAGGGCTGCCTGGGCATGCTGCGCTCCCAAGCATGCAACACAGAGAAGATGTGTGTCCCCGCCCGTGATGTAGCGTGGGCAGGGAGGAACACACTTTCTGAAATTGCTGCTTTCACTCGCCATTTCTATCTATTTTATTTTCTCTTTTTTCTGTTAATATATGGAATATTTAACAAAAAGGGTGGAAAATCTCTGCTTTTTTATATAATAGACAGACAAAAACACCAAATAGACAGACAGGTTCACACAGATCGCTTGCTGAAGGCTCAGAAGCTAGTTCCTGTTTGTTTTCACGGACGTTTTATAGCTTCCGGTCGATGACGTCATCACGCCGACGATCGATCTTTTTTCCGATGGAATGGTTCTACAGGCGCTTCACGACGCATTTAAACAGAGGCGTTCTCACAGCGTTTCGACGCAGCTCGAGTTCCCCGAAAGGGAACCAAAGTTGTATTCAAATTCTGAATATATTATAGACCTATTAATAAAAAAAAAAATAATAAAAAAAAAAAAAAATATATATATATATATATATATATATATATATATATATATATATATATATATATATATATTGCCCAGACAGCACGCAAAGAGTGTCCCTTTATAATCACTAAAAGCTGCCACTCATTCAATAAACACAATCTCACAAAGTTCTGCAGTGAAGCTGGTATACAATGAATCTCTTATTTTCACAATGTCTGTGCACGCAAACGCAACTCGCAACAATGCTTGCGTTTGCGTGCACAATGTCTGTGCACGCAAACGCAAGCACGCAAACGCAACTAGGCCGTCGTCATTATGGCCCCGCCCGCTGAATCTATACACGATGTGATTGGCCCATCCAGATTCTGAGGAATACAGCTCAAACGTGTATTGAGAGTTCCTAGACGACACTTGCGGGAAAATTAAATTTGCTGCCGCTAGGGTGCGTCTAGATTTCTAGGCTAGCCAATCACAGGTGTTGAACTTGGAATCCTCTCGTTCCACTCACCGCTTGAGTGTTTGTCTAGGCGCTGAGTTCAGTAAACCAGCATGTCTAAACTAGTGATTGGCCAATTCCGTTGTAGAATTCTACAAACATGTCTGTGATTGGCTACATTACTCATCGAGGCGAAAACACATTGGAAATGTAATCATTTGACAAACTAATAGAGATACCACTGGATCATGTACTAGCTCCTTTTCGCTAATAATATGCTATTATTACGAATTCTTACGGAGGATTAAACATTCTAGACAAGCAGTTATAGGCAGATTTTCCCTCTTAAAGCAGAAGCAGCAGCAGGTTGGCTGTTTGAGTGGTTTGAGTGAAAAAATGACATGCTATTATCAAGTCCCTCTCAAGCTCAGAGCAGCGATGTCCATTGGATCCGTGGACAAGCCTTACCTTGGTAGGTAAGTTATACGTAATCTTTAGCAAGAATGTTTTGTTTGTTATTTTGGCCTCTCCCCTCCTGAAGTCCTTTTTGTTAATGCTCATTGTTAATTTAATAAATCTTGTTATTTTGAAACTGGTGTCCTGGAGCAATTTGTGTCTGCCCTGGGCCCAGGCGATGGCAGTTCTCTCATCCTCTGCCCGCAACGTTTTGTTACCCTCCTTTCCTGCCCCTAGATGAGAAAGGAGTTTTGTAACACAATGTTGATATTGAAGAATGTGGAAACATAAATATAGTAAATGTAGGCTATGTGTTAAAAGGTTGTTCATAATGCTTTTTTATTTAAATTAACTAAAGGCTAAACTAAAAATGAAAATAAAACAAAAGCACAAACTAATTATATTAGCCTGCATTTGATTACCCCATTATAATAGTCATTTTCATAAAAATATAAATGTAGGTTTAAAATTTTCCAACAACAAATATTTTAGTAATATATAGCTATTTTATATCCTACCACCTTCTGAATTGGTTTGTTTTTTCAGTGATTGAATTTAAATCCGTCGCAAAAGAATTTCAGAAGGCATTTTCTCCAGGTCATTTCACAATCGATAGATATCTGATCAGAGAAAGTGAATGAAGTGACTAGGTGTGAAAAAACAGCCAGGATTTTTCCAGGATTATTCCTCACCGTATCTTAAAACTATGTAAAAAAAAAAAAAAAAAAACATGCACTAAACTTGATGTGTTTTTTCAAGTGGATGCAGACGGGGTTACTTGCTGGATTTACCTTTCAAAAGAATGGGTCTTCTGGTTAGCGAGTTGGCGAAGGCGGACTAGGGTGACTGCTGAATCCATATTGGTGAAGTCCTCTATCACAAAACTGCTCTGACACAGTTGAGGATCCACATGCAGCTTTATTAGGGTAATCAATAATTGTAATCCAAAAACAGGCAAATTATCAAAACAGATTAACAACATTTGATCAGATAAGCCAAATTAACAACATTTGGACGTACTATGCTTGAAGATGATGTTTGGACCACTGAAGATGCCAGCTGCTCACACTGACATTTAGATTCATTGTCCATGATGGCTGTCCAAGGCTTTGGCGTGGTGGCCATGACTGTTAGACTCTGGCGTGTTGGCCATGACGGCTGAGGAGCCAGATCATGATAACTGGAGATTTGTAATTGGAAAGCATGAACTTATATTGCGTTGAATACTGTTGTGGGTGCAGCTCTGCGGCTGCTGGAGCTTGATTTCATTAAAAAGATCTTCATTTGTGTTCCGAAGATAAACAAATGTCTTACAGGTTTGGAACGACATGAGGGTTAGTATTTGATGCCAGAATTTAATTTTTTGAGTGAACTAACCAACACGATCTCATTGTCATGCGTTTAAATAGTATGAGTGTGAAATCTTGTGGAATGGATACGCCAAAATGAGTTTTGGCGTGTAAATGCTATGCAGTTTTTTTGCGTGCATATTATACGCACTTTATGGCGTGCATATGACACGATCTTGGGTAGGTTTAGGGTGGTGGGGTGGGGGGTTCGTATGTATAATACGCCATTAAGTGTGTATCATATGCACACGAAAAACAGCGTAGCATATGCACGCCAAAATGAGTTTTGGTGTATACATTCCACGAGATTGCAAACTCGTACTATTTATATGCATTTTCTTGAGATAGGGCTCGAACTAACCCATTATTGGTGAATGTTTTTACAGAAGACTATTTGAATTGTTTTTAAGAGTATATACACAATTCCTTTTGCATTTGCTTGTTTGAGCTTTTTACGTTGAAGTTCAACCCTAATTGTTGATGCAAAACATTTTTACATCACAAATAGTCCTATCAGGCTCTTCTAACAACGTTGTGGCTCTATATTACAGATGGTCTCGTCTTGCACTCGTGTCTGGTCTCGCACCGATCCCGTCACTGACTACCTGTCCTGCCTAGAAGCCTTCACCTATCTTCGTGTTCATCATCATCATCATCATCATCATCATCATCGTCCTCTTCGTCTGCACCTTCATCGTCTTCACCATCGTCATCCTTCGTCTGAGTGTCACCATCCCTTTAAGTATCACCTGTTTCTAAAACCTCTGAATAATAAACCTTGCACTTGCACTAATCCATCCGTGTCCTCGTCAGTGTCTGACAGTAATAAAAATACATAATTTATTTGCTAAAATATCTTTAGTGATGTCCAAGTCCCTCTTTCACACCCTATGTAAATTCCTTTGTGCAGGTATATAAATTCCTAATACGTGTTACACAATGCTGTTTATTTGTATTGTTAAAGATGCTTTTCTTTATACATTAAGTAACAAGTGCAGATCTTTTGACTAAAATAATATTTCTAGCTTGTAGCAGATACAAGTGAAGTTGTGTGTACAATATATTTGGGCTAGAGAGAGTGTCAGTTTATTGAAGACATTTACTAGTGAATTAGAATGCAGATGCTCCTTTTACAAAGATGAGCAAGTAAATATCTTTGTAAACTGTGGGAGGTCAGTTATTTCAACAGTAAAGATGACCTGCATTGAGTTTACTGGCATTGACTCCTTCTAGGGTGGGGAGAATACAGTTTTTTCCTTGTTTGCTTTTCAATGTAGATTAATTGAAACCACAATTCTGCCCCTACTTTTGAGCTGGGAAATTTTAGGGTCATGTATTGCTTCTTGATTTATTTATTTATTTTTGTTAGTTTAAACTGTCATGTTTACCAATGATGCATATACATTGCATCATTTAGACAAGCTAAAAAAAGTTTGTCAAGAGTCTCTTGAGTTCGATTCAGTTTTTCCCCCAGATGTTCCGCTAATGTTATTTGGCAATTACATTAAAATATTAACATGGCCTCAAACAGAATTATTGTCAGCCATTTGTCAGAGGGCTGCACTAAAAAAAGTTTGGTTGACTAATCCAGCGATTGGGTTGTTCTATGCAAACATTTAGCCCAACAGCTTGGTTAAACAATCCAATTGCTGGGTTTGTCCATTTTCAGCCCAAATCAAGCGCAGCGAAGTTCAGTGAGGCCACGTAGGCATAATGCCGTCCAATCATTACTGTTCTCCTTTTTGGCTAGGGACATATATACGTGGCTTTCTGCTCGGGAAGGACGCTTAAACTGCTCGCAACCCACCCTCCCTCCCCACTGTAAGTATCAAAAAATACTGTTCACCTTCTGGCTGCTGTTTCTTCTCTTTTTCCTTTCAGATCACCAAGGATTTAAGTCCTAGGTGTTATGGGCCTCACTGCCAAGAGACATTCATTCTCATAGCCAAGCAACAGTAGATGTCCTGAGTTCAATGCAGGTTTACATGTTACCACTGTCCAGAAGACAATACTAAGTGTCTTAAATCATCTGTATATCACTCAAGCTGATGGTTCCATGGGGGTTAATGCAAAGCTCTCGTATATGTTCTATTAATCATGGAGCAAGAACCCCATAAAGGAACCATACTGCCAAAGATAATTGTGTTCAATAAACTAAAGTATTGCCAAAGTGGTCCTGTCTGAACTTAGGTTGTTTTTAACCTAGCACTTTTTAGAGTGTGTGTAGCACGATCCACAATACAGATGAGTAATGCAGAATGAAAGAAAAAAGGAGACTTTGATAAACATACTATAACGATTCTCTAAGCACATATCACAACTGCCATTAACAACTCCAAACAAAGAAACTAAAAAAAATAAGGGCATATACACATGGATGAGGACTAATGAAACAAGGAACAGGTGCGAGAAAACATGGTAGCCTACTCTCAGAAAAAAAAGGTACAAAAGCTGTCACTGGGGCAGTACTTTTTCAAAAGGTGCAATTTTGTTCCTATTACGTACTAATAGCTGCACTTTACATCCTAATATGTACATTTAAGGTACCAATATTCTCTCTTTACTCACAAAACTGTACCTTCTGAAAAGGTACCGCCCCAGTGACAGCTTTTGTACTTTTTTTAGTATGTGTAAAAATTAAGACTCAGAAACAGAATGACAATGAAACCAAACAGGAAATGATCGTGACACCATGTTGATAAAGCAAGGACTGTGGGTATACACCAAGGTTTTTACGAAGAGCAGGTGATAACTTCACATTTATTATGAACTGTTACTGCAAACATTTTGTATTTATATATATTTTCAATTTAATTAAAATTAAGAATGGTATCTAGACTAATGTTAGTCCTTTTGTCTCCCTTCTTACACTTGGAATTCTTATCTGGATGCAGGGCCCTCTAGCCTCAGCTCAGCCAATTGTTCTACTTCCAGTACGACACTGGGGGACTGAACTAAATAATTATGGAATAACTTTCCAACAGAAAGGTGGCGATATTATCAAAATCTTGTACGACAAGATCACGGTAATAATTTAAAACTATGCATGTAGTAAAAACCATTATCCAAATAATCCTGACGTTACTTGAGGCCTGACCAGGCAGCATCAAAGAAAAAAAAAGCCCCATCTACCAGTTAGGATGATGGGTGGTGATGAACATTGCGCTGACTTCCTGTACGCAATATTCGTAAACTTTGCTTTGACTTCCTGTATGCCACACTACTTATTTTAGATGGCAAGAACCTTTATGATTCACCAAAATGTTTATGCAAATAGAAGCCTTCTAGGGGACAGTAAAATGATGACATCAGTGTAAAACCCACAGAAGGTTAAATAAGTACATGTACAGAATGAGATACACAGTGATGTAATGGTCTAAAACATTGCATATAGATATAACTGTTTCACATGCTTTCCTTGTCCTATAGCACGAGGCACTGCTTTTTGTCGTCATTTAGTTTCATCACACACAATAGACAACACAACTTGTAAAATAAATTGTTCTTAACTTAAGTATCTTTGTCCCTAAACTGTTCTGTTGTCTGATTTATCAGTTACAAGAAAATTAAAAAAATCAAGAAAAAAATGCAATATTAAATGGTTAGTTCACCCAATAATGAAAATTCTGTCATTAATTCCTCTCTCTCATGTCGTTCCAAACCTGTAAGTCCTTCGTTCTTTCATAACTCAAATTAAATATTTTTGATGAAATCTGAGAGCTTTTTGACCCCTCCATAGATAGCAATATAGACTCTTTCAAGGTCCAGAAAGGTAGTAAAGAGATTGGTAAAACAGTATTTCTTATTTAAAATAATTTATTTAGCTGTCTATGGAGAGGTCAGAGAGCTCTCCGATTTCATCAAAAAATATTTCAATTTGTGTTCCGAAGATGAACAAACGTCTTATGGTTTTAGAACAACATGAGGCTGTTTAATTAATTACAAAATTTTCTTTTTTTGGGTGAACTAACCCTTGAATTAATTTCATGACAAATTAGATGGAAAAAAATACAGCAACTTTTTTTTATTTATTATTCTTCAATTCTTGCCTTTTTCAATACAATTTTATCCTATGAAAATAGTTTTTGTACTTGAAAAGAGAATATCTTTTACATTTTTTTCCATAAAATAATAATAATAAAGAAATACTCCAGCAAACTCCAAATGTAAAATTAAATTTGAACAAAATAAAATGGATTTTTTTTTCCTTCTGAATAGCAACATTTTGCAAATATCTAAAATAGTTTTAGTCAAACCAAATTCTCCTGCAAAAGATACCCAAGCTAAATTCAACTTTAGAATTATGCAAGAGCTCTTATCCAAGGTATTGCATGTGAGCTAAGATGCTTCTTGAAATTGTTGAAATCTAAAGGGACTGTCCCTGTAAGGTGACTAACACACACAATTCCCAGCCAGGTGAAGGGAGAGACCCAGGGGAAATTTATAGAGAGCTGATAAACTCTGGCCACCCGCACACCCAACACAGTCTCAAAAAGACGAGCACAAAGGTCTACCCTCTGCAGACAATAAATGCTGTGAAGCGGTTCTACGACCAAGGAAGTCACTTTTTCCGTATTCTTAGAATTCAGAGTAGACTTCAGCGGGAGGAAGGATGTGGAGCAATAGACAGTTTGCATGAGACGTCAAGTGAGGAGTTCAGTGGAAATTGGTATGGTTGTACAACAGGTAGGTTTCTGAGCCAACAAATGTCTTTGTTAGTGTTTGAACATGTCTGTTGAAGAGCTCAGAGATGTGTAGCGCTGCAGGAACAAGATGTAGCAACACACGAAGTAACAATGAATGGCTCACTGAGATGAAGTAAGTAAATTCTAGATGGACTTAAAAAAACTAAACCTTCTGTCCTACAAAAAACAAACACATTTTTTGACTTGGCTGGTTATGAAATATTTGTTTATCTGTTGTGTATTTTGTAGCTATATAGTCTTGCAGCTCTATATCTTTGTTAACTTCATATGCAACCATAACTAAAAAGAGAAATTGTTTATTTATGAGAGTTTTTTCAGAAGAATGCAATAAAAGCTATGTTTTCTCTGTCACAAATATTGTGACAGACCAATGAAGAATACATTTTATGTTCAGTTTGTATCCAGTAAGCGTGGATGCTTATGGGAAATAACCTAATATGCATGCATAATAAGGACATGGTATTCCCCCTGACAGACACCATCAGTTTCACTTTTTCTGAACAGCTTTCAAAGAGAAAGCACAGAACAGCCACAGAAGAATAATGTGACACTTTAATGGCTGTAAAAGTCAATTTTATAATACATTAATGACATGCTTTAGGATGTTTTGTGGACATGGAAGATGAAATCTGCTTCAATGCGTTATTTATTTAATCTTTTAATTTAATTGTATTGTGCTCACTACTGTTCTGAATGTATGTAATGGGACAATCTGCTGGGTATGCTCGAGGATTGCACTGATGTCATTTGCTTACTCAGTACTCAGTGTAGAGTCTGTTTGATATCAAAATGCAGCTACATCTGATTACTGGGTCAGTACTGATTTCACATGCTTCAATCAAACGTTCCACAAGAAAAAAAAATCTAAATTATATTTTGTACCTATGACCTTTCTTTCTTTCTTTCTTTCTTTCTTTCTTTCTTTCTTTCTTTCTTTCTTTCTTTCTTTCTTTCTTTCTTTCTTTCTTTCTTTCTTTCTTTCTTTTTTTCTGACATGAATGAGGGGACTCATTCAACCTACCTGCTTCTGTAAAATTATGCTTTATAATCAATGATGTAGTGCCCAGTTCATGTAACAAAATAAAATGTAAAAAAAAAATGCTTTTTGTTTTATCTTTTATCTTTTTTGATTTATCTTTTGAAAGCTACATTTACTTTTTTTTCCCGATTGCTAGTGAGCACATCTGGAGCTACATGTGCAAAATAGTCTGCACTACCAACAGTCACCTGAGCTAAACAGTTCACATCCCCTGCAAAAGTCATTCCAAGCAACACAACTCTTAACACATGGCTCAAAACAGGCTCAGTGCAGCCAAACACTATTCATAATCCTCACTGAGATAACACACACTGTCATTCAGAACACACTGAGAGTAAACAACCTAGCATACAGAAAATACAAACTTTTTATCTTTACAGTTGTTTGAACAATTTCAGTGACTTCATACAAAGTAATTTTTCTTCAAAGAACACATTGACATTCTTTCACGTTTTTTATTTTATTTTTTAGAACATAACAATTCTTTTAGGTAAATGAAATTTAGCAGTTTTCTTCAAGAGTCTGTAGAAATTTATGAAATTACAGTAATGAGGGAAAAAAGGTGGAAACTAAAAGTACTGTAATTCAAACAAATAATTGAGGGGCCTTTCAGCTGAAAATGCAATCAGCAGTGTTTGAAAGGCACTGAATACACATTGAATACACATTCAAAAGTTACAGTTTACAATTTTGACAGCAGTGTGTTAGCATTTGAACAAAGTGCTGTAAATCCAAAGTGTTAATCCACGAAAGAAAAACGTAATGTTAAATTAATCAATGCATATGTGCATATCTTTTTTCTCTCTTTCAGAAACAGCTGATTGAATGTCTGAACCCAAACATTATTAGATGTAGGGTAAATTGAGGGAAATTATGGTAATCAATCTAGATTAGGGAATCCCCACAAACCTCAATAGTGCAAATTGGTTCCTGAAACATAAATAATAATAATAATAATAATAATAATAATAATAATAATAATAATAATAATAATAATAATAATAATTATAATAATAATTATAATAATACAGTTTTTCTCAATTGCTAAAACACTAAAACCCATCGGCTGAACAAATTTCTCAGTTGCCTGAACTCATTTATCTAATTGTGCAGTCTGTTGTCAATACCTTAAACCATTTCACATCATAAAACACAATTTGCAGATCTCACTTAGACTTTTCAGCAAATCTCTAAACACATTCTCATTGTCAAGACACATACTGCTCTCTAATGCACATGCCTTCATACGGGTTAACACAAGTGGCAACAATCAAATACAAATAGAGAACACAATGTCATTTAATGAACACAACCAGTCAAATCTGATTTAACCTGTTTCAAATGATGAGACAACCAATATAAGTACAGTGCATTGTAGGCTGTATACTGTACAATTAACAAATCTTATTGCCCTGAACATGTTGCTTTCCATTTGTTTACAGTACTGACTGCTCAATAGATTTTGACTGGTTGCAGGTTCATATCAACAAAGAACGAGCTTGTGAGATGCAGAGTACAGTACTGTAAAAATCAGCCTAATCTAATGAAAATGCATATCTATAGCACAAATTGTATTTATCGTGCGATTTATATGCCAAAATTTTTATGAGCATATGTTACGCAGTTTTCGTGCGCATATGATATGTACTTTATATTGTGTTATGTGCACGTACTCCAAACAACTCAACCTACCCAATGGGGTGACAATGCAAATCATATGCACATAAAAAATAATTGTGCCGTATAAATCGCACAATAAATACAATTTGTGATGTATATGCATTTCATGAGAATGAGTTGGTAAAAATAGGGCTACAAGCAAGAGGAAGAACAAAAAATTGCAAAGCAAAGCAGAATAGTAATAATTTCTGATCAATTTTGAGCTACTATGATGAAACATGTTTTCATTCATCACAAGACAATGACAGAAAAATATGAAATTTGTTTTAAGATTAAAAATTTACTTTTGCCTGAGAACTGTTTTGAACAATGTGTTTTCTATTTTTTGCTGTATTGTTTACTGATTGCTTGATAGTGTTTATCATTTTGATCACTTTGTTTATGATTTGAGAGCAGTGTTTGATTTTGAACACAGGTAAAACTGTTTTGAGGCGAAAGTTTCATTTTGCAAGAGAAGTCAGAGGTTTTGTGAATAGTGCTTGAAGAGGAGGTTTTGTGTTTAATGGTTTCAGAAAATGGAGCAAGGTTTCAGAAATAGTGTTTTAGCAATTGAGAAAAACTGTAATAAAAACTTTATTATTTTATAAAAATAATCGGCCCTTTGCTCTTACTCTTCCTTGTCCAGACATTACAGTGTTTTTCTTTTTCTGTTTCTGTTTCCAAAAACATTACTCCTCAAAGTCCTCCTGTTACTGTATAAGTGTCAATGTAATATAAAAAAAAAACCTGTCACTGAGTCTAAGCCAGACTGGAATCAGCTGTTTTTTTAACTGATATCTTTGGAGAAGCAGGGGTTTTTATACTATATCTAAGGTTTGGAATATTGTTTTTGCTATTGTAGGATGTTGTGTGTTAACATTCGTAAATGCTACAAAAATAATCCATAATTTTGTTGGGAGGTATAGCTTGTCTGTTAGGAAAATGTAAGAATTGTGGAAATGTGTTCACTCACTGCATATTGTGTGAAAACGACATGAAATGTGTTAAAGGTATGGTCACAAAAGACTGATGCTGTGCTAATTGTGTTTAGAGTTTTGAAAATGTGACAACTGATTGGACAAACGCTTGTTAGCGACTTAAAAAAAACTGTACAATCAAAACAAAACATAACAATTAAATCTTAAAACAACAACAACAACACAATCACTAAGCTGTCATTTGTATATTCAATATTTATTTTATTAGAGGCAGGTTAGAGGATTGCTTTAGGGAGTACTTTTAAGTTAGTAATTCGTGTTATGGCAGGTTTAACAGGCAAACAACCAGAAACGGATCTAGAACATTATACACTATAACTGAAAGTCCATAGAGAAAAACAACAGTGTTAAAAAATAATGGGAAAAAAGAGAAAACAATATTTTAGTGATGTCCTTATTATTTGTATACTATAATACATTTTATATATTATATGCTCCTTGATTTTGCATTATTACATTTATTAAGTGAATAATTGATTTATAATTTGTAATATCAAACCAATATTTTTCTGTATACCTTGTCTTGGCTCCAAAAATACTATTGAACATATTGAATTAAATAAAAATGTATATTTTTGAGCCACACATTTTTTCTATGGGTTTTCAACCACGGTAGTCCTTATAGTAACTTTTTCGCAACATACACTGCATTGCCACAAGTTTTGGGATGCCTGTCTTTATATGCACATGACATTAAATACATCCAATTCTTAATCAGTATGGTTTACAGTTTTTCTCAGTCACTCTGGTGCATTTCTCACATCACTATTTACATTTGCACAACAGTCAATGCAGTTCTCAAAACAATTAGTACAAACTGCAAAACCTAGTGGATAACCTAGCGTGTCACTAACTCAAAATGGATAGCTCATTCCTGAAAAGCAAGTATTAATGTCATTGAAAGTGTCAGTGTCATCAAGATGAAAAGCCCTGACACCATGAACAAGATAGTCAAATGGCTTTGTCATGTTTTCATTATGAAAGTTTTCTCTGTAAATGTTTTCCAATGCAAAAAAGTCTGAAAATGCTCAAGACAGCACTTTTTCAAGACCACTTATTTGCACAGCCTTTTGAAAAATAGAGTAAAGTTACACATTACTGTATTTAGTGAGGTAACTGAGTAAAATACATTTATATATATAATTTTTACTGCATATTCTCTTTGCAATTCTAATTTGTTCACAGCATTGTGCAAAATAAAAAATACACCCTTATTTACAACAGACATAAACTCCCTTTGCTGTGCTCAACTGTAAACAATATTGCAGTACATATTGGAACTGAACATATATACAACATACATATAACTAATGCTTCACACAACTCTTCTCATCAGTGAAAGATGAGATTCACCTGAGATGATTTTTTCAATTTAGGAGACATTTCAGGAAAAAAAAACAAAAAAAGATAAAACAAGGTTTGTAAAATTTGCTTGACAGATTTTGACAACTAGTTCAACATTTTTGTATGTGATGACTCAAGCAATGAAATGAAGCGACTGAGAAAAACTGTAATATGAGTTGGTCCAGCCTTTGCAGCTATACCAGCTTCCACTCTTCTGGAAAGGCGTAGAAGCCCTGTGCACCTTTATCACAAGGTTTAGGAGTGTTTTTAGGGTATTTCAGTAAATCAAAAGCAGAATTTTGACTTTGAAAAAAACACTACAAACAAAACAAGTATAAAGAGATTAGGAGACAGGAATAGTTGGTATAGGAAGAGAAGATGGAGCAAGAAGAGCTGAGGATGTAGGAAGAGGAGTAGATGGAGAAAAGATGGTAGAGTGGAAGGCAATGGCATTAGTGGAAAGAGCAAGAGAATAAAATATAAGAAGACATGGACATAGGGGAAGGGGAGAGCAAAATTTAACAGGAGGGAGGAGAGGTAGAAGGATTGGGTACAGACAGGTTTCAAATACAATCAGAGCCACCCTAAACCATGTCATAAATTGTTGTCTTTAATTGAGAAAAGCTTGACAAAAAAGTTGCCACAGTCAATGTCCCTGGACAACACGTGTTGCAATCCCCTGGAGTTGTGGCACACAACGCTGTCTTGGGGTTGTTCAACACAGAAAGGCTCCCACATTTTTTAAACTCCCTCAATGAAATCCCCTTTCCGCAGGGTGTAGAGGAGCAAATTGAGCGAAATTGTGTAGTTATATGGGACAATATCCAATTTCACCTTTCAGCACTGGTGCAAAATTGGTTTGAGCATCACCCAGAATTCAGGATGATGTTCCTTCCAGCATAATTCTCCTATTGGAGATGAAAATATTGCAACCCTTACAACCAAGTAAGTCTTCTTCAAGCAATGAAAGGCCTGTTGAAGGTCAAGGATGGATCCATTCCCACAATCCATGACTCATTCAATTAATATGCTATGATGTTGATGAAATTCTTTGACCTAGTAACTGAGAGGTAAAATCTATAAAGTTCATTGATTCAATGATTTCAGTAGATTATTTATTTATTTGGTCATTTATTGTGAGAAAACTCTTTGCTACAACTAAACTCGTCATTAAAGAACTTTGAAGAACACATTTACAGTTTTTCTCAATCAATTTGACACATTTCTCCAAATGAATGTTTGCTCTCAAAACTATTAAAGGTGCCCTAGAATGATTTGAAACAATATTTTAAATTGGTTTTCTGATATCTAAATAGAGGGTATGTGGCTTATTTAATGTCAAAAATTGACCAAATGCAGTTTTACAGAAAACCCTAGAAATTGTCCCTAGGATGTAATGCTCTGTTTTTGCCTTATTTGGAAGGGTCATGAATATTAATGCAGAGTTCTGCTCTGATTGGCTGTTTCACTGCACTGTTCAATGACTATTGAACGTTATGTGTAGCAATATTCAATTTGCAATGCAATATGCAAAATGGCAATGCAATATGTAAAATGGCAATGCATTTCATCTATGTGTGCAACTGCAACTATCTGCAATTAAGAAAAATAACATTTAAATGATAATTTTGCTACAATTCTTGCTTGAACATTTTAAACAAATATAATAATCTCTGTAATACATTTTAATTTAAATTTTGCAATTTATAAAGCATTAAATATGTTAAAATTATATGTTAAAACTAGTGTAGGAAAGAGCAAACTATGTAAATTTAAATACTGAAATGCATTGCCATTTTACATATTGCGTTAAAAATTGAAAATTGAATATTGCGTCACATAATTGACAGCTAACACATCTATACCATCCGTCATGGCAATGATTTTCAAGTTTGAATCACGAACTGAACTGGGTAGCGCGTAAATATGTTGTTTGTACAGTAACGTTACAGTTTGACAGTACTCCGTCAATCCGTACTCTCAGTCAACAATCCATCAAAAGGGATTGGCATACGTATTCTACTGTTGTATTTTATGACAACACTGGCAGGAAATAATATTAACTTTTGTCATTTGATAAACTGTTATGTGAGCTACTTTAACATCTTGTGATAGATCTAGACAACACAGGAGATATTATCATAATGTTATCTTACTAAGAAACTTTCAATTCAATCTGAAATGGGTTCGACAGTCAAGAAGTGGATAAAATCACTACTTACTGCTTGCAGGAATACGGTTGAAATCAGCCCTTTCATCAGTATCAGACGCTGAGTGAATCCTGCTATATTGCCCCAGGTTAGAAACACTCTCCATGGGGAAATGGGCCGAGCAAATGAA
Source organism: Pseudorasbora parva (assembly GCF_024679245.1). Classification (NCBI taxonomy): domain Eukaryota; kingdom Metazoa; phylum Chordata; class Actinopteri; order Cypriniformes; family Gobionidae; genus Pseudorasbora; species Pseudorasbora parva. The sequence goes on from NC_090189.1 coordinate 35,112,407, forward strand.
CAACTTTGAATTAAATTGCTGCGGTAGCCGATTGTAAATAAACATCAACCATGACTGTTGACATTTTTTATCTGTGGGAAGGCTATGAAAAGTCCTCACATCCTCTGCACAGCCTGGAACATGACATTTGATTCCATGATCTGCCGTTTTCGCTATCCTTGCCTGTCGCTTGTTCATCTGTTGAACTCCCGACAGCTGCGCACTGCAGTACCGCCTGAAAATGTACATGGGTTGACATGCAAATGTTGGGGGTGCACATATTAAGGATCTCAGCGATTTCGTCACAGGTGGTGTTATGTTGAAAATAGCCTGTTTTTCCTTGGTGTTTTTCACAAACAAGCAAGATTTACATATGAAGGAGGAGGCAATGGTGTTTGAGACTCACTGTATGTGATGTCCATGTATTGAACTCTTATTATTTCACTATGGCAAGGTTAATTCAATTTGGGCACCTTTAAATAGAATCACCTAGAATCAATATAAATTCAAATCAAACTTTGGCCTCAGATGGCACACAAAACCTACAAATGCACAATTCACACCCTGTAGAACAGTGAGATCCATTCATAACAATCTAACAAATCTTCCTTTTGGCAATCAGGAATCATTTACAGTATACAACATTTTTTAATGACGTCTTTATGATTGTCTTGCTTTGTATTTCTTACTTTTGCTTTTGCTGTTTTTGGGTTTTGTTTCTTCCTAATTTGTGATACTTGCTTTATTTTCCTCTCCAGGTAGCCTACGATAAAGGGGAGGTTTTTTTTCTTTTCGTTTCATTACGTTGGTATCCCCAATCCTGTAGACTTGATTACCTCATTGGGTTAATTGATTGTATTAGGCCTTATTAGGCTAATTGAATGTTGTTGGGCTTTGGGTGGGGTTTAACTTATAAGTTGTTATCACTCTCATTCATTGTGTTGCTTTGCCCTGATGAAGACCATTGTGGGTTGAAACATGTTGGCTCTTGTATTTTAAAATGACTTAAGCCATACCTAATAAAGGCTTTTTAATTATTTCATTATCCTTTACATCTGACTGAGTGCCTTGGAATGCTTCGCCTGTGCTTCCCCATAATATACTCCCAAGTCAATATCTGCCTAGGCAATCGCCACTCGCAACAGCTCAGAGATCCACTTCTTGAGTGATTAGTTACACGATAGTTTGTAACCATTTTTTTTCTGATTTCTTTGTCTTTGGTTTACTGCAGTTTAAGGTGAAAATACTCAGCAATTGTGTTGACTTATGAATTTGCACATAATTTGTCTTATAGGATTTGTCTTATCTGTTTAATGGATTTTGACTGGATGCAGGTTCATATCAACAAAGAACAAGAAATTACAGTATCACAGAGACAAAGAACAAGTTTGTGAGATGCAGGGTACAGTAGTGTAAAAATCATCCCGATCCAATGGAAATGCATATATATAGGATTATTGTATATATTGTGCGATTTATACGCAAAAATGCATTTTTATGTGCATATGTTGCGCAGTTTTTGTGTGCATATGATACACACTTTATAACGTGTTATGTGCATGCACTCCACACAACTAAACCTACCCAATGGGGTGACAATGCAAATTATATGCACGTTGCTTATGAATCCTGCAATGAATACAACACTTGCTATATATACGCATTTCATGAGAACGAGTAATTTCTCATCAATTTTGAGCTACTATGGATAGAACGTTTTCAAACATCAAAAGACAATGACAGAAAAATATTAAATTTGTTTTGAGATTAAAAATGATTTACTTCTCCCTGAGAATCATGTTTTGAACAATGTGTTTTCTATTTTTTGGTATATTGTTTACTGCTTGATAATGTTTATCATTTTGATCACTTTGTTTATGATTTGAGAGCAGTGTTTGATTTTGAACACAGGTAAAACAGTTTTGAGGTGAAAGTTTCATTTTGCCAGAGGATTCAGAGGTTTTGTAAATAGTGCTTGAAGATAAGGTTTTGTTTTTAATGTTTTTAGAAAATTAAGCATGGTTTCAGAGATTGTGTTTTAGCAATTGAGAAAAAATGTAAAGCATGTTAAGGTAACACTTTAAAATAAGGTTAATTAGTTAAAGATTAGTTAATGTATTAACTAAAATGAATTAACCATAAGCAATACATTTGTTATTGTATTTACCAATCTTTGTTAACATGAGTTAATAGCAATACAGCTGTTTATACAAACCCGATTACAAAAAAGTTGGGACACTGTACAAATTGTGAATAAAAACAGAATGCAATGGTGTGGAAGTTTCAATATTTTATTCAGAATACAACATAGATAATTTTAAGGGAAAAATAAGTTGATTTTAAATTTCATGGCATTTATCTCAAAAAAGGTTGGCAAGGCCACGTTTACCACTGTGTGGCATCCCCTCTTCTTTTTATAACAGTCTGCAAACGTCTGGGGACTTAAGAGGCAATTTGCTCAAGTTTAGGAAAAAGGAATGTTGTCCCAATTTTGTCTAATGCATGCTTCTAGTTGCTCAACTGTCTTAGGTATTCTTTGTCACATCTCTTTATGATGCACCAAATGTTTTCTATGAGTGAAAGATCTGGACTGCAGTCTGGCCATTTCAGTACCCGGATCCTTCTTCTACACAGAGATGATGTTGTAATTAATGCAGTATGTGGTCTGGCATTGTCATGTTGGAAAATGCAAGGTCTTCCCTGAAAGAAACAACATTTTGATGGGAGCATATTCTAGAACTTGGATATACCTTTCAGCATTGATGGTGCCCATGCCACACACACTCCCACACGCAACCCCATATGAGGTGCAGGCTTCTCAACTGAGCGCTGATAGCAACTTGGGTTGTCCTTGTCCTCTTTGGTGTAGATGGCATGGTGTCCCAGTTTTCCAAAAAGAACTTCAAATTTTGATTCGTCTGACCACAGAACAGTTTCCCACTTTGCTATAGTATTGGCCCAGAGAAAATGCCTGTGCTTCTGGATCATGTTTAGATATGACTTCTTTTTTTAACCTAGAGTCGTATCTGACTTAAAGGACCCACGAATGAAACTGTGACCACAAACACCATTAACTTAAGTGAACTTTATTAAATAGGCCTTCATTTTATTAAAACATGAAAAAAAAAATACTATGATTTTGCCGTTGGATACTAGTGTTCCAACGGCATACTATGGTTTTCAGGTTATATTTTAAAGGCATACTTTAAACATTACCGCTTTTTCATATTAAACTATCGTATTCCCTTAACTAAGCCGAGCTGATACATACCTTTCTCATCTCGGTGCGTGCACTTAATTGCTCTGACGTGTGGTGACATTCTGATAGCATTTAGCTTAGCCCACTAAGCCCACTATGGTACCAAACAGCGATCAAGTTAGAAGCGACCAAACACTTCCACGCAGAGACGATCCGGACCTCCCTGGGGCCCTAAGCAAAATTCTGCTAGCCCTCCTACCTGACCTGTGAGCCATTTGCCATTGCCATGCAGTTACACCTGACACCTTAGTGCTCCCATTACAGCTTTCTCCTTTGAACAAAACAGTCAAAGAATGAGGTTCAAACAAACAAGCCAAATTTATTGAAGAGTATTTTCTATAGAATCTTAAGATTATTTACTGAAGACGCCTTTACTGTTGGTTAACTTGATCTCTGTTTGGTACCATAGTGAATGAAATGGGCTTAGTGGGCTAAGCTAAATGCTATTAGATTGTCACCGTGCGTCAGAGCGATTAAGTGAACGCACTCAGACGAGAGAGGTATCAACTTTTAGTTAAGGGAATAACATAGTTTCAAAAAAACGGTAAAGTATCCCTTTAAATCAAGGAGTTTAAAAGGACAATAAACAAGGAGTTGGTTTACTCATTCTATGGTATACTATTGGCTACTTTAGACATAAAGAACATATCCACATTTTTTTCTGTAATGTGCAATTTTCTATAATGTGTACTGTAGTTGTGCAATATTCTGTCGAATCAAGGTGAAGGATAAATTAATTAACTGTGAACACAAACACCATTAACTTAAGTGAATCAGCAAAATGCACTCACGCAAACAGCTTTATTTGATTGTTTCAATATGCATTGACACAGATTACTTTATTTGAATGTTTCCTTGTTATAACGAGACTGAGAAATGCATAAAAAAACATAAAATAAATGCATATTAGCATCATTGCATGACGACGTCAGGAACCTATGAATCAGCTTTTTGAACCGGTTCATTGAGCCAAACTGTCCAAAATGAATCGGTTTGTGGAAATGAATCGGACATTGCATCACTAATAACAATTTATTGTTATTGTTTATTTATTACCAAGATTATTAATAATTCCCTCCAGGCTGGCCTTGTTCCTTCATCTCTAAAACTGCTATCATCAGACCACTTCTAAAAAAACCTACTTTAGACCCAGATGTTAATGACAACTACATGCCCATCTCCAACCTCCCATACCTCTCTAAGTTGCTGGAAAAAGTTGTTGCTGCACAGCTTCAGGTCCATTTGGAGCATAACCATCTTTATGAGAAATTTCAGTCTGGTTTCCGCTCAGGACACAGCACAGAAACAGCTTTGGTCAGGGTCACAAACGATCTATTGATGGCGGCAGATGCTGGTTCCCCATCCCTTCTCATCCTCCTGGACTTAACTGCAGCTTTCGATACAGTTGACCATAACATCCTCCTTCACCGTTTACATTCCACCATTGGTCTCTCTGACTGGGTCCACAACTGGTTTTCTTCTTATCTCACTGGGAGAACTGAATATGTTGCGTTAGGAGAAGCTACATTCCTGTCACACAATGTCACCTGCGGTGTCCCTCAAGGCTCTGTGCTCGGACCCACCTTGTTCATACTCTAAATACTCCCCCTTGGCCGTCTCATCAACCGGCATGGGATTTCTTTTCACTGCTATGCTGATGACACTCAACTTTACTTTAGGGCAAGTTCATCTCCCTCTGCTGACCTCACACCATCCACTTTGATCACTTGCCTGGATGAGATAAAGGCGTGGATGAAGCAAAACTTTCTGCAGCTAAACAGCTCCAAGACTGAAGCTATCCTAGTCGGCACTCCATTTCAGGTCCAGAAGTCCGTTATCACCAGCATTCTATCACTGGATGATGCGGAGAAGCTTGTCCACGCCTTTATCTCCTCCAGGCTGGACTACTGCAATGCGCTCCTTATTGGCATCCCTAGCAAAAATCTCCAGAGGCTGCAGTGTATTCAGAACAGCGCTGCTAGGATCCTCATGAGGGTGCGCAAATACGACCACATCACCCCCATTCTAAAATCACGCCACTGGCTTCCTGTGTCGTTCAGGATCGAGTACAAGATCTCTCTCCGTCCTCACGCACCAGTGCATCCATGGTGATGCTCCCTCCTATCTTAAAGGGGGGGTGAAACACTCAGTTTCAGTCAATCTCATGTCAATCTTGAGTACCTATAGAGTAGTATTGCATCCTTCATATCTCCGAAAAGTCTTTAGTTTTATCATATTTATAAAAGAAATATAGGCTGTACCGAGTCTTTCCAGAAAAAACCGAGCGCCTGGAGGCATATCGTGTGGGGGGAGCTAAAGAATGACAAGCGCGCAAAGCGGTGACGTCCTCAAGCGTGGAGAAACCCATCACTATCTCAGCTAATACAGATAATGATCCAGAATCAAATCTGAGGGAGAAATAAATTGAACAGGAGAAACGGCAACATCAGGACGTCCGTCTCTGTGGTATGTAAGTTACTGTATTTAGTGGCCTCTCCACATTTCTGTGTCTTTACTCGCAGTTTATGAGGACATGATTCGGTTTATGGACTATTGTATGCGACTAGACCTTAGAAGTAGCAAGCAAAACGATTTTGCACGTCAGAATACTGTAACGTTATACAGAGAACAACAATGGAGTAACCGTTAGCGCATTTGAATGACGAAGCAGAGACATTTGAAGCAGTTTAACTCACCGGCTGCTTTCAAAGCAGGACCGAACCTTTATCGCTGGCACTGCTCCGTCAAAAACACACTTCTTTGGTATGATTTGGTAAAGTCCTGACAGCAGTGGCATGTAAATCCACTTTGAGACGCGACTGAAATGATGTTGTGAAGCTTCCCATAATTTCTGCGTTCAAATCGGTTCAAATGCAGCGCTGCCTTCCCGGAATGCTGTGCTGAAGCGTTTAAGTCGCTCGACGTCACCCATAGGAATAAAGAGAAGCGCGGCGCCACATAAGTGATCACGGACGACTGGATCTGCATCTGAGAGACTGTTTACGGCGTGCATTTCCTCTCTCTCGCTCTATTCACGCGCGTGCGCACCCTACCGGGAGAAGAGCCCGTACGGCCCATACAAAGACCTTCTGATCTATTTAACGTCAAGTAGACCCATACTCGAAAAAAACTCGCCGAAACTTGTGAGAAACCGGAAGGAGTATTTTTAACACAGAAATACTCCATCAAACGTCCAACATTAGTTTTTGAAACTTTGTCTATGTTTAGGATGGGAATCCAAGTCTTTAACAGTGTAAAACGCTCAGTATGCATGAAACAGCATTTCACCCCCCCTTTAAGGAACTCCTCACCACACAAACAGCCACTCGAACCTCCGCTCTGTTTCGCTGTATCGCCTTAAAACTCCCACAGCCAATCTCCGTACTATGGGAGATCGGGCCTTCTGCTCTGCAGCCCCCAGTCTGTGGAATGCTCTCCCTGACCATGCGGACTCCACAGACTATAGATGCTTTTAAGCGCGGTCTTAAAACCCACCTTTTTAGCAGAGCTTTTAATTGACTTGTTACTTCTTTATTTTATTTTATTTTTCAGTTTTATTTATTTTGTTTTATTAATTTACTTATTTATTTATTGTTGTTGATTGTTTTTTAATTCTGTAGCACTTTGAGATTTTGTTTAATATAAAGTGCATTATAAATAAAATTTATTATTATTATTATTATTATTATTATTATTAACAAGCATCCAGTATGGCTTTCCAGCCTTGACCTTTACGCACAGAGATTGTTCCAGATTCTCTGAATCTTTGGATGAAATTATGCACTGCAGATGATGATAACTTTAAACTCTTTGCAATTTTTCTCTGAGAAACTGCTTTCTGATATCGCTCCACTATTTTCCACCGCAGCATTGGGGGAATTGGACATCCTCTGCCCATCTTAACTTCTGCAAGACATTGCCACCCTGAGAAGCTTTTTATACCAATCCGGTTGCCAATTGACCTAATACATTGCAAATTGGTCCTCCAGCTGTTCCTTATATGTACATTTCACTTTTCAGGCCTCTTATTGTTACCTTTTTTGGAATGTGTAGCTCTCATGAAATCCAAAATGAGCCAATATTTGGCATGGCATTTCAAAACGTTTCACTTTCAATTTGATATGTTATCTATATTCTATTATGAATAAAATATAAGTTTATGAGATTTGTAAATTATGGCTTTCCTTTTTTATTCACAATTTGTAACCAGGTTTGTTGTTTGTAATGTAAGTTTACAGTGCATTATTGTTTACAAGATTTTAATAATGCATTAGGCACTAAATGTTGAAATTAACATACACAGAGATTAATAAATGCTTTAAAAAATGCAGCTCATTATTAGTTCATGTTAACTAATTAACCTTATTCTAAACTGTTAACCATGTTAAAAACACAACATAAACAATATAAACAACACTAACCTTTTTTTTCACCACTGGGGGGACTTTAAACATTTCAAGAAATGTAATTTAAAGGACTGAATTAATGGTTTTGGGAAATTGGCCCAACTGAATCAGTTATAGTTAATCAAGTATAATATATAAGTATATATATATCAAGAAATCAAGAAAAACTGTGATAGCGCGTTTTTATTTTGGGTGAACTATCCCTTTAAGCAGCAGCCTCACGTTTTCACTCCTCTAATCTGTAGGGGGCGGCACTGTTCCTAAAGAACGATCCGCCAATAAACAAGAAGAAGAAGAAGAAGAAGAAGAAGAAGAAGAAGAAACGCAGGATGTCTGAAAAGGGTGAGCACTATTCCTTTTTTGTATTGATATTTTTTTTTAAATCACTTTGCAGATTCAAGCAAGGCTGTATTGCTTTAATTCTCTATTTGATATTATAGTAAACCTACCTCACGAAACGACCTTCAGAGTTGCTAAATTACGAATACACACGTAACTCATGTGAACACACGCCCTTCAGTATATAGTTATAACTTAAAACAAATTTAAACTGCGAATAAAACAGTTTAAACAATGATGAGAGTTATATCACAATTATATCACATTTAAAGCATAGTAAGACGTTCGTTGGCTTATTAACACTACCAAGCACTGAAAGTCACATGCAAAACCAATTAATGTTTGTGGTATGAGTCATATTACCCACACACCCCTCTACATTTGGTTATATAAGAGAAAACAGCTAAATATATACCTCCCAAAAAACTGCTTGAAATATTTGCTTGACAGTTTGAATTAAACAATCCAAAATCAACCAACGTGTATACGTTTCTTAAGATGAATGCTGTCAAAGAGGAAAAGCTTAGACTTTGTATTGGTATTAGTGTGAGTGGGCTGTCACGACAAGTTAAACTCGTTGGTTCTGTAGTTGAAATCCATTGCATTGCAGATTTGATTTAAACACCTCTCTTTACTGCAAATCTGTCTGAAAGTGATACTGTGGTCTTCTGTATATTGGCTGCTGCAGTAGTGTGCTATTTGTGTCTGGCTTATGTCTGAAGTCCAGCAAGGTCACTTCTTTGGCCAAGGCCACTGTCACATAAAGACACTGACTTCCCACATTTCCCTCTGGTAGCTGCTGTATCCAAAGTCCATTATCCTGGATGGAGAACAAAAGCAGTTTGTTTAAAATGGTTTAGGTTTTCAGGTTTTTCTAACTTCCTTTCTCCTCAAACTATATCAGCCATTATCTGCCCAGAACAGAAAATGAAAGTCACCTCTATTTATTTGAAAGTTGCTTCTGTACTTTCATGTATGCCACAAGGTATTAGGAACAATAACATGCATGCAGTGACTTTTAAAATGTAGATATTTTTATTGGGGCATAAAGTAAACTGGCCAACTGATCATAATGAAAAGTAAAAATAAATAGCATTCTTGAAAGGAAAGCCTAATAAAAGTAGTTTTGTATAATGTTTTAATGTTATTTCTTAGAAAAAAAAGAACATTATATTAGGTGTCTTACACTACTTTGTACTTGCATAAAAAAGCACAATGTGTTGCTGTATTGCAAAACATATGCTGATATTGAGGTGGGATAGGGGTAAAGTTGGGGACAGGTGTGGTGGTATAGGTAAGTTTAAGGGTGGATTAAAGGGTTAGTTCACCCAAAAATGATATTTATGTAATTAATGACTAATGTCGTTCCACACCCTCCGTTCAACTTCAGAACACAGTTTAAGATATTTTATATTTTAGTCCCAGAGCATATGCAGTCAATGCACACTGTACTGTCCATGTCCAGAAAGCTAATAAAAACATTATCAAAGTAGTCCATATGTGACGTCAGTTGGATGATTAGAATCTCTTGATGCATCGAAAATACATTTTGGTCCAAAAATAACAAAAAATATGATTTTATTCAGCATCAGTCTTCTCTTCCGTGTTTGTTTTCAAACCTCAAATAAAGATTCAAACGGTCATGAATCAGCTTATTGATTCATGATTTGGATCACGTGTCAAACTGCCAAACTTCTGAAATCACGTGACATTGGCGATCCGAATCATTGATCGATTCACTGATTCAGGGCTGTTTGAATCTTTATTTGAGTTTTGAAAACAAATGTGGAAGAGAAGACTGATGCTGAATAAAATTGTAGTTTTTGTTATTTTTAGACCAAAATGTATTTTCGATGCTTCAAGAGACCTTAATCAACCAACTGATGTCACTACTTTGATGATGTTTTTATTCGCTTTTTGGACATGGACAGTACAGGGCGGCAGTGGCTCAGTGGTTCATGTAGATTGTCTACAAACCGGAAGGTTGGTGGTTCGATCCCCGGTTCCACCTGACCAAGTGTCGAAGTGTCCATGAGCAAGACACCTAACCCCAGCTGCTCCCGACGAGCTGGATGTCAGCCTTACATGGCTGACATCGCCGTCGGTATATGAATGGGTGAATGTGAGGCAAGATGTAAAGCCTCACATTCACTTGGATGGCCATAGGGTCTGTTAAAAGCGCTATATAAATGCAGTCCATTACAGTGGGCATAGACTGCATATGCTCTAGGACTAAAATATAAAATATCTTAAACTGTGTTCCAAAGATGAACGAAGGTCTTACGGGTGTCGAACAACTTTAAGGTGAGTCATTAATGACATCAATTTCATTTTTGGGTGAACTAGTCCTTTAAGGAAGGGGCAACAGTTTAATTATAGATCACGCAGGGACTGTGCTCCTCCACAGCGGTACCTACCAGTCTGGCCTGAAATAGTCCCAATATAAACACTTATTATAAGTGTACCATAATGATTCAGGGTAAGACAAACACGGTTTGTAAAATGGATTCATGTTGTACATTCTCATTGTATAATTTTTGTAAATCTTGAACACAAAAGAAGGTACAGACAGCAGCTTTAAAGACATCTAATATATTAAGAAAAAAAAACATTAAAATATTTTAAATATATATGTTTGTTAAACAGTCGTCTCAATGTGTGGGGTTCACTATGATGAAATAGCTCTTTCTGGGTTATTAAAGCATGTGTTTTATAAGCAGATTTAATGCTAAATTAACTACTGTTTTCTGGCAGACAATGAAACGTTTGATGTCATGGAACTGGCAGAGCATGTCAAGAAACAAAGGTGGTGGAACAAAATGTTTGGCAAAAATCAATCTGGACCGGCTGCTGAGAAGTACTCCGTTGCAACGCAGTTGGTCATTGGAGGAGTTAGTGGCTGGTAAGTCATTATTTGAACAGTGATGCGTATTAACACCATGCCTTTCAAAGATTGTATACCGCCTCAGATTAGTATTGTTCAACATTCACTGCTCGTTAAAACATCACACTATTACTTTATCTGGACAAACTCCGTATCATCAGAAAGATTAAAGCAGCACTTGGCTACTTTTGCTCTCGGGGTCCCCCTACAGTTTGGAAAAAATAATGTCCTCAACTACTGTCGTAAGATCTGTCATCCTACAACAGGGGATGCCATCGTGCGTGCATTTGTTGACATGACAACCCTGATAGCCCTGAACTAGTGATGCGTGGCTCGTCTCATAACCCGCGGACCCCGTATGTCTATTTAATGGTCGCGGGTGCGGGGCGGGTTGTAAAAATATATACAGTGGTGCGGTGCGGGCCAAATAACTTCATAAAAGTGGCGCCGCGGGTTGGTGCAGCACTAACAGTTAAACTGAACACTGAGGAGTTCACATGCAGGTGTTCTTCTGGCGGCGCATGTGAAATGTCTTCATCCCAGGTAACGTTACAGTCAGTGGCATATGCTTCAGCATGTCATATGAATATAATTTCATGGGTTTTATTTTTTTCAAACGCCAAATTATCACGATGCTCATGTTTACAAGCCAGTGTCATTATAGTAGTCTATTGGTTACTGTTTTACAGAATCTATATGATACTTCAGTTCAATGTTTGAGTGGTAGGTAATCACCGTAACAAGCATGACAGCATCGGTCGGGCACACCTCCCTCACTCAGCTCACGCCGACGAGCAAACGCTGGTCCAATGTTGATCCTCGTCCTGCCTTTAATCACATCACTTTCTCGTTTCCTCTTATTGCTTTCCTCCAACAAAACCTTTTCTTTCTTATTTGTCTCTGCTGCTTCGGACATGACTATATTATCCGACTAACAAAGTTGGGCTCGCACGTCCGAATGTAAGGAAGTGTGGGTGTTGGTGGAAGTGACGTATATGCCGTAAAGCAGTCGAATTTTGTAGTTCTTTTTGTTCTCGGGTTACTACCCGAAACCCGAAGTTTAAAAGTACGATTAAAAACGATACAGACCCCATCAGGCTATGGCAAACGTGTCATTCAACCTATTGTAAGTCGATTTATCATCACAAGAGTCTTAAAAAATATATTATGAAGGTTGAAAAGTTACCTAGTACTGCTTTAAAGACTCCAGCTTTTTGAACACTTTTTATGATAAAACTGGGTTGCAGTGATATTAATTTCTTAATTTATGTCAGGAGTGCATTATAAAAGATCTGTTATGAACTATATTTTGAATAGATTATCACACGCACGTTAAAGGTGCCTTAGAAGGAACAATTGAATTAACCTTGCCATAGTTAAATAACAAGAGTTCAGTACATGGACATCACATACAGTCAGTCTCAAACATCATTAGCTCCTCCTTCATATGTAAATCTTGTTTGTGAAAAACACCACGGAAAAACAGGCTATTTTCAACATAACGCCAACTGTGACGCAATCGTTGAGATCCTTAATATGTACGCCCCCAACATTTGCATGTCAGCCAATGTTCATTTTCAGGCCGAACTGCGCAGTGCGCAGCCATCTGGAATTCAGTCAGATAAACAGTGTCATGCGATGATAGCGAAAACGGCAGATCATCCCAAATGTCATGTTCCAGGCGGTGCGGGACTTTTCTTAGCCTTCCCACAGATAAACAATGCCAAGAGTCATGGTTGATGTTTATTTACAATCGGCTACCGCAGCAATTTAATTCAAAGTTGTTCGATTGCTCGGCCATTTCCCCATGGAGAGTGTTTCTAACCTGGGGCAATATAGCAGGATTCACTCAGCGTCTGATACTGATGAAAGGGCTGATTTCAACCGTATTCCTGCAAGCAGTAAGTAGTGATTTTTATCCACTTCTTGACTGTCGAACCCATTTTGGATTAAATTGAAAGTTTCTTAGTAAGATAACATTATAATAATGTTGTCTAAATGTCTGTGTTGTCTAAATGCAAGATGCTACTAAAATAACAATTGGAAACTCCAAGTAGCTCACACAACAGTTTGTCAAATGACAAAGGTTAATATTATTTCCTGCCAGCGTTGTCATAAAATACAACTGTAGATATGTATATATCGATCCCTTTTGACGGATTTAAATCTAAATGAGCCTATTTCACCATTAAAGGACAACTCCGGTGAGAAATGAACCTAGGGGTAATTAACAGATGGTTACCGAGTAGATCGTTCTCTGGGATGCGTTTTCATGAAAATCGAAAGTAAAGAGTTTTATCTCTAAAAACAGATTAGCTTAAAACGCTAGTCTATGGGGCACAGTGTAGACATAGGGTGGTAAAATTAAATCGCTAGTTAAAGCGTTCATGGCTCGATGAGTCGAGACTGTTTTCCAAGATGGTGCCTGTCCGTGAACGCGTAAGGCACTGTGTTTATAAAGTATCTTCTTATTAAACTGTTTGTACTCTTACAAACTTCTCAATGCTTCGGTTTGCATGTAGGGACCCTCATTATGCACCTGTGTTAGTGTGAGACTATTTTTAGCCTTGTTAGCGGTATTAACTAGCAATTTCATTTCACTACTCTGTGCCCCATAGACTAGTGTTATAAGCTAATCTGTTTTTAAAGATAAAACTCTTTACATTCGATTTCCATGAAAACGCATCCCAGAGAACGATCTACTCTGTAACCATCTGTTAATTACCCCTAGGTTCATTTCTCACCGGAGCTGTCCTTTAACACACAACTCAGAAGCTAACTACGTTTACTACTACTGTTTAGTTGCTTACAGATCGCTCACTTGATCTTTGTAGCTAACGTCACCTTCTCCACCATCTAAGTTGTGATAGTCATTTGACAAGGCCTCTAGTCAATTTGTTAAATAAATATAAATTTTTGAGAACTGAAGTATGATTATTTTGCAGCGGGTGAGTAGTAAACCTGACACTGCCTATTTTGAGTGGCTTCTACATTACTTTGTTTGGCTAAATAAATCGACTTTTAAATCAGTACCCTACTGTCAAACTGTAACATTACTGTAAACAACATATTTACTCGCTCGTGATTCAAAGTTAAGAAGGTATCATTGTAAAATGATTGTCATGACGGATGGTATGTGTTAGCTATCATTGAGCAGCAGTGGAGTAAAACAGCCAATCAGAGCAGAGCTCAACATTAATATTCATGACTCTTCCAAATATGGCAAAAACAGAGCATTACACCCAGTGACAATTTCTAGGGTTGTAAATGGACCTGTAAAACTGTGCCTGGACAAATTTTGACCTTAAATAAGCCACATACCCTCTATTTAGATATTTGAGAACAATTTAACATATTGTTTTAAATCATTCTAGAATTTTCTCTTTAATTTTTACCTTTAATTTTCCTTTAACTTTTAATTTTCTCTTGTCTGCAGCAGCTCATTTGTGTTCACACAGATCGCAAAGAACAGCCTTCAGTTTAGCTCTTAAATGTAAAGTGCTCATATTTGGAAAAATACTGATATATCACACTTTCAAAATATTTCGTCATACAGAATAACACTTCCATTAATTTCTCACTGAATTATTTGATATAAAAGAGTTAAAACATGCTCAGAGCTCTCTGTGGGTCTCCTCTTAATGATATGCAGCATATGAGTCATCGGGCCTTTATTTGCTCATTGAGCTATCAATAATGTTACAGCTCAACACTGCCCTCCGCATGATGCTCTCCTCCTGTGTGGACACTTCCTCATTCTGGCTCTGTGAAGAACGACCCTATTCTACATTTATACGCGTGAACTAAGTAGCTAATAAACACACGATAACTATCGATTTTTTTTTTTTTTTTCTCTCTCTCTTTTTTCTCCATGTGATTCATGCTATTTTATATCAATAATGGATGTTTACATTATGACTGCTAACATGTGTAGCAATTAGCTCCATATAAAATGATAAATATAACATGTTTTAACATCACCGTTTGAATGAAATCCCCATTATATCGTGACAGGAAACTAATAAAAACAATCGATGGTGGTCTAAAGTGACATAAAGAATGATGGTGTAATTTTAATATTTTAAATTGTGTTGTATAGCTTGATGTTAAATGTAGCTCTGATGCACCTGATGGATCAGGAGCTTTGTCTATTTTGTTACAATAATTCACGTAATGTGCTTTTAGTTTAGTTTTTATTTCAATTACAAAGATGGTGTAATTTTTGGTGCAAATTTGGTGTAAATTTTGGTGCAAAAATGGTGTAATTTTAATATTTTAAATTGTGTTGTATAGCTTGATGTTAAATGTAGCTCTGATGCACCTGATGGATCAGGAGCTTTGTCTATTTTGTTACAATAATTCACGTAATGTGCTTTTAGTTTAGTTTTTATTTCAATTACAAAGACTTTAGATAATTGTGGCTTACTAAATGAAATACTGCGTTGTTAATGGGCCATTTAGGCAGGCATACATGTTATAATGGTTTGAGTAATGGCTGTTAAAAAACAAACGATTCATAACAAAAGAATAATGAGGATTATGTCTCATACATTCAAAAGTGTGAAACGATCGTCGAGTGAGCACATTGTAGCATTAATTGAGCTGTTCTAAATATATATTGTTCTGTTCTTTCTAAATATATATTGGTTATGTGAATATTCAGAATAACATATGAGCAGCTGTCTTTTTTTACTATGAGTATGTCTAAATGCTCCATTTGCCAAATCAGGAGGTGACAAGCAAGGGGTTATAAACAAGCCATTTTTTCTTGTGTTTTTTTTCCAGGTGTGCAGGGTACTTGTTTCAGAAAGTTGGGAAGCTTGCAGCATCAGCTGTAGGTGGTGGCTTCTTTTTGCTACAGGTAAATCATAAAAAATGTAAAAATGAATGTGCTTATAATAATTGTCGTTTTGACACTATAAATTATGACTATTTAAGCACTGTATAACTGCACAAGCAATCTTCAAATGTACTTTCAGATTGCTCATCACACAGGCTACATTAAGGTTGACTGGAAAAGAGTTGAGCAAGATGTGAATAAGGCCAAGAAGCAACTGAAGCTGAATTCAGACAAACCCCCTAAAGAAGTGACAACAAAATTGAACGAGGTAAGAAAATACTTTTATAATTTTTGTATACATTTATGTAATTGTAATATTCTGTTTCCTTGTGTGCTCCAAAAAAAACAAACGGTCATATTGCACCCTAAATCATAATTGGCCTTAAGATACAGGATACAGGAAATCCCCCCTAAGATTTGACAAGATTCCGCTGATCAGTGTAATGTTGCAGTCACAAGAATTTGACCATACAAAATTTCTTTGGATACTGTTTATATTTAAAGTCCCAGTGTAGAAACCGGAAGTAGCAAGTGAGTTTTCTTCAGTGCTGAGACATATTTCAAAGTGAAAAGGAATATTGAACCGAGGGTTTTACCTCAGCGCTCCTCCTCTCCATCGATCGCTCATAGCAAACTAACGGTTGGAGTGGAGTGGTTACGCATTTTAAGACCCAAGCCGTCAAACTGCCTTAATCTGAGAAGGAATGCCATTTCCAGACCGGAAGTAACTTTTTAGATTTTGATTGAAGATTACCACGGCAAACTACTTTTTTCTTGCACGGATTAATTGTTCACCCTAAGACCTGTAAAATGTGCTAACAAAGTAAATAGGGTCAATTTTGATTTCATGAGGACTTCAACATAATGTATCCAAAATGTATAGATACAATTAGCACTTCCCGACTAAAGATTTTTTTAGTCGACTAGGAGTCTTCATTTGAGGCAATATTTGTCTAGTCACGTTTATGCTATTATTGTAATTACAAACCTCGAAAAACTTAAAAAACTTGATTTCACCAAGTGGTTTTTTTATTGCAACTTTCTCATTTGGGGTATGAGACCTAGTACAGTACCTTGTTCGGTTGAGGTGCCAAGAGAGCCATACTTACACTAAAATGTGACGTGTAAACACTGAAGATCACTGATTGGTCAGAGAGAATCGCCACTACCAGTGCCATTCGATTTGAAACATGAGACACCAAACCTGCTAGATTTAAATAGTCAGTAACAGCCATTGTTGCAAACAACTTGCTTTAAATGACTGCGGCACACAACGTGAAAAAATAAAGGGCTGTGTCGTGGCCAGTGGTGGTGGCACAACTATAATGATCAGTCTATAATCCCCCCTACTTTGAAGTGTTACTAAACTGCAGTGGAAAAGCAAATAGAGTCAAAGTAACAATATATTGGTTCTGTGGAGCTCTTAAAGTGACAGCAGCCTAATAATAAACCTGCTTCCATGTGTTTAAGTTAAAGGGGTACTTCAGCGCTGGGAAGATGAATGTGTTAAACTGGGTAATTTACAGTGGGCAAAAAGGTATTTAGTCTGCCACCAATTGTGCATGTTCTCCCACTTAAAAAGAGGAGAGAGGCCTGTCAATTTCATCATAAGTACACTTCAACTATGAGAGACAGAATGAGAAAAAAAGCCTAGAAAATCACATTGTCATCATCATTATCTGTTTTCTTTTATTTATTTATTTGCAAATTATGGTGGAAAATAAGCATTTGGTCACCTGCAAAAAAGCTAGATTTCTGGCCCTCACAGACCTGTAAATTCTTCTTTAAAGGTCCCGTTCTTCGCAATTCCATCTTTCAAACTTTAGTTAGTGTGTAATGCTGCTGTTAGAGCATAAACAATACCTGTAAAATTATAAAGGTCAAAGTTCAATGCCAAGCGAGATATTTTATTTACTGGAAGTTCCCTTTCAAAGCCTACAGTGAACGGCTGGTTTAGACTACAGCAGGAAGTGCAGGGATGTAATGACATCACTAGAACCATTTGTTGACTAACCCTCCGCCCACAAGAACACGCAAAAAAGGGGGCGTAGTCTTGTTGCTCTCCCACGTGGAGAGCGTGTTGCTCAGAGAGATGTGATTACAGTGCTGTGACATTTTGTTATTCTTGTTGGCAATATGGTATCTAAAATGTAAGTCCCTTATTAATTTCTTGTTTAGTAAACTTGCATAAAATCAAGATCACATTTGTTATCATGCTGATATCTGGATTCTTCCTGTGATATTTATTCAAATTACATGCAGTGAAAGCGTGCACCCGCACTAGTCTAATCTTCAAGACTACATCACGTAGTGTACGTGCGCACACACACACTCTGGGTGTGTGTGTGAGGGATATACTCGATAATGTCAGATCGCACACCGTTAAATCGACAATTACGATATTATCGCAGATATATTGCACATCCCAACATCGACATGAATACAGTAAGAGCTGCTTTTGAGCAGCTTAATGCAGTTTGGAACAAGTGTGCACTGCAGATTTCTATTGCTCTACCCTTTTTTTGTAAGTCGCTTTGGATAAAAACGTCTGCTAAATGATTAAATGTAAATGTAAATGTAATGCAGATAAACGTGATTGACATATTTGAACATTATAAAAAGTGTTCTTTGATCGCTCTCTGTAGTTAAATCATTTAAATAACAGATTTGTTTCATACTACTAATAGAAACGACGTGAAGTTGATCGTTTTAGTCACTGGCTTGATTCACTGATGCATCAAGATGGCCAGCGACGGGACTGACACTATTAAACGATTTAGAAAGAAAGTCTGTGTGAACCTGAATGATTAGCTACACATCAGAACACTCAGAACTGATCCCAGATCAGGCATTAATGAACACTGTTACTGTTTGTGGCAGTGCTGTTGAATCCATATGGTAGAGCCTGTGCTGACATCACGACTGATGAACTGAATCCATTCTCTACTAATTCTCTGAGCAGGCAAAGTAGAGGAAGGGGCGGTAACCTTTCAAGAATTCCATGCAGAATTCAAGATCAGCTCATTTGGGCTCTCATTTTCTCAAAAGCAGTGAAAGGCAGCCAGAACTCGGTTTACACCGATCAAAATTTCTAGCCTCTTGGGGACAATATTCAGACTAGGGGAACTCGTATTACTGTTGAAAAACCTCATAAAATGAAAATCTCATGCCATGGGAACTTTTAAAACTGAATGTGTCTGTTCAATAAAGTGTGACTTTGCTCTGCACCGCTCCGTTATGATTGCCAGAGCCGAGCGCGGCTGTGCACATTTACGTTCTGTGAGTGAGATTCCCCTTGATAACATGCGGAACAGTAGAAGCAGACAGACTGGTCAGGAAGCAGACAGACTGGCTAAACCGACCGTCTGCTAGCTGTCTTATGTCACCAGTATCAGAATCGTATATATTCCAACTTAAAAAGACTCTTTCACCTAGATATTAGCACATAGAGACTGTGTTTGTTCCCCAAATTAGTAAATACAAAAAAACATCAAAACCATTCAACAGTAAAAATGTAATTGATGTCCAACAATTAAACAACAGATATAATACAGATGAACAAATGATAAAGCTCAGGTTGCTGAATAATCGATCCCTTTCTCCAAAAGTGCTATTTGTTAATGATATGATTACAGATAATAAACTAGATGTGCTGTGTTTGACAGAAACCTGGTTAAAACCTGACCACTACATTACTTTAAATGAGTCCGGCCCCCCCAAGATTGTTATAAACACGAGCCACGTCTGAAAGGTAAAGGGAGAGGTGTTGCTGTAATTTATAATAATATCTTCAGTATTACTCAGAAGTCTAGTTTCAAATATAATTCCTTTGAAGTTTTGGTGCTTTATGTAACGTTATATAGTGAAATTGATCATTTGACATTTGTGTTGGCTACTGTATACAGGCCCCCAGTGCACCATACAGACTTTATCTGCAGCAAGTACTAACTCTGATAAAAACAAAAAGCTAATTATTTGATAAAGTCCAAGTGAAACTGGAAGTCATGACTGTTGCTGATCACTGAGGTGAACTTAAAAACATACCATAAGATTGGGTATATACTTCAGTTAGATTTCTACTCATTAGAATTTGTAGGGGTGCCAATAATTTTGGCACACATTTTTGGAGAAAAACATTTATTTAATGTATTCCACATTTAGATTTGTAATCAAATAAATGTTATATGTTAAGTGAAAGACTAAAAAGAGATAAAAAGAGAAAAAAAAAATTCCGTCAGTTTAAAGTTTTTTTTAAAGCTGTTTTCTTTTTATTCAGCTAAGAAGTCATGCCATGATGTATCGATTTCCTTTTAGTCAAACATCTTCATGTGATAACGATTCCCAGGTCAGAGTTCACAAAACTTGAGCTTTTGTTTCCCATGTCCCGCATTCGCATGCATAAAATTACTGGAAGTCAATGGAACGAAAAGTGTAATGCCTCTTAATGCTTAGTCATTGATTTACAGCAGAGACTGTGTACTTGTGTTGAATTAAGTTTCATTTTCTCTTTCCATATAGGTGCAGGTATTTGTCAAGAAAAACATTGTTCTCACAGGGGGCTTTGCTGGAGGATTTCTGATTGGCCTAGCTTCATAGGAGCTCTCTCATTGTTGTCTCTGAAGAACGTCATCTAACTATGTATACAGCAGATTACAGCTTTTGTCTGATATTGCATCTTGTATTTATCTCTGCAGACCTTTATAAGTTTGACCTCTAATTAATAGATTTTGGCATGTTAAGAGGGGTTCAAAAGAAAACATTTAAGCTTGCAAGAATGTATGATTTCAGCTTTCAAATGTGCACTGTTTTTAAGTTTGTATTTAACTCCCCCGTTACATTTGTTTATTTGAACATTTTGCTGTATTATTTTGGTACAAACAATTTCTGACAAATGAAGTCGTCAGTTTGTTTAAACATGTAAATAGTTGTAACATTTGAAATTGCCCCAGTTAAAAACCCATATCAAAACTTGCAAAAATATGGCTGAGCATGTAAGTTACTTAATTGAGCTATTTTTGTAATAAATTATTTAAAAATACACCCTGGGTCAATTAAAGTTCTATTGTAATAATAATGGCGAATGTTAAAAGTAAATTGTAAATCAGATTTTAAGCAAAAATGCCCCCCCCCCCCCCCCCGTTTTGTTAGTAATTTTTATGAAATGCATCTCCTCTATTTTGCTACATTACACATTGTGATATTACAATTTCTTTTTGATTTTGTGATTTGAGTTTAATGTGTCTGATTATAGAACTCTGCTGTATTTTCAAAATCTGATCTTAACCAAATTGTGTTAAGTGTCACTTAAATAAAATATGAAATGAACTATAACAACAAAAAAGTACTCTGATGGACACTAGATTATCAAACGAATAAACAATATCCTCATTACACTATTTAATTAAATTGTGACAGCCAGCGGCAGCTTGATTTAATCAACGTTTTATTGTAAGAGTATTAGAGATAAGTGACTCAGTATATTGTTAAAATACACTCAATTACATAGGCTTCTTTGATGTATATGTATTTCACATGTCCTTGAAAGTCTCCATTGATCTTCTGCAGTACATATACTGTTTAGTCTAATGGATTCATGTCTTTCTGTCTTTTGATGTGTGTTCCTTTACAAATCCGGAGCAGCAGACTGATTTTTCATGGACTTCGCAACACTTCCTCATGGCTCGAATTACATCCTCACAACGCTTTTCATTGTATTTGTTGGCTGTTAAAAATACAAAAGGCACAAAATGGTTAATCTGCTTTAAATCAACAGGCTGGTAATATTCATAGCTAGGTCAACTTAGCATTGCAACAGTAAAGCTACCTTGTAAACATTTCTGTATGGCACAAGCCTGTTTTTGACAAGGATCTTTCTGGGACATGTTATTTTAGAATATGAACAACCAAGCTACAATTTCGAGGAATAATTCCAGTTAAATCCGTCAAACATTATATTGTAAAGGCATAAACAATGACGTCACCGATGTGCCGTGCCGCTGACTTTGCAACTACTTCCGGTTAGAAAACAGGAGGATTTTTGTTTATATATATATATATATATATATATATATATATATATATATATATATATATATATATATATATATATATATATATATATATATATATATATATATATATATATAATATTTTTATATACAGTCTATGGTTTTAGATTAAGGGTGGCACTTCCGGTTTGGGGAAATATTTCCCCACAAATATTTTCCCGCTACAAGTAAGTTCATATCCATCAAATTTCCTTCATGTTCATACTTCATGAGAATAACGTAAGGCATTTTTTGGAATTTTAATGTGAAGTGGTATAACAAGAATATCAAAAATATTATCTTGGTGCTGCATCATTTTCCTCTATTTTATTTTCTCATATGTGGTCTGCTCCCTTTATGTTTAGTACACTAAGTTTCTCCACGATGCCCTCTAGTGCTGCAGATACTGC
Source organism: Pseudorasbora parva (assembly GCF_024679245.1). Classification (NCBI taxonomy): domain Eukaryota; kingdom Metazoa; phylum Chordata; class Actinopteri; order Cypriniformes; family Gobionidae; genus Pseudorasbora; species Pseudorasbora parva. The sequence continues at coordinate 35,134,571 of NC_090189.1, forward strand.
ATAGCATCTATAAAAATAACGAACATATTAATTAATAAATAATTATAAAACAATAAAAATATACAAATAAAGGGTAAATGTAAAAAATATAAGATATAATGAGGGTATACATGCATATTTAAATATGGGATTTAAGTTTTAATAGATGTCCTAATGGCTTTACGGCTTAAGTCAACGTTTTTCAAAATAAAGCTTAATTTCATTCTTACAGGAACTGAATATGTAAAGAAATCAGTAAATAATTAATATATTAAGAACAATTACAAGTAATTACTATTTTCTTACTTGTGTCAAATAACTACAATTTAATAAATTATATTTTTATAATGGCACATTAGTGTGGTATTAAACTAGTGGCAATTACAGATACAAAGAATTACACTTTTACTAGTCTAAATTCAGTTGTTGATATCAAGAATTATGCAAGAGGCTATGATTCCTGATATTAAAAATTACCCTTTTTTAAATTTTATTTTTACAAAAGACATTTTATTACTGATTTCAAAAATTATCGTTGTTAGTAAAAACTGAATTGCTGATGTGAAAAATCCAGCTTGCCATACACAACAAATATAACAAATGAATCTAACATGTCCCTTCCCGCTTACCGTAAATAAACCACCATGTGATTTCCTGGTGATTTCCCATCCAGTTTCCTGCGTTTCCTGTCGGAAGGAATTGAATGCAGCGCATGCGCTTTACGAATGTGGAAATATTGGACAGTGATAAACAAGCAAATACATCAGACCAAAACAGCAACTATTAGATTGTACTACATAGCATGGCAGTAAACGCGGTACATTTAGAGTCAGACGCTTTTCTAGTGTGTATGAATCATGCTCTGAGTACGGAGAAGGAGGAAGTAATGGGGCTCTGCATTGGCGAGGTTTGAATATGTTTTTTTATGACGTGTTATTTTGTATTTAAATGTGCTTGAACTGCTGCAGGTGTGTTTATGAAACTTTATTGTAACTCTGTACATGACTTATCTTCATTAGGTGGACACAAATCGCATTGTGCACATTCATTCTGTCATCATTTTGCGTCGATCAGACAAGAGGAAAGACAGAGTGGAGATTTCACCAGAGCAGCTGTCAGCAGCGTCCACTGAAGCTGAGATATCCTTTATACCCCCCAACACAACACAACACCCCCACCCCATTTTTTTGTTCCATTCTGCAATACATAAACATTGCACTAACACAACAGATTTTCTTAAATCTTATCTTCTTATCTTAAAAACAAAAATATGTGAACAAGATGCAAGTTTTGGGCACCAATGATCCATACACAGCATCTACTGCAGTAGTTCAATCACTAAAAACAGCAGGATGTTCTAAAACATTTAACATGAAAAACAATTGGGTTTGGTTGCAATAATAATTGAGCAAAGTTTAATGCTAATCAAGGATTTGTTATTCTGGGTTTTATTTTAAATTGAGGTGTATTGCATTGCACCACTTAATTTTAAACAGATTAAACATGTTGGAAAGATCATGCAGCATAGGCCGAGTGTGAACCGACATCATACTAAGATGCTTATCAGTGCAGCCCGTCCTTAAAGTGCCAAAAGATCAAATTCAGTTTACACCTTTTTAATGATGCATACTAGGCTATACAGGCGAGCAGATGAGCCCAGAATGTGACTGACTTTGAATGCGTTAATACTTACTCATTGACCACTAATTCAAGTGCTAATTCATTGACCACCTGGAAAAAATTACTGGTGGTCAATGAAAGAAAGCCTTGTTTTGCACTCCAGATGGGCATTCCTATAAGGGTGTGATGTCAGACTATGAATTGCAGTAGCATGGTGTTTTTTGGCAAGTGCCATGGTATTTTTCAGCCTGGTTAACAATTTAATAATTTCATTCAATACCATGGCATCAGTGATTATAATTGGGGGTCAATGATTATAATTTCAAGACAATGCTGAATAAAGTTGTAGTTTTTGTTAATTTTGGACCAAAATGTATTTTCTATGCTTCAAGAGATTCTCACTAACTAACTGATGTCACATATGGACTACTTCAATTATGTTTTTATTCCCTTTCTGGACATGGACAGTATAGTGAGCCTAGTAGATACGCTGTCAGACTAAATATAAAATATCTTAAACTGTGTTCCGAAGATGAATAGGGTGGTGGTGTTGTGTTACCTCTCTTTTTTGACCATACATATGTTTGCATCCCTGTAAAATGAATAAGAAATATTCTGCACTTTTTCTTGGTCAACAGTCAAGCAATTTTGTGACATTCAATATCCAAAGATATTTTTGGATCATTCTCAGATCAAACTGAATAACACAAATCATGAGGTTTGAGATTTAAACATGAGGTGCTGCTGTTTAGGCAAGCTTGTTTTATTATACATTTAATTCAAATTGATATGCTGGTAATGTATGAATATTATGAATTTCTTTCTTCTGCTGAAGACAAAAGAAGATATTTTTAAGAATGTTAGTAACCAATAAGTTGATGGAACCCTATTGACTTCCATAATATTTTCCCCCATCATCCATCAATCAATCAATCAATCAATCAATCAATCAATCAATCAATCAATCAATCAATCAATCAATCAATCAATCAATCAACTTTATTTATATAGCACTTTTACAATCACGATTGTGTCAAAGCAGCTTTACAGTGTCAAACAGGATAATATTGCACCAAAATTAGATTTGGCTGTACAGTCGTTTTGGAGAAAACAGTGATGTTATCAGCTTATTTTAATTTATCATATAGCGACAATGTTGGAATATCAGTATTATAGTTTATAGAATTAAATAAAACCTAATTCATAAATTTTATTTGTATAATTAGTTGAATAACTTTAATCATTTTTAGTGTCCCCAACTGAGCAAGCCAAGCCAAAGGCGACAGTGGCAAGGAACCAAAACTCCATCAGGGCATGATGGAGAAAAATAAACCTTGGGAGAAACCCGACTCAGTCGGGGTGCTAGTTCTCCTCTGGCCTATTAACACACCGTGTAAGATTATTATTCTGGCAACCTTACAGGTCAGAAATCATATTAGATCGGAATATTCAAAATTTCAGGGTATCCCGGAAGAGATAGGTTTATTTAGGATGAGGCGTCGATTACACAAGAGTATGAATACAAAGGCAAATTCGGAGGAGACACCAATTGACACGGCTCAGCAGACACTCCAGGATGCGTTGGTCATGTCCAGGCAGGTCCACCATCCGATCCGGACAGGGCCCAGATCAGGGATAAACCTCGGGATAAACAGAGAGACTAACATTAGCGTAGATGCCACTCTTTTTTATGATGTAACAAGTACATCAGGTGTTATGGGAAGTGTTCCAGGTTCCGGCTGACCTAGTTAATGCAGCCTAACAATCAGTCAATTGATTGCCATAGTAAAGAGATGTGTTTTTAGTCTAGATTTAAACTGACAGAGTGTGTCTGCTTCCCGAACAATGCTAGGAAGACTATTTCAGAGTTTAGGTGCTAAATAGGAAAAGGATTATCAACTGTCCAGAGTTTTGAGACCGCAATAGATGTGATGGAGTATAATTGTGTTAAGAGCTCGCTTAAGTACTGGGGAGCTAAACCATTTAGTGCTTTGTAAATAATAAGCAAGATTTTAAAATGTATGCAATGTTTAATAGGGAGCCAGTGCAGTGTTGACAGAACTGGACTAATATGATCATACTTCCTGGTCCTAGTAAGAACTCGAGTTGCTGTATTTTGGACTAGCTGGAGTTTATTTATTAAGCGAGCAGGGCAACCACCCAGTAGAGCATTACAATAATCTAGCCTTGAGCTCATGAACGCTTGTACTAACTGTTCAGAATTTTGCATTAAAAGCATGTGCCGTAATTTAGATATGTTTTTTAAGATGGTAGAATGCAGTTTTACAGATGCTAGAAACATGGCTTTCAAATGAAAGATTGGTATCAAAGAGCACACCCAGGTTCCTCACTGACGACGAGGGCTTGACAGAGCAGTCATCAAGTGTTAGACAGTATTCTCGGTTACTACTTGTGGAGCTTTTCTGTCCAATAATTAAAAATTAAGTTTTATCTGAATTAAGTTGCAGGAAATTACTATTCATCCAATTTTTTACATCAGCTATGCATTCCGTTAATCTTGTGAATTGGTAGGTTTCGTCAGGGCATGAGGAAATATAGAGCTGAGTATCGTCAGCATAACAATGAAAACTAACGCCATGCTTCTTAAAGGGGGGGTGAAACACTCAGTTTCAGTCAGTGTCATGTCAATCTTGAGTACCTATAGAGTAGCATTGCATCCTGCATATCTCCGAAAAGTCTTTATTTTTTTTATAATTATATAAGAAAGATGCGCTGTTCCGAGTCTTTCCGAAAAAAGCCGAGCGGGTGGGGGCGTGTCATGTGAGCGGAGCTAAATAATGACGTGTGCAGCAGCGCGCTGCAGTGAGGAAAGTGAGTCGCTCTGTGAGGAAAGTGATTCGCTCAGTGAGGAAAGTGATTGGCCCGCCGCGTGAGGAAAGTGATTCGCTCTGTGAGGAAAGTGATTCGCTCAGTGAGGAAAGTGATTCGCCCGCCGCGTGAGGAAAGTGAGTCGCTCTGTGAGGAAAGTGAGTCGCTCTGTGAGGAAAGTGATTCGCTCTGTGAGGAAAGTGATTCGCTCAGTGAGGAAAGTGATTCGCCCGCCGCGTGAGGAAAGTGAGTCGCTCTGTGAGGAAAGTGATTCGCTCAGTGAGGAAAGTGATTCGCCTGCCGCGTGAGGAAAGTGAGTCGCTCTGTGAGGAAAGTGATTCGCCCGTCGCGTGAGGAAAGTGCTAATACAGATCGACCGCCGGCCTATCAGTGGGTAAGTCAGTAGCTACTGGTTATATCACCTGTTTAGCATCCTACAAGCCAGCGCTTTGATGGGCGTAGCCTGTTGCTTTCGCTCTCTCCCTCGCTCTCTCTCACGCGCTTCCGGTAGAATTGTCCGTAAGGCCCATACAAGGAAATTCCGCCCCCGTTAACGTCAAAGGGGACGCATGATCTCAAAAAACTTGCCGAAACTTATGACTAACCGGAAGTAGTATTTTTGACAAAGAAATACTCCCATCAAACGTCCACCTTAACTTTTGAAACTTTGTCTATGTTTAGTATGGGATTCCAAGTCTTTAACAGTGTAAAAAGATCAGTATGCATGAAACAGCATTTCACCCCCCCTTTAATGATATCTCCCAGTGGTAGCATATACCGGGTGAAGAGCAGCGGTCCTAACACTGAGCCTTGCGGTACTCCATACTGAACTTGTGATCAGTGTGACATCTCTTCATTTACTGCTACAAACTGATAACGGTCAGATAAGTACGATTTGAACCATGCCAAAGCAGTTCCACTAATGCCAACATCATTTTCGATTCTATTCAGAAGAATATTGTGATCGATAGTATCGAATACAGCGCTAAGATCGAGTAACACTAATAGAGAGATACAACCATGATCAGATGATAAGAGTAAATCATTTGTAACTCTAATTAGAGCAGTCTCAGTACTATGATACAGTCTAAATCCTGACTGGAAATCCTCACATATACCATAACTTTCTAAAAAGGAACATAATTGTGAAGACACAGCCTTTTCTAGTATTTTTGATAGAAACGGTAGATTCAAGATTGGCCTTTAATTGACTAATTCTTTAGGATCAAGTTGCGGTTTTTTAATAAGTGGTTTAATTATAGCCAACTTATCATACTATGAACTACCCCTTTATGCACAATACTGGTCTAGTATATTTTCTTAATATGAGGCACAGGTTGGCTGAGATGACAGGACGTCCCATGAGGGTTGTGGGCTGGTACCACTCTCATCCACACATCACTGTGTGGCCATCACATGTTGGTTAGTATCATATATATATATATATATATATATATATATATATATATATATATATATATATATATATATATATAATCATATATATATATATATATATATATATATATATATATATATATATATATATATAGTCATGAATGCATTAAATAATTAATATATTCCTTTTATTTCTTTTAATTTGATTTAATCTTTGCATTATACAGATGTTAGGACTCAAGCAATGTATCAGATGATGGATCAGGGTTTTGTTGGACTAATCTTTTCATGCTTTATTGAAGATAAAAACACAAAGGTATGTTAAGCACTCTATCTTGTAAGGAGTCCAGAAATTCTGAAAGGTTTTAATTTCATTGCCACAATTTTTACCTTGACTGTTCTTTCTGTTTCTCTTTTAGACTGGGAGAGTTTTGTATACCTGTTTCCAGTCAGTACAGGCCCAGAAAGGCTCAGAGTAAATCAACTTCCTTTTATTTTAAAAAGCGCATTCATTATTTATATAAATTAATGCACGGAAGTGGGCATGGAATAGTGGGCACGGAAAGTATTCAGACCCCCTTACATTTTTCATGCTTTGTTAAATTGCAGCCATTTGCTAAAAGTATTTAAGTTATTTTTTTTTCTCATGAATGTACACACAGTAAAAACATAGAATTGTTTACATTTTTACAGATTTATTAATAAGAAAAAACTGAAATATCACATGGTCCTAAGTATTCAGACCCTTTGCTTAGTATTTAGTAGAAGCACCCTTTTGATCTAATACAGCCATGAGTATTTTTGGGAAAGATGCAACAGGTTTTTCACACCTGGATTTGGGGATCCTCTGTCATTCCTCCTTGCAGATCCTCTGAAGTTCTGTCAGGTTGGATTGTAAATGTTGGTGGATAGCCACCTGTGTAAGACCTCCTTCTTCCACCTCAGAAACATTGCCAAACTTCGTCCCATTCTATCACTGGCAGATGAGGAGAAGCTTGTCCACGCCTTTATCTCCTCAAGGCTGGACTAATGCAATGCGCTCCTTATCGGCATCCCTAGCAAAAATCTCCAGAGGCTGCAGTGTATTCAGAACAGTGCTGCTAGGATCCTCATGAGGGTGCGCAAATACGACCATATCACCCCCATTCTAAAATCACTCCACTGGCTTCCTGTGTCGTTCAGGATCGAGTACAAGATCTCTCTCCTTACGCACCAGTGCATCCATGGTGATGCTCCCTCCTATCTTAAGGAACTCCTCACCACACAAACAGCCACTCGTAACCTCCGCTCTGTTTCGCTGTATCGCCTTAAAACTCCCACAGCCAATCTCCGTATTATGGGAGATCGGGCCTTCTGCTCTGCAGCCCCCAGTCTGTGGAATGCTCTCCCTGACCACCTGCGGACTCCACAGACTATAAATGCTTTTAAGCGTGGTCTTAAAACCCACCTTTTTAGCAGAGCTTTTACTTGACTTGTTACTTCTTCTCTCACCAAGGCTCTTCTCCCTCGATAGCTCAATTTGGCCAGATGGGCAGCTCTAGGAAGGGTTCTGGTTATCCCAAACATCTTCCATTTAAGGATTATGGAGGCCACTGTGCTCTTAGGAACCTTAAGTGCAGCACAATGTTTTCAGAATTGTCTTGTCACAATTCTGTCTCTGAGCTCTTCAGGCAGTTCCTTTGACATCATGATTCTCATTTGCTCTGACATGCACTATGAGCTGTGAGGTCTTATATAGACAGGTGTGTGGCTTTTCTAATCAAGTCCAGTCAGTATAATCAAACACAGCTGGACTCAAATGAAGGTGTAGAATAGTCTCAATTATAATCAGAAGAAATCAGTTTTTTTTTAATCAGTTTTTTGCATAAATCTGCAAAAATGTCAATAATTCTGTTTTTTTTTCCGGGGGGGGGGGGGGTCAGTAAACAACACGATCGTGTATAACGTTGATAAAATTTATCAATGGAGCATGCGATCTATGGTGTGTGTTTAAGTACATTTGTTTAGTTGACCACTATAGGTGTTTATTTATTGTAAAACCACTCAAACATAAACCTAGGGGACGCTCTCACAAAGCGTGCTTCGTCATTCAAATGTGCTAACGGTTACTCCATTGTTGTTCTATGTATGACGTTACACTATTCTGACGTGCAAAACCGTTTTGCTTGCTACTGCTAATGTTTAGTCGAATACAGTAGTCCATAAACCAAATCATGTCCTCATAAACTGCGAGTAAACCCACACAAATGTTGACAGGCCACTAAATACAGAACATACCACAGAGACGGACGTCCTGCTGTTGTTGCTTCTCTTGTTAAATTTATTTCATCCTCCGGATCTGATTCTGGATCATATCTGTATTAGTTGAATCTGGGTAGCTTTTTCTTCTCCATGCTTGAGGACGTTACCGCTTTGTGCACGCTCGTCATTCTTTAGCTCCGCCCACACGATATGCCTCCAGGCGATCGTTTTTTTCGGAAAGACTCGGTACAGCCTATATTTCTTTTATAAATATAATAAAACTAAAGACTTTTTGGAGATATGAAGGATGCAATACTACTCTATAGGTACTCAAGATTGACATGAGATTGACTGAAACTGAGTGTTCCCCCCCCCCCCCAAAAAAAAAAAAAAAAAATATTTTAGCAAATGGCTGCAATATAACACAGAGTGAAAAATGTAATGGGTCTGAATACTTTCCGTACCTACTGTACATACATGCATACATACATTTTTAGGCAGGCACATTGGTTTTCTGATTATATATATTTTTCCAGGCACATTTTAATTAATAATTTGAATAATTCTGCACGCACTGTATATATAATTTATATAATTTATAATTTATATTTATAGCATTCAAACATAAGCCTTTAAAGGATTAGTTCGTTTAAAAATAAAAAATTCCTTGACCTTGAAATTCACGTTCCAAACCTGTAAGACACTCATTTCATCTTCAAAACACAAATTTATATCTATAAAAACGTATAAACATTGAACAGCGAACATAAATGGCTCAACAAACCAGACTGATGCACAAGAATAAATCTCACACCTGTTTCACACATACTCCATCTGCAGTGTGTATGCGGTGCATATTTTTTTCCGTACCCATGTTAACGGCTTACAGCTTTCACACTGCACGCGGATGCGTCCGTCAGTCCGTTCCAGGAGCGGTGCGTCTGCAGCAGTGCGACGATCGTTTTCGTACCGAGTCGATTTTTTGCTGTGCTGCACTGCTGCATTAAAGTGATAAAGTGAACACATGGCTTTTTTCTCAAGTAAAGCAAGAAAAACGACACCTTACCTGGCATTTATGTAGAAAAAAGTGCCTTAATGGAGAGCACTCGTCCTTTCTTGGAGGTGGAAAGCAGTTCTAAAGTTCTTTATGACCTGCAGGATTTCTTTTAAAAGGGTTTAAAAACGAAAGAAAAGACGAGAGTTGGATGTTTATGAAAAGCCTATTGTAAGTTTCTAATTTAATATGTTTGAGATTTTAGGCTATTACCTATGTTTAAATGTTTTGCCACTTGTGTGAGCTAAATCTAAAGTATAGGCTATATAAATATGAATTAATGAATTGAATAAAATATTGTTTAAATGTAGTAGGCTAGGATTTTAAATAAAAAATGATGAACAAATGCTGTGTTTGTGGTATGCAACAGCGGATCAGTTGCGGACTGCAAACGCAACATATGTGAAAACACAACAGGGCGTGGGGCTCCTGCACAGCATACGCAACGCAACACACCGCACACGCACTGCAGATGGAGTATGTGTGAAACGGCTTCATAGGTAATTACGGAAGCTGTGTAATGAGAATAATGACACATAAGAACAAACCTTATTGATTCTCGGATGTCAAGCGAACATGGTTGAGCTTCCGTTTGAGTTGATTAATGTTTATATGTGAATAAAAGCCTAAATTCAATCTGATCATCTTATGAAGCGATCATTTATCTTCAAAATGTTTTTAGGCTAAACCACTCAATTCATATGGATTGGTTTTATGATCTCTTTATGAACTTTTTGAAGCGTCAATGTCTCAGTTGCATTCATCAAAAATAGATGAACGACAGTCTTACAGGTTTGGAATGACATGAAAGGGTGAGTAATTAATCAAAGAATTTACATTTGTTTCGTGAACTAACCCTTTAAGATATTACCTTTAATTCCATAAACAAAAACACAAATTCATGCATGTCCACACTTGACTAGTGTATGTTTTAATTATCTGAACTCTAAATATTTTAATAATTGTTTAACCGGTTCACAAACTTGATAGAGCTAATACAGAGCTATTGGCGCCTTTTGTAGTGTGCAAGGAAAAAGTATTTTGTGCAGTGTTTTTGTTTATTCATATAGAAAAATGACATTCCTCTCTTATGACAAGATATGAGCGGATTGAGATCCCAATCCATGTAGTCCCACATGAAGCCATTGGAAAAGTATGTCTGGAATCTGCCGTGGAACTGCCCAGAATTCTCTGTCAAGAAGAACAGGATACATACAGAAGGATTCACAGGTATAGGCTATTACCCAAGTTATTAATTTCCTTATTTCATATTACTTTAAAAAAAAAAATGTAATGGCTGCATTTCCTTGTAGCTATATTTTAGATTAGTTTACATAATAAATGGTTGCCTAGGACCTCATTATTTTTTTCTATCTCCCCAATTTCCTTTTTTCAGTTTAACTCATCTGGATCCAATCACAAAGATACATAATGGATCAGGTAATGCAATTATAAAATCTACTTTGTATTTCATGAAAGAAATAATAGTTCCTATATAGCAGCAATTTAATATTGCTAATTCTGGTTTCACAGAGAGGGCTTAGCAGAAGTCAGGATTAGGCCTTCAGTTAGGACATTAAAGTAGCTTTTATAATCGTGCCGTAGAAAATAATCACACTGGTTTGGATTTTGAGACAAAACAATGGCACTGATATATTTTAAAATATGTCAAGTTGCTTTCAGTTAAAATAGCTCAAACATGCAATTTAGTCTATAGGATTAAGCCTTTTTATGCCTTTTTAAGCCTACTTATAGCGATTTTGGGTAAATAAAATCAGAGCTGATTTGTCATCATGAGTACACTAGATTTTTTTGTGGTCTTTGCACACAAATTAATGTGTGAAAATATTTTTTTTTGTGTGAAATAGCTTTAGATTGTTAAATATATAGACTTTTGAATTGCATATGCAGATTGCATAGATCCGTGGTTCTCAAACTGGTGCGTGAGGTGACAGACGTGGTACGTGAACAAAAGGCTAAGTTTTGCCATTCATTTAATTCTAGCCCAACTTAAAATAACATTTAAACCAAGCATGTATTTCTAACAGTTAAAATGGTAGTGCCGTAAAAGTTCAAATACATGACACCCAATAAAAATTACTTCATCTTTTACGGTCAAACTGACTGCCTCCACACAAGAAGCGAGCATATGACAGGCCTGCAGAGTATGCTGCCTTAGCAAATCACATTACATTACTGCCGTCAATGATTCAATGACCCATTCATAAATAAAGCCCCTGTTACTGAATAAATCAATAGCTGTTACCCAAAGTGAAGGGCGTGCACTTCGAAGGTCGTATTTAAAGTGAGATTACGTCATAGCGGTACTACTAAGGCAGTCTGAATGTGAAGGCTTCACCTCTGTAGGCCACATTTGAAGTGCGATTGCATCACAGCGGCGCGGCGAAGGCTGTGTGAAGGCTATTAAATGCACTTTCCGTTTCTCAGGCAAAGGAAGGGTACAGCAGATGGAAGCATAAGCAACATGTGACATCAGTTGGTTGATTAGAGTCTCTTGAAGTATCGAAAATACATTTTGGTCCAAAAAAAATCAAAAACTACGATTTTATTCAGCATTGTCTTCTCCTCTCTTTATTCTCTTGTCTTCTTGATTTCAGCATCACGTGACATTGGCGACCCGAATCTTTGATCGATTCACTGATTCATTAACCATTTGATTCTTTTTGGAGGCACATGGAGGAGAAGACAATGCTGAATAAAATCGTAGTTTTTGATATTTTTGGACCAAAATGTGTTTTCGATGCTTCAAGAGACTCTAATCAACCAACTGATGTCACATATGGACTACTTTGATGATGTTTTAATTAGCTTTCTGGACATGGACAGTAAAGTGTGCATTGACTGCATTATGCTCTTGGACTAAAATATAAAATATCTTAAACTGTGTTCCGATGATGAACGAAGGTCTTACGGGTGTGGAACGACATTAGGGTGAGTCATTAATGACATAAATTAAATTTTTGGGTGAACTAACCCATTAGTTCTTTTTACAAACAGCCTATTTATAGATCTACAATATAACTTAAGTTTGAAATCAGAAACAACAGAAATTTAAATTAACAGCTAAAACAAAAACAAAAAACACTTTTCTACACTTTCATTGAGCTGAGCGGGAGAATCTGATGGAGCTGGACTGGGATGGGGTATAATGCACAATAGAGACCCTGGTAAGACCTGTGCAGGACATCATCTTCTGGGATGATCCGCTGTCCGCAGCTTTGTGGGGCTGAATCGGTTGACAGCAAATGTTGCTTTGGGGTGTTTGTAGCCTATAGTCCACAGGTTGAGTTATCTTTACTTAAAGCTACACCGTGTGATATTTTCCCCCATCTAGTGGTGAAAAGGTATATGACCATCCAGTGAATAATAGTTTCTGTTCCTCTCAATTTCGATTTCGTTTCAACTCCTACGGTGGCCGATTTAGTCATGGCTTCCAGTTCGACCTCTTCGGTGAGTGTTGCTTCAAGTGATGAGGTTACTTTTGCAAACTATTATAATTTGCAGTTATTTAATTTGCCAAATGATCTATGATCAAATTAATCTATGTAAAATAAATAATAGTTTTACGTTTTCGTTATTTTTTACCATGTCATTGCTAACATCAGCTATCAGGTTCCCAGACGAATGCAAGCTAATCTTAGTAAAGTAACTTTTATCAGTGCTATCGTTATTCTGTATATTGTACGACAGCACTAGTGTAAGGCAAACAAATTATAATGCAATTAAAATATTAATCTCATGTTATCCATCATAGAACACGGATTTATGTTATAAGGTAAACAATACTTTTTCATCATTGACGCGAGGAAAACTATCCTAGACGTCGTTCTAGTGTTATGCACAGCACACCATGATATAATTAGCCAAGCAACAATAAAACTTCCAATATACACAAATAGGCTGAATTAATATTACCTGTCGAGAAGAAAGCAGGCAACGTCGGCATTCTTTTTAAAATCGTTGCTCCTCATGAGCTCTTTCCATCTTGGAAAGGCCACTCCAATATTTACTTTTGTCTTGTTGATTTGCCTGTTGCGTTGCCGTCTTAATTCTCTTTTCCGCTTCCTTGGCGACTCTGATACATATCCCGCAATGTTACTAGGTCCCCGACCCGGGTCGAATTCGGTAATCAATTCCGGGACGTGGTTGCTTTCACACAGAAGGCGACCCGGCAATGTTCCGGGAATATTGCGGGTCCGACGTGCAGTGTGAAAGGGGCTTAAGAGTGATCCTCCATCATCATATAGCAGCCTCAAGCAATCCTCCTCTTCACATTCAAAACAGTGCCATCGAGTGTAAAAACGCGAAAAGCAAAGCTTGAATTTACGGGTATGTCCCTCTTTGGCAAATGTACTTTCAAGATGGAGGAGCAACATGGCGACCGCCGTCCTCACCCTCACCCTCTATGTATTTTCAATGGTATATTATAAATCATATTATAAATAGTATATCATATCATGTCAAACTGCAAATTATACTTTTTCAAACTTTTAATGTTATCAGGGTTGCGTGACTGCATTTAATGTGTATTAGGGCTACCTGTAGTATAATTTCCGTTTCTGTGCAGTCTAATTTCTAATTGTCATATACCAACACATTAATGTGGAGTAGAGGTGAAGCTCCCTTTCACAGCAAGCACAAAATAACTGATGTTACCATAATGCACTTAGCAAAACCAGAAAGGCACAACAAAGGAAAACTCCTTAACTGCATGAATTAAGCAAACAGGTGTGCTACTGTTACATAGCATAATTCAACCATTGAAATGTCTTACCTGTCCAGCAGAAAAAAAGCTGAAAAAAACCCCCTTCAAAACACGGAGTTCACGCCACCTTTAATTAGGGGTTCAAGCACGAAGTGCTGAACACCTATTGTATTTGTACTGATTTTTATTAGGGGTTCAAGCACGAAGTGCTGAACACCTATTGTATTTGTACTGATTTTTAGGGGTTCAAGCACGAAGTGCTGAACACCTATTGTATTTGTACTGATTTTTATTATTAGGGGTTCAAGCACGAAGTGCTGAAACCCTATTGTAATTGTATTGATTTTTAGGGGTTCAAGCATGAAATGCTGAAACCCTATTGTAATTGTACCGATTTTTATTATTAGGGGTTCAAGCACGAAGTGCTGAACACCTATTGTATTTGTACTGATTTTTATTATTATTAGGGGTTCAAGCACGAAGTGCTGAAACCCTATTGTAATTGTATTGATTTTTATTATTATTATTATTATTATTATTATTATTATTATTCTTCTGCCGTAAAAGCGATCGTGCAGACCAAACCGTAAATGCTAGAGACTTCAAACTTTGTCAACAGGTAGTCCAAAAATCGAGGAGAGGTTATCAAATTATGAGCCAGATTGGCCCATAGGTGGCGCTATAGCAACCAAAAGCGCGAAAGGGCTCATAACTCCTAAACCGTTGCTCCTAAGGGTCAAGTGTCTTATATCATTGGAAAGCTGAGACCATGACGAACAAAACGTATATCTCCAATTTCATTTCCGTCATGAAAATTTGTCCGCCATTTTGAATTTTGTCGAAAATCTACTTTTGCGAACTAGTCCCTGGTTTTTTGACCAATCGGAACCAAACCAGTGCAGAAATGTTCTCTGGAGACAGAATATCAATATTCATTGAAAAAAAGTTGAAATTTCGATTCATGTTTGCTAAAGGGCGTCAAAATGGACGTTCAGGGCGGAGCCTATTTTACTAATAAGGCTATAACTCAAGAAGGAAATGAGATATCTTTACCAAACTTGGTACACATATTTATGGGCTCAGTCCTTGGTCACGTTAAAAAGATCGCGACGATTGGCCACATGGTGGCGCTATAACATGAAAAAAACATAAAAAGGGGTATAACCACCTGAACGTTAGTCTTATTGACTTGAAAATGGGAAAGCAGTGTCTTGGTCCAAGGCCCCATGTACGTCTATGAGAACATCGGCGTATCTCAAAAAACATGGCCGCTATCGGCCAATGAAGTTTGAGCACCTATAAGACAAGGTTAACGGAGGCTGATCGGAACAAAACTTGATGGGCATGTTTGACTCCTGGCCCTAGAGGTCTGTAAGAATTTTGAAAGACATCGGCCACTAGTTGGCGCTAAAGATTTGTATGGCTCTGTAAACACGTGGTGTGGCACCCATCCACAAAATATGCATATCATGTGATAGATCTCCTCATACTGAACAACTTTGCCTCTAGAACCATTGCTGTCAGTCAAATCATTAATTCAATATTTGCAATTATGTTAAATACTTACTTTTGCGAACTAGTCCCTGGTTTTTTCCCCAATCGGAACCAAACCAGTGCCAAAATGTTCTCTGTAGTCTGAATATCAATATTCATTGAGAAAAAGTTGAAATTTCGATTTACGGTTGCTAAGGGGTGGAAAAAGAATGTTGTAGGCGGAGCCTATTTTACTAAAAAGGCTATAACTTAAGAAGGAAATGAGATATCTTCACCAAACTTGGTACAAATGTGTACGGGCTCATTTTTTGGTCTCGATAAAAAAATCGCGACATTTGACCAGTTGGTGGCGCTATAATGTGAAAAAAACAACGACCACTAGTCCGATTGACCTGAAATTTGGTATGCAGTGTCTTGGCCCAAGTTACTATATAAGTCTATGAGGACATTGGTGTATCTCAAAAAACATGGCCGCCATCAGCCAATGAATTTTGAGCACCTATTAGATGGGGCTAACGGAGGTCGATCGGAACGAAACTCAGTGGGCATGTTTGACTCATGGTCCTAGAGGTCTGTAAGAATTTTGAAAGAAATCGGCCACTAGTTGGCGCTAACCCAAAAGGGAAGCTCAAAAATTCACAAAAATTGTTGGGTATATGTGGCATGACATGCTGATGAAGCATGCAAAGTTTTAAAGAGATCGGACTATAGGTGGCGCTATAACTGTTAAAAAGCTTTAAAAACCATGCATTTCCTATGGTAAATTGCCTATATTGGCTGTGAATGGACTTTTCCATCTATTATTTCAGTGTTTAAAATCTTTCTAAATAAAACTTAATGTCTTTAATGCCTCAGTGCTTAAACGCCCTTAAATGCTTGAACCCCGCTCAAATGCTGCTTGCAGCTTTAATTATTATTATTATTATTATTCAGCCGAAAAACGCATCGTGCAGACCAAACCGTAAGGGCTAGAAACTTGAAACTTGGCCAATAGGTAGTACAAAAATCGAGGAGAGGTTATCAAATTATGAGCCAGATTGGCCCATAGGTGGCGCTATAGCAACCAAAAGCGCGAAAGGGCTCATAACTCCTAAACCGTTGCTCCTAAGGGTCAAGTGTCTTATATCATTGGAAAGCTGAGACCATGACGAACAAAACGTATATCTCCGATTTCATTTCCGTCATTAAAAATTTTCCGCCATTTTGAATTTTGTCAAAAACCTACTTTTGCGAACTAGTCCCTGGTTTTTTGACCAATTGGAACCAAACCTGTGCAGAAATGTTGTCTGAAGTCTGATTATCAATATTCATTGACAAAAAGTTGAAATTTCGATTCACGGAAGATAAGGGCATTCAAAATGGACGCTCAGGGCGGAGCCTATTTCACTAAAAAGACTATAACTCAAAAATGAAATGAGATATCTTCACCAAACTTGGTACACATGTGTATGGGCTCAATTTGAGGTCACGATAAAAAAATCGCGATGATTGGCCACTTGGTGGCGCTATAATGTGAAAAAAACATGAAAATAGCTATAACCACGCGACTGCTAGTCCGATTCACCTGAAAATGGGCAAGCGTTGTCTTGGTCCAAGGCCCCATGTATGTCTATGAGAACATCGGCGTATCTCAAAAAACATGGCCGCTATCGGCCAATGAAATTTGAGCACCTATAAGACAAGGTTAACGGAGGGTGATCGGAACAAAACTTGATGGGCATGTTTGACTCATGGCCCTAGAGGTCTGTAAGAATTTTGAAAGAAATCGGCCACTAGTTGGCGCTAACGACTTTTATGGCTCTGTAATAACGTGGTGTGGCACCCATCCACAAAATATGCATATCATGTGATAGATCTCCTCATGCTGAACAACTTTGCCTCTAGAACCATTGCTGTCAATCAAATCATTAATTCAATATTTGCAATTATGTTAAAAACCTACTTTTGCGAACTAGTCCCTGGTTTTTTCCCCAATCAGAACCAAACCAGTGCCAAAATGTTCTCTGTAGTCTGAATATCAATATTCATTGAGAAAAAGTTGAAATTTCGCTTTATGGTTGCTAAGGGGTGGAAAAAGAATGTTGTGGGCGGAGCCTATTTTACTAAAAAGCCTATAACTCAAGAAGGAAATGAGATATCTTCACCAAACTTGGTACACATGTGTATGGGCTCATTCTTTGGTCTCGATAAAAAAAAATCACGACGTTTAACCAGTTGGTGGCGCTATAATGTGAAAAAAAACATGAAAATAGCTATAACCACACGACCACTAGTCCGATTGACCTGAAAATTGGTATGCAGTGTCTTGGCCCAAGGTACTTTATAAGTCTATGAGGACATTGGTGTATCTCAAAAAAACATGGCCGCCATCAGCCAATGAATTTTGAGCACCTATTAGATGGGGTTAACGGAGGTCGATCGGAACGAAACTCAGTGGACATGTTTGACTCATGGTCCTAGAGGTCTGTAAGAATTTTGAAAGAAATCAGCCACTAGTTGGCGCTAACCCAAAAGGGAAGCTCAAAAATTAATGAAAATTGTTGGGTATATGTGGCATGACATGCTGATGAAGCATGTAAAGTTTTAAAGAGATCGGACTATAGGTGGCGCTATAACTGTGAAAAAGCTATAAAAGCCATGCATTTCCTATGGTAAATTGCCTATATTTAGGGGTTCAAGCACGAAGTGCTGAAACCCTATTGTAATTGTACTGATTTTTATTATTATTATTATTCTCCGCTAAAACGCATCGTGCAGCCCAAACCGTAAAGCGTGGAACTTTGAAACTTTGTCAGATGGTAGTCCTCAATTTGGGGAGAACCTCAGAAAGTATGACCCCGATTGGCCAATAGGTGGCGCTACAGCAACCAAATGCGCAAAAAGGGTCATAACTCCTAAACCCTTTGGTCCACAATCAAGTGTTTTATATCATTGGAAAGCTGAGTCCTTGGCGAACAAAACGTATATCTCCGATTTCATTTCCGTCATGAAAAATTTTCCGCCATTTTGAATTTTGTCGAAAAACTACTTTTGCGAACTAGTCCCTGGATTTTTGACCGATCGAAACCAAACCAGTGGCAAAATGTTCTCTGTAGTCTGTATATCAATATTCATTGAGAAAAAGTTGAAATTTCGATTCATGGTTGCTAAGGGGTGGAAAAAGAATGTTGTGGGCGGAGCCTATTTTACTAAAAAGGCTATAACTCAAGAAGGAAATGAGATATCATCACCAAACTTGGTACACATGTGTATGGGCTCATTCTTTGGTCTCGATAAAAATATCGCGACGATTGACCACTTGGTGGCGCTATAATGTTAAAAAAACATGAAAAGGGCTATAACCACGTGACCACTAGTCCGATTGACTTGAAAATTGGTAGGCAGTGTCTTGGTCCAAGGCACCATGTATGTCTATGAGGACATTGCTGTATCTAAAAAAACATGGCCGCCATCGGCCAATGAAGTTTGAGCACCTATTAGATGGGGTTAACAGAGGTCGATCGGAACGAAACTCATTGGACATGTTTGACTCATGGTCCTAGAGGTCTGTAAGAATTTTGAAAGAAATCGGCCACTAGTTGGCGCTAACCCAAAAGGGAAGCTCAAAAATTCACGAAAATTGTTGGGTATATGTGGCATGACATGCTGATGAAGCATGCAAAATTTTAAAGAGATTGGACTATAGGTGGCGCTATAACTGTTAAAAAGCTATAAGAACCATGCATTTCCTATGTTAAATTGCCTATATTGACTGTAAATGGACTTTTCCATCTATTATTTTAGTGTTTAAAATCTTGCTAAATAAAACTTAATGACTTTAATGCCTATGTGCTTAAAAGGCCTTAAAGGCTTGAACCCCGCTAAATGCTGCTTGTTATTAGGGGTTCAAGCACGAAGTGCTGAACACCTATTGTAATTGTATTGATTTTTATTATTAGGGGTTCAAGCACGAAGTGCTGAAACCCTATTGTAATTGTACTGATTTTTATTAGGGGTTCAAGCACGAAGTGCTGAACACCTATTGTAATTGTATTGATTTTTATTATTATTATTATTATTATTATTCTTCTGCCGTAAAAGCGATCGTGCAGACCAAACCGTAAATGCTAGAGACTTCAAACTTTGTCAACAGGTAGTCCAAAAATCGAGGAGAGGTTATCAAATTATGAGCCAGATTGGCCCATAGGTGGCGCTATAGCAACCAAAAGCGCGAAAGGGCTCATAACTCCTAAACCGTTGCTCCTAAGGGTCAAGTGTCTTATATCATTGGAAAGCTGAGACCATGACGAACAAAACGTATATCTCCGAATTCATTTCCGGTATGCAAATTTTCCCGCCATTTTGAATTTTGTCGAAAATCTACTTTTGCAAACTAGTCCCTGGTTTTTTGACCAATCGGAACCAAACCAGTGCAGAAATGTTCTCTGGAGACAGAATATCAATATTCATTGAAAAAAAGTTGAAATTTCGATTCATGTTTGCTAAAGGGCGTCAAAATGGACGTTCAGGGCGGAGCCTATTTTACTAATAAGGCTATAACTCAAGAAGGAAATGAGATATCTTTACCAAACTTGGTACACATATTTATGGGCTCAGTCCTTGGTCACGTTAAAAAGATTGCGACGATTGGCCACATGGTGGCGCTATAACATGAAAAAAACATAAAAAGGGGTATAACCACCTGACCGTTAGTCTTATTGACTTGAAAATGGGAAAGCAGTGTCTTGGTCCAAGGCCCCATGTACGTCTATGAGAACATCGGCGTATCTCAAAAAACATGGCCGTTATCGGCCAATGAAGTTTGAGCACCTATAAGACAAGGTTAACGGAGGCTGATCGGAACAAAACTTGATGGGCATGTTTGACTCCTGGCCCTAGAGGTCTGTAAGAATTTTGAAAGAAATCGGCCACTAGTTGGCGCTAAAGATTTGTATGGCTCTGTAATCACGTGGTGTGGCACCCATCCACAAAATATGCATATCATGTGATAGATCTCCTAATACTGAACAACTTTGCCTCTAGAACCATTGCTGTCAGTCAAATCATTAATTCAATATTTGCAATTATGTTAAATACCTACTTTTGCGAACTAGTCCCTAGATTTTTGCCCAATCGGAACCAAACCAGTGCCCAAATGTTCTCTGTAGTCTGAATATCAATATTCATTGAGAAAAAGTTGAAATTTCGATTTACGGTTGCTAAGGGGTAGAAAAAGAATGTTGTAGGCGGAGCCTATTTTACTAAAAAGGCTATAACTTAAGAAGGAAATGAGATATCTTCACCAAACTTGGTACACATGTGTATGGGCTCATTTTTTGGTCTCGATAAAAAAAATCGCGACATTTGACCAGTTGGTGGCGCTATAATGTGAAAAAAACAACGACCACTAGTCCGATTGACCTGAAATTTGGTATGCAGTGTCTTGGCCCAAGGTACTATATAAGTCTATGAGGACATTGGTGTATCTCAAAAAACATGGCCGCCATCAGCCAATGAATTTTGAGCACCTATTAGATGGGGCTAACGGAGGTCGACCGGAACGAAACTCAGTGGGCATGTTTGACTCATGGTCCTAGAGGTCTGTAAGAATTTTGAAAGAAATCGGCCACTAGTTGGCGCTAACCCAAAAGGGAAGCTCAAAAATTCACGAAAATTGTTGGGTATATGTGGCATGACATGCTGATGAAGCATGCAAAGTTTTAAAGAGATCGGACTATAGGTGGCGCTTTAACTGTTAAAAAGCTTTAAAAACCATGCATTTCCTATGGTAAATTGCCTATATTGGCTGTGAATGGACTTTTCCATCTATTATTTCAGTGTTTAAAATCTTTCTAAATAAAACTTAATGTCTTTAATGCCTCAGTGCTTAAACGCCCTTAAATGCTTGAACCCCGCTAAATGCTGCTTGCAGCTTTAATTATTATTATTATTCTCCGCTAAAACGCATCGTGCAGCCCAAACCGTAAAGCGTGGAACTTTGAAACTTTGTCAGATGGTAGTCCTCAATTTGGGGAGAACCTCAGAAAGTATGACCCCGATTGGCCAATAGGTGGCGCTACAGCAACCAAATGCGCAAAAAGGGTCATAACTCCTAAACCCTTTGGTCCACAATCAAGTGTCTTATATCGTTGGAAAGCTGAGTCCTTGGCGAACAAAACGTATATCTCCGATTTCATTTCCGTCATGAAAAATTTTCCGCCATTTTGAATTTTGTCGAAAAACTACTTTTGCGAACTAGTCCCTGGATTTTTGACCGATCGAAACCAAACCAGTGGCAAAATGTTCTCTGTAGTCTGAATATCAATATTCATTGAGAAAAAGTTGAAATTTCGATTCACGGTTGCTAAGGGGTGGAAAAAGAATGTTGTGGGCGGAGCCTATTTTACTAAAAAGGCTATAACTCAAGAAGGAAATGAGATATCTTCACCAAACTTGGTACACATGTGTATGGGCTGATTCTTTGGTCTCGATAAAAAAATCGCGACGATTGACCACTTGGTGGCGCTATAATGTTAAAAAAACATGAAAAGGGCTATAACCACGTGACCACTAGTCCGATTGACTTGAAAATTGGTAGGCAGTGTCTTGGTCCAAGGCACCATGTATGTCTATGAGGACATTGGTGTATCTAAAAAAACATGGCCGCCATCGGCCAATGAAGTTTGAGCACCTATTAGATGGGGTTAACAGAGGTCGATCGGAACGAAACTCGGTGGGCATGTTTGACTCATGGTCCTAGAGGTCTGTAAGAATTTTGAAAGAAATCGGCCACTAGTTGGCGCTAACTCAAAAGGGAAGCTCAAAAATTCACGAAAATTGTTGGGTATATGTGGCATAACATGCTGATGAAGCATGCAAAGTTTTAAAGAGATTGGACTATAGGTGGCGCTATAACTGTTAAAAAGCTATAAGAACCATGCATTTCCTATGTTAAATTGCCTATATTGACTGTAAATGGACTTTTCCATCTATTATTTTAGTGTTTAAAATCTTGCTAAATAAAACTTAATGACTTTAATGCCTATGTGCTTAAAAGGCCTTAAAGGCTTGAACCCCGCTAAATGCTGCTTGCAGCTTTAATTATTATTATTATTCTGCCGTAAAACTCATCGTGCAGACCAAACCGTAAGGCCTAGAGACTTGAAACTTTGTCAATAGGTAGTCCAAAAATCGAGGAGAGGTTCTCAAATTATGAGCCAGATTGGCCAATAGGTGGCGCTATAGCGCAAAAAACAAAAAAAAGTCACTATTTTGCTTATATCTCAAAAACCCATTGTCGCACAATCAAGTGTCTTACATCATTGGAATCCTTGGCTCAAACCGAACAAAAAACATAGGAGGTATTTTATTTCCGGTATGCAAATTTTTCCGCCATTTTGAATTTTGTCAAAAACCTACTTTTGCGAACTAGTCCCTGGTTTTTTGACATATCAGAACCAAACCAGTGCCAAAATGTTCTGTCTGGTCTGAATATCAATAATTATCAAAAATATGGTGAAATTTTGACTCATGAACGAAAAGGGGCGTGGAAATGTACATTTAAGGCGGAGCCTATTTTACTAAAGAGGCTATAACTCAAGAAGGAAATGAGATATCTTCACCAAACTTGGTACACATGTGTATGGACTCATTCTGAGGTCACGATAAAAAAAACGTGAAGATTGACCACTTGGTGGCGCTATAATGTGGAAAAAACATGATAATAGCTATAACCACGTGACCGCTAGTCCGATTGACCTGAAAATTGGTATGCCGTGTCTTGGCCCAAGCTACCATGTATGTGTATGAGGACATTGGTGTATCTCAAAAAACATGGCCGTCATAGACCAATGAATTTTGAGCACCTATTAGACAAGGTTAATGGAGGTTGATCAGAACGAAACTCAGTTGGCATGTTTGACTCATGGTCCTAGAGGTTTGTAAGAAATTTGACAGAAATCGGCCACTAGTTGGCGCTAACGAGTTTTATGGCTCTGAAATCACGTGGTGTTGCACATATCCATGAAATATGCATATCATATGATAGATCTCCTCATGCTGAACAACTTTGCCTCTGGAACCATTGCTGTCAATCAAATCATTAATTACATTTTCGTAATTATGTTAAAAACCTACTTTTGCGAACTAGTCCCTGGTTTTTTACCCAATTGGAACCAAACCAGTCTAGGACAATTCTATAGACACTCCAGGTCAATAATTATTGAAAAAAAGTTGAACTTTTGCATTTGGATGGCTATAACAGGGCCATTTAGAAAAGAGGCATGGCAAAATACACTCAAAAGCCTATAAATCCTAAGGGAAAACTCAAAACTTCACGGAAATTATTGGGTATATGTGGCATAACATGTTGAAGACACATGCAAAGTTTTATGGAGATCGGAGTATAGGGGGCGCTATAAGTGTTAAAAAGCTTTGAAAACCATGTATTCCCTATGGTGAATCTCTGTAATCAGGTGGGGTTAAAACAGCCACATAATATGCATATATTATGATAGATCTTCTCATACTGAACAACTTTGCCTCTATAACCAATACTGTCAATCAAATCTTTATTTAAATATTCACAATTATGTTAAAAACCTCGTTTTGCAAACTAGTCCTTGGTTTTTCTTGCCTGATCGGAACCAAACCACAGCAGTATGATTCTCTGGACTGTCCTGATCAATAGTTCAATCAATCAATCAATCAATCAACTTTATTTATATAGCGCTTTTACAATCACGATTGTGTCAAAGCAGCTTCACAGTGTCAAACAGGGTAATATTGCGACAAAATTAGATTTGGCTGTACAGCCGTACTGGAGAAAACAGTGATGTTATCAGCTTATTTTAATTTATCATATAGCGACAATGTTGGCAGATCAGTATTATAGTTTATAGAATTAAATAAGACCTAATTCATATATTTTATTTGTATAATAAGTTGAATAACTTTAATCATATTTTTAGTGTCCCCAACTGAGCAAGCCAAGCCAAAGGCGACAGTTATCAAAAACATGTTGACATTTACACTTTGGGTAGCTATAACAGGATCATTTAGAGAATAGGTGTGGTAAAACATGCTCAAAAGCCTATTAATCCTGAACGAAAACTCAAAACTTCACAAAAATAGGTGGTGTGTGTGTGTGTGTGTGTGTGTGTGTGTGTGTGTGTGTGTGTGTGTGTGTGTGTGTGTGTGTGTCTGTCTGTTTGTCATTCGAGCAAACAGCACTTCCAACATGCTACACATGCTAGCAGTGATTAGCTAAGTGTTAAATCAGGCAAAAAACATAGTAAGAACTCTATAAACATTATAGTAACCATCTGTGACAGCTAACAACTGCCTAGCAACACCATAACAACCATCAAGAACAACCTAGCAACCACCTAGCAACATGTTTATCATGTTAGCAAAGTAAAATAGTAATTTTGTCATACAATTGATTAATATTGTTCTATAATTCATATTTAGACTTTATAAAGTCACTACTATAATATTTATAATCATATTTTGTCAGTTAATCATTTCATTTCACCTGATATCTCTCAAATTCATTCAGTGCTTAAAAACCTTCCATGCAAAAGGCGTCAAATGCTTAAAGACCTTAAATGGCTTGAACCCCGCTAAATGCTGCTCGCAGCTTTAATTATTATTATTATTATTATTATTATTATTATTATTATTATTCTGCCGTAAAAGCGATCGTGCAGACCAAACCGTAAATGCTAGAGACTTCAAACTTTGTCAACAGGTAGTCCAAAAATCGAGGAGAGGTTATCAAATTATGAGCCAGATTGGCCCATAGGTGGCGCTATAGCAACCAAAAGCGCGAAAGGGCTCATAACTCCTAAACCGTTGCTCCTAAGGGTCAAGTGTCTTATATCATTGGAAAGCTGAGACCATGACGAACAAAACGTATATCTCCGATTTCATTTCCGTCATGAAAATTTGTCCGCCATTTTGAATTTTGTCGAAAATCTACTTTTGCGAACTAGTCCCTGGTTTTTTGACCAATCGGAAACAAACCAGTGCAGAAATGTTCTCTGGAGACTGAATATCAATATTCATTGAAAAAAAGTCGAAATTTCGATTCATGTTTGCTAAAGGATGTCAAAATGGACGTTCAGGGCGGAGCCTATTTTACTAATAAGGCTATAACTCAGGAAGGAAATGAGATATCGTCACCAAACTTGGTACACATATTTATGGGCTCAGTCCTTGGTCACGATAAAAAGATCGCGACGATTGGCCACATGGTGGCGCTATAACATGTTAAAAACATAAAAAGGGGTATAATCACCTGACCGTTAGTCTTATTGACTTGAAAATGGGAAAGCAGTGTCTTGGTCCAAGGCCCCATGTATGTCTATGAGAACATCGGCGTATCTCAAAAAACATGGCCGCTATCGGCCAATGAAATTTGAGCACCTATTAGACAAGGTTAACGGAGGCTGATCGGAACAAAACTTGATGGGCATGTTTGACTCATGGCCCTAGAGGTCTGTAAGAATTTTTAAAGAAATCGGCCACTAGTTGGCGCTAAAGATTTGTATGGCTCCGTAATCATGTGGTGTGGCACCCATCCACAAAATATGCATATCATGTGATAGATCTCCTCATACTGAACAACTTTGCCTCTAGAACCATTGCTGTCAGTCAAATCATTAATTCAATATTTGCAATTATGTTAAAAACCTACTTTCGCGAACTAGTCTCTGTTTTTTTGCCCAATGTGAACCAAACCAGTGCCAAAATGTTCTCTGTAGTCTGAATATCAATATTCATTGAGAAAAAGTTGAAATTTCAATTTACGGTTGCTAAGAAGTGGAAAAAGAATGTTGTGGGCGGAGCCTATTTTACTAAAAAGGCTATAACTCAAGAAGGAAATGAGATGTCTTCACCAAACTTGGAACACATGTGTAGGGGCTCAATTATTGGTCTAGATAAAAAAATCGCGACGTTTGACCAGTTGGTGGCGCTATAATGTGAAAAAAACAACGACCGCTTGTCCGATTGACCTGAAAATTGATATGCAGTGTCTTGGCCCAAGTTACTATATAAGTCTATGAGGACATTGGTGTATCTCAAAAAACATGGCCGCCATCAGCCAATGAATTTTGAGCACCTATTAGATGGGGTTAACGGAGGTCGATTGGAACGAAACTCAGTGGACATGTTTGACTCATGGTCCTAGAGGTCTGTAAGAATTTTGAAAGAAATCGGCCACTAGTTGGCGCTAACCCAAAAGGGAAGCTGAAAAATTCACGAAAATTGTTGGGTATATGTGGCATGACATGCTGATGAAGCCTGCAAAGTTTTAAAAAGATCGGACTATAAGTGGCGCTATAACTGTTAAAAAGCTTTAAAAACCATGCATTTCCTATGGTAAATTGCCTATATTGGCTGTGAATGGACTTTTCCATCTATTATTTCAGTGTTTAAAATCTTGCTAAATAAAATGTAATGTCTTTAATGCCTATGTGCTTAAAAGCCCTTAAATGCTTGAACCCCGCTCAAATGCTGCTTGCAGCTTTAATTATTATTATTATTATTATTATTATTATTATTATTATTCAGCCGAAAAACGCATCGTGCAGACCAAACTGTAAGGGCTAGAGACTTGAAACTTGGCCAATAGGTAGTACAAAAATCGAGGAGAGGTTATCAAATTATGAGCCAGATTGGCCCATAGGTGGCGCTATAGCAACCAAAAGCGCGAAATGGCTCATAACTCCTAAACCGTTTGGTCCACACTCAAGTGTCTTATATCATTGGAAAGCTGAGACCTTGGCGAACAAAACGTATATCTCCGATTTCATTTCCGTCATGAAAATTTTTCCGCCATTTTGAATTTTGTCGACAACCTACTTTTGCAAACTAGTCCCTGAGTTTTTGACCGATCGGAACCAAACCAGTGCCAAAATGTTGTCTGTAGTCTGCATATCAATAATCTTTGAAAAAAAGTTGAAATTTCGATTCACGGAAGATAAGGGGATCAAAATGGACGCTCAGGGCGGAGCCTATTTTACTAAAGAGGCTATAACTCCAGCAGGAAATGAGATATCTTCACCAAACTTGGTACACATGTGTATGGGCTCAATTTGAGGTCACGATAAAAAAATCGCGACGATTGGCCACTTGGTGGCGCTATAATGTGAAAAAATCATGAAAATGGCTATAACCACGCGATTGCTAGTCCGATTGACCTGAAAATTGGTATGCAGTGTCTTGGCCCAAGGCCCCATGTATGTCTATGAGAACATTGGCGTATCTCAAAAAACATGGCCGCCATCGGCCAATGAATTTGAGCATCTATTAGACAAGGTTATCGGAGGCCGATCGGAACGAAACTCAGTGGGCATGTTTGACTCATGGTCCTAGAGGTCTGTAAGAATTTTGAAAGAAATCGGCCACTAGTTGGCGCTAACGAGTTTTATGGCTCTGTAATCGCGTGGTGTTGCACATATCCACAAAATATGCATATCATATGATAGATCTCCTCATGCTGAACAACTTTGCCTCTAGAACCATTGCTGTCAATCAAATCATTAATTCAATTTCCGTAATTATGTTGAAAACCTACTTTTGCGAACTAGTCCCTGGTTTTTTGCCCGATCGGAACCAAACCAGTCTAGGATAATTCTCTGGACTCTCTAGATCAATAATCTTTGAAAAAAAGTTGAACTTTTACATTTGGATGGCTATACCAGGGCCATTTTAAAAAGAGGCGTGGCAATATACACTCAAAAGCCTATAAATCCTAAGGTAAAACTCAAAACTTCACGAAAATTGTTGGGTATATGTGGCTTACCATGCTGATGAAGCATGCAAAGTTTTAAAGAGATCGGACTATAGGTGGCGCTATAACTGTTAAAAAGCTTTAAAAACCATGCATTTCCTATGGTAAATTGCCTATATTGGCTGTAAATGGACTTTTCCATCTATTATTTCAGTGTTTAAAATCTTGCTAAATAAAACTTAATGTCTTTAATTAGGGGTTCAAGCACGAAGTGCTGAACACCTATTGTATTTGTACTGATTTTTAGGGGTTCAAGCACGAAGTGCTGAACACCTATTGTATTTGTGCTGATTTTTATTATTATTATTATTATTATTATTATTATTCTGCCGTAAAACTCATCGTGCAGACCAAACCGTAAGGGCTAGAGACTTGAAACTTTGTCAATAGGTAGTCCAAAAATCGAGGAAAGGTTATCAAATTATGAGCCAGATTGGCCAATAGGTGGCGCTATAGCAATCAATTGCGCAAAAGGGCTCATAACTCCTAAACCGTTTGGTCCACACTCAAGTGTCTTATATCATTGGAAAGCTGAGACCTTGGCGAACAAAACGTATATCTCCGATTTCATTTCCGTCATGAAAATTTTTCCGCCATTTTGAATTTTGTCAAAAACCTACTTTTGCGAACTAGTCCCTGGTTTTTTGACATATCGGAACCAAACCAGTGCCAAAATGTTCTGTCTAGTCTGAGTATCAATAATTATCAAAAAAAAGTTGATATTTTGAATCATGAACGAAAAGGGGCGTGGAAATGTACATTTAAGGCGGAGCCTATTTTACTAAAGAGGCTATAACTCCAGCAAGAAATGAGATATATTCACCAAACTTGGTACACATGTTTATGGGCTCATTCTTTGGTCACGATAAAAAAATCGCGACGATTGGCCACTTGGTGGCGCTATAACATGGAAAAAACACAAAAAGGGTTATAACCACGCGACCGCTAGTCCGATTGACTTGAAAATTGGTAAGCAGTGTCTTGGCCCAAGGTACCATGTATGTCTATGAGAACATTGGCGTATCTCAAAAAACATGGCCGCCATCGGCCAATGAAATTTGAGCACCTATTAGACAGGGTTAACGGAGGTTGATCAGAACGAAACTCAGTAGGCATGTTTGACTCATGGTCCTAGAGGTCTGTAAGAATTTTGAAAGAAATCGGCCACTAGTTGGCACTAACGAATTTTATGGCTCTGTAATCGCGTGGCGTTGCACACATCGGCAAAATATGCATATCATATGATAGATCTCCTCATGTTGAACAACTTTGCCTCTAGAACCATTGCTGTCAATCAAATCGTTAAATAAATATTTGTAATTATGTTAAAAACCTACTTTTGCGAACTAGTCCCTGGTTTTTTGCCCAATCAGAACCAAACCAGTCTAGGATAATTCTCTGGACTCTCTAGATAAATAATTATCAAAAAAAAGTTGATTTTTTGCATTTGGATGGCTATAACAGGACCATTTAGAAAAGAGGTGTGGCAAAATACACTCAAAAGCCTATAAATCCTAAGGGAAAACTCAAAACTTCACGAAAATTGTTCGGTATATGTGGCATAACATGTTGAAGACACATGCAAAGTTTTATGGAGATCGGAGTATAGGGGGCGCTATAAGTGTTAAAAAGCTTTGAAAACCATGTATTCCCTATGATGAATTGCCTGTAAATTGTATTTTCCATCTCTGTAATCAGGTGGGGTTAAAACAGCCACATAATATGCATATATTATGATAGATCTTCTCATACTGAACTACTTTGCCTCTATAACCAATACTGTCAATCAAATCTTTATTTAAATATTCACATTTATGTTAAAAACCTTGTTTTGCAAACTAGTCCTAGGTTTTTTGCCTGATCGGAACCAAACCACAGCAGTATGATTTTCTGCACTCTCCTGATCAATTCATATTTAGACTTTATAAAGTCACTATTATAATATTTAAAATCACATTTTGTCAGTTTATCACTTCATTTCACCTGATATCTCTCAAATTCATTCAGTGCTTAAAAACCTTTCATGCAAAAGGCGTCAAATGCTTAAAGACCTTAAATGGCTTGAACCCCGCTAAATGCTGCTCGCAGCTTTAATTATTATTATTATTATTATTATTATTATTATTATTATTCAGCCGAAAAACGCATCGTGCAGACCAAACTGTAAGGGCTAGAGACTTGAAACTTGGCCAATAGGTAGTACAAAAATCGAGGAGAGGTTATCAAATTATGAGCCAGATTGGCCCATAGGTGGCGCTATAGCAACCAAAAGCGCGAAAGAGCTCATAACTCCTAAACCGTTGCTCCTAAGGGTCAAGTGTCTTATATCATTGGAAAGCTGAGACCATGACGAACAAAACGTATATCTCCGATTTCATTTCCGTCATTAAAAATTTTCCGCCATTTTGAATTTTGTCAAAAACCTACTTTTGCGAACTAGTCCCTGGTTTTTTGACCGATCGGAACCAAACCAGTGCCAAAATGTTGTCTGTAGTCTCAATATTAATATTCATTGAGAAAAAGTTGAAATTTCGATTCACGAAAGATAAGTGGATTCAAAATGGACGCTCAGGGCGGAGCCTATTTTACTAAAAAAACTATAACTCAAAAATGAAATGAGATATCTTCACCAAACTTGGATCACATGTGTATGGGATCATTTTTTGGTCTCGATAAAAAAATCGCGACGATTGACCACTTGGTGGCGCTATAATGTGAAAAAAACATGAAAATAGCTATAACCACACGACCGCTAGTCCGATTGACCTGAAAATTGGTATGCAGTGTCTTGGCCCAAGGTACCATGTATGTCTATGAGGACATTGAAGTATCTCAAAAAATATGGCCGCTATCGGCCAATGAAATTTGAGCACCTATAAGACAAGGGTAACGAAGGCTGATCGGAACAAAACTTGATTGGCATGTTTGACTCATGGCCTTAGAGGTCTGTAAGAATTTTGAAAGAAATCAGCCACTAGTTGGCGCTAACGAGTTTTATGGCTCTGTAATCACGTGGTGTGGCACCCATCCACAAAATATGCATATCACCTGATAGATCTCCTCATGTTGAACAACTTTGCCTCTAGAACTATTGCTGTCAATCATATCATTAATTAAATATTTGCAACTATGTTAAAAACATACTTTTGCAAACTAGTCCCTGGTTTTTTCCCCGATCGGAACCAAACCAATCTAGGACAATTCTCTAGACGCTCTAGATAAATATTCATTGAAAAAAAGTTGAACTTTTGAATTTGGATGACTATAACAGGGTCATTTAAAAAGAGGGGGCCTGGCAAAGCATGCTCAAAAACCTATTAATCCTGAATGAAAACTACAAACTTCACAAAAATAGGTGGGCACGTGCAGAATATTACTCTAAAGAAGCATGAAAAATTTCATGGAGATCGGGCAATATATGCCTCTATAAAAGTGAGAAATGTGATGAGGTACCATTGCTTTAAATGGTGTGTTCCCAAAAATTGCTATAATAAACGGCCACCAGAGGGCAGCAGAAGACCACTCATTGGTTCATTCTGGTCAGTAAGCCAGTTTAGAAAATCATTATAACTACATTGCAAATGACATTTTGACAATGTTGACCAATTAATTTGTTCATACTAGAACGTGGTAAATCACAATAGAATCATAGTAAATCATACTACAATGTGGTAAATTGTGGTAAATCATGGTAAACTATGGTAAATCACTATAGAATCATAGTAAATCATACTAGAACGTGGTAAATCATGGTAAACCATGCCAGAACATGGTAAATCGTGTTAAACTATGGTAAACCATGCTAGAATCATGGTAAATCATACTAGAACATGGTAAATCATAGTAATATATGCTAGAATCATGGTAAATCATTCTAGAACGTGGTAAATCATGGTAAACTATGGTAAATCACAATAGAATCATGGTAAATCATAATAAAACATGGTAAATCATGGTAATATATGCTAGAATCATGGTAAATCATAATACAACGTGGTAAATCATGGTAAACTATGGTAAATCACGGTAAACCATGCTAGAACATGGTAAATCATGGTAAAATATGCTAGAATCATGGTAAATTATAATACACCATGGTAAACTATTGTAAATCACAATAAAATCATGGTAAATCATGGTAAACTATGGTAAATCACAATAGAATCATGGTATATCATTCTAGAATGTGGTAAATCATGGTAAACCATGCTAGAACATGGTAAATCATGGTAATATATGCTAGAATCATGGTAAATCATAATACAACGTGGTAAATTATGGTAAACTATGGTAAATCACAATAGAATCATGGTACATCATTCTAGAACGTGGTAAATCATGTTAAACTATGGTAAATCACAATAGAATCATAGTAAATCATACTAAAACGTGGTAAATCATGGTAAACCATGCTAGAACATGGTAAAATATGCTAGAATCATGGTAAATCATAATACAACATGGTAAACTATGGTAAATCACAATAAAATCATGGTAAATCATACTAGATTGTGGTAAACTATAGTAAATCACAAAATAATCATGGTTAATCATACTAGAATGTGGTAAATTGTGGTAAACTATGGTAAATCATAATAGAATCATGGTAAATGAAACTGAGCCAATGAATGTTTCTCTGCTGCCACCCTACTGGTTAAATTAGTCATTTTGTTCTATAATTCATATTTAGACTTTGTAAAGTCACTATTATAACATTTAAAAATCACATTTTGTCAGTTTATCACTTCATTTCACCTGATATCTCTCAAATTCATTCAGTGCTTAAAAACCTTTCATGCAAAAGGCGTCAAATGCTTTAAATACCTACTTTTGCGAACTAGTCTCTGTTTTTTTGCCCAATCGGAACCAAACCAGTGCCAAAATGTTCTCTGTAGTCTGAATATCAATATTCATTGAGAAAAGTAGAAATTTCGATTTACGGTTGCTAAGGGGTGGAAAAAGAATGTTGTGGGCGGAGCCTATTTTACTAAAAAGGCTATAACTCAAGAAGGAAATGAGATATCTTCACCAAACTTGGTACACATGTGTATGGGCTCATTTTTTGGTCTCGATAAAAAAATCGCGACATTTGACCAGTTGGTGGCGCTATAATGTGAAAAAAACAACGACCGCTAGTCCGATTGACCTGAAAATTGGTATGCAGTGTCTTGGCCCAAGTTACTATATAAGTCTATGAGGACATTGGTGTATCTCAAAAAACATGGCCGCCATCAGCCAATTAATTTTGAGCACCTATTAGATGGGGTTAACGGAGGTCGATCGGAACGAAACTCGGTGGGCATGTTTGACTCATGGTCCTAGAGGTCTGTAAGAATTTTGAAAGAAATCGGCCACTAGTTGGCGCTAACCAAAAAGGGAAGCTCAAAAATTCACGAAAATTGTTGGGTATATGTGGCATGACATGCTGATGAAGCATGCAAAGTTTTAAAGAGATCGGACTATAGGTATAACTGTTAAAAAGCTTTAAAAACCATGCATTTCCTATGGTAAATTGCCTATATTGGCTGTGAATGGACTTTTCCATCTATTATTTCAGTGTTTAAAATCTTGCTAAATAAAACTTAATGTCTTTAATGCCTATGTGCTTTAAAGGCCTTAAAGGCTTGAACCCCGCTAAATGCTGCTTGTTATTAGGGGTTCAAGCACGAAGTGCTTGAAAACCTATTGTAATTGTAAGGATTTTTATTATTATTATTTTTCTTCTCCCCTAAAACGCATCGTGCAGCCCAAACCGTAAGTGCTAGAGACTTGAAACTTTGCCAAAAGGTAGTCCAAAAATCGAGGAGAGGTTATCAAAGTATGAGCCCTATTGGCCAATAGGTGGCGCTATAGCGCAAAAAACAAAAAAAAAATACTTTTTTGCTTATATCTCGAAAACCCATTGTCGCACCTTCAAGTGTCTTACATCATTGGAATCCTTGGCTCAAGCCGAACAAAACGTATATCTCCGATTTTATTTCCGTCATGAAAATTTTTCCGCCATTTTGAATTTTGTCGAAAACCTACTTTTGCAAACTAGTCCCTGGTTTTTTGACCGATCGGAACCAAACCAGTGCCAAAATGTTCAATGTAGTCTAAACATCAATAATTATCGAAAAAAAGTTGAAATTTCGATTCACGGACGATAAGGGGCGTGAAAATGTACACTGAAGGCGGAGCCTATTTTACTAAAAAGACTATAACTCAATAATGAAATGAGATATCTTCACCAAACTTGGTACACATGTGTACGGGCTCAATTTGAGGTCACGATAAAAAAATCGCGACGATTGGCCACTTGGTGGCGCTATAATGTGAAAAAAACCTGCAAATAGCTATAACCATGCGACTGCTACTCTGATTGACCTGAAAATTGGTATGCAGTGTCTTGGCCCAAGGTAGCATGTATGTCTATGAGGATATTGGCGTATCTCAAAAAACATGGCCGCCATAGGCCAATGAAGTTTGAGCACCTATTAGACAAGGTTATCGGAGGCCGATCGGAATGAAACTCGGTGGGCATGTTTGACTCATGGTCCTAGAGGGCTGTAAGAATTTTGAAAGAAATCGGCCACTAGTTGGCGCTAACGAGTTTTATGGCTCTGTAATCACGTAGTGTTGCACACATCCACAAAATATGCATATCATATGATAGATCTCCTCATGCTGAACAACATTGCCTCTGGAACCATTGCTGTCAATCAAATCGTTAATTAAATATTTGCAATTATGTAAAAAACCTACTTTTGCGAACTAGTCCCTGGTTTTTTGCCCGACCGGAACCAAACCAGTCTAGGACAATTCTCTGGACTCTGCAGATAAATAATTATCAAAAAAAGTTGAACTTTTGCATTTGCTTGGCTATAACAGAGCCATTTGGAAAAGAGGCGTGGCAAAATACACTCAAAAGCCTATAAATCCTAAGGGTAAACTCAAAACTTCACGAAAATTGTTGGGTATATGTGGCATAACATGTTAAAGACGCATGCAAAGTTTTATAGAGATTGGACTATAGGTGGCGCTATAACTGTTAAAAAGCTTTAAAAACCACGCATTTCCTATGGTAAATTGCCTATATTGGCTGTGAATGGACTTTTCCATCTATTATTTCAGTGTTTAAAATCTTGCTAAATAAAACTTAATGTCTTTAATGCCTATGTGCTTAAAAGGCCTTAAAGGCTTGAACCCCGCTAAATGCTGCTTGCAGCTTTAATTATTATTATTATTATTATTATTCTCCGCTAAAACGCATCGTGCAGACCAAACCGTAAGAGCTGGAAATTTGAAACTTTGTCAGATGGTAGTACTCATGTTGGGGAGACCCTGAGAAGCTATGACCCCAATTGGCCCATAGGTGGCGCTATAGCAATCAATTGCGAGAAAAGGCTCATAACTCCTAAACCGTTTGGTCCACACTCAAGTGTCATATATCATTGGAAAGCTGAGTCCTTGGCGAACAAAATGTATATCTCAGATTTTATTTCCAGTATGCAAATTTTTCCGCCATTTTGAATTTTATTGAAAACCTACTTTTGCAAACTAGTCCCTGGTTTTTTGACCGATCTGAACCAAACCAGTGTCAAAATGTTCTCTGGTCTCTGTTTATCAATAGTTATCAAAAAAAAGTTGAAATTTCGATTCATTTATGCTAATTGGCTTCAAAATGGACGTTCAGGGCGGAGCCTATTTTACTAAAAAGGCTATAACTCAAGAAGGAAATGAGATATCGTCACCAAACTTGGTACACATGTATATCGGCTCAATTTGAGGTCACGATAAAAAAATCGCGATGATTGGCCACTTGGTGGCGCTATAATGCGAAAAAAACATGAAAAGGGCTGTAACCACGCGACCGCTAGTCCGATTGACCTGAAAATTGGTATGCAGTGTCTTGGTCCAAGGCCCCATGTACGTCTATGAGGACATTGGCGTATCTCAAAAAACATGGCCGCCATCGGCCAATGAAATTTGAGCACCTATTAGATGGGGTTAACAGAGGCCGATCGGAACGAAACTTGATGGGCATGTTTGACTCATGGTCCTAGAGGTCTGTAAGAATTTTGAAAGAAATCGGCCACTAGTTGGCGCTAACGAGTTTTATGGCTCTGAAATCACGTGTTTTTTCACGCATCCACAAAATATGCATATCATATGATAGATCTCCTCATGCTGAACAAATTTGCCTCTAGAACCATTGCTGTCAATCAAATCATTAATTAAATATTCACAATTATGTTAAAAACGTACTTTTGCAAACTAGTCCCTGGTTTTTTGACCGATCGGAACCAAACCAGTGTCAAAATGTTCTCTGGTCTCTGTTTATCAATAGTTATTGAAAAAAAGTTGAAATTTCAATTCATTTTTGCTAATTGGCTTCAAAATGGACGTTCAGGATGGAGCCTATTTTACTAAAAAGGCTATAACTCAAGAAGGAAATGAGATATCGTCACCAAACTTGGTACACATGTATATCGGCTCAATTTGAGGTCACAATAAAAATATTGCAACGATTGGCCACTTGGTGGCGCTATAATGTGAAAAAAAACATGAAAAGGGCTATAACCACGCGATCGCTAGTCAAATTAACCTGAAAATTGGTATGCAGACATTGGCGTATCTCAAAAAACATGGCCGCCATCGGCCAATGAAATTTGAGCACCTATTAGACAAGGTTAACAGAGGCCGATCGGAACGAAATTTGGTGGGCATGTTTGACTCATGGTTCTAGAGGTCTGTAAGATTTTTGAAAGAAATCGGCCACTAGTTGGCGCTAACTCAAAAGGGAAGCTCAAAAATTCACGAAAATTGTTGGGTATATGTAGCATGACATGCTGATGAAGCATGAAAAGTTTTAAAGAGATCGGACTATAGGTGGCGCTATAACTGTTAAAAAGCTATAAAAACCATGCATTTTTTATGGTAAATTGCCTATATTGGCTGTAAATGGACTTTTCCATCTATTATTTCAGTGTTTAAAATCTTGTTAAATAAAACTTAATGTCTTTAATGCCTATGTGCTTAAAAGGCCTTAAACGCTTGAACCCCGCTAAATGCTGCTTGCAGCTTTAATTATTATTATTATTATTATTATTCTCCGATAAAACGCATCGTGCAGACCAAACCGTAAGGGCTAGAGACTTGAAACTTTACCCGAAGGTAGTCCAAAAATCGAGGAGAGGTTATCAAATTATGAGCCAGATTGGCCTATAGGTGGCGCTATAGCAATCAATTGCGAGAAAGGGCTCATAACTCCTAAACCGTTTGGTCCACACTCAAGTGTCTTATATCATTGGAAAGCTGAGTCCTTGGCGAACAAAACGTATATCTCCGATTTTATTTCCGTCATGAAAATTTTTCCGCCATTTTGAATTTTGTTGAAAATCTACTTTTGAGAACTAGTCCCTGGTTTTTTGACCGATCGGAACCAAACCAAGGTCAAAATGTTCTCTGGTGTCTAATTATCAATAGTTATCAAAAAAAAATTGAAATTTCGATTCATTTTTGCTAAAGGGCTTCAAAATGGACGTTCAGGGCGGAGCCTATTTTACTAAAAAGGCTATAACTCAAGAAGGAAATGAGATATCTTCACCAAACTTGGTACACATGTGTATGGGCTCAGTCTTTGGTCACGATAAAAATATCGCGACAATTGGCCACTTGGTGGCGCTATAACATGAAAAAAACTCAAAAACGGCTATAACCACACGACCGCTAGTCCGATTGACTTGAAAATTGGTATGCGGTGTCGTGGCCCAAGGTACCATGTATGTCTATGAGGACATTGGCGTATCTCAAAAAACATGGCCACCATAGGCCAATGAAATTTGAGCACCTATTATGTTTATGGCTCTGTAATCACGTGGTGTTGCATACATCTGCAAAAAATGCATATCATATTATAGATCTCCTCATGTTGAACAACTTTGCCTCTAGGGCCATTGCTGTCAATCAAATCGTTAATTAAATATTCGTAATTATGTTAAAAACCTACTTTTGTGAACTTGACCCTGTTTTTTTGCCTGATCAGAACCAAACAAGTCTAGGACAGTTGTCTGGACTCTCTAGATCAATAACTATCAAAAAAAGTTGAACTTTTGCATTTGGATGGCTATAACAGGGCCATTTAAAAAAGAGGCGTGGCAAAATACACTCAAATGCCTATAAATCCTAAGGGGAAACTCAAAACTTCACGAAAATCGTTGGGCACATGTGGCATAACATGCTGATGAAGCATGCAATGTTTTAAAGAGATCGGACTATAGGTGGCGCTATAACTGTGAAAAAGCTATAAAAACCATGCATTTCCTATGGTAAATTGCCTATATTGGCTGTAAATGGACTTTTCCATCTATTATTTTAGTGTTTAAAACCTTGCTAAATAAAACTTAGTGTCTTTAATGCCTATGTGCTTAAAAGGCCTTAAAGGCTTGAACCCCGCTAAATGCTGCTTGCAGCTTTAATTATTATTATTATTATTATTATTATTAGGGGTTCAAGCACGAAGTGCTGAACACCTATTGTATTTGTGCTGATTTTTATTATTATTATTATTATTATTATTATTATTCTGCCGTAAAACTCATCGTGCAGACCAAACCGTAAGGCCTAGAGACTTGAAACTTTGTCAATAGGTAGTCCAAAAATCGAGGAAAGGTTATCAAATTATGAGCCAGATTGGCCAATAGGTGGCGCTATAGCAATCAATTGCGCAAAAGGGCTCATAACTCCTAAACCGTTTGGTCCACACTCAAGTGTCTTATATCATTGGAAAGCTGAGACCTTGTCGAACAAAACGTATATCTCCGATTTCATTTCCGTCATGAAAATTTTTCCGCCATTTTGAATTTTGTCAAAAACCTACTTTTGCGAACTAGTCCCTGGTTTTTTGACATATCGGAACCAAACCAGTGCCAAAATGTTCTGTCTAGTCTGAGTATCAATAATTATCAAAAAAAAGTTGATATTTTGAATCATGAACGAAAAGGGGCGTGGAAATGTACATTTAAGGCGGAGCCTATTTTACTAAAGAGGCTATAACTCCAGCAAGAAATGAGATATATTCACCAAACTTGGTACACATGTTTATGGGCTCATTCTTTGGTCACGATAAAAAAATCGCGACGATTGGCCACTTGGTGGCGCTATAACATGGAAAAAACACAAAAAGGGTTATAACCACGCGACCGCTAGTCCGATTGACTTGAAAATTGGTAAGCAGTGTCTTGGCCCAAGGTACCATGTATGTCTATGAGAACATTGGCGTATCTCAAAAAACATGGCCGCCATCGGCCAATGAAATTTGAGCACCTATTAGACAGGGTTAACGGAGGTTGATCAGAACGAAACTCAGTAGGCATGTTTGACTCATGGTCCTAGAGGTCTGTAAGAATTTTGAAAGAAATCGGCCACTAGTTGGCACTAACGAATTTTATGGCTCTGTAATCGCGTGGCGTTGCACACATCGGCAAAATATGCATATCATATGATAGATCTCCTCATGTTGAACAACTTTGCCTCTAGAACCATTGCTGTCAATCAAATCGTTAAATAAATATTTGTAATTATGTTAAAAACCTACTTTTGCGAACTAGTCCCTGGTTTTTTGCCCAATCAGAACCAAACCAGTCTAGGATAATTCTCTGGACTCTCTAGATAAATAATTATCAAAAAAAAGTTGATTTTTTGCATTTGGATGGCTATAACAGGACCATTTAGAAAAGAGGTGTGGCAAAATACACTCAAAAGCCTATAAATCCTAAGGGAAAACTCAAAACTTCACGAAAATTGTTCGGTATATGTGGCATAACATGTTGAAGACACATGCAAAGTTTTATGGAGATCGGAGTATAGGGGGCGCTATAAGTGTTAAAAAGCTTTGAAAACCATGTATTCCCTATGATGAATTGCCTGTAAATTGTATTTTCCATCTCTGTAATCAGGTGGGGTTAAAACAGCCACATAATATGCATATATTATGATAGATCTTCTCATACTGAACTACTTTGCCTCTATAACCAATACTGTCAATCAAATCTTTATTTAAATATTCACATTTATGTTAAAAACCTTGTTTTGCAAACTAGTCCTAGGTTTTTTGCCTGATCGGAACCAAACCACAGCAGTATGATTTTCTGCACTCTCCTGATCAATTCATATTTAGACTTTATAAAGTCACTATTATAATATTTAAAATCACATTTTGTCAGTTTATCACTTCATTTCACCTGATATCTCTCAAATTCATTCAGTGCTTAAAAACCTTTCATGCAAAAGGCGTCAAATGCTTAAAGACCTTAAATGGCTTGAACCCCGCTAAATGCTGCTCGCAGCTTTAATTATTATTATTATTATTATTATTCAGCCGAAAAACTCATTGTGCAGACCAAACTGTAAGGGCTAGAGACTTGAAACTTGGCCAATAGGTAGTACAAAAATCGAGGAAAGGTTATCAAATTATGAGCCAGATTGGCCTATAGGTGGCGCTATAGCAATCAATTGCGCGAAATGGCTCATAACTCCTAAACCGTTTGGTCCACACTCAAGTGTCTTATATCATTGGAAAGCTGAGACCTTGGCGAACAAAATGTATATCTCCGATTTCATTTCCGTCATGAAAATTTTTCCGCCATTTTGAATTTTGTTGAAAACCTACTTTTGCGAACTAGTCCCTGAGTTTTTGACCGATTGGAACCAACCCAGTGCCAAAATGTTGTCTGTAGTCTGTATATCAATAATCTTTGAAAAAAAGTTGAAATTTCGATTCACGGAAGATAAGGGGATCAAAATGGACGCTCAGGGCGGAGCCTATTTTACTAAAAAGACTATAACTCAAAAATGAAATGAGATATCTTCACCAAACTTGGTACACATATGTATGGGCTCAATTTGAGGTCACGATAAAAAAATCGCGACGATTGGCCCCTTGGTGGCGCTATAATGTGAAAAAATCATGAAAATGGCTATAACCACGTGATTGCTAGTCCGATTGACCTGAAAATTGGTATGCAGTGTCTTGGCCCAAGGCCCCATGTATGTCTATGAGAACATTGGCGTATCTCAAAAAACATGGCCGCCATCGGCCAATGAATTTGAGCATCTATTAGACAAGGTTATCGGAGGCCGATCGGAACGAAACTCAGTGGGCATGTTTGACTCATGGTCCTAGAGGTCTGTAAAAATTTTGAAAGAAATCGGCCACTAGTTGGCGCTAACGAGTTTTATGGCTCTGTAATCGCGTGGTGTTGCACACATCCACAAAATATGCATATCATATGATAGATCTCCTCATGCTGAACAACTTTGCCTCTAGAACCATTGCTGTCAATCAAATCATTAATTCAATTTCCGTAATTATGTTGAAAACCTACTTTTGCGAACTAGTCCCTGGTTTTTTGCCCGATCGGAACCAAACCAGTCTAGGATAATTCTCTGGACTCTCTAGATCAATAATCTTTGAAAAAAAGTTGAACTTTTACATTTGGATGGCTATACCAGGGCCATTTTAAAAAGAGGCGTGGCAAAATACACTCAAAAGCCTATAAATCCTAAAGTAAAACTCAAAAATTCACGAAAATTGTTGGG
Organism: Pseudorasbora parva; assembly: GCF_024679245.1. NCBI lineage: Eukaryota > Metazoa > Chordata > Actinopteri > Cypriniformes > Gobionidae > Pseudorasbora > Pseudorasbora parva. Next base: position 35,176,271 of record NC_090189.1, read on the forward strand.
TACATGTGGCATACCATGCTGATGAAGCATGCAATGTTTTAAAGAGATTGGACTATAGGTGGCGCTATAACTGTTAAAAAGCTTTAAAAAACATGCATTTCCTATGGTAAATTGCCTATATTGGCTGTAAATGGACTTTTCCATCTATTATTTCAGTGTTTAAAATCTTGCTAAATAAAACTTAATGTCTTTAATGCCTATGTGCTTAAAAGGCCTTAAAGGCTTGAACCCCGTTAAATGCTGCTTGCAGCTTTAATTATTAGGGGTTCAAGCACGAAGTGCTGAACACCTATTGTATTTGTGCTGATTTTTAGGGGTTCAAGCACGAAGTGCTGAACACCTATTGTATTTGTGCTGATTTTTATTATTATTAGGGGTTCAAGCCTGAAGGGCTGAAACCCTATTGTTATTGTTAATTTTCCCATGATGCATCATTCTCCATCTAAAACTGATCGGGCAGACCAAACCGTAAGTCGCAGAGACTTGAAACTTTCAGGGCTGGTGGTACTCACACCGACTACCTACGCCACCGAGGCACGCCCCTATCGGCCTGACGGGGGCGCTATAGCGAGCAAAAGTACGAAACGGCTCTTAACTCCTTAACCGTTAGGCGTGGGCTCAAGTGTCTTATATCGTTGGAATCCTTGGCTCGGGACGGACAAAACGTATGCCTCGGATTGCCTCGTCACCCTGGGAAAAATTTCGGGAATTTTGGCATTTTCCAAAAACCTACTTTTGCGAACTAGTCCTAGGTTTTTGGCCCGACCGGAACCAAACCAGCGCAGCCAGATTCTCTGGAGTCTGAATGTCAATAATTATTAAAAAAAAGTGCAAATTTGGGTTCACGGTCCCTAAGGGCCGCCAAAACGTTTGAGGTGGGAGGGGCCCCTTTTACTCAATTGGCTATTACTCGTCAACGGAACGAGATATTTTCACCAAACTCAGCACGCCTATGTAAGAGCTCACTCTGTGGCTGCGTGAAAAAGGACACGGCGGACCGCCACTCGGTGGCGCTATAGCAACTAAAAAGCTGTCAAAATGATGCATTTCTATGGAAAATCCCATTCAATGGCTGAAAGCGGCCCTCTTCCTGCCTGATTTGCATACAGCGTCACCAAATCAAGCGTGCGCATGCGTCACGTGATCCTAAAGAAGCTGGCAGACTTTAATGGTGCTTCAACTCTTATAAAGGGGGAAAATGCTCCATATTGTTCTGTGCAAAACGACCTTTAAATGACCGAAAAAGGGTCTGCTCTGCGCAAAACTTCACCAAATCGGCTGAGGACGTGCGCCATATTATCCCAAAGAAGCGTGCAAACTTTTACGGAGATCGGGCCATCGGCAGAGGTTTTACAGTTTTAAAGGTTAAAAAAAGCACCACATTCGCATGATAAATGAGCTGAAAATATGAAAATCGACATTTTTCCCCCCCGATGGGCATGTCAAAACGCTTGATAAAGTTTTTGTAACCAGCAGCCCGAAAATCAAGTTCTCAGACCCTATCGTTGTTTTTTTATAGGCTTTTTAAGGCTCTTTTTATGCCCTTTATTATTAGGGGTTCAAGCCTGAAGGGCTGAAACCCTATTGTTATTGTTAATTTTCCCATGATGCATCATTCTCCATCTAAAACTGATCGGGCAGACCAAACCGTAAGTCGCAGAGACTTGAAACTTTCAGGGCTGGTGGTACTCACACCGACTACCTACGCCACCGAGGCACGCCCCTATCGGCCTGACGGGGGCGCTATAGCGAGCAAAAGTACGAAACGGCTCTTAACTCCTTAACCGTTAGGCGTGGGCTCAAGTGTCTTATATCGTTGGAATCCTTGGCTCGGGACGGACAAAACGTATGCCTCGGATTGCCTCGCCCTTCAGGCGCCAATTTCGAGATATTTTGGGTTTTTTGAAAAACCTACTTTTGTAAACTTCTCCCACATATTTTCCCTGATTGGAACCAAACCACTGTAGAAATGTTCTTTGGAGAGAGACTTTTAATAATTATGAAAAAAATTCAATTTTCCAATTCATGGTCGCTAAGCGGAACCAAAATGTTCAACTGGTCGGGGGCCACTTTTACGAAAATTACTATAACTTGTGAATGGAAAGAGATATTTTCGCAAAAGTTGGGTCACATGTCTATGAGCTCATACTTCGGTCACTTGATAAAAATTGTGATGATTGTCCACTTGGTGGCGCTATAACATGAAAAAAACACAAAAACGGTTATAACCACACGACGACTAGTCCGATTGACTTGAAAATTGGTGTGCGGTGTCTTGGCCCAAGCTACCATTTAGACCTATGAGGACATTGGCGTATCTCAAAAAACATGGCCGCCATAGGCCAATGAAATTTGAGCACCTATTATGTTTATGGGTCTGTAATCACGTGGTGTTGCACACATCCGCAAAATATTGCATATCATATGACAGTTCTCCTCATGTTGAACAACTTTGCCTCTTGGGCCATTGCTGTCAATCAAATCGTTAATTAAATATTTGTAATTATGTCAAAAACCTACTTTTGTGAACTTGTCCCTGTTTTTTTGCCCAATCAGAACCAAACCAGTCTAGGACATTTCTTTGGACTCTTTAGATCAATAACTATCAAAAAAAGTTGAACTTTTGCATTTAAATGGCTATAACAGGGCCATTTCAAAAAGAGGCGTGGCAAAATACACTCAAAAGCCTATAAATCCTAAGGGGAAACTCAAAACTTCACGAAAATTGTTGGGTATATATGGCATAACATGCTGATGAAGCATGCAATGTTTTTAAAGAGATCTATAACTGTAACTGTGAAAAAGCTTTAAAAACCATACATTTCCTACACTGAAAAAAATTTGGAGTGACATTTACTTAAAAAAAGCTAGGCAACTTTTTCCACACAAAAAGTGCTTGTAATATTTACTCGGGCTATTCTAAGTAATATTTACTTACTAGAACCACTTATTTTTTATGTAAAATACACAAGTAAATTGTACTGGCAATACTCATCTATAGATTGTAATTTTCACTCAGATTACCATTGCATCCAATTACAAACCCAAGTGAACATTGCTGATATTTCTGAGTTTTGCATGATGCCCCCAGAATGCATTGTGGCAGGAAGCATGTCACCATTGTTGAGATTCTTAGGCTGAATCTTGATATCTGTGTGTGAGAAAAGCTTGCAGGAGTTCAAAGTGCTTAGTGTACAGTCTGTTATAAAACGTATTTAACTTTTCTGGTTAAAACTGTGATGGATCTTTTCTAGAATAAAACAAGGTTAATAGTATATTGCTCATACTCAGGTATAAGATTGGTGAATTAAGCCACTACACAATGATCTTTGAGCTACAGGAATGTCTTTCCTGTAGCTCAATGAGTAGAGCATGGCGCTAGCAACGCCAAGGTCATGGGTTCGATTCCCAGGGAAAGCAAGACTTGACAAAAATGTAAAATGTGTACCTTGAATACAATGTAAGTCGCTTTGGATAAAAGCGTCTGCCAAATGCATAAATGTAAATGTAAATGATCATATTCTGATCATCAAGCGGCCAAAAGCATCTGATCGTGTTTTCTCTGCTTTTCTTGCCATAACAAACCCAGATACAGCAATGAGAGAAACATTAACATTAAAAAGTAATCAAACTGCCCAACTAAAGAAAACACTAATCGCCATAATGGTGACATAAAAAAACTCTCTTAATTCTCAATAAGAGCTTATGTAGCTTTAGCTATCGTTTTTGTGATTACAACTCACGTTCAGTTAAAAGTCAAAACTTATTGAGAATAAGTCAGCCACATAAAAAGCAACATCCCGAAATGACCATCTCTGCCACCACTGAACAAGTGGGATCTCTGCGAAAAATCTGTGCGCATTTTCAAATGCACTTTGCTTTTCACATTTAAATTTACTTAATATTTTAGGTGCATGTGCTGTGACTATAAAACATTAAATATTATTTATAAATATATGATAAAATTCACTCTTTTTTCTCAGTTAAGTTATTACATGAATAGACTGTACATTTTACTTAAGATATATAGTTCCAACTTAAACTTGATTTTACAACGTAATAATCACATGAATTAATGTAATAGATTTTACCATACCACAAAGTCATTTTTATCAGTGTATGGTAAATTGCCTATATTGGCTGTAAATTGACTTTTCCATCTATTATTTCAGTATAAATAAACTTAATGTCTTTAATGCCTCTGTGCTTAAAAGGCCTTAAAAGCTTGAACCCCGCTAAATGCTGCTTGCAGCTTTAATTATTATTATTATTATTATTATTCTGCCGTAAAACTCATCGTGCAGACCAAACCGTAAATGCTAGAGACTTCAAACTTTGTCAATAGGTAGTCCAAAAATCGAGGAGAGGTTATCAAATTATGAGCCAGATTGGCCAATAGGTGGCGCTACAGCAACCAAAAACGCGAAATGGCTCATAACTCCTAAACCGTTCATCCTAAGGGTCAAGTGTCTTATATCATTGGAAAGCTGAGACCTTGGCGAACAAAACGTATATCTCCGATTTCATTTCCGGTATGCAAATTTTCCCGCCATTTTGAATTTTGTCAAAAACCTACTTTTGCGAACTAGTCCCTGGTTTTTTGACATATCAGAACCAAACCAGTGCCAAAATGTTCTCTCTAGACTGAGTATCAATAATTATCAAAAAAAAGTTGAAATTTTGACTCATGAACGAAAAGGGGCGTGGAAATGTACATTTAAGGCGGAGCCTATTTTACTAAAGAGGCTATAACTCCAGCAAGAAATGAGATATCTTCACCAAACTTGGTTCACATGTTTATGGGCTCAGTTTTTGGTCACGATAAAAAAATCGCGACGATTGGCCACTTGGTGGCGCTATAACATGGAAAAAACACAAAAAGGGCTATAACCACGCGACCGCTAGTCCGATTGACTTGAAAATTGGTAAGCAGTGTCTTGGCCCAAGGTACCATGTCTGTCTATGAGAACATTGGCGTATCTAAAAAAACATGGCCGCCATTGGCCAATGAAATTTGAGCACCTATTAGACAGGGTTAACGGAGGTCGACCAGAACGAAACTCAGTAGGCATGTTTGACTCATGGTCCTAGAGGTCTGTAAGAATTTTGAAAGAAATCGGCCACTAGTTGGCGCTAACGAGTTTTATGGCTCTGCAATCACGTGGTGTTGCACACATCGGCAAAATATGCATATCATATGATAGATCTCCTCATGTTGAACAACTTTGCCTCTATAACCATTTCGGTCAATCAAATTGTTAAATAAATATTTGCAATAATGTTAAAAACCTACTTTTGCGAACTAGTCCCTGGTTTTTTGCGCAATCAGAACCAAACCAGTCTAGGACAATTCTCTGGACTCTCTAGATCAATAATTATCAAAAAAAAGTTGATTTCTTCCATTTGGATGGCTATAACAGAGCCATTTAGAAAAGAGGCGTGGCAAAATACACTCAAAAGCCTATAAATCCTAAGAGGAAACTCAAACCTTCACGAAAATCGTTGGGTATATGTGGCATAACATGATGAAGACACATGCAATGTTTTATGGAGATCGGAGTATAGGGGGCGCTATAAGTGTTAAAAAGCTTTGAAAACCATGTATTCCCTATGGTGAATTGCCTGTAAATGGTATTTTCCATCTCTGTAATCAGGTGGGGTTAAAACAGCCACATAATATGCATATATTATGATAGATCTTCTCATACTGAACAACTTTGCCTCTAAACTAGTCCTAGGTTTTTTGCCTGATAGGAACCAAACCACAGCAGTATGATTCTCTGCACTCTCCTGATCAATTCATATTTAGACTTTATAAAGTCACTATTATAATATTTAAAATCACATTTTGTCATTTTATCACTTCATTTCACCTGATATCTCTCAAATTCATTCAGTGCTTAAAAGCCTTTCATGCAAAAGGTGTCAAATGCTTAAAGACCTTAAATGGCTTGAACCCCGCTAAATGCTGCTCGCAGCTTTAATTATTATTATTATTATTATTATTATTATTATTCTGCCGTAAAACTCATCGTGCAGACCAAACCGTAAGGCCTAGAGACTTGAAACTTTGTCAATAGGTAGTCCAAAAATCGAGGAAAGGTTATCAAATTATGAGCCAGATTGGCCAATAGGTGGCGCTATAGCAATCAATTGCGCAAAAGGGCTCATAACTCCTAAACCGTTTGGTCCACACTCAAGTGTCTTATATCATTGGAAAGCTGAGACCTTGGCGAACAAAACGTATATCTCCGATTTCATTTCCGTCATGAAAATTTTTCCGCCATTTTGAATTTTGTCAAAAACCTACTTTTGCGAACTAGTCCCTGGTTTTTTGACATATCGGAACCAAACCAGTGCCAAAATGTTCTGTCTAGTCTGAGTATCAATAATTATCAAAAAAAAGTTGATATTTTGAATCATGAACGAAAAGGGGCGTGGAAATGTACATTTAAGGCGGAGCCTATTTTACTAAAGAGGCTATAACTCCAGCAAGAAATGAGATATATTCACCAAACTTGGTACACATGTTTATGGGCTCATTCTTTGGTCACGATAAAAAAATCGCGACGATTGGCCACTTGGTGGCGCTATAACATGGAAAAAACACAAAAAGGGTTATAACCACGCGACCGCTAGTCCGATTGACTTGAAAATTGGTAAGCAGTGTCTTGGCCCAAGGTACCATGTATGTCTATGAGAACATTGGCGTATCTCAAAAAACATGGCCGCCATCGGCCAATGAAATTTGAGCACCTATTAGACAGGGTTAACGGAGGTTGATCAGAACGAAACTCAGTAGGCATGTTTGACTCATGGTCCTAGAGGTCTGTAAGAATTTTGAAAGAAATCGGCCACTAGTTGGCACTAACGAATTTTATGGCTCTGTAATCGCGTGGCGTTGCACACATCGGCAAAATATGCATATCATATGATAGATCTCCTCATGTTGAACAACTTTGCCTCTAGAACCATTGCTGTCAATCAAATCGTTAAATAAATATTTGTAATTATGTTAAAAACCTACTTTTGCGAACTAGTCCCTGGTTTTTTGCCCAATCAGAACCAAACCAGTCTAGGATAATTCTCTGGACTCTCTAGATAAATAATTATCAAAAAAAAGTTGATTTTTTGCATTTGGATGGCTATAACAGGACCATTTAGAAAAGAGGTGTGGCAAAATACACTCAAAAGCCTATAAATCCTAAGGGAAAACTCAAAACTTCACGAAAATTGTTCGGTATATGTGGCATAACATGTTGAAGACACATGCAAAGTTTTATGGAGATCGGAGTATAGGGGGCGCTATAAGTGTTAAAAAGCTTTGAAAACCATGTATTCCCTATGATGAATTGCCTGTAAATTGTATTTTCCATCTCTGTAATCAGGTGGGGTTAAAACAGCCACATAATATGCATATATTATGATAGATCTTCTCATACTGAACTACTTTGCCTCTATAACCAATACTGTCAATCAAATCTTTATTTAAATATTCACATTTATGTTAAAAACCTTGTTTTGCAAACTAGTCCTAGGTTTTTTGCCTGATCGGAACCAAACCACAGCAGTATGATTTTCTGCACTCTCCTGATCAATTCATATTTAGACTTTATAAAGTCACTATTATAATATTTAAAATCACATTTTGTCAGTTTATCACTTCATTTCACCTGATATCTCTCAAATTCATTCAGTGCTTAAAAACCTTTCATGCAAAAGGCGTCAAATGCTTAAAGACCTTAAATGGCTTGAACCCCGCTAAATGCTGCTCGCAGCTTTAATTATTATTATTATTCTGCCGTAAAACTCATCGTGCAGACCAAACCGTAAGGGCTAGAGACTTGAAACTTGGCCAATAGGTAGTCCAAAAATCGAGGAGAGGTTATCAAATTATGAGCCAGATTGGCCAATAGGTGGCGCTACAGCAACCAAAAACGCGAAATGGCTCATAACTCTTAAATCGTTCGTCCTAAGGGTCAAGTGTCTTATATCATTGGAAAGCTGAGACCTTGGCGAACAAAACGTATATCTCCGATTTCATTTCCGGTATGCAAATTTTTCCGCCATTTTGAATTTTGTCAAAAACCTACTTTTGCGAACTAGTCCCTGGTTTTTTGACATATCAGAACCAAACCAGTGCCAAAATGTTCTCTCTAGTCTGAATATCAATAATTATCAAAAAAAGTTGAAATTTTGACTCATGAACGAAAAGGGGCGTGGAAATGTACATTTAAGGCGGAGCCTATTTTACTAAAGAGGCTATAACTCCAGCAAGAAATGAGATATCTTCACCAAACTTGGTACACATGTTTAGGGTCTCAGTCTTTGGTCACGATAAAAAAACCGCGACGATTGGCCACTTGGTGGCGCTATAATGTGGAAAAAACACAAAAAGGGCTATAACCACGCGACCGCTAGTCCGATTGACTGGAAAATTGGTATGCAGTGTCTTGGCCCAAGGCCCTATGTAAGTCTATGAGAACATTGGCGTATCTCAAAAAACATGGCCGCCATCGGCCAATGAAATTTGAGCACCTATTAGACAGGGTTAACGGAGGTCGATCGGAACGAAACTCAGTGGGCATGTTTAACTCATGGTCCTAGAGGTCTGTAAGAATTTTGAAAGAAATCGGCCACTAGTTGGCGCTAACGAGTTTTATGGCTCTGCAATCACGTGGTGTTGCACACATCGGCAAAATATGCATATCATATGATAGATCTCCTCATGTTGAACAACTTTGCCTCTAGAACTATTGCTGTCAATCAAATCGTTAAATAAATATTTGCAATTATGTTAAAAACCTACTTTCGCGAACTTGTCCCTGGTTTTTTGCCCAATCAGAACCAAACCAGTCTAGGACAATTCTCTGGACTCTCTAGATCAATAATTATCAAAAAAAAAGTTGATTTTTTGCATTTGGATGGCTATAACAGGGCCATTTAGAAAAGAGGCATGGCAAAATACACTCAAAAGCCTATAAATCCTAAGGGCAAACTCAAAACTTCACGAAAATTGTTGGGTATATGTGGCATAACATGGTGAAGACACATGCAAAGTTTTACGGAGATCGGAGTATAGGGGGCGCTATAAGTGTTAAAAAGCTTTGAAAACCATGTATTCCCTCTGGTGAATTGCTTGTAAATTGTATTTTCCATCTCTGTAATTGCATATATTATGATAGATCTTCTCATACTGAACAACTTTGCCTCTATAACTCAGTGGGCATGTTTAACTCATGGTCCTAGAGGTCTGTAAGAATTTTGAAAGAAATCGGCCACTAGTTGGCGCTAACGAGTTTTATGGCTCTGCAATCACGTGGTGTTGCACACATCGGCAAAATATGCATATCATATGATAGATCTCCTCATGTTGAACAACTTTGCCTCTAGAACTATTGCTGTCAATCAAATCGTTAAATAAATATTTGCAATTATGTTAAAAACCTACTTTCGCGAACTTGTCCCTGGTTTTTTGCCCAATCAGAACCAAACCAGTCTAGGACAATTCTCTGGACTCTCTAGATCAATAATTATCAAAAAAAAAGTTGATTTTTTGCATTTGGATGGCTATAACAGGGCCATTTAGAAAAGAGGCATGGCAAAATACACTCAAAAGCCTATAAATCCTAAGGGCAAACTCAAAACTTCACGAAAATTGTTGGGTATATGTGGCATAACATGGTGAAGACACATGCAAAGTTTTACGGAGATCGGAGTATAGGGGGCGCTATAAGTGTTAAAAAGCTTTGAAAACCATGTATTCCCTCTGGTGAATTGCTTGTAAATTGTATTTTCCATCTCTGTAATTGCATATATTATGATAGATCTTCTCATACTGAACAACTTTGCCTCTATAACCAATACTGTCAATCAAATCTTTATTTAAATATTCACAATTATGTTAAAAACCTTGTTTTGCAAACGCTGCTTGTTATTATTAGGGGTTCAAGCATGAAATGCTGAAACCCTATTGTAATTGTACTGATTTTTATTAGGGGTTCAAGCATGAAATGCTGAAACCCTATTGTAATTGTACCGATTTTTATTATTAGGGGTTCAAGCATGAAATGCTGAAACCCTATTGTAATTGTACCGATTTTTATTATTAGGGGTTCAAGCACGAAGTGCTGAAACCCTATTGTAATTGTACTGATTTTTATTAGGGGTTCAAGCACGAAGTGCTGAAACCCTATTGTAATTGTACTGATTTTTATTATTATTATTATTATTATTATTATTATTCTCCGATAAAACGCATCGTGCAGACCAAACCGTAAGGGCTAGAGACTTGAAACTTTACCCGAAGGTAGTCCAAAAATCGAGGAGAGGTTATCAAATTATGAGCCAGATTGGCCTATAGGTGGCGCTATAGCGATCAATTGCGAGAAAGGGCTCATAACTCCTAAACCGTTTGGTCCACACTCAAGTGTCTTATATCATTGGAAAGCTGAGTCCTTGGCGAACAAAACGTATATCTCCGATTTTATTTCCGTCCTGAAAAATTTTCCGCCATTTTGAATTTTGTTGAAAATCTACTTTTGAGAACTAGTCCCTGGTTTTTTGACCGATCGGAATCAAACCAAGGTCAAAATGTTCTCTGGTGTCTAATTATCAATATTTATCAAAAAAAAATTAAAATTTTGATTCATTTTTGCTAAGGGGCTTCAAAATGGACGTTCAGGGCGGAGCCTATTTTACTAAAAAGGCTATAACTCAAGAAGGAAATGAGATATCTTCACCAAACTTGGTACACATGTGTATGGGCTCAGTCTTTGGTCAGGATAAAAATTTTGCGACAATTGGCCACTTGGTGGCGCTATAACATGAAAAAAACACAAAAACGGCTATAACCACAGGACCGCTAGTCCGATTGACTTGAAAATTGGTATGCGGTGTCGTGGCCCAAGGTACCATGTATGTCTATGAGGACATTGGCGTATCTCAAAAAACATGGCCGCCATAGGCCAATGAAATTTGAGCACCAATTATGTTTATGGCTCTGTAATCACGTGGTGTTGCATACATCCGCAAAATATGCATATCATATGATAGATCTCCTCATGTTGAACAACTTTGCCTCTAGGGCCATTGCTGTCAATCAAATCGTTAATTAAATATTCGTAATTATGTTAAAAACCTACTTTTGTGAACTTGACCCTGGTTTTTTGCCCGATCAGAACCAAACAAGTCTAGGACAGTTGTCTGGACTCTCTAAAACAATAACTATCAAAAAAAGTTTAACTTTTGCATTTGGATGGCAATAACAGGGCCATTTAAAAAAGAGGCATGGCAAAATACACTCAAATGCCTATAAATCCTAAGGGGAAACTCAAAACTTCACGAAAATCGTTGGGTACATGTGGCATAACATGCTGATGAAGCATGCAATGTTTTAAAGAGATCGGACTATAGGTGGCGCTATAACTGTGAAAAAGCTATAAAAACCATGCATTTCCTATGGTAAATTGCCTATATTGGCTGTAAATGGACTTTTCCATCTATTATTTTAGTGTTTAAAACCTTGCTAAATAAAACTTAGTGTCTTTAATGCCTATGTGCTTAAAAGGCCTTAAAGGCTTGAACCCCGCTAAATGCTGCTAGCAGCTTTAATTAGGGGTTCAAGCACGAAGTGCTGAAACCCTATTGTAATTGTACTGATTTTTATTATTATTATTATTATTAGGGGTTCAAGCACGAAGTGCTGAAACACTATTGTAATTGTTAGGGTTTTTATTAGGGGTTCAAGCACGAAGTGCTGAACACCTATTGTATTTGTGCTGATTTTTATTAGGGGTTCAAGCACGAAGTGCTGAACACCTATTGTATTTGTGCTGATTTTTATTAGGGGTTCAAGCACGAAGTGCTTGAAAACCTATTGTATTTGTGCCGGTTTTTATTCTGCCGTAAAACGCATCGTGCAGACCAAACCATAAGGGCTAGAGACTTGAAACTTGGCCAATAGGTAGTACAAAAATCGAGGAGAGGTTATCAAATTATGAGCCAGATTGGCCCATAGGTGGCGCTATAGCGATCAATTGCGCAAAACTGCTCATAACTCCTAGACCGTTGGCCGTAGCCTCAAGTGCCTTATATCGTTGGAATCCTTGGCTCGAGACGGACCAGACGCATGCCTCGGATTGGCTCGTGACCTGGGAAAATGTCCGGCAATTTCGGCTTTTTCCAAAAACCTACTTTTGCGAACTAGTCCCTGGTTTTTGGCCAAACCGGGACCAGACCAGTGCAGGCAGATTCTCTGGAGTCTGAATGTCAATAATCATTGAAAAAAAGTGGAAATTTGGGTTCAGGGTTCCTAAGGGCCGCCAAGTTTGAGGTGGGAGGAGCCCCTTTCGGCTTAATTGGCTATAGCTCGTCAACGGAACGAGATATTTTCACCAGACTCAGCACAACTATGTAAGAGCTCATTCTGTGGTCACCCGAAAAAGGACGTGGCAACTGGCCTCTTGGTGGCGCTTTAACTGTTAGAAAGGTCAACTACATTCTCCTATGCAAAATGACATTTAAATGACTAAAAAATGTCTGTTCTGCGCAGAACTTCACCAAATTAGCTGAGCATGTGCACCCTATTATTGTAAAGCAGCGTGCAAATTTTTATGGAGATCGGGCCGTCGGGAGAGGTATTACAGTTTAAAAGGGAAAAAATTTAAATAAAAAATAAAAATCATTTCCATGATAAATGAGCTGAAAATGCAAAAATCTACCGTGTTCCTCTCTGCCGGCCATGTCAGAACGCTTGATAAAGTTTTTGTAACCAGCAGCTCAAAAATCAGGCGCTGAGACCCTATAGTTTTTTTTTTATAAGCCTTTTTAGGCCCTTTTTACGCCTCTGTTATTAGGGGTTCAAGCACGAAGTGCTTGAAAACCTATTGTATTTGTGCCGGTTTTTATTCTGCCGTAAAACGCATCGTGCAGACCAAACCATAAGGGCTAGAGACTTGAAACTTGGCCAATAGGTAGTACAAAAATCGAGGAGAGGTTATCAAATTATGAGCCAGATTGGCCCATAGGTGGCGCTATAGCGATCAATTGCGCAAAACTGCTCATAACTCCTAGACCGTTGGCCGTAGCCTCAAGTGCCTTATATCGTTGGAATCCTTGGCTCGAGACGGACCAGACGCATGCCTCGGATTGGCTCGTGACCTGGGAAAATGTCCGGCAATTTCGGCTTTTTCCAAAAACCTACTTTTGCGAACTAGTCCCTGGTTTTTGGCCAAACCGGGACCAGACCAGTGCAGGCAGATTCTCTGGAGTCTGAATGTCAATAATCATTGAAAAAAAGTGGAAATTTGGGTTCAGGGTTCCTAAGGGCCGCCAAGTTTGAGGTGGGAGGAGCCCCTTTCGGCTTAATTGGCTATAGCTCGTCAACGGAACGAGATATTTTCACCAGACTCAGCACAACTATGTAAGAGCTCATTCTGTGGTCACCCGAAAAAGGACGTGGCAACTGGCCTCTTGGTGGCGCTTTAACTGTTAGAAAGGTCAACTACATTCTCCTATGCAAAATGACATTTAAATGACTAAAAAATGTCTGTTCTGCGCAGAACTTCACCAAATTAGCTGAGCATGTGCACCCTATTATTGTAAAGCAGCGTGCAAATTTTTATGGAGATCGGGCCGTCGGGAGAGGTATTACAGTTTAAAAGGGAAAAAATTTAAATAAAAAATAAAAATCATTTCCATGATAAATGAGCTGAAAATGCAAAAATCTACCGTGTTCCTCTCTGCCGGCCATGTCAGAACGCTTGATAAAGTTTTTGTAACCAGCAGCTCAAAAATCAGGCGCTGAGACCCTATAGTTTTTTTTTTATAAGCCTTTTTAGGCCCTTTTTACGCCTCTGTTATTAGGGGTTCAAGCACGAAGTGCTTGAAAACCTATTGTATTTGTGCCGGTTTTTATTCTGCCGTAAAACGCATCGTGCAGACCAAACCATAAGGGCTAGAGACTTGAAACTTGGCCAATAGGTAGTACAAAAATCGAGGAGAGGTTATCAAATTATGAGCCAGATTGGCCCATAGGTGGCGCTATAGCGATCAATTGCGCAAAACTGCTCATAACTCCTAGACCGTTGGCCGTAGCCTCAAGTGCCTTATATCGTTGGAATCCTTGGCTCGAGACGGACCAGACGCATGCCTCGGATTGGCTCGTGACCTGGGAAAATGTCCGGCAATTTCGGCTTTTTCCAAAAAAACCTACTTTTGCGAACTAGTCCCTGGTTTTTGGCCAAACCGGGACCAGACCAGTGCAGGCAGATTCTCTGGAGTCTGAATGTCAATAATCATTGAAAAAAAGTGGAAATTTGGGTTCAGGGTTCCTAAGGGCCGCCAAGTTTGAGGTGGGAGGAGCCCCTTTCGGCTTAATTGGCTATAGCTCGTCAACGGAACGAGATATTTTCACCAGACTCAGCACAACTATGTAAGAGCTCATTCTGTGGTCACCCGAAAAAGGACGTGGCAACTGGCCTCTTGGTGGCGCTTTAACTGTTAGAAAGGTCAACTACATTCTCCTATGCAAAATGACATTTAAATGACTAAAAAATGTCTGTTCTGCGCAGAACTTCACCAAATTAGCTGAGCATGTGCACCCTATTATTGTAAAGCAGCGTGCAAATTTTTATGGAGATCGGGCCGTCGGGAGAGGTATTACAGTTTAAAAGGGAAAAAATTTAAATAAAAAATAAAAATCATTTCCATGATAAATGAGCTGAAAATGCAAAAATCTACCGTGTTCCTCTCTGCCGGCCATGTCAGAACGCTTGATAAAGTTTTTGTAACCAGCAGCTCAAAAATCAGGCGCTGAGACCCTATAGTTTTTTTTTTATAAGCCTTTTTAGGCCCTTTTTACGCCTCTGTTATTAGGGGTTCAAGCACGAAGTGCTTGAAAACCTATTGTATTTGTGCCGGTTTTTATTCTGCCGTAAAACGCATCGTGCAGACCAAACCATAAGGGCTAGAGACTTGAAACTTGGCCAATAGGTAGTACAAAAATCGAGGAGAGGTTATCAAATTATGAGCCAGATTGGCCCATAGGTGGCGCTATAGCGATCAATTGCGCAAAACTGCTCATAACTCCTAGACCGTTGGCCGTAGCCTCAAGTGCCTTATATCGTTGGAATCCTTGGCTCGAGACGGACCAGACGCATGCCTCGGATTGGCTCGTGACCTGGGAAAATGTCCGGCAATTTCGGCTTTTTCCAAAAAAACCTACTTTTGCGAACTAGTCCCTGGTTTTTGGCCAAACCGGGACCAGACCAGTGCAGGCAGATTCTCTGGAGTCTGAATGTCAATAATCATTGAAAAAAAGTGGAAATTTGGGTTCAGGGTTCCTAAGGGCCGCCAAGTTTGAGGTGGGAGGAGCCCCTTTCGGCTTAATTGGCTATAGCTCGTCAACGGAACGAGATATTTTCACCAGACTCAGCACAACTATGTAAGAGCTCATTCTGTGGTCACCCGAAAAAGGACGTGGCAACTGGCCTCTTGGTGGCGCTTTAACTGTTAGAAAGGTCAACTACATTCTCCTATGCAAAATGACATTTAAATGACTAAAAAATGTCTGTTCTGCGCAGAACTTCACCAAATTAGCTGAGCATGTGCACCCTATTATTGTAAAGCAGCGTGCAAATTTTTATGGAGATCGGGCCGTCGGGAGAGGTATTACAGTTTAAAAGGGAAAAAATTTAAATAAAAAATAAAAATCATTTCCATGATAAATGAGCTGAAAATGCAAAAATCTACCGTGTTCCTCTCTGCCGGCCATGTCAGAACGCTTGATAAAGTTTTTGTAACCAGCAGCTCAAAAATCAGGCGCTGAGACCCTATAGTTTTTTTTTTATAAGCCTTTTTAGGCCCTTTTTACGCCTCTGTTATTAGGGGTTCAAGCACGAAGTGCTTGAAAACCTATTGTATTTGTGCCGGTTTTTATTCTGCCGTAAAACGCATCGTGCAGACCAAACCATAAGGGCTAGAGACTTGAAACTTGGCCAATAGGTAGTACAAAAATCGAGGAGAGGTTATCAAATTATGAGCCAGATTGGCCCATAGGTGGCGCTATAGCGATCAATTGCGCAAAACTGCTCATAACTCCTAGACCGTTGGCCGTAGCCTCAAGTGCCTTATATCGTTGGAATCCTTGGCTCGAGACGGACCAGACGCATGCCTCGGATTGGCTCGTGACCTGGGAAAATGTCCGGCAATTTCGGCTTTTTCCAAAAACCTACTTTTGCAAACTGGTCCCTAGTTTTTTGACCGATCGGAACCAAACCAGTGCAGAAATGTTCTCTGGAGTCAGATTATCAATAATCATTGAAAAAAAGTTGAAACTTTGATTCAATTTTGCTAAGGGGCGTCAAAATAGACGTTCAAGGCAGAGCCTATTTTATTAATAAGGCTATAACTCAAGAAAGAAATGAGATATCATCACCAAACTTGGTGCACTTATGTATGGGCTCAATCTTTGGTCACGATAAAAAAATCGCGATTATTGGGCTCTAGGTGGCGCTATAATGTTAAAAAAACATAAAAACGGCTATAACCACCTGACTGTTAGTCTGATTTACTTGAAAATTGGTATGCAGTATCTTGGTCCAAGGCCCCATGTATGTATATGAGGACATCAGCGTATCTCAATCAACATGGCCGCCATCGGCCAATGAAGTTGATACCTATAAGACAAGGTTAACGGAGGCCAATCAGAACGAAACTTGATGGGCATGTTTGACTCATGGCCCTAGAGGTCTCTAAGAATTTTGAAAGAAATCAACCACTAGTTGGCGCTAACGAGTTTTATGGCTCTGTAATCACGTGGTGTTTGACATATCCACACCATATGCATATCAATTGATAGATCTCCTCATGTTAAATAACTTTGCCTCTAGAGCCATTGCTGTCAATCAAATCTTTCATTAAATATTTGCAATTATGTTAAAAACCTACTTTTGCAAACTAGTCCCTGGTTTTTTACCCGATTGGAACCAAACCAGTCTAGGACAATTCTCTGGACTCTCTAGAGCAATCATCTTTGAAAAAAAAGTTGAACTTTTGCATTTGGATGGCCATAACAGGGACATTTAGAAAAGAGGTGTGGCAAAATACATTCAAAAGCCTATAAATACTAAGGGAAAACTCAAAACTTCACGACAATTGTTGGGTATATGTGGCATAACATGCTGAAGAAGCATGCAAAGTTTTATGGAGATCATACCATAGGTGGCGCTATACTGTTAAAAAGCTTTAAAACCATGCATTTCCTATGGTAAATTCCCTTTATTGGCTGTAAATGGCCTTTTCCATCTGTTATCATATAATGTTCAAATCATTTGTTAGATCTGCTCATTCTGACTCTCTAGATCAATTGAGAATGAGATGTCGTCACGACACAGTGCCCCGCCCATAGAGATCACGGAATCCTCCCCCTTCTGCCATTTTGGGAGGATAGTACTCGCCTTAGTGGATTCGGACAGAGACTGGAGAAGAGATATTCTGATGATTATTAAGTACAACATTTTCTAAACTCTATGTAACATGAAGTTTTTATCCACCCAAGCCGAGCTGAGAAAGCAGCTGCTGATAAACATACGCTATAATTCACCACAGGGTGTCAGTCATCGTCTAAACTCGTGACCGCGAAGCTGAAGTGTGTAACACCTGATGAATACGATCCTTTATTTATTTGTATTAAACATTTTGATCACAATTCTGTCATTTTCACTATCAATCATTTTACTGTATGTAATTTACATGTTTATGCCCAAAACGCTTAATTAATATTCAAAGTAGGCCTATAGTTGACAAATTTTCCTCTAACGTTACATTAATTTAAGGCACGTACCGAGCATTTATTCTACTTAAGAAGGCTGGACTAAAAGCACCAGCACACACAAGCGATCCTTTTTATTAGTCAAATTCATTTAGAAATCAAAACTCAACAGGTATTAAATATGATCAGTACAAGAAAAACTCTTACTGAGAGGACGAGCACTGGACTGCTGCAGGATAGTGGGGAGATTTATTTATTTATTATTCAGAATGCACAGAAAATATATGTATAGAAACATTTCAGGAAGGTAGTAAAGCGTCTAACATTAGGTCTCTGTTCCATTGTGCTGCAGGCAGCTCGTATGGGTCGACGTTTTTGATCTCAGCCAGCTTAAATACCTCTGCCTGGCGCTGGTAGTAAGTTTCTCCCTGTAAGAGGCCTCCATTTCTCCGTTTAAACGCGGTGATGATAATTCCTCAAGCCGTCTTTCCTGCTCCGATCTCTGTATCGCTCTTACAATGTTGCCCCTGGCAACCGATAGCGTAGGATCCCAAAATGGTGGACGGGCTCAGACACCGCCCAATTCGTCACGTGACAGCAAGCTACCATGACATATGTCCTCATTCTCAATAATTATCCAAAAAAATTACTTTTGCATTTGGATAGCTATAATAGGGTCATATCAAAATGTGACTTTGACCAAGTGTACCTAAACCTTTAACTCCTCAATAAATGTTTAGATCTTCTCAAAAATAGTTTGAGAAAGTAAATGTGACATGTGACTCTAAACAAGCATTCAAACTTTTATGGAGATTGGTCTATAGGTGGCGCTATAACTATAAAAGCTTTGATGCGTTTGCTATGGTAAATTTCCTGTAATTGTTGTAAATGGTCTTTTGTATCTATTATCGTATAATTTTCAAATGATTTGTTAGATCTGCTCATTCTGACAGGTCAATAATTATCCAAAATGACTGGCATTTGCATTTGGATGGCTATAATTGGGTCATTTCAATATGTGGCCTTGACCAAGTGTCCCCGAAACCCTTTAATAAATCCTCAATGAATGCTCAGATCTTCATTTCATCTCAGTTTTAATTAATTTAATGCTTAAAGGCCTTAAATACAAAAGACCTTAACTGTTTAAAGGCCTTAAATGCTTGAACCCCGCTAAATGCTGCTTGCAGCTTTAATTATTATTATTATTATTATTCTGCCGTAAAACTCATCGTGCAGACCAAACCGTAAATGCTAGAGACTTCAAACTTTGTCAATAGGTAGTCCAAAAATCGAGGAGAGGTTATCAAATTATGAGCCAGATTGGCCAATAGGTGGCGCTACAGCAACCAAAAACGCGAAATGGCTCATAACTCCTAAACCGTTGCTCCTAAGGGTCAAGTGTCTTATATCATTGGAAAGCTGAGACCTTGTCGAACAAAACGTATATCTCCGATTTCATTTCCGGTATGCAAATTTTCCCGCCATTTTGAATTTTGTCAAAAACCTACTTTTGCGAACTAGTCCCTGGTTTTTTGACATATCAGATTCAAACCAGTGCCAAAATGTTCTCTCTAGTCTGACTATCAATAATTATCAAAAAAAAGTGGAAATTTTGACTCATGAACGAAAAGGGGCGTGGAAATGTACATTTAAGGCGGAGCCTATTTTACTAAAGAGGCTATAACTCCAGCAAGAAATTAGATATCTTCACCAAACTTGGTACACATGTGTATGGGCTCAGTCTTTGGTCACGATAAAAAAATCGCGACGATTGGCCACTTGGTGGCGCTATAACATGGAAAAAACACAAAAAGGGCTATAACCACGCGACCGCTAGTCCGATTGACTTGAAAATTGGTATGCAGTGTCTTGGCCCAAGGTACCATGTCTGTCTATGAGAACATTGGCGTATCTCAAAAAACATGGCCGCCATCGGCCAATGAAATTTGAGCACCTATTAGACAGGGTTAACGGAGGTCGATCGGAACGAAACTCAGTAGGCATGTTTGACTCATGGTCCTAGAGGTCTGTAAGAATTTTGAAAGAAATCGGCCACTAGTTGGCGCTAACGAGTTTTATGGCTCTGCAATCACGTGGTGTTGCACACATCGGCAAAATATGCATATCATATGATAGATCTCCTCATGTTGAACAACTTTGCCTCTAGAACTATTTCTGTCAATCAAATCGTTAAATAAATATTTGCAATAATGTTAAAAACCTGCTTTTGCGAACTAGTCCCTGGTTTTTTGCCCAATCAGAACCAAACTAGTCTAGGACAATTCTCTGGACTCTCTAGATCAATAATTATCAAAAAAAGTTGATTTCTTGCATTTGGATGGCTATAACAGGGCCATTTAGAAAAGAGGTGTGGCAAAATACACTCAAAAGCCTATAAATCCTAAGGGGAAACTCAAAACTTCACGAAAATTGTTGGGTATATGTGGCATAACATGTTGAAGACACATGCAAAGTTTTATGGAGATCGGAGTATAGGGGGCGCTATAAGTGTTAAAAAGCTTTGAAAACCATGTATTCCTATGGTGAATTGCCTGTAAATTGTATTTTCCATCTCTGTAATCAGGTGGGGTTAAAACAGCCACATAATATGCATATATTATGATAGATCTTCTCATACTGAACAACTTTGCCTCTATAACCAATACTGTCAATCAAATCTTTATTTAAATATTCACAATTATGTTAAAAACCTCGTTTTGCAAACTAGTCCTAGGTTTTTTGCCTGATCGGAACCAAACCACAGCAGTATGATTCTCTGCACTCTCCTGATCAATTCATATTTAGACTTTATAAAGTCACTATTATAATATTTCAAATCACATTTTGTCAGTTTTTCACTTCATTTCACCTGATATCTCTCAAATTCATTCAGTGCTTAAAAACCTTTCATGCAAAAGGCGTCAAATGCTTAAAGACCTTAAATTGCTTGAACCCCGCTAAATGCTGCTCGCAGCTTTAATTATTATTATTATTATTATTCTGCCGTAAAACTCATCGTGCAGACCAAACCGTAAATGCTAGAGACTTCAAACTTCGTCAATAGGTAGTCCAAAAATCGAGGAGAGGTTATCAAATTATGAGCCAGATTGGCCAATAGGTGGCGCTACAGCAACCAAAAACGCGAAATGGCTCATAACTCCTAAACCGTTCATCCTAAAGGTCAAGTATCTTATATCATTGGAAAGCTGAGATCATGACGAACAAAACGTATATCTCCGATTTCATTTCCGGTATGCAAATTTTTCCGCCATTTTGAATTTTGTCAAAAACCTACTTTTGCGAACTAGTCCCTGGTTTTTTGACATATCAGAACCAAACCAGTGCCAAAATGTTCTCTCTAGTCTCAATATCAATAATTATCAAAAAAAAGTTGAAATTTTGACTCATGAACGAAAAGGGGCGTGGAAATGTACATTTAAGGCGGAGCCTATTTTACTAAAGAGGCTATAACTACAGCAAGAAATGAGATATCTTCACCAAACTTGGTACACATGTTTATGGGCACAGTCTTTGGTCACGATAAAAAAATCGCGACGATTGGCCACTTGGTGGCGCTATAACATGGAAAAAACACAAAAAGGGCTATAACCACGCGACCGCTAGTCCGATTGACTGGAAAATTGGTATGCAATGTCTTGGCCCAAGGTACCATGTCTGTCTATGAGAACATTGGCGTATCTCAAAAAACATGGCCGCCATCGGCCAATGAAATTTGAGCACCTATTAGACAGGGTTAACGGAGGTTGATCGGAAAAAAACTCAGTGGGCATGTTTAACTCATGGTCCTAGAGGTCTGTAAGAATTTTGAAAGAAATCGGCCACTAGCTGGCGCTAACGAGTTTTATGGCTCTGCAATCACGTGGCGTTGCACACATCGGCAAAATATGCATATCATATGATAGATCTCCTCATGTTGAACAACTTTGCCTCCAGAACCATTGCTGTCAATCAAATCATTAAATAAATATTTGCAATTATGTTAAAAACCTACTTTTGCAAACTAGTCCCTGGTTTTTTGCCCAATCAGAACCAAACCAGTCTAGGACAATTCTCTGGACTCTCTAGATCAATAATTATCAAAAAAAAGTTGATTTTTTGCATTTGGATGGCTATAACAGGGCCATTTAGAAAAGAGGCGTGGCAAAATACACTCAAAAGCCTATAAATCCTAAGGGAAAACTCAAAACTTCACGGAAATTGTTGGGTATATGTGGCATAACATGTTGAAGACACATGCAAAGTTTTATGGAGATCGGAGTATAGGGGGCGCTATAAGTGTTAAAAAGCTTTGAAAACCATGTATTCCCTATGGTGAATCTCTGTAATCAGGTGGGGTTAAAACAGCCACATAATATGCATATATTATGATAGATCTTCTCATACTGAACAACTTTGCCTCTATAACCAATACTGTCAATCAAATCTTTATTTAAATATTCACAATTATGTTAAAAACCTCGTTTTGCAAACTAGTCCTAGGTTTTTTGCCTGATCGGAACCAAACCACAGCAGTATGATTCTCTGCACTCTCCTGATCAATTCATATTTAGACTTTATAAAGTCATTATTATAATATTTAAAATCACATTTTGTCAGTTTATCACTTCATTTCACCTGATATCTCTCAAATTCATTCAGTGCTTAAAAGCCTTTCATGCAAAAGGTGTCAATTGCTTAAAAACCTTAAATGGCTTGAACCCCGATAAATGCTGCTCGCAGCTTTAATTATTATTATTATTCTCCCCTAAAACGCATCGTGCAGACCAAACCGTAAGGGCTAGAGACTTGACACTTTGCCACATGGTAGCCCAAAAATCGAGGAGAGCTTATCAAATTATGACCCCGATTGGCCAATAGGGGGCGCTACAGCAATCAAAAGTGCAAAATGGCTCATAACTCCTAAACCGTTTAGTCCACACTCAAGTGTCTTATATCATTGGAAAGCTGAGACCATGGCGAACAAAACGTATATCTCCGATTTTATTTCCGTCTGGAAAAATTTTCCGCCATTTTGAATTTTGTCGAAAAACTACTTTTGCGAACTAGTCCCTGGTTTTTTGACCAATCGGAACCAAACCAGTGCCAAAATGTTTTCTGTAGTCTGAAAATCAATATTCATTGAAAAAAAGTTGAAATTTCGATTCACGGAAGATAAGGGGATTCAAAATGGACGCTCAGGGCGGAGCCTATTTTACTAAAAAGACTATAACTCAATAATGAAATGAGATATCTCCACCAAACTTGGTACACATGTGTATGGGCTCAATTTGAGGTCACGATAAAAAAATCGCGACGATTGGCCACTTGGTGGCGCAATAATGTGAAAAAAACCTGCAAATAGCTATAACCATGCGACTGCTACTCCGATTTACCTGAAAATTGGTATGCAGTGTCTTGGCCCAAGGTAGCATGTATGTCTCTGAGGATATTGGCGTATCTCAAAAAACATGGCCGCCATTGGCCAATGAAGTTTGAGCACCTATTAGACAAGGTTATCGGAGGCCGATCGGAACGAAACTCTGTGGGCATGTTTGACTCATGGTCCTAGAGGTCTGTAAGAATTTTGAAAGAAATCGGCCACTAGTTGGCGCTAACGAGTTTTATGGCTCTGTAATCACGTGGTGTTGCACACATCGGCAAAATATGCATATCATTTGATAGATCTCCTCATGCTGAACAACTTTGCCTCTTGAACCAGTGCTGTCAATCAAATCGTTAATTAAATATTTGCAATTATGTTAAAAACCTACTTTTGCAAACTAGTCCCTGGTTTTTTGCCCGACCGGAACAAAACCAGTCTAGTACAATTCTATAGACTCTCTAGATAAATATTCATTGAAAAAAAGTTGAACTTTTGCATTTGAAAGGCTATAACAGGGCCAATTAGAAAAGAGGCGTGGCAAAATATACTCAAAAGCCTATAAATCCTAAGGGAAAACTCAAAACTTCACGAAAATTGTTGGGTATGTGTGGCATACCATGCTAATGAAGCATGCAACGTTTTACAAAGATCGGAGTATAGGTGGCGCTATAAGTGTTAAAAAGCTTTAAAAACCATGCATTTCCTATGGTAAATTGCCCATATTGGCTGTAAATGGACTTTTCCATCTATTATTTTAGTGTTTAAAATCTTGCTAAATAAAACGTAATGTCTTTAATGCCTATGTGCTTAAAAGGCCTTAAAGGCTTGAACCCCGCTAAATGCTGCTTGCAGCTTTAATTATTATTATTATTATTATTATTCTCCGATAAAACACATCGTGCAGACCAAACCGTAAGGGCTAGAGACTTGAAACTTTACCCGAAGGTAGTCCAAAAATCGAGGAGAGGTTATCAAATTATGAGCCAGATTGGCCTATAGGTGGCGCTATAGCAATCAATTGCGAGAAAGGGCTCATAACTCCTAAACCGTTTGGTCCACACTCAAGTGTCTTATATCATTGGAAAGCTGAGTCCTTGGCGAACAAAACGTATATCTCCGATTTTATTTCCGTCATGAAAAATTTTCCGCCATTTTGAATTTTGTTGAAAATCTACTTTTGAGAACTAGTCCCTGGTTTTTTGACCGATCGGAACCAAACCAAGGTCAAAATGTTCTCTGGTGTCTAATTATCAATATTTATCAAAAAAAATTGAAATTTTGATTCATTTTTGCTAAGGGGCTTCAAAATGGACGTTCAGGGCGGAGCCTATTTTACTAAAAAGGCTATAACTCAAGAAGGAAATGAGATATCTTCACCAAACTTGGTACACATGTGTAAGGGCTCAGTCTTTGGTCACGATAAAAATATCGCGACAATTGGCCACTTGGTGGCGCTATAACATGAAAAAAACCCCAAAACGGCTATAACCACACGACCGCTAGTCCGATTGACTTGAAAATTGGTATGCGGTGTCGTGGCCCAAGTTCCCATGAATGTCTATGAGGACATTGGCGTATCTCAAAAACCATGGCCGCCATAGGCCAATGAAATTTGAGCACCTATTATGTTTATGGCTCTGTAATCACGTGGTGTTGCATACATCCGCAAAATATGCATATCATATGATAGATCTCCTCATGTTGAACAACTTTGCCTCTAGGGCCATTGCTGTCAATCAAATTGTTAATTAAATATTCGTAATTATGTTAAAAACCTACTTTTGTGAACTTGACCCTGGTTTTTTGCCCGATCAGAACCAAACAAGTCTAGGACAGTTGTCTGGACTCTCTAAAACAATAACTATCAAAAAAAAGTTGAACTTTTGCATTTGGATGGCTATAACAGGGCCATTTAAAAAAGAGGCGTGGCAAAATACACTCAAATGCCTATAAATCCTAAGGGGAAACTCAAAACTTCACGAAAATCGTTGGGTATATGTGGCATAACATGCTGATGAAGCATGCAATGTTTTAAAGAGATCGGACTATAGGTGGCGCTATAACTGTGAAAAAGCTATAAAAACCATGCATTTCCTATGGTAAATTGCCTATATTGGCTGTAAATGGACTTTTCCATCTATTATTTTAGTGTTTAAAACCTTGCTAAATAAAACTTAGTGTCTTTAATGCCTATGTGCTTAAAATGCCTTAAAGGCTTGAACCCCGCTAAATGCTGCTAGCAGCTTTAATTATTATTATTATTATTATTATTCTGCCGTAAAACTCATCGTGCAGACCAAACCGTAAATGCTAGAGACTTCAAACTTTGTCAATAGGTAGTCCAAAAATCGAGGAGAGGTTATCAAATTATGAGCCAGATTGGCCAATAGGTGGCGCTACAGCAACCAAAAACGCGAAATGGCTCATAACTCCTAAACCGTTCATCCTAAGGGTCAAGTGTCTTATATCATTGGAAAGCTGAGACCATGACGAACAAAACGTATATCTCCGATTTCATTTCCGGTATGCAAATTTTTCCGCCATTTTGAATTTTGTCAAAAACCTACTTTTGCAAACTAGTCCCTGGTTTTTTGACATATCAGAACCAAACCAGTGCCAAAATGTTCTCTCTAGACTGAATATCAATAATTATCAAAAAAAAGTTGAAATTTTGACTCATGAACGAAAAGGGGCGTGGAAATGAACATTTAAGGCGGAGCCTATTTTACTAAAGAGGCTATAACTACAGCAAGAAATGAGATATCTTCACCAAACTTGGTACACATGTTTATGGGCTCAGTCTTTGGTCACGATAAAAAAATCGCGACGATTGGCCACTTGGTGGCGCTATAACATGGAAAAAACACAAAAAGGGCCATAACCACGCGACCGCTAGTCCGATTGACTGGAAAATTGGTAAGCAGTGTCTTGGCCCAAGGTACCATGTCTGTCTATGAGAACATTGGCGTATCTCAAAAAACATGGCCGCCATCGGCCAATGAAATTTGAGCACCTATTAGACAGGGTTAACGGAGGTCGATCGGAACAAAACTCAGTGGGCATGTTTAACTCATGGTCCTAGAGGTCTGTAAGAATTTTGAAAGAAATCGGCCACTAGCTGGCGCTAACGAGTTTTATGGCTCTGCAATCACGTGGCGTTGCACACATCGGCAAAATATGCATATCATATGATAGATCTCCTCATGTTGAACAACTTTGCCTCCAGAACCATTGCTGTCAATCAAATTATTAAATAAATATTTGCAATTATGTTATAAACCTACTTTTGCGAACTAGTCCCTGGTTTTTTGCCCAATCAGAACCAAACCAGTCTAGGACAATTCTCTGGACTCTCTAGATCAATAATTATCAAAAAAAAGTTGATTTTTTGCATTTGGATGGCTATAACAGGGCCATTTAGAAAAGAGGCGTGGCAAAATACACTCAAAAGCCTATAAATCCTAAGGGAAAACTCAAAACTTCACGGAAATTGTTGGGTATATGTGGCATAACATGTTGAAGACACATGCAAAGTTTTATGGAGATCGGAGTATAGGGGGCGCTATAAGTGTTAAAAAGCTTTGAAAACCATGTATTCCCTATGGTGAATCTGTGTAATCAGGTGGGGTTAAAACAGCCACGTAATATGCATATATTATGATAGATCTTCTCATACTGAACAACTTTGCCTCTATAACCAATACTGTCAATCAAATCTTTATTTAAATATTCACAATTATTTTAAAAACCTCGTTTTGCAAACTAGTCCTAGGTTTTTTGCCTGATCGGAACCAAACCACAGCAGTATGATTCTCTGCACTCTCCTGATCAATTCATATTTAGACTTTATAAAGTCATTATTATAATATTTAAAATCACATTTTGTCAGTTTATCACTTCATTTCACCTGATATCTCTCAAATTCATTCAGTGCTTAAAAGCCTTTCATGCAAAAGGTGTCAAATGCTTAAAAACCTTAAATGGCTTGAACCCCGCTAAATGCTGCTCGCAGCTTTAATTATTATTATTATTCTGCCGTAAAACTCATCGTGCAGACCAAACCGTAAGGCCTAGAGACTTGAAACTTTGTCAATAGGTAGTCCAAAAATCGAGGAGAGGTTATCAAATTATGAGCCAGATTGGCCAATAGGTGGCGCTATAGCGCAAAAAACAAAAAAAAGTCACTATTTTGCTTATATCTCAAAAACCCATTGTCGCACAATCAAGTGTCTTACATCATTGGAATCCTTGGCTCAAGCCGAACAAAAAACATAGGAGGTATTTTATTTCCGGTATGCAAATTTTTCCGCCATTTTGAATTTTGTCAAAAACCTACTTTTGCGAACTAGTCCCTGGTTTTTTGACATATCAGAACCAAACCAGTGCCAAAATGTTCTGTCTGGTCTGAATATCAATAATTATCAAAAATATGTTGAAATTTTGACTCATGAACGAAAAGGGGCGTGGAAATGTACATTTAAGGCGGAGCCTATTTTACTAAAGAGGCTATAACTCAAGAAGGAAATGAGATATCTTCACCAAACTTGGTACACATGTGTATGGACTCATTCTGAGGTCACGATAAAAAAAACGTGAAGATTGACCACTTGGTGGCGCTATAATGTGGAAAAAACATGATAATAGCTATAACCACGCGACCGCTAGTCCGATTGACCTGAAAATTGGTATGCCGTGTCTTGGCCCAAGCTACCATGTATGTGTATGAGGACATTGGTGTATCTCAAAAAACATGGCCGTCATAGACCAATGAATTTTGAGCATCTATTAGACAAGGTTAATGGAGGTTGATCAGAACGAAACTCAGTGGGCATGTTTGACTCATGGTCCTAGAGGTTTGTAAGAAATTTGAAAGAAATCGGCCACTAGTTGGCGCTAACGAGTTTTAAGGCTATGAAATCACGTGGTGTTGCACATATCCATGAAATATGCATATCATATGATAGATCTCCTCATGATGAACAACTTTGCCTCTAGAACCATTGCTGTCAATAAAATCATTAATTAAATTTTCGTAATTATGTTAAAAACCTACTTTTGCGAACTAGTCCCTGGTTTTTTACCCAATTGGAACCAAACCAGTCTAGGACAATTCTATAGACACTCCAGGTCAATAATTATTGAAAAAAAGTTGAACTTTTGCATTTGGATGGCTATAACAGGGCCATTTAGAAAAGAGGCGTGGCAAAATACACTCAAAAGCCTATAAATCCTAAGGGAAAACTCAAAACTTCACGGAAATTATTGGGTATATGTGGCATAACATGTTGAAGACACATGCAAAGTTTTATGGAGATCGGAGTATAGGGGGTGCTATAAGTGTTAAAAAGCTTTGAAAACCATGTATTCCTATGGTGAATTGCCTGTATTGGCTGTAAATGGTATTTTCCATCTCGTTAATCAGGTGGGGTTAAAACAGCCACATAATATGCATATATTATGATAGATCTTCTCATACTGAACAACTTTGCCTCTATAACCAATAGTGTCAATCAAATCTTTATTTAAATATTCACAATTATGTTAAAAACCTCGTTTTGCAAACTAGTCCTTGGTTTTTCTTGCCTGATCGGAACCAAACCACAGCAGTATGATTCTCTGGACTCTCCTGATCAATAGTTATCAAAAACATGTTGACCTTTACACTTTGGGTAGCTATAACAGGATCATTTAGAGAATAGGTGTGGTAAAACATGCTCAAAAGCCTATTAATCCTGAACGAAAACTCAAAACTTCACAAAAATAGGTGGTGTGTGTGTGTGTGTGTGTGTGTGTGTGTGTGTGTGTGTGTGTGTGTGTGTGTGTGTGTGTGTGTGTGTGTGTGTGTGTGTGTGTGTGTCTGTCTGTCTGTTTGTCATTCAAGCAAACAGCACTTCC
This sequence comes from Pseudorasbora parva, assembly GCF_024679245.1. NCBI lineage: Eukaryota > Metazoa > Chordata > Actinopteri > Cypriniformes > Gobionidae > Pseudorasbora > Pseudorasbora parva. Next base: position 35,205,322 of record NC_090189.1, read on the forward strand.
AACATGCTACACATGCTAGCAGTGATTAGCTAAGTGTTAAATCAGGCAAAAAACATAGTAAGAACTCTATAAACATTATAGTAACCATCTGTGACAGCTAACAACTGCCTAGCAACACCATAACAACCTAGCAACCACCTAGCAACATGTTTATCATGTTAGCAAAGTAAAATAGTAATTTTGTCATACAATTGATTAACATTGTTCTATAATTCATATTTAGACTTTATAAAGTCACTACTATAATATTTATAATCATATTTTGTCAGTTAATCATTTCATTTCACCTGATATCTCTCAAATTCATTCAGTGCTTAAAAACCTTCCATGCAAAAGGCGTCAAATGCTTAAAGACCTTAAATGGCTTGAACCCCGCTAAATGCTGCTCGCAGCTTTAATTATTATTATTATTATTATTATTATTATTCAGCCGAAAAACGCATCGTGCAGACCAAACCGTAAGGGCTGGAAACTTGAAACTTTGTCAATAGGTAGTACAAAAATCGAGGAAAGGTTATCAAATTATGAGCCAGATTGGCCCATAGGTGGCGCTATAGCAATCAATTGCGCAAAATGGCTCATAACTCCTAAACCGTTTGGTCCACTCTCAAGTGTCTTATATCATTGGAAAGCTGAGACCTTGGCGAACAAAACGTATATCTCCGATTTTATTTCCGTCATTAAAAATTTTCCGCCATTTTGAATTTTGTTGAAAACCTACTTTTACGAACTAGTCCCTGGTTTTTTGACCGATCGGAACCAAACCAGTGCCAAAATGTTGCCTGTAGTCTGTATATCAACATTCATTGAGAAAAAGTTGAAATTTCGATTCACGAAAGATAAGGGGATCAAAATGGACGCTCAGGGCGGAGCCTATTTTACTAAAAAGACTATAACTCAAAAATGAAATGAGATATCTTCACCAAACTTGGTACATGTGTGTATGGGCTCATTCTTTGGTCTCGATAAAAAAATCGTGACGATTGACCACTTGGTGGCGCTATAATGTGAAAAAAAACATGAAAATAGCTATAACCACATGACCGCTAGTCCGATTGACCTGAAAATTGGTATGCAGTGTCTTGGCCCAAGGTACTATATAAGTCTATGAGGACATTGGTGCATCTCAAAAAACATGGCCGCCATCAGCCAATGAATTTTGAGCACCTATTAGATGGGGTTAACGGCGGTCGATCGGAACGAAACTCAGTGGACATGTTTGACTCATGGTCCTAGAGGTCTGTAAGAATTTTGAAAGAAATTGGCCACTAGTTGGCGCTAACCCAAAAGGGAAGCTCAAAAATTCACGAAAATTGTTGGGTATATGTGGCATGACATGCTGATGAAGCATGCAAAGTTTTAAAGAGATCGGACTATAGGTGGCGCTATAACTGTTAAAAAGCTTTAAAAACCATGCATTTCCTATGGTAAATTGCCTATATTGGCTGTAAATGGAATTTTCCATCTATTATTTCAGTGTTTAAAATCTTGCTAAATAAAACTTAATGTCTTTAATGCGGTTGCTAAGGGGTGGAAAAAGAATGTTGTGGGCGGAGCCTATTTTACTAAAAAGGCTATAACTTAAGAAGGAAATGAGATATCTTCACCAAACTTGGTACACATGTGTATGGGCTCATTTTTTGGTCTCGATAAAAAAATTGCGACGTTTGACCAGTTGGTGGCGCTATAATGTGAAAAAAACAACGACCGTTAGTCCGATTGACTTGAAAATTGGTATGCAGTGTCTTGGCCCAAGGTACTATATAAGTCTATGAGGACATTGGTGCATCTCAAAAAACATGGCCGCCATCAGCCAATGAATTTTGAGCACCTATTAGATGGGGTTAACGGCGGTCGATCGGAACGAAACTCAGTGGACATGTTTGACTCATGGTCCTAGAGGTCTGTAAGAATTTTGAAAGAAATTGGCCACTAGTTGGCGCTAACCCAAAAGGGAAGCTCAAAAATTCACGAAAATTGTTGGGTATATGTGGCATGACATGCTGATGAAGCATGCAAAGTTTTAAAGAGATCGGACTATAGGTGGCGCTATAACTGTTAAAAAGCTTTAAAAACCATGCATTTCCTATGGTAAATTGCCTATATTGGCTGTAAATGGAATTTTCCATCTATTATTTCAGTGTTTAAAATCTTGCTAAATAAAACTTAATGTCTTTAATGCGGTTGCTAAGGGGTGGAAAAAGAATGTTGTGGGCGGAGCCTATTTTACTAAAAAGGCTATAACTTAAGAAGGAAATGAGATATCTTCACCAAACTTGGTACACATGTGTATGGGCTCATTTTTTGGTCTCGATAAAAAAATTGCGACGTTTGACCAGTTGGTGGCGCTATAATGTGAAAAAAACAACGACCGTTAGTCCGATTGACTTGAAAATTGGTATGCAGTGTCTTGGCCCAAGGTACTATATAAGTCTATGAGGACATTGGTGTATCTCAAAAAACATGGCCGCCATCAGTCAATGAATTTTGAGCACCTATTAGATGGGATTAACAGAGGTCGATCGGAACGAAACTCAGTGGACATGTTTGACTCATGGTCCTAGAGGTGTGTAAGAATTTTGAAAGAAATCGGCCACTAGTTGGCGCTAACCCAAAAGGGAAGCTTAAAAATTCACGAAAATTGTTAGGTATATGTGGCATGACATGCTGATGAAGCATGCAAAGTTTTAAAGAGATCGGACTATAGGTGGCGCTATAACTGTTAAAAAGCTTTAAAAACCATGCATTTCCTATGGTAAATTGCCTATATTGGCTGTGAATGGACTTTTCCATCTATTATTTCAGTGTTTAAAATCTTGCTAAATAAAACTTAATGTCTTTATTGCCTATGTGCTTTAAAGGCCTTAAAGGCTTGAACCCCGCTAAATGCTGCTTGCAGCTTTAATTATCCTTGTTTTCGCATCGCCCGGGTGAAATCTCTTTTTTTTTTCACTCCGAAGACTTTTGCATTTTACAACGGATGAATCTCCAGTTGTCACTGTCGTTTGAACCTTTTTGGATCCGCCATCAAATTGATTCATATGCTTGAATTTCCCGGTGAAATACACCAGTACCACTGGAATTAAAAATATTATTACAAGCTTACTGCTGTAAATCGAGCTACGGTAAGCAGATCGTTTTGAACACTGGCTGGTTATGTACTTGCTCAAAAATTTATTTTGTATCATTTTTAACCCAAAAAGGTTACGGACTGCAGCTTTAATAAATTAAGAATTTGACATATGACATGATTAGAAAGTCTTCGCCTTTATAAAGGTAAAAAGAAGTACAAATAGCCCTCCATATTGGTGGAGGTTATTTAAAAACTATAAAGCAAAGGATGTCCTTAGGCTTGATACAAAAATTTAAAAATCTAATAAAGATTCCCTAGTATGCCCAGTTACATACCTGGCAAATGTGTCCTTTAGGCAAGCAGGCAGTTGTTCCATCTGCTTAGAAGTTGGCTACAGTTATCCCAAATTATGAATCTGTAGATAAATTAAATTTGAGATGCCAATTAGCATCCTTCCGATTATATCTAAGGTCGCAGAAAAATGGGTAGCTAAGCTTCTGAGTTCCGACTAATAATCAATCAACTTTATTTATATAGCACTTTTACAATCATGATTGTGTCAAAGCAGCTTCACAGTGTCAAACAGGACAACACTGCAACAAAATTTGATTTGGCTGTACAGTCGTTCTGGAGAAAATAGTGATGTTATCAGCTTATTTTAATTTATCAAAGCGACAATGTTGTTAGATCAGTATTATAGTTTATAGAATTTAATTAAACCTAATTCATAAATTTTATTTGTATATTTAGTTGAATAACTTTGATCATAATTTTAGTGTCCTCAACTGAGCAAGCCAAGTCAAAGGCGACAATCTAAATAATTGGCTGTACTTGACATCCAGTGGAGTTTGGTTTTCCTAGTATTATTCAACATACTCAGTGAAGTATTTATTTGTTGAAAAAGTCAAAGTCTGTGTGTTGGTGCTGTCTTTTTTAGATCCAAAGGTTGCATTTTGACACTGTTGACCATCAGGTTCTTTTATATAAACTGACAAATTGAAATTTTGAAATCATATATTTTGAAGTAAGGAATAATGTGTGTGGCAGAAAGTTTTGACTCAGATCAAATCCGCCTTTTGCCGAACTTACTCTACTCCCTTTTCCCACCCATATCGGATCGGAAAGGCATTTATTTTCAATAAAAAGGAAGAAATATTCGAAAAGTGGGAATAAAGTGTTTAAAGTGTGTTTAAAGGTCCCATGACATTATTGACATTATTAACATTAATAAGTTAATAAGGCTTAGTTTCCCTCTGCCTGTCTATAGTCCACTAGTGGCTAGAAATTGCGATAGGTGTAACCAAGGCCTGGGTATCCTGCTTTGCCTTTGAGAAAATGAAAGCTGAGATGGGCCATTCTTGACTATTCCCCATATGACGACATATGGGGCATATTCAAGAATGGCCCATCTGAGCTTTCATTGAGCTTTCATTTTCAAGGTTACTTCCCCTTTCTCTGCTTTGCCTGTCCAGAGAATTTGGAGAACATGGATTCAGTTTATTTTTTTACATTTAATTCAGTCGCAATGTCAGCACAGGCTTTACAAACAGACCTTTACAATATGGATTCGACAGCACTGCCACAAACAGTTAGTAACTGTGTTCATTAATGCCTGATCTGTGATCAGTGATTTCTGATGTGTACTAATTATTCAAGTTCACACAGACTTTCTTTCTAAATAGTTTAATACTGTTTATGCATCAGTGAATCAAGCCAGTGACTGAACGAACAACTTTACTTTGTATCTCTTAGTAGCATGAAACAAATGTTATTCAAATTATGATTAGACTACAGAGAGTGATCAAAGAACACTCTCTTTATAATATTAACAGCTGTCAATCACATGTTGCGAGTATCAACAAATGCAAATGCAAAGATGTCAGCCAATCACAACAGTGGGCATTTACACTGAAGTCGGTGTCACAGCAGACAGAGTGTTTAAGCCGAAGGGCTAAAATCAGGATAGAAAAATGCCTTTTATTTCTAAATTATGACATTTTATGATGTAAAAACTATACTAACAATATAAGTACACCTCAGGAAATATTATGAAATATTTTTAAAAATCCAGATCATGGGACCTTTAATAATAAAGTGTTCAGGGTTAGGGGTAAGTGTAGGGAGGGCTTTATTGTCCTAATAAGACGCCATCCATTTAATAATTTTAATAAAATTTACACACTGTTGTATGAGCAATATCACACTTGTAGCCATGCAATATGGCTGTGTGATAGGGGTGTAATGGTACACAAAACTGACAGTTTGGTACGTATCTCAGTTTTGAAGTCACGGTTCGGTATAGTGGTTTTAAAAAATTGTTTTTTATTTATTTTTATTCCACAGTGGTTTACAGAAAAACTTGTCTGCCCTTTAAAAAACGTTTAGTTATAATTTAATTAATTTAAGATTATGTTTATATACTACAGAGCCCTTGCACATTAATATAAAAGTAACAACAGAGCTCTAACTATTAGCATAAATTTAGTTGCTATTTATTTTTAGCTAACTCTCATACGCTTCATATTAGGCAGTTTTTGCATTAACTTCTGAAACTAATTATTATATATCTTTTTTTCAATTCGTTGTTGACAGTAATTTCAGTGGCTGTCATATTCATGACATTTATTTAAAAATACATTAAATAATCAAGATATCACTAACAGGTTAAGTACAATATAATGAATGGACAGGCTAATACAGTGCATATATTTAGTAAAAGAGTTCATTTCTCTAGTGAACTAACAGCTGGGGGCTCTGAATGACTACTGAGGTTAATGTGATGCTATGAGACATTGTTTACAAGCTATTTTATTGTCTTTCTGCGATTGAAACACTGAGCGATTACACAACATAAATGGTTCAGTAAGTTGTGATTTATCCTCAACATACCTTAAAGGGTTAGTTCACCCAAAAATGAAATGTATGTCATTAATAACTCACCCTAATGCCATTCCACACTATAAGACCTCCGTTCATCTTTGGAACACAGTTTAAGATATTTTATATTTAGTCTGAGAGCATATACAAATGTATGCACACTATACTGTCTATTTCCAGAAAGCTAATAAAAACATCATCAAAATCCATATTTGACCTCAGTTTGTTAATTAGAATCTCTTGAAGCATTGGAAAATACATTTTGGTCCAAAAATCACAAAAACTACAACTTTATTCAGCATTGTCTTCTCTTTCTGGTTTGTTTTCAATCCTCAAATAAAGATTCAAACAGTTATGAATCAACGGATTCATGAGTCGGATCCGAATCATGAATCAATATGCTGATTCATAACCGTTTGAATCTTTATTTGAGGATTGAAATAACCCTTTAAGAAATGTTAATTCATTCATGTTTATTCTTTATGAAGAGATGATCGCGTTCACTCGCGTGCCTTGCCGCCCTTTGAACTGACTCGCCTAGATAGGCCTACGGTGATCTCACGTCACATTAAAGAGCGTCAAAACGGCATTTATCGTTTGAATTTCATGATAACATGAACTGAATACTTGCTTGTGTGGAAACTCGGATGAAGTGTGTTCCGCGCTTAAAACAAGCCGACTGTTAATTGTTAAAGATTGCATTCAGAACCGTTTGGTTAAATGACGTCAGAAAATAAAATCAGAAACAACAACAGTTTCTTTAAAAAATGTTTGTGCAGAACTACTTCCTTCCACCACGGATTCACATCTCAAGTTGACAGTTTGACAGTTGAGCCTAAGCCTTTATTACAGTACTAATTCTAAAACTTAACTTTAAAACTTGTAACGAAGGAATAGATTGACTAAGTGTGTATTACCTGCATCTGATATAGCATTCATTCTTCAGGTCAATGTCCATAACATTATAGCCATACAAGTATTTGAATGTCCAGATTATTAAGGAAAAAGCTATATCTTTACATTATGTCTTAAAAGATCCTTGTGTACAACCAGTCACTCATAAAGATAGTCTTTGTCGCCATCTAATTATTTAATAATGTAACTGCTACTGAAGTTGACTATTGCAATCACTGACCCTTCCTCAATACCAAATTCAGCATATTTATATAAAATATTTATTGAACAAAAATATTAAAATTAACAACAATAGTCATTATAAAAGACAATAGAAAAAAAAAAACACAAACAAACAATTCAGTAAACGTAGAAAAAGCGACGCTCTAATAGGCCAAATAGGTCAAATATAGCCTAAATATAGGTTTATAAATTTTAATTTCCCCTTAACCAAAATTTATTTACTCTGGAACATGTAATAGGTTAATAAGACATATATTGCCGAAATTAATAATATATTTTGGGATGCAAGCGGTGATACAGGTCCGGTGCTTATACTGGGTGAATATCGCATGTCTGGGAAATGGTCTCAACCAATCAGATTTGAGAATATTGCATATTGTGTAATGTACAAGAACACTGAGGTGCAAATAGTATCTGTAAATTACTATTTACACTTACTGAAAAAAAATGCTATTTTACATAGTATTATAAATAGCCACAGCCACAAATGCACCTAAAATCATTTTAAGGTGGGAAATATTGTCCCTTCATGGAAAAGGTGTGACTGTAGTCTAAGTGGAAGAGTGTGGGGTCCGCAGTAGGATGTTAAATGTCTCAAGGGATACAAAACGAAGTTTGGGAACCATTGTTATAGATCAATCTGTTCATGTTTCAAAAAAAAGATACTTTGTCATTTGTTATAATTTGTTGTTTGTTAATGATAAATCAGTATCATACAATTATTTAGTGTGGGACTAACCTTTTTTTTTTTTTTAAATACATTTTAAGAATTTAGAATGTTTTACAGGTGTGCTTTTGTAATTTGTATGTATTTGTGCTTCTCAGTGTTCACCAAAAACCTGTGCAGTCAGATGTCGGCCATAAGCGGCCCGCTGCTGCAGTGGCTGGAAGATCGACTGGAACAGAATAAACAAAGTATCATCAAACTCCAGAAAGAGAAAGAGCAACTGACACAAGCACTGGCTTCATTATAAGAAGAATGATAGGAAGCAATTTTTTTTGTGTCTTTTCTTTTCTTTTCTTTTCTTTTCTTTTCTTTTCTTTTCTTTTCTTTTCTTTTCTTTTTTTCTTTTCTTTTCTTTTCTTTTCTTTTCTTTTCTTTTCTTATTCCTTTGTTTTTCCACTGAAAGCTTTGGCTGGGAGATCTAAGACAGGATGTCTGTACTTCCATATTTTGTGATCTCAGTGCATATCTAATACTGTCTCTCAGTGCTTCCAAGCAAATATTTGAATTATGAATCCTCTTAGTGCTGTCCTACTCTTTACATTCTTTTGTAATGTTTAAACTGATCCATCAGCTTACACACATGCACACATGTACACAATGAACACCCTAAAACGACAAAAAATGCAGATGTTCTTAAAAAGGTGTTTCATTAATGTTCTGTAATAGTTATGGATATTATTACTGATGCTATTTCTTAAATGAGCTGTAAATCCCTGAATGTATAAACATTAAAGTGTAAATACCTGCACCGAGTATTTCTTACTTTTATCTTTCTTAACTATATTAAAAAAATTGGGAATCAAAACTATAACACCTTATACTCTGTAATACTTTGCACGAATCACACTCGCACCCAGCTATATTCATTTTTCGTCATCTACATGCTGATTTTCAGTCTAGACTGAATGTTTCTGTGAATGTCAAGTAGCCCCAAGGTTGAACAGTCTGGCACTTAGACTATAAGTAGAAAAGGTGTGATTAAAAAAAAAGAGCTTTTTTAGATGAAATGCTAAAATGAGAATTTCAGTTGACAGCTTGAAAGACCTGAAACTGTTTGAACTGTTTGTCTTGCACTTATCTATAAGATGAGAAACACTGGTGCTGACTAATCTTACCTAAATGTGTTCATATAAAACCAGTAACATACTGTAAAAACACTTTTTATGACAAAATATGAATCTAACTGAAAAACCAAAAGGATAGATGTTTTATGTCTTGTCACTAGGTGGCACTTGTGCTCTTGTTGAACTGCAAACTGTGTTTTTATTGAACAGAGTCTCTTTAGATTGTGAAACTGGTCAAGCAGACTGACAGAATACTAGCAATGTATGCAGTTTATTTGGCATGCATGATTTTACAATATTGAGGTGTGCAATTCTAATAAATTCCAGACAATCAATTCTTGCTATGAGGGAATCATAAAGTGTTATTTTCCATACTATATTGCAAAATGGATACTTATGGTCCTAGATGCTAAATGGTCAGTAAAAGATAATATATTTATTTACTGTGAGGAAAACATCACTGCGCAACACCTATAGAGAACTGTTAAGCTTAGTTAATAGGTCAGGGACTATATCCTCTAACGGAATTATGCTAAATATATATTTGTACATGAGGAATAATGATACAATTTTGTGTCTTAAATATTTATGTTGTATTTACTGTTGTATAAAAGCAATAAGACACTCAAGGCTGGAATGCATACTCATTTAGCAAGCGGTTGTGAGTGCAGTTTCTTTATTCAAAGTGATTATTTTTTCTTTGAATTCGAGCTGTGTTTTGATGCCACATTAATGGCTGTCTGAAGCAATCTCACATTGCTCTTACAGTTACAGTGGTTTATAAAAATGGCCCTTCTGCAATACCATTCTCAGATAAATTCATACTTTTACAGCATTTTTGTCCTCGAGAAATGAAACCTCAGGCATTGAACCAGGTCTCTAGATATTGTCTGAAAGTGCAAATGCTCATTTAGAATAAATACCCCATATTTACAGTGCACAGTGGACCATAAAGTTATACCATTTTGTATTATGGCAAGGCCTAAAACTCCACTTAAACAGAATGTCTTGTATGTGTGTAAAAGCACTCATCCTGGAACTGGAAGCAAGCAGGTAATATTAAGGCTGTGCTCTGAGACTGATGGAGAGAGCGAAGACATCTCCCCCCCTTGCGTATCAGCATAGTGGTTATTACCCCTGGCAGAACACTGCCATTTATTTAGTGTGAAGGCAAGTTGACTGTAAACCTGAAGCCTCTATAAATCTGGAACGGTGTGGGTGGGGGTTGGGGTTGTCTATGTAAGAAGTGAAGAGGACAGAATTTATGAGTGTTTGGAGGGCATTCTGTTTGATGAGATTCCTAAGGGACCTTGGGCCCTTGGATATATTTATGGCAGAGGGGCCAATGAGGTAGTGGACAATGACGTCCCAGAGGCAGACAGTGTTTAATTAACACCTCCAAAATAGGCAGGACAGAGACAGAGATGCTGTCCGCAAAATAAGCTGGTGCTTTTGCTCTTGTGTTCTCTCTGGAATTATAAAAATCTGTCTCACTCTGTTTAAAAGCTGCTGTACGTAATTTATAGGATCTTAAGAGACATTTTCCTTCCCCGGTTCAATATGCAGAGACAACTATAAGAAGCTCGACTTTCTGACGAGTGCAAACTTAGGGATATCAGGAGGGTTATTGATTTGACAGACCAGACAGGGCAGTGAAGCAGTGTTTGCTAAACATGTTTGGAAACGATCATTAAAGGCACAATATGTCATTTTTGTAAGAAGAAGCTCTAAACAATGGGTCTCATTCACTAAGCATGCATACAAACATTTTCAAGAACAAATCACAATTCACTAAAGATTTATTAATAATAATGTCTAAATTTATGTAAAAATACAGTACAGAAGCAATCAAATGTATTTAAGATTTAATAAAATTTTATTATTTAATAATTTCATTTTATAATTATATATGGATTATTATTGTAGGATATGTAGTATTATATACTACAATTAATGCAATATAGTCATGTTATAAAGCAGTACAGAGTAAGCTCTTTTTGCGCATTTGTGGTAAACATACATCTCTTTTTGTAAGCTCTTTTTGCATATGTGTGGTTAACAACGTGTGGTTAAGAAAAGCTGCGTTATAGCTTCAGTGGTGAGGTTTTTCTGAATAACATGTAGGCTATGTACAGCTGGCTAATGAGAGCTCTGTAATCTGGGTCTTTATAAAAGGTGTTTATTGTGAGAACTGATGAGAATGCCACACTTGGCGTTGCTCAATATGGAATGTCAAAGCTACCAATATTAAAAATAAAGAAATAAATATACAAAGAAATGTAAAAAAAAAAAAAAAAAGAGCAAAAATAAATAAATAAATATATAAATAAATGTATAAATAAATATACATAGAAAAGCAAAAAAACTAACAAAGTGAATAATTATTTATACATTTATTTCCATATTTATTTCCACATTTATTTATTTATTTATTTATTTATTTTCATATATATTTATTTATTATTTTATTTATTTCTACATTTCTACATTTATTTATATTTTTATTTATTTCCACATTTATTCCTTCCTACACTTATTTATTTATATATTTATTTATTTATTTCTTCCTACATTTATTTGTGTGTCGGGTAATGAGGAGGGCGGGGTTTACCTCAGACATGGCAATCGAGCTCAGAGTAGGGGAGAGCAAAGCGTTGGGGCCACAGTGACACCATGTGGTGTGGCCGAAATACAATAAGTATTAGCCTACTGATGTTGATACTGTCTGTGATGAAGGACTTGGATATGTATATGGCCAAAATCTAATATCACGGGTTAAGTCATATCACCCTATCTTTAGCCTACTGTGTTGTAAAATGTCTGGGGCTAACAAATCACATTAAAGTGTAAATTACATTAAAGTGTAATTTAATTTTAAATGTAACTTTAATCGTAAAATGTACATAAACAATTAGACAAAAGGAGCAGAGGCCGACTGTGGCATTTAAGCATAATAAAAACAGTAATGTAAAATGTCCCAGGCTCTTGGGTCGCCCTGCTTCATACCACAGTAACGATAATAAAACTTTAATACATTTGTTCATCCATAAACATGATTTCTTCCAGAGTCCCGTCAAATTGCTTTCCATCGAAAAATTGTTTTTACCAACAATTTCTATGTGTACTGATAGTAAGCATAGATCTTAGACATACGTTTTATTTCACATCAGCTCTTTGAATCAATGACGGTTTGTTGAAAACAGCCAAGAGCTGAATGAACATGTTAGGGGCTGTTCACATCAGATAAGTATGATTTAAACTATGCCAATGCAATTCCACTAATGCCAAAATCATTTTCTAAGCAGATTATTGTGCAGAACTATCATTATTCATTGCCACTATCCTCAGCATGGATCCAAATAATAAGTCAAGTAACCTTTATTTATATAGCATTTTTTATAATAATGCCATTTGTTTCAAAGCAGATTAGCAGGAAAATAATGCAAAAGAATTTGATTCGGCTGTACAGCCACTCTGGAGAGACCGGTGATGTCATCCAATTCATTTCAGTTATAGTATATAGAGTCAATACAGGCAGATCAGTAATATAGTTGAATATTACTGAAGAGATAAAGTAATAGAATCAAATCAATCAATCCGTCAATCAACTTTATTTATATAGCGCTTTAACAATCACGATTGTTTCAAAGCAGCTTCACAGTGTCAAACAGGAAAATATTGCAACAAAATTAGATTTGGCTGTACAGTCGTACTGGAGAAAACAGTGATGTTATCAGCTTATTTTAATTGATCACAGCGACAATGTTGGCAGATCAGTTTTGTAGTTTATAGAATTAAATAAGACCTTATTAATTAATTGAATTAGTTAATTAAAATGGGTATAGAGGCTACTTGCTCAATAATAGCAATGTTAGTGCAATTGCATGTGATTAAAGTCTTGATATTTGTTACGGTTACTTACTAGCAACTTACTAGCATAAAAACTAACTAATAGCAAGACCAACCAGACTTAGTATTGGGAAGAAGTTTTTTGTTTTTTAGCATTTGTGCTAAAACATCTTTCTCAATGTTCTACCAGAAGCATTGTAAAATATCAAGGCAAACATGAGACATGCCTCTATATGTGTTGTAGCAGCAGTGGTTTTCTACAAAGCACAAATGTCAGCTTGCTTATTTTGCTCATGTAAACAAGGACCTATGCTTCTAACCACAGATCGAGATCGAGATCTGTCGTTGCAACCACACAAGTTTGTGATGCTGTTTGCGAATGTTTGTTGGATCTATGGTTTCAGGAAACACAGACTCGTTGAACTATGTTGATAATGACGGAACTTGCGACAATAGTTGGCTAACGATGCTTTTGGGAAATGCACAACTGGGCCATTGTTTTAAAGTATAATAATGGTCCAGATCACTAGTAGTCCTTGAAGAGTGACTAGGTACTTGAGTTCCTTGCCACTGTCGCCTTTGGCTTGGCTTCCTCAGTTGGGGACACTAAAATTATGATCAAAGTTATTCAACTAAATATACAAATAAAATGTATGAATTAGGTTTAATTTAATTCTATAAACTATAATACAGATCTGCCAACATTGTCGCTATATGATAAATTAAAATAAGCTGATAACATCACTGTTATCACATAAAGAAGGATAATTTTAAAGAACTACTAGTGAGCTGGACCATTATTTTAAAGATGTTTAAAACAAACATGTTTTTTTCATATTTCTGATGTTTGGATGTTTTTTCACTTTAAAAAATAGTCCAGGGGCCTTATTTATAAAACGTTGCGTAGATTTCATCCTCAAAGTGTACGTACGTACAAAAGGTAGATTTTGCATACGCACAAAAAAAATCTTATTTATAAAAGCATGTGTACGCCAGAACCTGCGCAAAAATCTCTTTATAAATCACAGCCAGCAGCAGATTGTGCTTATGTGCTTCTCCACCCTGACTCCCCCCTGAAATCACCATATAAGGAGCCTACAACGCATGGTTTTACTATGCATGACCTCATCTGGATATCATTTGCATGCATATTCCCATCCACGTGACACCATATTTAACACTGTCAAAGGTAAAAGACATTGAAAAATATTAGATACAGAATATAAATGCCATTTGTGCCTTACACATTACATTCCTTAATATCATTCAATAACCTTTTTATGTTGTAGAATAAATATATCAAAATATCCATAAAAACATAAATAAATAAAGTGTTATTTTAGGCTAATTAAAAATATTTCGTTAATTTCTATAGATGAAAACTCGTTCTCTTCTCATTCAGCCATTGGCATAGCCTTCCAGCAGTGCCAGTGCATCCATCATACAATATGCACTTAATTGTTGCTGCAGTAGGCTATTTATGTTTTCAGCGATCAGATTTAATAATTTACACCTTATACATTAATCACATAATGAGTGATAGGCCTACATCCATTTAAGAATGGAAGTGAAAGAGGTTAAATTTACGTACTTTCAGCATATAGTTCCTTTTATGTCTTTAAACTAAACATGCATGTATGTATCTTTAGGACCCATAATGGTGTTTTAATGTTATTTGTATTTTTTGTTGTAACCGGGACCTATGAGCAACTTGTAAATATTGAAATATGTCAAAGTACATTTTGCCATTTTGCAAAGGGTTAATTCCCTTTATCTGCAGTCAGTTCTTCAACTCACCATCAGTGTTGCCAAACTGCTTTGTCTTCAAAATGTGCGTACGCATGGGTCAGAGTTTGTGTATTGCATATTTTCATGTCAATTTTTTCTTTATAAATCCCACCTTTTGCGAAGGAACTGGCTTACGCATGTTTTCAGCCCCGTTTTGTGCGTACGCAAGCTTTATAAATGAGGCCCCAGATAACTAGGAGTTCCTGCAGCGTGACTAGGTAACACTTGAGTAATAAGTAAAATGTTAAGAGTAAAAAAAGACAATTGCTCACATCTCAGACAAGCTAATGTTTTGATTAGTAATTAATTAGTAATTCTGACATCTATTTGTCATAATGAACTTAATTCTTAATGATGACAATCTCATTCAGGAATTATTTATTACCTAATAAGAAACTATTTTAGTCCTAAATTCGATATTACTTACTGATTAGGTCAAATTGTTTCCATATTAGTGGTGTGTATGTACAAAGTGTTAATGTATCAATATAATTAATAATATACACTTTTATTGCTGAAAGTTGGTTTTGTTGATAAAATTCATGGTTTAGATAAATAGACTTGTATCTAACAAAAATGAAGCAGCACCAGGCAGGACAATGGTCCATTAATATAGCCCTGAAGTACTGATGACAATCTAAGTGGAAAACACTTTATTTGTATGGTTCCTTTTGGGGGCTTTTGTATGAGCACCTTTAATGGATCCAATAGGGGTAGAGGCAGCCTCATAAAAATGAATATAGTGAAAAGGAAGGATAGTCTGGCATGCTATTCTCAGGTTCAGTGGTTCATTTGAAATGGGCTTTACCAAGCAAATAAATAAAATATGTTTTGCTGTGCCAGGCACTTTTCGACAAATTAAACTCAATATAGCGGAACGCCCCATCTCAAAAAACTGTCTGTTTTTGTGGTGTTGTTGTGAAACAAAGAAGGGCTGAATAATGTCTTTGATTCTTTTACTGGCTTACTAAAAAGCTGCTATGCCGATGAAGGCACAGTTATATGCCTTTAATTGCAGTGTGTTACTGATAATATATTTTTTTTACATAATTGAGAATTACTCTAAAATATTTTTTTTGTTCAATTAAGAATAATTGACTTTTAAAGCTGTATTATTAAATAGCATAATGTTTCATCAACGGATAAGGTATATACAAGATATAAATAATACCCAAATAATAGGTGGGTTTTCATGGAGCACTGTAATCGGTTTAAAAGTCCAGTCCGAATGAAAATGTTCCAAATAAACAACACAATCGGAATAAAAATGCCCTAACCGAATGAAATTGTAATCGTTTTGAGAGGGGTGGGATAAACCTTTTCATAAACCGATCAAACGAAACAACCTGACCCAATTACTTTTGGGTGTGCGTCCTTATGTGACGTGATATTCAGCGCACGCCTTCACTACACACACTCATTCAAGCTGCTAGAGAGGACAGCGTTGACATTTCTGAAGCGGCAGACAAACTGTCAGAACATGTCACAAAATGATTCCGACTGAAAGTAAACCCCGGATCGGTTTATAAAACGTCTCATGCAAACAGTCCACTGAATTTTTCAATTGGAATGACAAAAAAGTGTGCGTTTAGGTGGTACTTGAGACTGGACCAATAAATTTGTTTCCCAACCTTTTTTCACCCTTTGAAAATGTTGAAAATGTTGAAGCGCCCTCTCACATACGTTACACTAGGGGTGGAACGGTACAGATTGCTCACGTTTCGGTTTGTATCATGGTTTTAGGTTCACGGTTTCGGTACGGTTCTGTATTTACTATGTTTAGGGAAAAAAGGGCTTCTGTCAAATAAAAATAAAGAAAATAAGAACAAATAACTTAATATAAGCAGCAGCACAAATAAATACATTGAGCAAAGATAATAATAAAATAAACAATGCTTTTCAGGTTTTTCAGGTAGGTCTAACAGTTTTTAGGTAGAGAAATTCAATAAAGTAATCAAATGTAAAATAATTATTTCATATTTTAAATTAAATATAATTTCACTGTTTAAATTAAATATTAATCCTTATAAAAGTTACACAAGCTTTTCAATCAAGAGCAGTGAGTGATGATGCATATCCTGCATTAGGTCTTAAAGGGGCAGTAGCCTTTACTGCTGTCATGTTTAATGTCAAACAAAAGATAAGGACATCTTTCTAGACTGTATAAAGTTCACTTAAGGCATATACAGACTATGTCTGTTTGGATACTAATCAAGATGGACATTTTACATATTTTTTGTGTGAGTTTGTCCATTCAAGCGCAAGACTTCAAAGATAACTCAATATTTGCGTCCTGTGAGATGAGCTCTCGGATGAGCATACATACATAAAGCATTATTTTCAAGTTACAACCCATATTAAAGATGTGTCATCAGATCGTGAGATGAACTGCGGTGTCCGTGCCGGCACCTTTTGTTTTATTTATTTACAACATTTAATAACGGGGGTGATAGGAGGTACATAGAACATTTCATGGGGAAAAAAACGATTGGGTACCCATCCATGATCACAGAGGCCATACTAGAGGCTCCCGCTTTCCCTGACATGTACGGAAACCGGCCAGAGACAGTGCCGGCGTTTGCTATAGGTGAGCTAGGCGGTTGCCTAGGGCGACAATTGTGTCGGGGGCGCGAGCGCACTCTAGTGCCGCTTACTTCCCATTAAGCATAGAAAACGGAACAAGCAAAATACAACATAATGTTTCTTAAACATGATCATCCTAGCTCGCCCTCTCAGCCACAGGTTTAATTACTTATCAACCAGATTATTAGATTGAATTGATGGGGATAATTGATTATTGGTTCAGGCAGCTCATCCCTTGCGCGTTCATCAAAAATGAGGCGTCTAAACCCGTGGATGCACAGGGACAGAAAAAGAGAAAGGAAGAAGATAAAAAAAGGGTAACACTTTAGATTACGGCCTGGAAAGTACTGCATAATTAAAGTGAATTTACAGCATAATTTTCGGTAATAATAGTGTAACTATAAAGTAAGTACGTGTAGGTATATGGGGACAATATGTAATATTGGGGGAATAAAGGGGTAACTATCAGGAAAATTAACAAATTATTTATACTGTAAGTATTTTTTTTAAATAAGGGGTAATTATACTGGAAGTATTTTTGATTAAGGGGTAATTATCTATGTAGTTACGGGGTAAGTATGAATGTGCGGGCTGTAAATTAAAGTGGCTTTTGTTCCCCTCTTGTTTCATGTAATTACAGGGTAAGTGCAATAAAAACACAAATACAATCTGATATCACTCATAAAAGTTTATTTAAAAAAAATGAAAAATAAAAACCTTTAGAACACATTCATTTCTCTTGCTTGGCTTCATCCTCCTCTCGTTCCACTTCTTTTTCTTCCTTGCCACAGATGAATCTAAAGAAGATCCCACATGTCTCTAGCTAGTATCCTATAACTGTTACACGGAAAATACAGTGTGCGCAGAAATATCCTCACTGTTTACTCGTCTTTTACCCTTATGCCATCTGAGATGTATACAACTTTATTTCTTCAGATGAACACAGAAAAATGAATAATCTCTGCTCATTAAAAAATAATTTGGGTTTCTAAGAGTTAAGGCATCAAACAGCACATACAGCAATAACTACAGTAATCCATATGATCCCAATGGATAAATCAAGGTCTTCTGAAGTAAAACGACAAGTGTTTGTAAGAAAAATAATAATATTTTACATTTTTTAAACTGTAGACTATAGGTGTTTCTCAATATCAAGGATGCTTCCTTGGAAGGACTGATCCTTCCAAGTCACTTCCTTCAGGGGCTAGGTGAGGCTCCTCTTTAGCATTCGGAGAACACGTAAAAACAGGCTAGCAAGTGCACGTCATTGCGTCATTATGTCAGTGAAAAGGTCCGTTGGCCATCAATAACGTTATGTGTTACGTTATTTGTATTTTTTTTATATCAATACAGTAGTAATTTGTACCGGCATTTAAACGTTAAACTTTACTTATATTTACTACGGTTATAACAAATGTTTGGTAAAGTAAATATAAGCATTGTGGCAAGCAGCGAGGTGAGGGACCGTGAGAGCAGGCCGGTGGAGTGATAATGAGCGGCAGCTGATCGCCACACCGGTCTCGGCTCATGGCAGTGACGAAGAGTATAATTGGAGGAGCGTGGAAGACGAGAGAGGACTAGGCCTGGACTTTATGTTATAGTTTGTTTATGTTTTATTATGTGTAGTCGCCCACGTTACTTTCGTTTTGTTTATAATTTATTATAAAGTTGTTGAATGTTCGCCGGTTCCCGCCTCCTTCCTTCCCATCTACAAACCCCGATACAAGCATATTTGCCCCATTCACGCTCCGACTCCGGGAACGTCTGAAGATAGCAAAGTTGTGCGCATAGGATTGTGGGTGATTTGAGATCGCGAAGAGCGCGAAGGCTAGTCATATGCATCCTTTCCTGTATATGACATATTTTTGAACGAAGGACTCAGTCCTTGGTTGAAATTCCGAGGATCCTCGACATTGGAACAGTCCTTCGTCGGATGTCGATGACGTAGCATCCTTGGAATTCTGGCTTCCGAGGATCCTTCCTTGACATTGAGAAACGCCTTATATATCGCTTCCGACCAGCAGTCATCTGTGGGCATGCAAGGGTTAATTTCACGCTTGGCGTAACTTGAAGTGTGACCTGTGACGTGCACGCACCGAATAACTCTGGTCATGCGGATGTCTGATGCTGTCGGTTTAATTTTTTTTAATGCTCACTACAGTATACAGACAAAAACATAATATACGAAAATAGCAATTAGAAACAAACAAGAATAAAAGACAGGAGATGCCTGTTCTCGTGTGTGTTTCAGATGAAACGTGCATGAAAACCTCATGAAAGCTTGAAGCACTTTATGTTGGTAACATCTGATCCGATATGAAACGATTAATAAATTATGACAGCATTTCTTGGTGTACTAATTTTTCTTTTAATAAATAATAATACTCAATTATTACTAAAATTTCAAAAGGGAAACATGGGATTCCTCCTAACATCCATCAATGGAAATAACAAAAATGAAGAAGAGGAACAAGAAAAGAAAAGAAAGAGAAAGGGACAAAACGTGCCTCTTTCTGTCAGGACGTTATCAGTTGAAATGAAACGTTTATAAAAAAAAGAAAAAAAAGAAGAAGTGCTATAAATCTGTTTTGAATTAAGTTGTTTTTCAAATAAATATTTATGAGTGATATCAGATTGTGTATGTTTTTATTGTACTTAACTACATAAAACAAGAGGGGAAGAAGAGCCACATTAATTTACAGCCCACACATTCATACTTACCCGGTAACTACACAGATAATTAAGTAAAAATACTTACAGTATAATTACCCCTTAATTAAAAATACTTACAGTATAATTACCCCTTAATTTAAAAAAATACTTACAGTATAAATAATTTGTTAATTTTCCTGATAGTACCCCTCTATTCCCCAAATATTACATATTGTTCCCTTATACCTACACGTACTTACGTTATAGTTACACTATAATTACCGAAAGTTATGCTGTAAATTCACTTTAATTATGTTATAGTTATACTATAATTACCGAAAGTTATTCTGTAAATTAACTTTAATTATGCAGTACTTTCTGGGCTGTAATCTAAAGCGATGCCAAAATATCATTATAAAACAATATAACATCATAAATACACTTTGTAGATGAGGTTAAACACTTACTTTGTCTTTGTGGTCTCTTGGTTAAAATTAACCTCCATGTTTGCACTGCACGAGTCGTGTCCTCTGAGAGAAAAGTGTTGGTTTGTTTAAACGCGCACAGCATTATTGCTATAAATCAATAAATTATAATAAAACAAATGGTAAATGAGATAAAACACTAACTTTATATTCCCCTGTAAAAAGTTATCTAGTCTCAGTCACCTGTTTCCCTCGTCTGCTCTGCACTGTGAGTCAAAGAAGATATCTTTAAGTTTAGGTGCGCACGGACACATCACAGATACCATCCTTAAACAATATAATATTATAAAACGTCGTACTGATAAAGGATTAGTTCACTCAAAAATGAAAATTATTTTTATTAATTAATCACCCTCATGTCATTGGACACCCGTAACACCTTCCTTCATCTTCGGAACACAAATGAAGATATTTTTGTTGAAAGCTAATTGCTGAGAAAGGCTTCAGATAGGCCTCCATTGGCATTGTAATAACAATGACTATGAGTTTAATGTCTCGGGGAATAATTAACTCAAAAGGGATTCAACATTCATGAATTTATGAATATAATTTGCTAGTCGTTCATTACGTATTTAAATTTTCCGATAAGGAAAAATGTTTAATTAAATACAAGTAACCCTTTACGGAATTGCTTGAAATTATCTTACTAAGTTTGTCCTGCAAATTAGTTATATACTTTCAAATCAATTCTCAATAAGGGATTACTGCTTTACGAGCGCATAAGAAACATTAACTTTACTGATCAGGACAAATCAATATTTCATATGTTCGTACAGTTTACGTTACTAAAATAGTAGCATAAGCAGTTTAGGTAACGTTAGGATCGTAAGTTTCATTGACTTCGTGTATGTGGAAGAGTAACAGATTCAATTCAAAAATGTCTTTTGGAAGTTTAATAAACACAGACTAAAAATAACACTACAATTCACACAGAAAGTACATACTAAATATGCATAAAGAGAGTAGAAATATAGATAGTAAACGAAAAGAATATGGTACATAAACAAAAAGAATGAATAGACCAAAAATAGAGAGAGAGAGAGAGAGAGAGAGAGAGAGAGAGAGAGAGAGAGAGAGAGAGAGAGAGAGAGAGAGAGAGAGAGAGAGAGAGAGAGAGAAGAGAAGAGAAGAGAGAGAGAGACAGCGTTTACTTCAGTTGTTACACAGAGCCCTCACGGAGTTAACTTGTCCCAAACGGGAAATAACACAACCTTTTTAACAGCAGTTTGAATTTTAGAAATAAGAATACTTGCTTTGGTTTTGGCTTCTCGCGTGTGTGCGTGTATTCTGAGTTCAAATGTCCTGCGTGTCCGGCGGTTCTTTCCGAGGTCGGTGTGGAGCGGCGGGTCTCTTGAAGTGTGATGAATTCTCCTCTCTGAAGAATGCCCTCTGGGCCTAGAAAGCAGATGGCGGATGGCCCTGCAGCGTTTGATGCGATGCAAAAGCGAAAGGGTGAGGGTCACATTGGCATTTGTAGATCAGGTAGAGCGACGCCCATTTCCTGGATGGTCCAATTGATCAGAGCGTTTTCGGCGCGAAACAAAGTTCTTTGTTCAGCTGAGTCCCTCCTTTTGGTTCTTATCCGGGGAAGATATGCTTAATGCATTTTTCTTTACAACGCAGGTAATTTTGTAATAATGCATGTTCTGTAAATTATTTTACAAGATTCAGTACGATCACATTTTTCTGATTACAAGGATACCATGGATCATAAGTCTGAGATCTGGGAATACACAAATACAGACTTTCCACTGTCTGTTGGCCTACACAGCTTGAGTCATATTCGTATAATTCTCCTAATTATTTCAGACACATATAAAAACACTTCAAGCAGAAAATCATACATTTAAGACGTTTTTGGGGTGACTTTTAATCATACATTCTTTTGATACTGGTGGAACTCTATGGGTGTGTGTGTGGGGGGTGTCAGATGTCATGTAGGGCCATTTGGGGGGCAATAAAAGTCACTACGGAGCCTGCTTGTTGTCTCCCAAAGGAGATCAAAGAGTTGTCTTCAGACATCGTGGTGCCATTGTCCGGCCATCAATTGTATTCACATGATCTGATAAGCACCTCACGAGCGGCGAGAGCCATCTGGCCGTTTGCCAGATGAACAGCATTGTCATTGTGGCTACAGCATTAAGTACATTCCCACTCACAATACCCATAAAAGGCACTAAAACGTTGTTACAAAGTCTATCTCACTACAGTGGCTGTACAATAATTTGACGAAGCGACGAGAATAGTTTTTGTGCGCAAAAAAATCTAAATAATGACTTTATCCTCCAACTTTATCCTCCAAGTATTGTACATAAAAAAAAAATAAGCCAAAAAAAAAAAAAAAAAAAAAAAACTCTTTCCCCCTCTATTTCTCCTTTCTTCTTTCCTTTTCTGGTCTTTGCTACTCTGAGCAGTGTACAAATCTTGGTATTTAGGGCACTTTTTGTGTTTCGTTGCCTCTTCTTGACGGATCGCTTCCTGTTCTCCTGAGTTGTAAGTTGCTTTGGATAAAAGCGTCTGCTAAATGCATAAATGTAAATGTAAGTTATCATCTTCCGTGTAGTTCTCGGACGTGAACTCACGCGATAGCGGCGCTCCTCCTCACTTCTGGGTCATGTATCTGAACGGCGGATCTGCATCATATTCTCAAGCATGGGTCGAGTTCACATCAATAACTTGGTGGATAAAGTCATTATTTCGATTTTTGTGCACACAATAACGATTTTTGTCGCATTGTAAAATTATTGTACAGCCACTGTAGTGAGATGGACTTTGTATCGATGTATTTAGTGCCTTTTATGGGTCTCGTGGACTCAGCTCTTGCGTAAGTGATGGTAGCCACCACCGGAGGTGGTAGGGTACGCAAACCTGCCACGTCCTATCCAGGAGCCACACAAGGAGGTTCCAAAGATCTGGACGCGGGTGCCACAGGGTGCCCCGTCTCTGAGAGAGGAGATCCTGTCTCAGAGGAATCAGCCAGGGAGGGGCTGTCGCAAGCAGTAGTAGTTCTAGGAACCAGGTCCGGCCGTGCCAATATGGGGCGACCAACATGCCCTTACGAAAGGAAAGTATATTTACCAATATATTATTTTGAAATATATTATAATATATTGTAAATACATGGAATAATATATTGATGGTATTATACAATATATAATATATTCCTGTAATATATTGCAAAATATACAAATGATTGCCGCTTTCATATATTGTAATATATTCGAGAATATAAATATTAAATACCATATATGTGAATATATTGCCTAATGTATTACATTATTACATATTACATTTCCAATATACTGCAATATATTTTTATTTCGTTAGGGTGACCTGCTCCTTGTCCTCCCTGACCCTGCACAAAACCTGTGCAAGAAGGCTCACTGAGGGGAATGCATATTTGCACAAGCCCTGTGGTGAGCTGTGCGCCAGTGCATCCGTGCAGAGTGTGCCCTCGGTCAGGGAATAGTACAGGCTGCAATGGGACTAGCTGTGGGAGGCAAACAGATCTACCTATGCGTCCCCATGATGTCTGACCTGACTAGTACATGTTGACCCTTCAGTAATGCTCGAAAGCGGTGCAGGGCGAACCGTACTGCCAGTAACTCGAGGCAATTGACATGCAGGCGGCGCTGGGGTCCTGTCCAGGGAAGATGAGAATGTACAGGCCTTGGAGGGGTGCTTTGGATCGCCATGCAATGAGGAGGCGCTCTGGGGACACAGCTGCATCGCCACAGAGCACTCCACCAGGGGAATCCGGGTGTACCCTTTAGCCACCGCCCCATCAAGGGCAGAGAAGTTGAAGGAGGTTGCTGAATGGTCGCGAGAGGACAGCGGGGCCCTCCATGAATGTGCAATCTCCTCATGCACTTCCGGGAAGAAAGGAATTGGGGGCACGGCAGGACGATTGTCCTGACGTGGTGCACCCAAAAACCAATCGTCCAACCGCGAGTGCTAAGTTCGGGGCAGAGGGTTCCACTCCAACCCCAGCGCTGCGGCTGCCTGGGTAAGCATGGCTGTCAGCTCCGGGTCCAATTCGGCAGCACAACCGAATCATCATCCTTGAAGGACTCTAGCCCACCTTGATATGCGGCGATCGACATCACGTCGTCCTCTGGAGCACCGAATGAAACCAGACGTTTGTACAAACGTGGGGTGGCCGAAGCCGAAGCTGCAGGCTCGATTCCAACGTTCACGGGTACCGCTGCGCTAGAGGGGGGTGTGGGCCGAGGCATGAGCGTCAGAGCTGCATTCCACACAATCACCCTCGGGTCACCCTGGCCACCAGCTGAAGTGCCGCCTCGTGTAGAGACGTTAGATCGGGGTGTGGCAGAGGGGACTCTTGCTCCAGAATGGATATTCCCGCAGTGGGAACACGACTCATCTACAAGCGATGCCTGAGCGTGCTGAAAGCCCAAACACGTCAGGCAGTGATTGTGCCCATCAGAAGGCGGCAGAGACCGACCACACCCAGAAGCACACGGGCGAGACATCCTGAAAAGGACGTGCCACGTGTGAGCTCTTTTTGTGAGAGGATAACCTTGCAGTTGATGCCGAAGCGCCCAAGGACCACACACCAGCTGGATACTAGATCGTCAGATCAGCAGGCAGGAAGTATGCGATCGCTGGAACGCGCCGTTGACACCAACACAGACTGGAAGGTCTTGTCGTCTCGAAGAACTGACAGATAACTCAGAAGGCTTTTGGAGTGAAGAGGTATGTAACCCTTGGCTCCGAAGCTAGGGCTGCCACCTTCAATACAGAAAAATAAGGGACGCCTGCAACAGCGGTGGCCACACCCCTCGGGGCCACGATGACCACAGTCCCGATGGTGTGCCAGTGCAGTGGTGGTATATCATAACTTAAAACATCTTTTCATAATTTGTATATATATTAAGATTGATACCAATGGACGTTATAATAGGATATCTGCTATTGAAATCAGTGTGAACAGATGGACTCAGTATAATACACAGCTATGACAATAAAAAACAAACTCAGCTGCTGTAACCTAGAGGGGAGTAGGGTAAGAAATTGCTAAATGGAATGGTAAATGGACTGCATTTATATAGCGCTTTTATCCAAAGCGCTTTACATTTTTGCCTCACATTCACCCATTCATACACCAACGGCGATGTCAGCCATGT
Source organism: Pseudorasbora parva (assembly GCF_024679245.1). NCBI lineage: Eukaryota > Metazoa > Chordata > Actinopteri > Cypriniformes > Gobionidae > Pseudorasbora > Pseudorasbora parva. The sequence continues at coordinate 35,230,704 of NC_090189.1, forward strand.
AAGGCACCATCCAGCTTGTCGGGATCAGCTGGGGTTAGGTGTCTTGCTCATCGACACTTCGACACTTGGTCAAGTGGAACCGGGGATTGAACCACCAACCTTCTGGTTTGTAGACAACCTACATGAACCACTGAGCCACTGCCTGCTAATTAACTCAAGTAATTTTATAGTGTTGTGAACAAAGATTTTGACTAAAATATTTGTCATTGTTTGCAGTAACACCATCCAAACAGTGAAACCACACCAACATAACTGTAAATTATATAATATCTACAATCATTTCTTATTTTAATAAAACACTTAACAACATTTTTATTTTTGGTAAGTTAAGTAAATATATTTATGTATTATTCCGTTTTTATATAGTCTATTGTTAATTCTATAGTATTGGATGATGCAATTATTTAAATTTGTTAAGCATAACAAATAGTTGTTTATTTTATTCCTAAAAGGTCCTATTTTGATTAAATATGTGCATATATATATATATATATATATATATATATATATATATATATATATATATATATATATATTATCTCTTATTAAAGTAATGCTTGTGTCTGACTGTACAACTTAACCTTAATAAACAAATCATACCATAACATCATTAATGTCGCCTACATTATTTCTTAATAGGCAGCATATGAAATCTAACGTTATCAATCAAAAAATGAGGTGATAAAAAAAAAAAACATTACACTGTCTGCCTCAGGAGATGCTTGAGGTATGAAGAACTGTGCGACAGTGCTTTGATTTCGGTGAGCTCTTGCATTTAGTGGTTTTTATATAGTCTATTATTGTTAATTCTATAGTATTGGATGATGCAATTATTTAAATTTGTTAAGCATAACAAATAGTTGTTTATTTTATTCCTAAAAGGTCCTATTTTGATTAAATATGTGCATATATATATATATATATATATATATATATATATATATATATATATATATATATATATATATATATATATATATATATATATATATATATATATATATACGGGGTATTTGGACCTGCCTCCGCCATCGTTTCAAATGGATTCTGCCCATATAGAAAAGAACCGGCGAGGCGGGGGCCTCTCCTCTTCTGACTCTGATTGGCTGTGATTCACGGCCTGTGAACCTGAAACAAACCAATCAAACAAACCAACGACGGCAGCGACCCAATTAGGGGCTTCTAATGTCTGTCTTCACACAATGCGGATGGACCTAAATACCATGTAAAATACGGGACAAATCACGTCCGGTATTGCTTTGATACGGGACGTGTCATTTTTCCTGAAAATACGGGACGATTCCGTATTTCACGGGACGAGTGGCAACCCTATCCGAAGCAGAAACATAATGCGATCATGCCAGCTGCTTCCTTATATACCCATATGCCCATGGCATTGGCACAGCCATTGGGTTTTTCCTAGATCTCAAAGTTGATAGGCATCTAAGCGAACATGGGAATGTGGGGGTAAAGTAATTATTACCAGAGGTTCTCTGTGATTTTAGTTCCGTCCAAAATTGCCATCTCGGTAATCATTATGGACAATGTCAGTAAAGATTACAGAGACTTTTACCTAAAAAGGTCCGGAAAAATGGCCTGGGGTAATACTAATCCCGTTCGAATAGACACGCTGTAAAAATGTAGTAGTCTCTGGTGGCCTGCCTTTGTAAGATCGAACACAGGAACATGGTCCCACTGAAGTTATTTCAGATGGCTCCTGGGGAATATGGCATCTGCAGCCGCTGTAACGCCACCCGGATTGCTTCATTTGAGACCGCTCCAGCACTTCATGGCCGAGTCCCGAGGTGGGCATGGCAACGTGGCATGCTCCAGGTAAAAGACCTTCACTGCCATGCTGCCAGTGGCTCCTGGAAGGGACCTCAGGGCCTATTAACATATGTAACCCTCGTTCCCTGAAGGAAGGGATCGCTGGTATGGCCGGGCGGTCAGCCTTGGCTTCTCAGCAGGTAAACATAAATGCGAGACTGCAATGCAACACTGTTTATACCCACGTGGTGGGGCAGAGTTGCCTTATGCAAATTCTGCAGACCCATGACATTTTCATGTCATTGGATTGTTTTGATTGAGACTTAAGGCAGCTGGCTTCTAAGCAAAATCCCCATTTCGTCAGTACTGATGTAACATCTCCATTTCCTTCCTTCAGGGAACGAGGGTTACATACGGAACCGAGATGTTCTGTTCTGCCTGAAGAACTCAGATGTGCTGTCGCCAAGCTCTGTGTCTTAAGTTCAATAAAACATTAGTTAATAGATGCTAACTAATGAATGATGGACACAACTCATCATTAGGGTTTTGAATGCAGTTAATACTTAAATGTAATTGATGTTAATTTAGAAACAGTAGATGTCACTTGTGAACTTGTGTGATCTGAGAGGAAACTTTTATATTTTCCTTTTGTACAAACTTTTGGGTGATCTGCAGGGTTGTATTTATCATTTTGTAGTAGCAAAGTTTCAGGGACAGGCAAGATGTGTGTATGATTCCTTCTATAATCCCTTCCCTTTGATTCCACCACATACGCTATTGGTTCCCTGCAGATGTCTTTGATGATTCCCACTTTATTGTATCCTTGAGGTGTTTGTAACCTGATTACTTTACCTTTGAAAAGAGGATGGAGCGGCCTGTTACTTTTGTCATTATACAGCTTCTGTTGTGTGACAGTTCTGACAATGACATGATTTGTGGTTAAAAGGGGCTAGTAACTTTTTTCAGTTGGAAGTGTTTGTCTTGACAGGAGTCTTTTTGCTGGTAATCCGAGAATTCCATCACAAGGTATTTCTCAAACTGAGTAGATTGAGGAAGACATTTGATTTTTCCATCAACTATGTTGCACTTCGCACCACTCGTTCTGCTAATCCATTAGATTGAGGATATTTTGGGCCACTTGTCACATTAATGAAATCCCAGGAAGTTGCAAAGTTCTTGATTTGTTGACTGGAAAATTGTGTTCTGTTGTCTGTTATCACTTTTTGGGCACTGCCATGTACTGAAAAGTGTCTCTTTAATTTTAATTTCATTGAAATATATCAGCTTCAAAATTTGACTAGGGAAGTTCTGGAGTATCATGTAGCTTCAGTGGTTTCTTTTTTTGGTGCTGTTTCATATGCATTGCAGATAGAAAATGAAGTATATTCCTTCTTGATGTCCTTGTTACCTGCTTAACACTTCTGTGTTTTACATGGGGGCATGTGAAAGTGTGTAAAGCAGATACATTTTGTTATCTATTTTTATAGCTTATCACAAAGTTATATTTCTGGAGCCTCAACATCATTCATTGCAATTATGCTGGAGCCATGTGCAGTGGCTTGTTGAATTTTGTAACTAATGGCTGATGGTCTCCCATAAGAAAAGTAAAAAATGCTCAGTGGTTGCTTTTCTTAAACTCATGAGATTTAGTTTTCTCATTTCAGTATCAACAGAGTTTCAGATGTTTCCCCTAAAATTCCTTAGAAGAAATAAGAGTGAATGTAACTGAGATATGAGAAATATTGGAGAGAAAAGGAGTTGAAACTGAAAAGCATGCATCTTTATCATCTTGCTGCAATCTCTTTCAAGACTCCATTATAGGAATATTTTATTGTTCAGAGGTAGGTCTTTTTAAGCTCATGAGACTTAGTTGTGATTCTCATTTATCTCCCACTGTTAAATCAACAGTGTCTCTTATTTCTCCTAAGGAATTTGAGGAGAAACATCTAAGTAGACACGACTGACATGATAAATATCTGAGACGAAACATGGGAGACCTCTTTATTGTCTTCCTGTAATCTCTTTTTAAAAACTCCATTGTAATATTTTTAGAGGGTGTTTTATTTTCTTTCTTTTCTACGAATTGGGGTTTTTCACCTTGGACAAGGCTGTATGATAAGCGTCCGGAAACAATGGGAGAAGTGAGAATGGAACAGGAGCAGGAAATACCTTTATATACTGTATACCTTTAGCTGGGACTTGAACTCGTGCTGTCTGAGGTGCTGCTGTGCCTCAATGTTGATGTGCTGTCCACAAGGCTATAGCTCTGACAGAACTTTCCCTAAGCTCAGAATATTATTATCTATTATGTCTCATTTAGGTATCAGTTTTTGCCTTCTGGGGCCAGTTGCATAAACTTAGTTCTTAAGCTACTATACAACTATGCTAAGTAGTAGTTAACCAAAGCACCCCTACTGAGTCTGGTTTCTCCCAAGGTTTATTTTTTCTTAATTATGCCCTGATGGAGTAAAAGCGCTATATTAATAAAGTTGACTTGACAAGTGTACAAGGTGTTTAGACTGGATCAATTCTTTCTTTATAACAAATATAATACTGTAGTATATCAGTGCTTCATGGTGGCTTTTGGTTCTTCTTTTAACAATGCAAAGTTTATCTTGTACACCCATTTTGCATGCATTTAAACATAGGTTGTTTTGTTCATTATGCAACAGAACAATGCATGTATTGTGAATGATTGAAATAGCGTGGATGAATCACATATAAGCTACCCAGAGAAAAAAAACAAAAACACCTTTACCAATTCAAATGTTTTTGTGAGACATTGATGAGGTTGCATTAACATTAAATGGAGACTTTTTCTTGAGTCTCGTGTTCCTCACACTTGTCTCCTGAGACAAAAACTGACATTCTCACACTTTAAAGATTCAGAATCGATATCAAAAACATCAAACACTGTGCTCAGATTGTTCTCTTTGGCTAGAGAGACTGGATTGCTCATATTTGTCTCCTCTAAAGATTCAGAAGAGACCTCAACAACATCACATACTGTGCTCAGACATTTCTTCTTAGCGAGAAACACTGGAGCTCTCACACCTGTCTTCTCTGAAGTTTCATAAGCGATCTCAATAGTATCACATACTGTGCTCAGACTTTTCTCCTCAGCTAGACTCTGAAGCTCTCTGAGAGCTTTAGCTAAGGAGAATGATTTGAGCATAGTGTGTGATGCTATTGAGATCTTTTATGAAACTTTAGAGGTGACAAAGGTAAGAGTTCCAGAGACTCTAGCCGAGGAGAAAAGTCTGAGTACAGTGTGTGATGTTGTTGAGATATCTTCTGAGTCTTTAGAGCAGACAAATATAAGCAATCTAGTCTCTCTAGCCAAGGAGACAATTCTGAGCACAGTGTGTGATGTTGTTGAGATTTATTCTTAAACTTTAAAGGAGAACATTGTGAGAGTGTTAGTTTTTTTGTCTCAGGAGACAAGCATGAGAAACAAGAGGGAGAATTGACTAAAACAAAAGTCTCCATCGGATCTTAAACTAACCAAATTTTTGTCTAGGAGAAATATTTTAGACGGTAAATAGATCTCACTTTGGATTTTTCTTTGTAGATTTTCTTCCTGCCAAGTCAAGTCAAGTCAACTTTATTTATATAGCGCTTTTTACAATGCTGATTGTTTCAAAGCAGCTTCACAGTTTTAAAGAGATTATTGATTAGTGATGTTTTTATTAACAACATTTCGGGAGGAGCATGTGAGATAATTAAACCTAATTAAACACAAGTGGAGCACGCTCCGTTCACGCTCATTTTAGCATCCCTCCACCACCCCATCTCCTCACTTGATTCTAACAAACTCTTATTAGACGTCAACACAATCTATAATACACTTCAGTCTAGTTCTAGAGTATCTCTATCATGGGGGGTACACTTAGCCTAGAACTCTAGATGCACTCTAGCGGCAGCAAATTTAATCTGCCTGCGAGTGTCGTCTAGCAACTCTCAATACCCTTCTGAGCTGTATTCGCCTAACTCTTACCGGGCTCATCTCACATCATGTATAGAGTCGGTGGGCGGGGCCATAATGACGACGGCCAAGTTGCGTTTGCGTGCTTCTAGTAAACACAGAAACTGGTAAACGGCGGTCTTTCGAATCAGCTTTGACCACGACTCTGGAAGACTTGGAGTTAAGCTTTTCTCTGAGAAAAGAACAAAGAACGGTACTGAAGTCATTCTTAAAAAGGGAAGATGTGTTCAGAGTTTTTCTGACCGGATACGGCAAATGTTTAATCTATCAACAAGCTCTGTTTCACCTTCATTGCTCTGGTTGGTGGTAGCGCTATACTAACGCGTGCAGAGGGAGTTTGAAAGACAACCGTTTATCCCGCCCCTCGGATTAAGCTGTCAATGGTGAGTTTCCAGACCAAACATCTTGATGTGGGTCTGGCTTGTCAGGCTAGGGTAGACTGGGTTCGGGCCAAATTCCGAGCCTGGAGCCCTCCCCCGGACAGCACGCCAAATACGCATAATCCTTACTCTATTTAATTTGATGTAAGTGTGAACTCATGAATTAATATTATTGATTCGGCTGTACAGCCGCTCTGAAGAAAATTATGTCATGTAGCTCATCTCAATTATCATACAGCAACAATGTGGGCATATCAGTAATTTAGATGATATAGTTTAGTTTAGTAATTACATTTATTTTGATATTTTGTTGAAAATGTAGTGTCCCCAACTCAAGCCAAGCCAAAGGCAACAGTAGCAAGGAACCAAAACTCCATCAGGTGGCATAATGGAGAAAAATAAACCTTCACCAAGTTTGTGTTAGGGAACATGAAGCATATGCTATGGGAACATTTTGCGGAAGAATTGCATCACCAAATCCACACTGTGAAGTGTCACATGTCAGAGTAACAGTTTTTTGACGTCATCTCAGTGTTGGTGGCTTGTTATGACCTCTTACAGCTAGTTAAATGCATCATGATGTTTAATCCATTGAGTTAGCTCTTGCAAGGGTGCTGAGAGGTCATTGAAACCTGGAATTAATTTTCCAAGGTAATTAACTATCCCTAGAAGGCTGTGACATTTTCTGGGACTTAGGGTTAGGGTTAGGGTTAGGGTTAGGTTAGGGTTATTACAGACATCTCTGTAATGGTTTTTATCTTTGAAGGCTCTGGTTTCATTCATACAAAGCATACTTTGGACAGCCAAAACTTACATTTGAGAGGGTTGAGTCTAAGGTTGACCTTTTGTGCACAATCTAGCACTTTTCTGAGGTTTTCATCATGTTATTTCACATCCTTTCCTCCCACTAGGATGTCATCCACTATAGACATGGATAACCTGAGAATATTTGTTCCATGGTTCTTTGTAACACCTCACTCACTGTACTGATTCTAAATGGCATAAGTAGAAATTGGTAATTACAACTGGGTGCACTGCTTGGTTCAGTTTAATTGAATATGTTACTGGAAGCTTACCAATCTTGTCCTTGAAAAGGTCTGGATATTCATCATTGGTTATACCACACATGAGTCTGTCTCATCTAAATGTCTTTGCTTTGTTCTTTAAATCACTCACATATGCTTCTATGGTTTCACCAGGTTTTTGGTTTCTCAAAATAAACTGGTGGCTTTTATAGTTACAATTGTCTCTGGGTTACATACCTCACTGAATTTCCATTTTAACATTCCAGGATTTCTCTCTATTCAAGTTCTGTGATCATCCGTCTTTGCACTTCTCCTGTGTAGTCTCCCCTCCAAAATGACCTCACCGACACGGCATCCCAATAAACACCTCTCTGGCCTGATGACGCCGATCCTTTTAATATCGCTATTTAATTATTGTTTAATAAACGTCATTAATAAGCCCTTCTCTGGCATGTTGCCTCCGATCCTTCAAATATTCCGATCTAATATGACTTTTGACCTGTAAAGTCACCAAGATAATAATAATACAGTGTTTATTTAATTGGCCAGAGTACCACTAGCACTCCGACTGAGTCTGGTTTCTCCTAAGGTTTATTTTTCTCAATTATGCCCTGATGGAGTTTTGGTTCCTTGCCACTGTCGCCTTTGGCTTGGCTTGGTCAGTTGGGGACTAAAATTTTCAACTAAAATATCCAAATGAATCTAATTAGTAAACTAAATTACTGATCTGCCCACATTGTCACTGTATGATATTTGAAATAAGCTGATAACATCACCGTTTTCTCTGGAGCCGCTGTACAGCCGAATCAAATTCTGTTGCATTATTTTCCGGTAACACTGTGAAGCTGCTTTGAAACAATACAAAGCACTAAATAAATAAAATTGACTTAACGTGTATACGCCTGGTGCGCCGCTCAATGGCTTCTAAGCCGGCCAAATTAAGAAGGATAAGTGCCTGCGTCCGGGCATATTTGTATGCATGAGCAGCTGCTATAAATATATTGTATTCTTGCTCAAATACTCACCAGTTCTCACTAATGTTGCCATCAAACACTAGCAGTTCAGGTCTTTGGAAGCCATTCGCATTTCTGACAAGATATAAGCAAAACTTTCTCATAATCAATTTTTTTTAATGAAACTTGACTTTCTTCAAAGGCGTTCTCTTTTCCACTAACCATATTCTGACACTATGATGAATGAAGGGTGACCAGACATCCCGAATAATTCGTGTCCTGAAATCTAAACTGTTGTTACAAATCCTGAATTTGTCCCGAAAATTATACTAACTATCCCGAAAATTATCCTAAAGCTAAATTTTGAGTAGTTATTGACCGATAAGGTAACACTTTATTTTAAAGTTCAGTTATTAACTATTAATGAGTTTCTTATTAGCATGCATATTACTAGGATATTGACTATTTATTAGAATTTATAAAGAACATATTAATACCTTATTCTGCATGACCTTATTCTACATCCCTTAATCCTACCCAGTACCTAAACTTAAATGCTACAAAAACTTCCGTACTAACTATTAACAAGCAGTAAATTAGGAGTTTATTTATGCAATTACCTTTGTCTCAATAAAACTGACCGAAACTTTATAAAACTGAACAAAACTTTTTCATCAAAAATATGCTATTACAAAAGATGAAAAATACATTGAAAATGAAAAAAATTAACTCAGTCGCACGAATGTAACCGGTATTCAGTATGCTTCATTCTTTGTTAATGTTTTTCAAAGATTTGTTTTCGCAAATCGTGGATTGTGAATGCATTGCCATAGATTTCACTTACGTTTCTCAGTTTTTCGTTTGCTCTTTTGACACAAAACTCTCATGGGGGCGGGCTTAACAGTGATCTACTCTGATTGGATAAAAAGCTTTTGATGGATAGGTCCTCTCTGACCTGAGCATATTGGAATGATCTCTCGGTGCTTTGTATTAGTTTGTTATAAAGAAGCTCTCAGGAGAGACATGGAGCGGCGGCGGCTTCATCTTCATCATCATCTTCACCTGCTTGTTCTTCAAGGCAGCAATAAGTTTGTGTTACTTAAAGCAGCACTTGGCTACTTTTGCTCTCGGGGTCCCCCTACAGTTTGGAAAAAGTAATGTCCTCAACTACTGTCGTAAGATCTGTCATCCTACAACAGGGGATGCCATCGCGCGTGCATTTGTTGACATGACAACCCTGATAGCCCTGAACTAGTGTGGGTCGTCTCATAACCCGCGGACCCCGTATGTCTATTTAATGGTCGCGGGTGCGGGGCAGGTTGTAAAAATATATACAGTGGTGCTGTGCGGGCCAAATAACTTCATAAAAGTGGCGACGCGGTTTGGTGCAGCACTAACAGTTCCCCTGAACACTGCAAGAGGAGTTCAGAGTTCTTCTGGCGGCGCGTGTGAAATGTCTTCATCCCAGGTAACTTTACAGTCAGTGGCATATGTTTCAGCATGTCATATGAATATAATTTCATGGGTTTTATTTTTTTCAAATGCCAAATAATCACGATGCTCACGTTTACAAGCCAGCATCATTATAGTAGTCTATTGGTTACCGTTTTACAGAATCTATATGATACTTCTATATGATACTTCAGTTCAATGTTTGAGTGGTAGGTAATCACCTTAACAAGTAGGACAGCATCGGTCGGGCACGCCTCCTTCAGCTCACGCCGACGAGCAAACGCTGGTCACATGTTGATCCTCGTCCTGCCTTTAATCACATCCCTTTCTCGTTTCCTCTTATTGCTTTCCTCCAACAAAACCTTTTCTTTCTTATTTGTCTGTGCTGCTTCGGACATGACTATATTATCCGACGAACAAAGTTGGGCTCGCACGTCCAAATGTAAGGAAGTGTGGGTGTTGGTGGAAGTGACGTATATGCCGTATAGCAGTCGAATTTTGTTGTTCTTTTTGTTCTCGAGTTACTACCTGAAACCCGAAGTTTAAAAGGACGATTAAAAACGATACAGACCCCATCAGGCTATGGCAGACGTGTCATTCAACCTATTGTAAGTCGATTTATCATCACAAGAGTCTTAAAAAATATATTATGAAGGTTGAAAAGTTACCTAGTGCTCCTTTAAGTAACCAATAATATCGATAGAAGTTGTATCCATGTAGCCTACAGTGTGCAACAGTTCTGGCAAAAATACTGCATGTAATTATGTCTGTAATTAATGGGTGGGACGTGTGTGTGTGTGTGCGTGTGTGTGTGTGTGTGTGTGTGTGTGGGGGGGGGGGGGGGGTGTATTAAGATGTCCAAAAATAATTTAAATAGTTCATTTATTATCTAATAAACCTCATGTTTAATTCTTGCATCTATAGGCTACTGATCATCAGTGGTTGTATATCAAGAGCAGGGACAGTGTTTTTTAATGCATTTTATTTCATGATTTCACCGGAACAAATAGAACGTCTCTGCAACGGCGTTAGGCGATTAAAGCGCTCGTCTGTGTGTAGATGTCACGTTGGGTGAATGCATCGTCTCACCTTTTCTGTGTGTGTGGGTTTGTTGGAGGCGTGGTTTACTCTCACTCTGATCACGGACACCTGCTGCACTCATCACCGGGGCCATTTATATGAGGTTCTCACTCTCCCTTGCTGTCAGATTATTGCAGTTCGTCTGGGTCCTGTCTGCGTGGTGTTCCTGTTTCCCGTGTCGTGTCTTGGATGTTCTTCTCGTCGCTCCGGAGTCCCGTCTCCCGCCGATTCGGATAGCCCATTCAGCCCTGCGTCACATCCCAGCGTGCTCTTCCACCTGCCCGCTCTGCTGACGCCTGATCTTCAGCCTGCTTACTTCCCTTTGTGTTCCTGAGTATTCATCTCGCGTCTTACAGCGAACTGTTATTGTTCTTCCTGAACTTGAGTATAATAAACTGTTATTTCTCGCACTTGGATTCTCTGTGTCTTTCCCACCAGCGGACATAACAGAATAATCTGACCACCATTATGGATCCAGCGAGAATGGCAGAGCTTCAGGAATATTTGACTGCCAGCAGTCAACGCATGGACCAGCAGGAGGGACAGGTCTCCGCTACGGCTCAGGCGGTTCAGGCTCTTGTGACGCAGGTGGCCGAGCTCTCTACCCAGATCCAACAGCTAAGATCGCCCACTGCACCCGCCACACCGTCTGTTCCCCTCAACCCGAGTAACGCTACCCATCAGCACGAGCCCAGGATTCCTACGCCAGAGAGGTACTCGGGTGAGCCAGAGATGTGTCGACCTTTCTTGACAAGATGCTCTTTGTTTTTCTCACTCCAACCAGTAACATTCTCCACGAAAAGTTCCAGAGTGGCGTTAGTGCTTAACCTTCTATCTGGACGTGCGGCTCGGTGGGGAGCAGCGGTGTGGGAAAACAAGGATCCATGCTGTTCCTCGTTCCAGGCACTCGAGGAGGAAATGAGACGGGTGTTTGACCGGGCAGTGGCGGGTCGCGAGGCGGCCCGGAAGCTGTCCGATCTCCATCAAGGCAAACACTCCGTCTCCGACTACATGATCCAGTTCCGCACCTTGGCTGCCGAGTGCCGCTGGAACGAGGAGGCGCAGTGGGACAGATTCCTGCATGGGCTGGCTGACCGCATCCAGAGAGAAATCTACGCGCTCGACCTTCCTAGGAGCCTAAATGGATTAATGGAGTTAGCGCTTCGGGTCGACTCCAGGCTGGAGCGACATGATCGCGGCCAAAGGCAACCTGAGACAAGGGAATTCATCGCGAGGGATGCGGTCAGCCCACTCAACGATCCCGAGCCCATGCAGGTGGGTAGAGCTCGGCTCTCCCAGGAGGAGAGGGAGCGTCGAAGAGCGGAGGGATTATGCCTCTACTGTGGTGCGGCGGGGCATTTCCTCAATCGCTGCCCATTAAAAGATCAAGCCCGACAGTAGAGCGGGGGTTACTGTCGGGTATCAGATCTGCTAAAAGACTTAACTCTAGGCAGGCTCGGTGGGCACTTTTTTTCGGACGTTTTGACTTTTCTCTTTCGTATCGTCCGGGTTCTAAGAACATCAAACCCGATGCTTTATCACGCGTTTTTGATCGTTCCAAACGCCCGTCTACTCCCGAGTGTATGTTTCCTGAGAGACTTATCATCTCAACACTCACATGGGAGATCGAGTCGAAGGTCAAGACGGCCTTAGAAGGGGTAATGCCTCCGCCCGGTTGTCCACCGAGTCGTTTGTTTGTGCCGGAGGGGGTCTGGTCCGACATCATTCGGTGGGGTCATTGTTCCAATGTAGCTTGTCACCCAGGGGTTAATAGAACTAGATTTCTAGTCAAGCAACGGTTCTGGTGGCCGGGGATGGCTCGCGATATTCGGGAATTTGTTTTGGCGTGCTCGGTGTGTGCCGTGGGTAAGACTTCCAATCGCTCTCCAGATGGGTTACTCCAGGCGCTGTCTGTTCCTTCGAGACCCTGGTCCCATATCGCTCTAGATTTTATTACCGCCCTCCCGCCCTCCCAGGGCAAGACGGTGATTTTAACCGTCGTGGACCGGTTTTCGAAAATGGTTCATTTCATTCCCTTGGCCAAATTACCTTCTTCCAAGGAGACAGCGGTGGCTGTCGTAGATCACGACTTCCGTTTACATGGCCTTCCGACAGACGTGGTTTCCGACAGGGGGCCCCAATTTGTGTCAAAATTTTGGCGGGAGTTTTGTAGACTACTGGGGGCCACTGTGAGTCTGTCTTCGGGTTTCCATCCCCAAACCAATGGTCAGACCGAGCGCGCCAACCAGGATCTTGAGAGAGTGTTGAGATGTTTGGTCTCCAAGAATCCTTCCTCCTGGAGCCAACAGATTTCTTGGGGTGAGTACGCACATAACTCGTTACCAGTGTCGGCCACGGGCCTATCTCCGTTTAAGTGTAGTTTAGGGTACCAGCCACCTATTTTTCCCGGTCTGGAATCCGAGGTCGCGGTCCCCTCCGCTCACGCATTTGTCCAGAGGTGTCGCCAGACCTGGAGTCGAGCCTGTGAGACTCTACTCCGGGTGGGAGAGCGCACCAAGGCCCAAGCCGATCGCCACCGGTCTAAGCCTCCCGTCTACGTCGTGGGTCAAAAAGTGTGGCTTTCTACGAAGAACATTCCTTTGCGGTCCGTGAGTAATAAATTAGCCCCCAAATTTATTGGCCCGTTTACAGTCACCAAGATCATTAGTCCGGTGACTGTCTGCCTAAAACTGCCTCCCGAGTACAAGAGGATACATCCCGCATTTCATGTTTCCAAATTAAAGTCTGTTTTTTATTCCCGCATTAACCCGCCTGTCCCGGTTCCCCCACCGCCGCGTCTCGTAGATTGGGAGCCCACCTATTCGGTAAATCGTATACTGGACTCTAGACGGAGGGGACGCGGATTTCAGTACTTGGTGGACTGGTTACGGTCCGGAGGTTACGGTCCGGAGGAGAGAAGTTGGGTTCCTGCCAGGGACATACTGGATCACTCTCTTATCGATGATTACAATCGACAGGTAGGTCCTTCTGGGAGCGCCAAGAGGCGCTCCTAGAGGGAGGGGTACTGTCACTTTGGGTGAATGCATCGTCTCACCTTTTCTGTGTGTGTGGGTTTGTTGGAGGCGTGGTTTCTGATTACTCTCACTCTGATCACGGACACCTGCTGCACTCATCACCGGGGCTATTTATATGAGGTTCTCACTCTCCCTTGCTGTCAGATTATTGCAGTTCGTCTGGGTCCTGTCTGCGTGGTGTTCCTGTTCCCGTGTCGAGTCTTGGATGTTCTTCTCGTCGCTCCGGAGTCCCGTCTCCCGCCGATTCGGATAGCCCATTCAGCCCTGCGTCACACCCCAGCGTGCTCTTCCACCTGCCCCCTCTGCTGACGCCTGATCTTCAGCCTGCTTACTTCCCTTTGTGTTCCTGAGTATTCATCTCGCGTCTTACAGCGAACTGTTATTGTTCTTCCTGAACTTGAGTATAATAAACTGTTATTTCTCGCACTTGGATTCTCTGTGTCTTTCCCACCAGCGGACATAAGAGGTAGACTGCACATGTACGCGCCACTGATAACAGCGGCAACGAGCGCCAGAACGCCTCTTATTTAACAAACTAATTAAATGATGCTCTTCTAGTTAACCGGAGATGTTGTGTTTGTATTAGTTAGGGTTATCCATGCACCAAGATGTTTCAATGTTTCAAAAAGTGGTGGGGACATGTCCCACCCGCAAATTACGCCTATGCATATCAATAACCCGCAACGAACTGTTGCACACTGTACATGGATACAACTTGTAGCGATATTATTGTTACTTCAATAACACAAACTTATTGCTGCCTTGAAGAAGCGGGTTGAAGATGATGATGAAGATGAAGCCGCCACCGCTCCATGTCTCTCCTGAGAGCTCATCTTTACGACGAACTAATACAAAGCACTGCAAGATCATTCCAATATGCTCAGGTGAGAGAGGACCTGTCCATCAAAAGCTCTTTATCCAATCAGAGTTAAGTTACAGAGTTAAGTAAACACTGTTAAGCCTGCCCCCACGAGAGGTTTGTGTCAAAAGAGCAAACGAAAAACGAAATTTCGTTTTTGAGAAACGTAAGCAAAATCTTTGGCAATGCATTCACAATCCACGATTTGCGAAAAGGAATCTTTGAAAAACATTAACAAAGAATGAAGCATACTGAATATCCTGTTACATTTGTGCGACTGAGTTCATTTTTTTAATTTTCAATGCGTTTTTCTTCTTTTGTAATGGCATATTTTTGATAGTTTCTGAAAAACTTGTTCAGTTTTATAAAGTTTCATTCAGTTTTATTGAGACAAAGGTAATTCCATATTTATTGAGGCAAAAGTCATAGTTAATAGGGAATATGTGTTCCCCATACTAAAGTGTGATGATGAACATTAAAAACTGCGGAGGTCGAGTCGTCCTGCAACCGGCCCCCGCCAGCTGCTCTTTGGCTGCAGCATCTTATTTTATTTTTATTTTATTTATTTATTTGACAGGGACAGTGTACATTAATTGACATTGCTGTAAATGCACCAGAGTTAGCCAAAAGGCTATTTTTCATCCGTTGTCCCAGGACAGATGTTAAAATTGTCTACCTAAAAACACAATAAGAAATATTAAAGAGAACAATGCAAATATAAACAGCAGTAAAACAGTTATAAGTCTTCAAATCCTGTTGTTAAATACGGTGTACAAATTTACTTTAAAACAGACATGTTGAAAAAATAGAAGAGAGAGGAAAAAAACAAACATTCTTATTGTACACATTGACGCAGCAGAGACCAGTGGCAGCAGGTTGGGTTAAGGGAAGACACATATTCGTATTAAAGCTACACTGTGTGATATTTTTTCCCATCTAGTGGTGAAAAGGTATATGACCATCCAGTGAACTCAATTCTGATTTCGTTTGAACTCCTACGGTGGCCGATTTTTATTTATTTTTATTTTTTAATTTAATAATTTATTTGATAGGGACAGATACCACCAACATAGATCATTTAAACTAAACAATCTGATGTCTGTATCACAGTGTATATAGCCAAAGGCTAATTTGCAACACTTGTCCCTAGAAGGGCATTTATACAATCAAATACAATAAATACAAAAAAGTATCTAAAAACTGATTCATACATTAATAAAACTCAAACAATTATACTCTATAACTTCCAAACATACAAAATATAATCATGATATTATAAGTGAGTACAAGTCTGATTTATCTTTAACCATGTCTTAAGTCCGGAAGAAAACATTTTAAAATCAGGAATAGTTTTTATATCAGGTGGCAAAAAATTCCACAGTTGAGAGCTTCTAACAGAAAAAGCTGTCTGACCAAAACTAGTCCTGCAGTATGGAATTTTACAATCATGGTGTGTATTACTTCTCATAACTCTACTGCTGTTCAGTTTCTTCACATATTTACTTAACGGTTCAGCCGTTAAATGATTAAAACATTTATACAATAATTTAAGAAAACTAAAATTAATAAAACTATCAAAACTCATTAAATTATATTTTTTAAGAATAGCACAATGATGATATCGAATCGTTTTTTTGTCCATGATTTTAATTGCACGATTATATAATGAACCTAAACTTTTAATTACAGTAGGAGCAGCCTGTGCCCATGCTGTTACGCAATATGATATATGAGAAAATACCATAGCGTGCATGTACAACAGTGCTGCCTGGTTTGGGATGTAATTTCTAATTAATTTAAAACACTTAAGGTTACTTTGTATTGTTCTTGAAATTTTCTTTATATGTTTTTTAAATGTAAGCTGAGAATCTAAAACCAATCCAAGATATTTAAAATCTGTAACAGAATCAATTTTTCCATTTTGTAAATTAATAATAAAATTTCCTTTTAAATCATGTTTCCTAATAGAAAAACACATAGAAACTGTTTTAGAAACATTTAAGACTAACTGATTTTGACTAAGCCACTGTTGAATAGGAGACATACATACAGACAATGCCTCTGCAGCCTGTTTAGGCGACTTAGCAGCGATGTAAAAAACTGCATCATCTGCATAAAGTTGACAGCTGGCCCCTGCGCAGTGCATAGGTAAGTCATTTATAAAGAGACTGAACAGCAGCGGTCCAAGTATAGAGCCTTGCGGAATACAGATTTTCATATTTGAAAATGCTGATATATCTTGATCTATTCTAACACCCTGTGCTCTAGACTGAAGATACGAAGTAAACCACATAACTGCCTCAGTAGAAAAATTAAAACCTAACATTTTAGATAAAAGTAAGCCATGATTGACCGTATCAAAGGCCTTTTTGAGGTCAATGAAGACAGCACCCACCACCATACCCTTATCTAGTGATTTTTTAATATTTTCAATTAAACAGCAGTTTGCCATTTCAGTTGAGTACCCTGGTCTGAAGCCAAACTGCTGTGGGTGGAGGAGCTGTCTGGATTCTAGATAGTCAATCAATTGAGCTGCTACAACTTTTTCGATAACTTTAGATATAACTGGTAAAATTGATATAGGACGATAATTGCACATAGAATCTTGACTTCCTGTTTTGAATACTGGGATGATTACTGCTTTTTTCCAAGCACTCGGGAATGTACAGGTTCTTATAGACAAATTAACAAGATGTGTCAATGGTTTGACAAGAACATCTCTATATTTTTTAAGAAAACTACTATTCATATTATAAATGTCATTAGATTTTGAATTAGAAAGTTTATTTATTATATCAATAACTTTTATTTCTTGAGTCTCTTTAATACAAAAACAATCTGTTGAAACAACTTTCACAGTAGAGATCTGGCTTTCTACATGTTGAAAACCTTGTGTCAATTCTTCAACTGATTGTAAAAAGTATGTATTAAACTCATTTGCCATAGCAGCACTATTAGTTATGATATTACCATTAATGCTAAGTTCTGTAATTCTTTTATTTTTATTACATTTGTTAGTCATATTATTTAAATGCTTCCATAATAAATTACTGTTACCTTTAGCATTATCAATTAGTTGTGTATAGTATGTAGCTTTTGCTTTACGCAGCTCAAGTAGAACTTTATTTCTTAGACTTTTGTAAATCAAAAAATCAGTATTAAGTTTTGTGCGTAATTTAGTCCAAGATATAGGCCATGTCCACACTAATACGTTTTCATTTGAAAACGTATATTTTTCTCTCCGTTTTGGTCTTCCGTCCACACTGAAACAGAGTTTTAAGTCAATAAAAAACGTATCATTTTGAAAATGCTCTCCAAAGCGGATACATTTGAAAACAGCGTCTTCGCGTCGTAGTGTGGACTGTGAAAACGGAGGCTTTTTAATACGATGACGCATTTTTAGCCATGTGATGCAGTCATATGACCAATTCAGCCAAGAAGGTGAACGACATTGTACAGCAGTTGTTTTGTATGCTCAGGGCCGGCGCTAGCCATTTGGGTGCCATAAGCACAAATGCTTGGCGGTGCCCCCCACCCCACCCTACCCTACCCTCCCCAACCAACCAACCAACCAACCAACCAACCAACCAACCAACCAACCAAAGAAATAACTACCATTCAGAATTTCTTAGTTAGGTTCTCTTTACTTCCAAAATAACTTCTGCAAATGATTAATTGGAACTGAACAATGTAAACACAGAAAGTTAAAAGTGCAAAAAAGGTTTAGTGCAAATAACAGTATAAGTTTGTCTACATGATATATGTTTGTGTATTGTGTATAATTATTTTGTATATATAATTTATATAATTTGTATAATTATTTTGTATTTATAATTTATATATACAAAATAATTATACACAGTAAACACACATATATCATGTAGACACATACTTTTATTTTGGATGCGATTAATCGAGATTAATCTTTTCCCAGCCCTAATAATTTGACAACTCTGTGAATATGAAAATATACAAACACTGAGATTTTTTATTTATTGCAATTTCAACAACAGATGTTGCCCTTGGCCGAACCTCTTGAAAATGACTGCATGCCATAGTGCAACAACAAAAAATATTTATCTAAGCGGTCTAATTTGGCAAAATCACATCACGTTCAGTTGCAGGGTTTTTCTAAAGTTCAGACTGAAGCAGATAGACATTGTATTGAAGCGAACAAATTACAATAGGGATGATGAGGACCCCAACGATTGGCCTTCCTTTCCTTCTCAAACAAACTGGATCTTTAACAGCCCAAGTTTCACAATTTCACCGGACCCCGTTAAAATAAAAGACTCAAAATGCAGCAGGGCTAAATGCCCCGGATCTTTTGCACTGCGGTGTCTGCCAAATTTGACAGTGGGTGCGTTTACTTGCACGTTCTTAAGCCGATTATGCCCAATAAGCCGACAATGAACATGGTCATGTAAACGCGGTAACCTGTTTTCTTTTGATAGGAGTAAGGTCATAAACGGCGTAAGCATAAACCGGTCAGAACAGGTAGTTTTTTGCCTCTTACCTCGATTTCGCGCTGCATGTAAATGCATTAACCTGCTTTCTGTCGGCTTATTGAAGGGCGCATGTGTTATATGTGACAAAAACGCAAATTTAGAGCAGATTCAAACGCATCCAGACAGAGCGAGCTAGTGTTTTGCATGAAATGAGGACATATACCACAAACGCAGACTTGTTTAAGACCCAGAAAATTGTAAAGAGTGTTATTCTCATCACATGCAGTAGAAGTAGAAGAGGTTCAGTCAAAACGCTTCATAACTGCATAAGGGTTAATATGAGCCGTAAATCTCCCGCTGACACGGTGCACGCTTTATTTAACATCAACTGAGGTAACATTTAAAAAACTCAGAGTCAGATATACGGACATTATTATTTTTGACGGCACTACAAGGAAATAACCTGGTTTATAAATAGTCAAAACGCGGTTTACTTGCGTTGTCTGTTTACTGGTTTGCATGTGCGGAGCGTCGGCCCTGTGTATGCTTTCTGTTTTGACAGCCTTGTTAAATATTAATGTCAGTTTGTACATACTGTTAAAAAACTCAGTGCCTTTTCTCGACATTGCCTCAGAATTTCAAAGAGTAAACAAACGAGTAGCGGAAATGACGCAAGTCGAAGCGTCTTGGATTTGCTCATGCGCAGTACGTGGATGCAAACGTTTTCAGACGTTTCAGTGTAGATTACATTTTTTTGGAAAACAAGCGCTTTTAGAAGAAAACTCTGTTTCTAAATTTATCCGGATTAGTGTAGACGTAGCCTAACATGGCAATCCCCCTCTTCACATTCGACACGGTGCCATTGAATGTTAAATCGCGAAAGGCAAAGCTTGAATTTATGGGTATGTCCCTCTTTGGCTAAGGTACTTTCAAGATGGAGGGGCAACATGGCGACCAGCATTTGAACCCCTCACTCGTATGTATTTTCAATGGCATAATATAAACTTACGAGAATACTTTATTACTTGAAAGAAGTAAATATACATTAATAAGCACATATAATTTGGAAAGAACTAAGTGTTTTTAGCTAAAAATAAACTAAAAAAGTTACACAGTGTAGCTTTAATGCTGACATGTCTGATGTGTTATGAGCCAGTTTTTTTAGCTGCTTTTTGAACAGAGTGTATGTGGTGAATTCTCTGATGTTATGAGGAATGGAGTTCCACTCCTGTGCTGCTCTGAGTGAAAAGGCACTCTGACTAAAAGCACTTTTCCTCAGAGGAACAACACAGTCTCCTCTGGCCGACCCTCGTGTTACTCGTTGTGTGGTGTTTCTAATGTTTACAAACTGACTAAGTGGAGGAAATGTCAGACCATGGATGATCTAGTAAAATAGACAGAGGTTTGAATACTTAATGACATTTTCCCAACTTAAAAGCGTATGCTTTTGTAAAATGGCACAATGATGATATGGTTTTTTATCCACACTTTTGATTGTTTGTTTATAAAGCTACTCTAAAGATTTTAGTGCTGTTTTATTTGCCTGTGACCAAGTTGTAAGACAGTAGGTGATGTGAGACAGAACCATACTGTAAATGAACATTTTAGCTGCCTGAAGTGACAAAGTGACAAATTTGATCTTATGAACCAAAAATATTAAATTTGACTCGATTACAGACTTAATTTTTCACATAAATATCTGCCTGATTATTTGCAATGTTTAATTTAGAAAAGAACATTGAAATGGTTTTATTTACATTAAGTTTTAAGCATGATTGATTTAGCCATTCAGAGACATAGACTGTGTAAGTTTTTCAGCAACTTGATTTGTGTTTTTACCATGGGTATACCATGGGTGTCATCTGCGTACATCTGAATATAGACGTCTGGACAAACAGAAGGGAGGTCGTTTATATAAAGTAAAAATAGCAGTGGCCTCAATTAGACATGTGCCGATTTTCGATAATGCGATTTATCACGATAATGAATATGCACGATATTGTTATCGTGGGCACTTTGCCCATCAACCGTATAAATGCTCAACACCGCTGTATTCTGCGTCAAAGGGACACCCGCTCAGATATAAACAAGCCCAACGTGCGTTTGCACATGACTGAACCGGTGAAGGAGACGCGCTGCTGAAGTGCCGCTCAGTGACAGCAGAGGGCGCTGATGAACTGCAGAATGCAGCCGGTTACCCCGGAAACCCGCAAACAAAAAAACGCGTGTAGTTTTTAAAACAGCCATTCGTTTTTGTAATCTCAATGTTGTTCATCACAGCACCAAATACGTAATACTTAAATACTTAATAGGCTATTTATTTTCAAATTTAAACATTTTTATGTTTTAATCTCGACTACAACCCTAATAATTAGAACTGTTCTAATTATTTGTTATTGTTCAGTATAACTTTGAGATACGACTTCATTAGTTAACATGTTAATTCATTATTACCAAACTGACAATGAAAAATACTTATAAAGAATTAATCATTCTATGTTTATTTCTTATTTACTTTTTAATAACATTAAAATCAAAATCAAAATAACTTTTAATGGACCTAAGATAAAACTAACAATGATCAGTATTTCTTAACTAACATTAACAAAAACATTATACTTTCTGTACCAAATGTAGCTATTGCTCAATCTTAGTTAATGCATTAAATAATGAGACCTTATTGTAATTTGTAAGCTTACCTGTTGTTCTTTATAGCCTAATTCTTTTGCACTTTAATCTGTTTGAAAATTTTACTTTTACAGCTCTGAAAAAAATCAAGAGACCACTTAACATTGATTTCTCAATGAGGGGTCTCTTAATTTTTTTCCAGAGCTGTATATATTTTTGGTGCATTATTGTATTTAAACATTCAGTTATTTTTGTTCTCACAAAAATAGTTCTTAAAGCTGTTATGCTATGGCAACATTTTTTTTTTTGCAACTTATTTAAATTTCGTGATAATATCGTATATCGTGATAAAACTTCATCAATTAATCGCAGCATGAAAAATTGATATCGGCACATGCCTAGCCTCAATATAGAACCTTGTGGAACTCCTGTGGACATGGCGAGGGGCGGTGAGTGGTAATCACTGATCCTAACTGACTGTGAGCGATTTGATAGATATTCTATCCATTTTATTGCATCTGAGGAGAAATTAAATTTGCTTAGTTTGATTAATAATAATTTAGGGTTTACAGAGTCAAAAGCTTTTTTTGATCGAGAAACAGCTCCAACCATGCCACCTTTATCCAGTAGATGTTTGATATTTTCTATGAAAAAACAATAGCAGTTTCTGTGGAGTGTTGAGTTCTGAAACCAAATTGCATTGAATGAAGAGAAAATGTCAACCCAGGCTCACATTAAACATGGATACAATGGTTTTAATAATTGATACTACGAATGCATACGACTAAATAAAGAATACATGTATATACAGAGTAATACCGAAAAGGAAAAGAGAAAGGAGAGAAAGGAAGGGTTCAGAATGGCATTTCACAAACATTACTACAGAGAGCCAGCAAAGAACAATATCACCTTAACAGGGTTACTAGTCTTAAAACGCATCTAAATTGCGATGGAATTTATACTTGCATGGGTTGCGTTGTGTTGAGTATAAAATAATGTGTGAGTCCTCTCAGAGTGTTCTGTGAGCTGGAGCGCTCTCTCTCTCAGTTCTTCCAAGTGATCGTGTGTCCGATCTGCAGGAAGTTTGAAGGTAGTTTGAAAGCGAATGTTGCCAAAAGGAGTGGAAGGTCTCCTTCAAAGTTTTGGAAGTTGCTTGACCGTTGAGATGGTGCTCAGTGCCTGTCTGCCTTTGTCCGAGGACTGAGTAGCGGAGCGCGCAGACTTCAAGGGAAACAACCAACGTGACTGCACCTCCATGCCAGGGCCGAAGCCTCATGGCAAAGGGGTGAGCCGGCTTCAGAGGACGGGAGGAAAGGTCAGAGGACGAGTAGAGAATAACTCAAAGAAATGTTTCAACTTGTCTTTTAAGACAATTAATCCACACCTCTTCTGGGTTTGTTTACCCAATCCAGAGGGTGAATTCTGAGCAGGAAAGATTCTCTTTGTCTCTGTTTACGACCCACTTTGCATGTTTTATCAGGTGTCGTAAAGGGTGTCGAGTTTAGACAGTTTTAATCCCAAGTTCGCTAAATGTACTAATGATACATTTCATAATCCTATTCTGTGCATCATTGATGAAGACAAAGAGAGAGGAATATTTAGATATCAAACACGTTATGGCTGGGAGATTTTAATGCAGAGATACATTCTTACACAGGAATACAAGCATTTAAAATGAACTTACATTGTTCATACATCATGACTATGTTGGCATACATACACAGAGAGATAAGATCTTTTGTTCTAAGTTCTAAAAAAATACAGTAGGCAGCTAGGCGCAAATTTAGATATGCATAGATAAGCTAATTTTCATTTATTACGTTGGCATGGTGTACTCAACCCCAACACGCTGCTAAAAAGCAAAAATGGCGTTAACGATTGACAGAAGATGTGGCTGGAGCTTCGTGCTGATGCGACCATCATTGTGACAACTGATAATCACACGTCTGTTCTAGGGTTGCATGAACACAGTTGGCTAGCGTCTGCTCTAGGGTATTTGCAAAGAGCGATCTGATTGGATGGAGTCTGTGTTGGTGCTTGAAAAGAAGCGACGTGACGCAAACCACAGTTTCGTTTGGCAAAACATGACGTCACCCATTTAAAGTAAATTAGAAGCGTTAAAGGACAACTCCGGCGAATTTTTAAGTTTATCTTGATCGTTATATCTTTGTGAGTACAGTCTATATATATATAAAAAAACGAACCGGATTGGTGCTTGCAACACAGAGTTATTACAGTTAATGCCCAGAGCCCCCCCTCAGCTAAAAAGGCAGCTTTGGGGGCATTCACGTAAAGGGTGTCTTTGGACCTCTTAACAGACACAAAATGCAATTAAAATGTCTGTCCAACATGAACAGGTCCCTTACATGACAACGAGATGCGTTTAGCCACTCAGCCATTGTTTAAATTCACCTGTTTTAGGCGGCTAGCTGTCTCGCGCTGAAGTCCCAAGAAAACGCAGCGGTATGTCCGTAATAGCTGATAATAATATACATTGTCATTTTAAATCTAGCTTTGCAAGCTTTCTGAATATGCTGCTCTTTTCTGTCGTTGTTAATTACCTCTTTATAGTAGGGAGGTTAAGCCCAAAAAATAGGCCTTTGACTTCAAGTCATGATGCAAAGGTCCCCTTTGGTATGGAAGTACCTTAGGGTCATACAAATAAATTTATCCTAAGACACAAGTGAGATCACACTTTTTATCAGAAATAAACAGGTTTTTTCAAAAATGGCCGCCAATGTGCCAAAAATACTCTAGAGCCCATATCTTTGCTTCTGTTATCACTATAATGACAAATTTGGTGTCAAAGTATACATTTTTGGGGTCAGGGAATCCAATAAAATTGGTTTCAGGTTTAAAAAAACTAAATATTTCCACATACTATAACAACTGGGGGTAAATATGCACATTTCACATAAAAATGATGTCATCAGGGTGACTTTTTAATTATATTTTCCTTCAAAAACTTTAATTTTGTATTTAAGCAGTGCAGCTACTTGTGTACATTACATTTGTCCTAAGTAGCATGAGATTTCGACCAGTCAGGAGTAGCCTATAGCAAATCAGTTCCTGCAACAACACATCCCATCTGCACCAGGAGCTGTGACAGCTGTTAAAGGTCAGAGGTGACAGGTTAACACTGAGGTTCGAATGACTTTCTTATTAAATAGAAACATGTTTTTAATGTTAGATCACTAATAACTAGCTAGCTAGTAACTAGTTAGCTTCATTATAACTAGGTTGCTAGTAACTAGTTAGCTTCATCATAACTGTATTAATTTTTATTGAAGCAAGCACATAGCCTACTAGTCCAGGCGTTTTAGGGAAAAAGGGTGAACAAATTGCAACAGAATCAAACTCAACTGATTTTGTATCCTCAATATGTCCTGAGTAAGAAAATAAAAAAATCCCAGAAGAATCCCATTAGGGGAAATTTCTGAAAAAGACCCAAATATGTCCTATTCATACAGTACGCCTATTCATTATTTTTCTCACATGAATAGGGTAAAACGTTTAACCTTTAGATATCGCCATGAAAATTACTGAATTGATTACTTATATCAAGACAAACAAAAAATGTATTAACATTTTTTTTAAATTGTTTGTTAACATGGACAAACAGTGCATAATCTTTTCAACACATCCTTGAGTTGCTCTGGGGTCAGTCAGATCAGACCAAAAATCAACCTGCGCCTTTGACACACTCCCCACTTCTTTTTTCAAATGTGTGTTTAACTGTTTAGAAGCAGATCTCCTAGAAGTGATAAACTCTTCCCTCATGGGACTTTTCCAAACTCCCTTTAAACCTGCAATAGTTAAGCCTCCCCTGAAGAAGAGATATCTGGATACCTCCATATTGAGCAGACCAATCTCAAATCTCCCCTTCATAGGAAAGATCATTGAAAAAGTTGTTTTCAGTCAGCTGAACAAATTTTTAAAACTCAAACGGATACTTTGACTTTTTTTAATCTGGTTTCCGTCCGCATCACAGCACAGAGACAGCGCTCATAAAGATTATAAATGATATTCGCTTAAATACTGATACAGGTAAAACATCAATTCTGGTTCTACTCGACCTCAGTGCTGCATTCGACACTGTTGACCACAACATACTTCTAGACAGGCTGGAAAACTGGGTCGGGCTTTCTGGGATGGTCCTCAAATGGTTTAGGTCATACTTAGAAGGGAGAGGTTATTATGTGAGTATAGGAGACCATAAGTCTGAGTGGACGTCCATGACATGCGGAGTCCCACAAGGGTCCATTCTGGCACCACTTTTATTCAACCTGTGCTGCCACTGAGCCAAATAATGAAAAAGAACAATTCCTTACCACAGCTATGCTGACGATACCCAGCTCTACTTAGCACTGTCACCTAATGACTACAGCCCCATTGACTCACTGTGCAAATGCATTGATGAAGATAGCAACTGGATGTGCCAAAACTATCTCCAGTTAAACAAAGACAAAACTGAAATCACTACATTTGGAAACAAAGATGAAGTTCTCAAGGTGAACGCATATCTTGAGGCTAAAGGCCTGATAACAAAAAATCAAGTCAGGAATCTTGGAGTGATTTTTGGAGTCAGACCTGAGTTTCAGTAGTCATGTCAAAGCAATAACTAAATCAGCAAAATATATAGATATAATCATACAGAACGCTTCTGCCAGAATTCTGAGCAGAACCAGAAAATATGACCATATCACACCAGTCCTCAGGTCTTTACACTGGCTTCCAGTTACATTTAGAATTGATTTTAAAGTACTATTACTTGTTTATAAATCTCTCAATGAGCTAGGACCTCAATACATCGCAGATATGCTGATTAAATACAAACCCAACAGATCACTCAGATCAGCAGGATCAATCAGTTAGAAATACCAAGAGTTCACTCAAAGCAAGGAGAGTCTGCCTTTAGCTATTATGCCAGCAGTAGTGGGAACCAGCTTCCTGAACAGATCAGATGTGCTCCAACAGTAGCCACATTCAAATCCAGACTGAAAACACATCTGTTCAGCTGTGCATTTACTGAATGAGCTCTGAGCCACCGTACGTCCGACTGATCGCACCTCATCTATGCATCATCTTTTTATTCTTTTATAACTGTTTTAGTTTACCTTTGTTCTTATTTTTGGTTATTGTTATTTTATATATACACTCACCTAAAGGATTATTAGGAACACTCGTTCAATTTCTCATTAATGTTCTAATCAACCAATCACATGGCAGTTGCTTTAATGCATTTAGGGGTGTGGTCCTGGTCAAGACAATCTCCTGATCTCCAAACTGAATGTCAGAATGGGAAAGAAAGGTGATTTAAGCCATTTCGTGGCATGGTGTTGCTGCCAGACGGGCCGGTCTGAGTATTTCACAATCTGCTCAGTTACTGGGATTTACACACACAACCATTTCTAGGGTTTAACAAAGAATGATGTGAAAAGGGAAAAAAAACATCCAGTATGCGGCAGTCCTGTGGGCAAAAATGCCTTGTTGATGCTAGAGGTCAGAGGAGAATGGGCCGACTGATTCAAGCTGATAGAAGAGCAACTTTGACTGAAATAACCACTCGTTACTGTACTAAAATGGCCGCCACAGTCACCAGATCTCAACCCAATAGAGCATCTTTGGGATGTGGTGGAACGGGAGCTTCGCGCCCTGGATGTGTATCCCACAAATCTCCATCAACTGCAAGATGCTATCCTATCAATATGGGCCAACATTTCTAAAGAATGCTTTCAGCAGCTTGTTGAATCAATGCCATGGAGAATTACGGCAGTTCTGAAGGCGAAAGGGGGTCAAACACAGTATTAGTATGGTGCTCCTAATAATCCTTTAGGTGAGTGTATATCATCATTTTATTCTTTTTAATTCTCTTTGCAACTGTATATTTCTATTTCTTCTGCATCTGTTGATTATTACTTTTGGTTAGGGCTGTCTGACTGGAAGAGATTGGAAAAGGAGAGCAGTGTGCTTCGCTTTTTTCTGCTTGTGGTAGCAGAGAGTGTAAAGAAGTAGACTCAAGAAAGGGGAGGCCGTGCGGGGCAAAGGTAACGTCCCCTACAGGAGGCCATCTTGGACCGACTTGTAAGGTCCAGGAAACATTGTGAACCTGCTCCATCTCTTCCATCTCAGACAGGGGTAGCAGAATTTAGAATCAGGCAGATAGAGATCTATTTATCACCTTTATATTTTAATTGTATTCTTTTTTATTTCTCTTTACAACCATATTAATTGTCCTTGTTTTTATTTTAATTCTTACACATGGTATTCTTATTTCTTATGCATATGTTATCACTATTTTAATTAATTTCTATGTAAAGCACTTTGAATTGCCATTGTGTATGAAATGTACTATACAAATAAAACTGCCTTGCCTTGTCTACAGATGTGCTAATTTGCATTAATACCCCAACAGATCTAAACATTGGGTACAGCGTTTTTAAAACATTCAGAGATTCAGTCAGTCATTAATTCAAGGTCCACTCAACCGTCAACTTTCGGATGAGATACATTTGATTATGCATTAATAAAACATACCTGGTGATCAACTACAATTTATTGGGAACATCTGGGTGTGTGTTGAGCTGTTGTAAAACTATTTTTGGTGAAACGATGTCAAGTTTAGGATTAGAGAATAGTTTCATTAGATAGCTAACACGACAAGCAGCATCAAATAACTTGTTAGCTGTCTTAAGATATGGATACATGGATTGTTGTAGGAATTACACAGCCATGTAGGCCATTTAATTCAAGTCATTAATCTCAAGTAAGGGATAATGTATAGCGAGGCAGTTGTTATAGCAAATATTAACCCCTTCAGGCTGATTCAAGACCCCTCCATGACTGACTGAATCTCTGAATGTTTTAAAAACGCTGTACGCAATGTTTAGATCTGTTGTGGTATTTATTCAAATTAGCACATCTGTAATTAGATTATACACCGTTTGTCCATTTTAACAAACAAAAAAACTTGTAATACATTTTTTGTTTGTCTTGATATAAGTAATCAATTCAGTAATTTTCATGGCGATATCTAAAGGTTAAACGTTTTACCCTATTCATGTGAGAAAAATAATGAATAGGCGTACTGTATGAATAGGACATATTTGGGTCTTTTTCAGAAATTTCCCCTAATGGGATTCTTCTGGGATTTTTTTATTTTCTTACTCAGGACATATTGAGGATACAAAATCAGTTGAGTTTGATTCTGTTGCAATTTGTTCACCCTTTTTCCCTAAAACGCCTGGACTAGTAGGCTATGTGCTTGCTTCAATAAAAATTAATACAGTTATGATGAAGCTAACTAGTTACTAGCAACCTAGTTATAATGAAGCTAACTAGTTACTAGCTAGCTAGTTATTAGTGATCTAACATTAAAAACATGTTTCTATTTAATAAGAAAGTCATTCGAACCTCAGTGTTAACCTGTCACCTCTGACCTTTAACAGCTGTCACAGCTCCTGGTGCAGATGGGATGTGTTGTTGCAGGAACTGATTTGCTATAGGCTACTCCTGACTGGTCGAAATCTCATGCTACTTAGGACAAATGTAATGTACACAAGTAGCTGCACTGCTTAAATACAAAATTAAAGTTTTTGAAGGAAAATATAATTAAAAAGTCACCCTGATGACATCATTTTTATGTGAAATGTGCATATTTACCCCCAGTTGTTATAGTATGTGGAAATATTTAGTTTTTTTAAACCTGAAACCAATTTTATTGGATTCCCTGACCCCAAAAATGTATACTTTGACACCAAATTTGTCATTATAGTGATAACAGAAGCAAAGATATGGGCTCTAGAGTATTTTTGGCACATTGGCGGCCATTTTTGAAAAAACCTGTTTATTTCTGATAAAAAGTGTGATCTCACTTGTGTCTTAGGATAAATTTATTTGTATTACCCTAAGGTACTTCCATACCAAAGGGGACCTTTGCATCATGACTTGAAGTCAAAAGTCACTTAACCTCCCTACTATTAGTAAACCTAACGTTATACATAACCAGCAAAAGCAGCACAGCTTGAATCTCTTCTATACTCGTTATTCATTTTTTTACAGTCTATTTTTAACCATGTAAATGACCTGACCGATTACTTTTAAGTGTGCGTCCTTACATGACGTGACTGCGCGCGCCGCGCTCATGTTGACAAGAGAGGAAAGCTCATTTTTCTGAGGGGTAAACTTTTTATTTCGTAAGTTATGAAGATAATGTTGGAATAATGACACAGCGTATATTGCCCCAGGCAGTTTTTACTTTAACTGCGCCTGACAGAAGATTTTTTTTCTGAGATGTTATTACACTTTACAACAGATAAATAGCTTATTATAATACTGTATTAGTCCTGGTGGCTGTTAAGAGTTGCTATGGCTACAGTTAACACATTCCAGCTGGTGGAGAAAACAGCGTTGACATTTTGATGCGGCAGACAAACTGCATGTGACAAAATGATTGTGATTAAAAGTCATCACATGTAAATACCAGATCGGTTTAGATAACGTCTCATGTAAACAGTCCACTAAATCTTTCAATCGGTACAAAAAATTTCATAATTGTCATTACTGTCCGTCACTGACTTGGAGGAGCAGTTGTGCGCACTCCTACATCACCGAACTAATTGGCCTAATCTTCTCGGAACTTTAGATCGCAGTGGAAACGCAGACAGTTGCAGGTCTGGGGGGGAGAAAAGTTCCTGTAAAAAAGTTCCTGGTACAAATTGTTCCGGATAATTTTGGTGGAAACGGGTGCTGAAAGGTCGTGGTCTTGACGTTTCCATGTGGTCATTTTCTGCACCGACCCTTTCCACTATCCAGGACCTATATCCCTAGCCTGGTTTCACCAGACTCTCGTACATTTAATTTGTACATAGAGTCTGGCCACTCTCCATTGACAAGGGTTTATTTCCGCGAAGGCGGGCACCCTGTTGAGGTTTAAAACTATTGGATCTGCCCTGAGCCACTCTGGATCTGCCATAACCAATCGCTAACGTTTGGTCGTGACGTATGTCATGCACCCTTCGCCTGTTTCACTTATGGAAATCCGACAAAATAAAAGTGCACATGTGCATGCCACCTCAGTAATAAAAGTATAGGATAAAACCTAAAACTTGTGCATTCGGATTGTGATTTATTCACGCCACGGTGGGGAGGAGAGTTTTGTGATCAGGAACGCGGCGCTCACGTGGACCGTAACATCATTGTATGCTGTAAATGAAATGTCATATGCTTGGTATGATAATAAATGCTGCTATAAATAACGGACCAATTCAAATATTTAAGTGCTTTTATTTAAATTTGTTTGAGCGGTGATAAAAAATATATTGCTCTTCTAAATACTTGCCAGCATTTTAAGGAAATACAAGTCTATAAATGCATCCTAATAACAGCAAAGCAACTGTATGGTGTTCTGCAGTGGTCAAAAATGATTACAAACAGTGAATTTTGAAGTGATATATTGTTGAAAACAATACAGCTATTACATCAACACGACCTTGCGTTTGTCAAAAGCAGTAGGTAACTCGGCCGGGGATTTTTACGCGGGTGGTGAGAGACGGATGGCAATAAAATAACTGACTAGCCCCCGTAACTTAAATGATGGCAATACCTTCCGACCCCACGAGAAACAGTTACCGTCTGAATAGCTTCAGCACTCCTTCATCACTAAGGAAGCGATCTGGAAAATCAAACTTTTCCCGAATTTACCCTGTTGGAGGGCATGGCCACCAACAAACCCCAGCAAAGATTGTTATTGCTCCGGCTTTAACTTCTGGATATTCGGCAGCGGTGCCACAATGCAATGAATGGTTTAGTTTGCATCTTTCTCCGCCGCCATTACTGAACTACATCTCAAACTAGCGCACAACATCAACGTTATCGTTCTCAGCCCCTCCCTCTTTTCGCTGATTGGACCGGTAAAAATTTGTTCGGAGAAAACTTAAGACTACACAGCAGTCCCAGACGTAGTACTGAAGGAAAATGAAAATTGAGCGGAAGTACGTAGGAGGGCAGAGCCAGGCTACTATTTCCCGGCCCAACGTGGTGATCCTGACCCTAATTCACCATATGTCTGTGGAGTGCAGTGGGTGAGTCTTTTTGACATGTGTACAGCTGAAGAATTGTAGTGTTTTGCTGTGCCAATGTGCAGCGATCCCTCCCCAGGCCGACGAGAAAGCCCTGCATTAGAGGACGCGAATTGGTGACGGTGGGCGATTGTTGCATATATATACACATCTGACTGTGACTCATTAGCCCCTTTCCCCCACCTGGTGGTGGCGTGGCAACTTTATGAAGTAAGAGCTTGGTGTGAATATTGTGTAGAGTATCGAAGGAAGGGAAGTTTGAATGGGCTGCTGCGTAGAAGCACTGTGGACAAGGTTTTTTGAGGTCACAGTCAACAGCCAGATGGTTAAGCCCACACCTCCAGCATCTTTTATTCTGTCTAATCCATACACCCTTTTTAGTGTCTTCTAGAGACTTGAAAGAGGGACACAGGCCAATGAAATGCTCTCTACTGGAACAATATACGCATGAGTACTTGGAACTCTGCTCTCCGTCTCTTTGGAATTGCTTATGTGTGGATCTTAATACAGAAGAACTGCCATTAGCTCCGTACAAAACTGTTCGACTATTAGTGTGGGTCTTTGAATGAGGCTTACTTAGGAGTGGGTTTGGGAAGTCGCTAACTTGCTCAGCCATTGCTTGACATTCAGCCTCTTCTTGAAGCCAGGCAGAACAATTAATCAGGTTGTAGCTTTGACCATGTAGGACAGCACGAGCATAGCGGGCAAAGTTGGTCACATTTTCTGTGGGCAGTTTACCAAGTATTCGCTGTACATGAGAAGCACAGGTAAGTTCAGCTTGGGCATGATCTTGACCCAAAGATTGGAGCATGCCAACCAAAGCTCTGACTTTCAATGCAAAGCTACCAAATGCTCTGCTGTCACCTGGTCTCACCTTAGGAAGAGCTAGAATGGCTTTAATTTCTCTCAAAACTAATTGAT
Organism: Pseudorasbora parva; assembly: GCF_024679245.1. NCBI lineage: Eukaryota > Metazoa > Chordata > Actinopteri > Cypriniformes > Gobionidae > Pseudorasbora > Pseudorasbora parva. The sequence continues at coordinate 35,263,316 of NC_090189.1, forward strand.
GGGGTTGCCCATATTTCTGTTGTAATGCAAAGAGGGCCATACTGTATGGTCTAGGATCATTAGCATAAGCCAAAGCTAGATCACGAGCAGGACGAAATTTTAAATGATCCAACAAGATGTGGTATTTGTAATGTTCTGTCTCATGAGGTGACAACAAATTTGTCAGAGCTAACTGCAACATTGCAAATTCTTGGGGATCATCATTCACCAAAAAGGGAAAAGAAGGTCCCTGAACACGAGAATTAGGATAAGGAGGGACATGGTATGAAGGATAGTATGGCTGGGGATGTTGGTGGGAATGAAAAAATGGGATTGCATTTGCCTGACTAGTAGGAACAATCGGTCGAATAAATGGAGCAGCTTGTTGTACAAGAGGATTCCCTAAATTACCTACAGCCTGAAGATGACGACCTACATTAGCTGAAGATACATGAGGAATTGGCTGAGTCTGGGGAGGTAACTGTGCTGATGTTATCTGTGACGACAACTGCATATGAGCCAAAGGTGGCGAGAAAGAGCTACAAGGCAAGTAAGCACCAGGCTGTGGTGAACCAACTTGTTGTACCAATGTCTGCAGTGCTTGCATTTGAGGGGAATGAGAATTAGAGGGATCATGAACTAAGGGAACTACAGAAGGCTGGACCATAGTACCTGACTGCAAATGTGATACATCATGTGTATGCATATGTTGAGATGGACTACATAATAATGAGGAAGGTGGGAGGGGCAGAGAGCTAGGTCTACTCAATGGAAGTGGTGAAGGGACAGCTAATGAGTTGCACTCACATGTAGATTTCTGTTCAACATTCTTAATACATGCACACAGTTCCTGAACAATAGGTGGATTAGCTAAGGCATTCTCATCGTCATCATCATCATCATCATCATCAGAAACATCATCAAAAGACTCAGATAGATCAGAACGTTTAGAAGAAACTGCAAACTGTGACATTCTAGACATAAGCTCACCAAGCATACCCTTAAGTCCAAGTATTTCTTGTTTAACGTCCATATTAAGTAACTCAGACTGAGTTTGGTCACATTCAACAGATGAGCAAGGAGCAGGCTTCAAGGAACATGGATTTCCATTATCTGTTTGGTGAGGATCACTTACAACTATTGTTGATGAAGGAGGAGGAGGAGCACATTCTCGTACTATACAGTCTGCAAAACGGGCAGGAGGTCTTCTCATTCTTACGCTGCGCCGTGCTGCAGGTCTTGCATGGTAATCCATTCCACCAAATCTCTACCTCCGGCTCGAAGGACCATTTGTTGGATATCAGTTGTTAAGTATCCAAAGTTCATCAGAATTGTAGAGACTTGGTGGTGTGTCTGATTAAAACACTGGAAAAAGTTCTTGTCATTATAGACTTCAGTTTATTATGTTCATGATGCTTAAATCTTGAATTCCTTAAACAACCCAAAGCACATGGGGATACCAGGAGCAAGTGCACATGACGGATGTTAATAGGACAGGATTATCAGGATGGAATAAACAGGAGGGATAGGATGAATGTGATGGTCTTTAGTCAATAACGCATCCTAAGGAAAGGACTCAAAGGACATGGTTGGGTGTCCTTTCAAACACCCTCACCTCACCAACGCAAAAGAACAAAAGGAGGAAGTGAGGTCTATTTATAGACCTTGATTGGGGATTATGGGTAATGTAGTACACTATATGATAATGTCAGTTACTTTGTGAAAAACATAATAAAAAGAAAATTAAAGGGGAGAAAAGGATAAAAATTGGTCAATTTACAACAATACCTGTACATGCCCGTGAGAGAGTCAGAAGCGACTCACATTTTTTAAGTTCTCCAGTCCCAGAGAGCTAGGCCCTTCTTTTTAAAGTATCTCTTTCCCCCCTTCCCATACCCTTTTAAATAAATAAATATTGTTTTAACTTACCCGTTCCCGTTTGTTTGGTCATTGGGGTGTTTTTGGGACCTCCTCTGGGTGGAAACGGAGGGAGGAGCGAGACTCACGATAGTGGTGGTCCACTCCGACCTGTGACATGAACAAATGGGCTGAGATGAGAGATCTGGTGCTGAAGATCTGACTAACTCTTTGATACATAGTTACCTAATATTAAAATGCTAGGGCTTAGCACTTGATATTGTACATAACTGTACATAATACACTTAAAAAACCTAAAACAAGAGTCTGTTTTTGTATATTTGTTCTCTAAACCAAACCAAACTTCCTACATGAAGCTTTTGTCTTCAAAAGTACAAATGTTTATTTCTGCTTTGGTGAATCCTTTTCGACAGGCGTTCCAGTCCTGTTCTGCAGGCAGACAGAAAAGGTTGCCGGGAACCATTGGGGACCTGGATCAGATACTACAGCTCTTCCATCTTTGCTCCCCAGGGTCCCACAGCTGCCTGTCAAATCCTTTTGTTTTTCCACACATTCTCTCCACTGCTCAGCATTCTTTCCCCTAGCTCTTCAAGCATAGCTTCCAATATTTGCCAGCTGTTATCTAAGTGCCCTAGTTTTTGGGTGATCCATAGCCCTCCCCATCATAAAGGCATAATTTTCCTGTTATCACTGTAAAGCTGATTTGAAACAATCTGTATTGTATAAAGTGCTATATAAATAAGGTTGAGTTGACTCTGAAACTCACTCAACTCACATTATGTTAAAAACTCACCTTTAGTTTCCCAAAGTGTGTAAAAGGTAATATCAGCTCATTCCTGAAGGTGGAGAATGTGGGGCTGGCTCTTTATCCATGCTCTAAAAGTAAAATGTCGGAATGTATATAGCCTCAATCTCTCTAATTTATGATGTTATGCACTAAACAGCATGTAATACATGAAATTTGGCCCTGTTGCATTGCTGGTCAGCACATCAGAATGTTTTTAGGCCAGCACACAATAGACAAGCGCTCTTTCAAGCCTGTTCTTTGGACATACAGTATTTGTGTAATTGTCTGTGAGAAGCGGTCTCTCATTGGAATCAGCTTCTCTAGCCTTCCATTATCTGCATGTCTGTCCATGAGGAACAGAGTATGGGGGTGATTTAATGTGGCTCAACACTAAAACATAAATTGAATCTGAGAGCCAGTGAACATTGAGGTGGTGTTATCCCCACTGAGGTGGTCATAAAATGGCTTGGGTGTACTCCATTAATTCCTTTATTGCTGTGATTTAAAGTGATTCAAGGAGGCTAGGCTTGAATGTTGGGGTTGTAGAAGTGGAACATATATTTTCCCACCACACACACACACACACGCACGCACATGTCGCACGCACGCACACACACACACACACACGATTTGTATAACTTAAATTGAATAATAAATTTAAATAATTATTATGAGGATATTTCATGGTTCTGTTGATTGATATTTTTTGTATGACATTTCATGATCTGCATTGATCAGCTGATGTTGAAGGAACATTAAAATACAGGGATACACAGATAGGATTTTTTTTTGTGGGGGACAATACTGATTTTAACAATTTGGGCGATTCTGATATTTTGTCATTTGTCATTTGTATGTAAAAGTATATGAAAAAGAAGAAAAAAAGAAGGTATGTTTATTAGGCTAGTAATTCAAAAGATTAAACACAACTAGCCAAGTGTAATTTGAATACTTATTTATACTTTTAAGTATATCTCGATCAAAAGATTGAGTACAGGTTTAGGCCAAATATACTTGTACTTAAAATTGCACTTAAATATACTTGACTTATACTGATGGAAAATCTATTTCTGAGAAGTATATAAAAAGTTGACTGAAAGTAAACTCTTATTTTTAGTTTAAAAGAAGTATACAATTAGAACACTTGAAAAACTTTTTATAGTATGATGAAATAAGGATTCCAATATGAAAAGACATTCAGGAAATAATAAATGTGTATTGTATGAATATGGATTGGTTTAGTGTTTGAATGTATGGTTTAATTACAAACACATTGGTTTATAATACATTGGTTTCACCAGACATATATTGGTTTAGATACATTGGTCTAATCAAGTGTATATGGGTTTGCTTCTTTATATGCTGGTTTATTCAAAAAAACATTGGGCTCCTCAAATATTCAATGGTTTCCTCAACTATACACTCCTGAACAAAATCTTAAGACCAGGGGATGCATTGCAAGTTTTACACATTTCACACTAGTGTATTATAACCGGGTTGTAAGTGCTGCCTAAAAATGCCAAAAGAAGAAACAGGAGCAAGAGACAAAAAATAGAGAGTAGGCAATTTATTGAAAACTGCATTTAAACTCAAACAGGCCGTTCATCAGCTGATCAAAAGTTTAAGACCATAGCTCAAAATAAATGCACAACAGTACTAAACGTGTCAAAAAAGAACTCAGTAGTGAGTAGCCCCACCATTCTTGTTTATCACTTCAAAAACTCGTTTCGGCATGGTTGATGAGACTGTTTCCAGGAGGCTGGTGGGAACGTTGCTCCATGTGGTGAAGATGGCTTCACAAAGGGCATCCATGGTCTGGAACTGACGTCCATTTTTGTAAACTTCCCTTGCCATCCATCCCCAAATGTTCTCAATGGGATTTAGATCAGGGGAACACGCAGGATGGTCTAAAAGAGCAACGTTATTCTCCTGGAAGAAGTCCTTCATCAGGCAGGCTTTGTGAATTGCAGCATTGTCCTGTTGAAAGACCCAGTCATTACCGCACAGACGGGGGCCCTCGGTCAAGAGGGATGCCCGCTGCAACAGATCCACATAGCCAGTTGCCGTTTGACGCCCCTGCAAAACCTGAAGCTCCATTTTCCCATTGAAGGAAAAAGCACCCCAGATCATGATGGAGCCTCCTCCACTGTGCCGCGTAGAAAACATCTCAGGTGGGATCTCCTTGTCATGCCAGTAACGTTGGAAGCCATCAGGACCGTCCAGGTTAAATTTTTTCTCGTCAGAGAATAAAACTTTCTTCCACTTTTCAATGTCCCATGTTTGGGGCTCCCTTGCAAATTCTAAACGGGCAAGTTTTTGTCGTGGGAGGAGACGTGGCCTTTGAAGACGTTTTCGTTCTTGAAGCCCTATTCTAGCAGATGACGTCTTATGGTTATTGGGCTGCCGTCAGCATCAGTAAAGGCCTTAATTTGGGTTGAGGATTGACCTGTGTCTTCACGGACAACCTGTCGGATCCTGCGGTTCAGTGCAGGTGAAATCTACCACTTGACTTTTTTGTCCCATAACTCTCAGGATTTTTTAAGAAATGTAAAATGACTGTCTTACTGCGTCCAACCTCAGCAGTGATGGCATGTTGCGTAAGGCCTTGCTTGTGCAGCTCAACAGTCCAGCCACGTTCAAAGCCTTTTTGCCTTTGCCATCAGGAGATCTTGACAGTATGACTGCTTGAAGGACAATGACATGAAAGCCATATTTTTGTGCAGATTTGACCTTTTTATGGCTATGGTCTTAAAATTTTGATCAGCTGATGAACAGTCTGTTTGAGATTAAATGCAGTTTTCAATAAATTGCCTACTCTCTATTTTTTGTCTCTTGCTCCTGTTTCTTCTTTTGGCATTTTGAAGCAGCACTTACAACCCGGTTATGATCCACAAGTGCGAAATGTGTAAAACTTGCAATGCATCCCCTGGTCTTAAGATTTTGTTCAGGTGTGCATATTTGTTTAGATACATCGGTTTTCTCAAGTATACATTGGTTTCTTCAGGTATACAGTGGTTTGTTTATATTGTTTTCTTGAAGTATATATTGGTTTAGATACATCAGTTGGCTTGGGGATACATTGGTTCTCAAATATATATAGTTTTTTTTGTACTATATATTGGTGTGTTATTGGGGTGTTGTTAAACTATATATGACTATAAATGTTTGAAAACATTAAAGTTTGAAATGTTTAAAGTGCCGTGGCTGGGATGGGCCTGGGAGCATGGACAGACCTGGACACTCAGGTGTCGGCGGACCTGGACAGCCATGGCGGTAAAGGCAGTTCAAGTGGGCATGGTGAGAATGGCAGTTCAAGAGGCCACAGTGGCATGTGCCTCAATGTGCCTATTTTCTTGAGGGGAGCTATGGGCTCGTGGGCTGAAGCTGGAGCGGGCTCTTGGCAGACTGGAGCAGGCTCGTGGGCTGGAGCCGGAGCCAGAGCCGGAGCGGGCTCATGGGCTGGAGACTGGATGTGGGCTGGAGCCGGAGTGGGCGTTGCAGGTGCTGGGGGACCACAGAGTCCCTTATCCAAAGTCCCCACAGTGAAGGACGACCCACTCAGCAATAAAGGCATGATCTATATGCTAGGCCATAGTCCACAGCACTGTACTCTCAGGCATCAGGTAATTCATCATGAACTCCATTAAGGAAATTGCCCTTAAGGGCAACATCATTAAAATCTCCTTGATGGAAAGGTTCACAGAACTCCTGTACGTAGTCCTCAATGGCCAAAACTTGACATAAACGGAAACTCACCAACAGTGGTTACACTTAACAATATCAGACAAAGATACATGGCAAACATGAGAGCTTAAATACACAAAGACTGAGGACTAGACAAGACACCTGTGAAAAACGATTAATCAATAAACCAATGACAACATGACATGGGAGCACAAGACAAAGAAGCACATGACGAACCAGTGAACATGATAAATTCAAAAACATGAACCTACACCAAAACACCCTGTGACAATTATTTGCTTAAAAAAATTATATAAACTCCTTAAAATATTATTTAATGCAAATTGTATTTTCTATAATGATTTAAAAAACCCATGTGAAATTGTGGGGGTATTTTATAGCTAGTTGTACACAGTAATACATTAAAGTGGTAATGAATTGAGGAATCAACTTTCCCTTGAGCTTTTGATATATAAAAAGTAATGGTAATATAAGAAAATCCTCTAAGTTTCAGAGCTGAAAACTTCCTTGTTAGTCAAAGAAAAGCTTTTATAGACACCAGGCTCAGCAAACCTGTGCTTTATACTGACGTCATTGTGCGACGAAACAGCCTCTACCGCGCGTCTAATTCAATAGCCTTGCCCACCGACTCATGGAGCTAATCGGCTCGTGCTAGCTGGTCAACAACAATAAACATGCTGAGGTAGATTAAGATATCCTATTCCTGGGGCCCATTCTTCGTACCTCGCTTAACACATCCGAGATGATTTGACAGATCCCAGATCTTTTAATCCTGATAACTGATCTCTGGCTAATTTGGTTCTTTAAATGTGTCACGGTTTATGAATTCATTGTCTCCTTCTTTGTGTCTTGTGAGGTTGTGTTGGAGGCATGGCCACTGATTATGGGACTCATCACCTTCACCTGCTGCACTCATCAGTCTCACTATATAAACCGCTCTCTCACTGGCACCCATTGTCAGATTGTTACAGGCGTTTCTGGCGTGGCTGGCTTCGGCTTCTGTTTCCCCTGGGGGATTATCTCTGTTCCGGGTCCAGGATTTCGGCCTCTGGTTGTCCGCTGCTTCCCTGCTCTGCCGTATCGTCTGCCTGACTGCCTGCACCTGACCTTCGCCGCAGTTCGCCTGCCTGTGCCCTGGAGCCTGTCTCTTTGCTACTTTTGCCTGTTATCTGAGTCTTGTTTATTGTTGACGCTTGCCGTCCTGTGGAACAATAAACTTGTTTTTGATTCGCTATTGGATCCTCTCTGTCTCTCATTACAGCCGTGACAGAACAATCTGACCATTATGGATCCAGCGAAGATGAACGAATTACAGGAGTATCTCAACTCGAACAGCCTGCGGATGGATTGCCAGGAGCAACAGGCGACTGCTACCACCCAGGCATTACAGGCGATGGCGGAGCAGGTGGCCGAGCTCTCCAACCAACTTCAACAGCTACGGATTCCCACTGCGCCCCCACCACCGCCGCCGTTTCCCCAGCCACCAGCTGACATCAACCCGCACGAGCCCCGAATTCCGACGCCCGAACGCTACGCTGGTGAGCCCGATCTTTGTAGATCCTTCCTAACAAGATGTTCATTGTTCTTTTCTCTGCAATCCACCACGTTCGCTTCAGAGACTTCCAAGGTGGCGTTGGTAATCAACCTGCTCACGGGCCGTGCGGCACGCTGGGGAACGGCGGTTTGGGAGAATCGCCATCCGTGTTGTTCCTCGTTCCTCGCACTCACGGAAGAAATGAAACGGGTCTTTGACCGAGCTGCCATGGGACGCGAGGCGGCCCGCAGGCTTGCCGATCTGCAACAAGGCAGTAGACCCGTTTCTGATTACATCATCGACTTTCTTACCCTGGCCGCTGAGTGTGGTTGGAACAAGGAAGCGCAGTGGGACCGTTTCCTGCATGGGCTGGCTGACCGTGTACAGCGAGAGGTGTACGCCATGGATTTACCTACGGATCTCGATGGACTGATGACGTTAGCACTTCGAGTTGACTCACGCCTGGAATCCCGCTTTCATATGCGGAGGACATCTGAGTTTCGTGAGTCCAGTGGCGCCTACACGGTCAGCCCCACCAACGATCCCGAGCCCATGCAGGTGGGTAGAGCTCGGCTTTCCCGGGAGGAGAGAGAGCGTCGCAGAGCGGGGGGTCTCTGTCTCTACTGTGGCGCGGCGGGGCATTTCCTCAACCAGTGTCCAGTAAAAGATCGAGCCCGGCAGTAGTAAGGAGGTTACTGTCGGGTGGAGCTGCGTTGGAGAAAGCCTCGTCCGCGACTCTCCTTCCGGGAAGATTGCAGTGGGCAGCCAGTTTTCACATCTGCCAAGCCCTCGTGGATCGATCAGACTCTGGCACAACGACTCAGGATTCCCGTCACCCCCCTTTCCAGTACCATTTCTGTTCACGCCCTCAATGGCCAGACTTTACCCACCATCACCCACATCACTGAAAACATTACACTCACCATTTCTGGGAACCACACAGAGACTATCACATTCCTCCTCACTGACACTCCTCATGCACCTGTTGTCCTCGGTCATCCCTGGTTACAGAAACACAATCCCAGGGTTGACTGGGGACATAATACTATCACATCCTGGAGTAATCAGTGTTATGCCTCTTGTCTTGTGTCTGCTCGTTCGTGTATGTCTAGTTTTGTGTTGCAGGAGGAGACGGTGGATTTATCAAACGTGCCTAAGGAGTACCTCGACCTGAAGGAGGTGTTCAGTAAGTCCCGGGCTGCTTCTCTTCCTCCTCATCGTCCCTATGACTGTGCTATAGATCTACTTCCAGGCAAGTCTCCGCCTAAGGGCAAGTTATATTCACTTTCTACTCCTGAAAGGGAGGCCATGGAGAAATACATTTCTGATTCTCTAGCTTCCAGGTTCATCCGTCCTTCCTCTTCTCCAGCGGGGGCGGGGTTCTTTTTCGTGGGTAAGAAGGATGGTTCTCTGCGACCTTGCATTGACTACCGGGGGCTGAGTAACATCACGGTAAAGAATACTTATCCTTTGCCGTTGATGTCTTCAGCCTTCGAGAGGTTACAGGGAGCATCCATATTCACGAAATTGGATTTACGCAATGCCTATCATTTGGTGCGCATCAGGAAGGGGGATGAATGGAAGACTGCATTTAACACCCCCAGGGGGCACTTTGAATATTTGGTCATGCCCTTCGGGCTGTCCAACTCTCCCGCAGTCTTCCAGACACTGGTCAATGACGTGCTGGGAGACATGGTAGATTAGTTTCTTTATGTTTACCTGGATGACATACAGATTTTTTCTTCTTCTCTCCAGGAACATGTCCAGCACGTCAGACTAGTGTTACAGAGGTTGCTAGAGAATGGGCTTTTTGTCAAGGCGGAGAAATGCGCGTTTCATGCACAGTCTGTACCATTTTTAGGTTACATCATCTCGTCCGAGGGAATGCGCATGGATCCCGATAAGGTTAGGGCTGTGATAGATTGGCCAAGTCCAGATTCCCGTAAGGCCCTACAGAGGTTTCTGGGGTTCGCCAATTTTTATCGGCGTTTTATTTGCAACTTCAGCAAGCTAGGCGCGCCTCTGACTGCCTTGACCTCCACCTGAACGGTGTTCAGGTGGTCGGTTGCAGCCGAGACTGCATTTACCAACCTGAAGAGCCGCTTTGTTTCGGCTCCCATTTTAGTGACCCCTGATCCATCACGCCAGTTTGTGGTGGAGGTCGACGCGTCAGAGGTGGGGGTAGGAGTGGTTCTATCCCAGCGCTCTTCCTCGGATGATAAGATGCACCCTTGCGCGTTTTTTTCTCATCGCTTGTCGCCAGCCGAACGCAATTATGACATTGGTAATAGAGAGCTGTTGGCAGTCAAACTGGCATTGGAGGAGTGGCATCATTGAGGGGTCGGGGGTTCCTTTTATCGTTTGGACCGACCATAAGAATCTGGAATACATCAGATCTGCTAAGAGACTCAACTCCAGGCAGGCTCGGTGGTCCCTTTTTTTCGGACGTTTTGACTTTTCTCTTTCGTACCGCCCGGGTTCCAAAAACATCAAACCCGATGCTTTGTCGCGCGTTTTTGACCGCTCCGAACGCCCGACTACTCCCAAGTGCATTTTACCTGAGAGACTTAGAGTCTCCACACTCGTATGGGAGGTCGAATCGAAGGTCAGGACGGCCTTAGAAGGGGTAACGCCTCCGCACGGTGGACCACCGAACCGATTATTCGTTCCGGAGGGAGTTCGGTCCGACGTTGTTCGATGGGGACACTGCTCCAATGTCGCTTGTCATCCAGGAGTTAATAGAACCAAATTTTTGGTTAAGCAACGATTCTGGTGGCCCGGTATGGCTCGTGACATCCGAGATTTTGTTTTGGCCTGTTCAGTCTGTGCCATGGGGAAGACATCTAACCGTCCTCCCGATGGGCTCCTTCAACCGCTGTCTGTCCCTTCGAGACCCTGGTCCCATATCGCTCTAGATTTTATCACCGCCCTCCCGCCCTCCCAGGGCAAGTCGGTTGTTTTAACCGTCGTGGACCGATTCTCGAAGATGGTACATTTTGTTCCCTTGCCCAAATTACCTTCAGCCAAGGAGACAGCGGTAGCTGTCGTCGATCACGTCTTTCGTTTACATGGCCTTCCGATGGACGTGGTCTCCGACAGGGGACCCCAGTTCGTGTCCAAATTTTGGCGAGAATTTTGTAAATTATTAGGGGCGACAGTTAGTTTGTCTTCGGGGTTTCATCCTCAGAGCAATGGCCAGACAGAGCGGGCCAACCAGGACCTTATACGCAAATTTTACACAACATTAAAATATTATTTTCAAAAAAACTTTTATATTTATTATTGAACTTTTATTAATAAACTCTTGTAATAAAATAGCAGTGGCTGGGATAGATTTTAAATAACACCTCAAGATGCAATCTAATCCTGTTTACATGAAATAAGCCTGCTCCTGAGCAGGTTTAAGCTAACTGACCTTTGCTATGACAGCAACTCCAGGATGAGCTTCGAAGAAACAAGCAATCTGAGATCAAGCCAAATTGTCAGCAATCAAATCCAGCTAACTGAGTTAGCGATGTACAAAGAACAGGCCCCTGGTTGTGGAAGAACACAGTCACTGCATAAGCTTCCTTCTGATCCTTATATTAGGAATGTCCCTGTTGAACTATATTTTTAATGAAGTTCCAGCTCACATGGAGAAGACATTCACTTCAGTTCACTGCGGAATCGTTTGTAAATATCCGGTCGATGCTGGATTTGGATCTGACAGGAATGATGCAACACGTGAGTAAAACGTGTTTTGATATGTGATAGTATTGCATTGTTATAGATTGTTTCGCTTATGCGTATGTGTCTAACAGAGCATACATTTAGCACGCTGATCTCTTTATATTCCGTTCTTGTTCTGCTATTCTTTCTCTCTCTCTCTTTTTGACATCTGAAGGGCGGCGGGCACAGTGTACAGTGGGCGGCGTGTGCGCGCGATTCGCGCTTATATCGTCCGATCTTGCGGACAATATAATATAAAATCAAATTTTATAATATAAAATCAAAAAGATAAATAAAAAGATCATTAAATATGCTAATCTTATCCAATCCTAGCCGTGGGTGTTTACTTCCAAGTCTCCAGTGCTGCACGCCCATCAAAACCCAGTGTTTTGGAGAGAGCCTCAAAACCAGTGTAGAAAATAGCCTATTACTTATTAGTTATGATGTCTTTGAATGTAAAAACCACATGAACATAATTAGTTGACCTCAGAAAACAGTATACATTTTTTTTTAAAAATTTGTCTTTCAAACTCCCTCTGCACGCGATAGGATAGCACTATAACCAACCAGAGCAACGGAGGTGAAACAGAGATTGTTGATGGATTAAACATTGGCCGTATCCGGTCTGAAAAACTCCGAACTCCGAATGACTTCAGTGCCGTTCTTTGTTCTTTTCTCAGAGAAAAGCTTAACTCCAAGTCTTCCAGAGTCACGGTCAAAGCTGATTCGAAAGTCCGCCGTTTACCAGTTTCTGTGTTTACTAGAAGCATGCAAACGCAACTCGGCCGTCATCATTATGGCCCCGCCCACCGACTCTATACACGATGTGATTGGCCCAGCAAGAGTTAGGCGATTACAGCTCAGAAGGGTATTGAAAGTTGCTAGACGACACTCGCGGGCAGATTAGATTTGTTGCCACTAGGGTGTGTCTAGATTTCTAGGCTATAGCCCCGTTTCCACCAAAATTACCCAGAACAATTTGTACCAGGAACTTTTTTACAGGAACTTTTCTCCCCCCAGACCTGCAGCTGTCTGCGTTTCGACCGCGATAAAGTTCCGAGAAGATTAGGCAAATTAGTCCGATGATGTAGGACTGCACGCGACTGTTCCTCCAAGCCAGTGACGGACAAGGGCTGTCACTTTTCGATATGCATTCGAAGATGACGTGAAATATCCGTAACCGAACTATAATTAAACTATCCGGTTTTTAAAGTGCCATGTAGCGCACTTTTTTTTACTGTCGGTGCATTTACATGGAGCACTGTAATCAGTATAAAAGTCCAATCTTAAGGAAAATGCTCCATATAAACACCTGATCAATCGTAATAAAAATGCCCAAACTGAATGAAATTGTAATCGTTTTGAGATGGGTGGATAAATCTTTTCATGAATCGATCAAACGAAACATTTCACCATGTAAATGACCTGACCGGATTACTTTTGAGTGTGCGTCCTTATGTGATGTTACACAGCGCGCGCCTTCACCACTGAAGAGCACACGTCGCGCTCATGCACCAAGCATGACAAGAGAGGAAATTACATTTTTCTGAGGGATAAACTTTTTATTTCATAAGAAGTTATGAAGATAATGTTGGCATAATGGCACTGTCCCTAAGCCTATGTAAGCAAACAATCATTAACTACTTCAACTGCGCCTGACATTAGAATTAATTTTTTCTGAGATGATTATTAAATGAATAGCTTTTATAAAACCGTAAAGTCCTGGTGGCCGTTGAGAGTTGCTATGGCATCTGTAAACACATTCCAGCTGCTGGAGAGGACGGCGTTGTAGATAATTGAATATATTCAAATGCATTGCTTGATATTTTAGTTCCGTTCGAATTAGATTTTTTTCAAAAATGACAGCCCTAACGGACAGTAATCATTTTTGTGTGTACCGATTGAAAGATTTAGTGGACTGTTTACATGAGACGTATCTAAACAGATCTGGTGTTTACATTTGATGACTTTCAATCGCAATCATTTTGTCACATAAGCAGTTTGTCTGCCATATCAAAAATGTCAACGCTGTTTTCTCCAGCAGCTATGTGTTAACTGAAGCCATAGCAACTCTTAACGGCCACCAGGACTAATACAGTATTATATTATAAGCTATTTATTTGTTTAAATAATCATCTGAGAAAAAAAAAAATCTTCTGTCAGGCGCAGTTAAAGTAAAAACTGCCTGGGGCAATATACGCTGTGTCATTACTCCAACATTATCTTCATAACTTACGAAATAAAAAGTTAACCCCTCAGAAAAATTAACTTTCCTCTCTTGTCAACATGAGCGCGGTGTGTAAGACTGATTATTACTAAACGTAGACCGAACCTCGCAAAAGACTTTTAAAAATGCCGAGTTGAAATAAAATGCTGCGTCAGCTCAACCAATCAGCATGTTCAGCGCCCTCAAAAGTTCCTGAACTTTGACAAAGTACTACCTCGCGAGCAGGGCCGTTTGGAGGGGGAAATACTCTAAATGAAGTTTACCCGGAACTTCATTTAGACCCTGGTTTCTGCGGTCTAAACACACCGAGTACCACCCAAAGTTCCTGGGTAAAGTTCCTGTGGTGGAAACAGGGCTTATATGTCTTCCCCATGTGAGCTGGAACTTCATTAAAAATAAAGTACAACCAATCATTCATAATATTAGGATCATAAGGAAGCTTATACAGTGACTGTGTTCTTCCACAACCAGGAATAGCGCAATATCTTAATCTTCCTCGGCATGTTCATTGTTGTTGACCAGCTAGCACGAGCCCTCCATGAGTCGCGTACTGACATCAGTATGAAGCACAGGAATGTTTGCTGGGCATAGTATCTATAAAAGCTTTTCTTTGACTAACAAGGAAGTTCCCTTTCGGGGAACTCGAGCTGCGTCGAAACGCTGTGAGAATGCCTCTGCGTTAATGCGTCGTGAAGCGCCTGTAGAACCATTCCATCGGAAAAAAGATCGATCGTCGGCGTGATGACGTCATCGACCGGAAGCTATAAAGCGTCCGTGAAAACAAACAGGAACTAGCTGATTTAGCTCTCCGGGCCACCAAGGAGACGGCCAGATGTGTTGGCCACTCTATGGCAGCCCTGGTGGCCATGGAGAGGCATCTTTGGCTCAACCCCACAGACATCAAGGAGAGGGAGAAGAGCTTTCTGCTTGACGCGCCGCTTTCTCCTGGTGGCCACCCGAGGGTGGTCCGCGCCCCCCTCGGGGGGCCCCCAAGCAGTCAAGTCAGTCGTTCCCTGCCGGTCCGCCGCTTCAGGGCACTGTGCTTGTTGGACAAAGTACACCAGAGGCCAGCCTCGAGAGGCTGGTTCCCTTAGTAGATTTTCTAGACGAGTGGAAACGTCTATCAAATATATCTCGTTGGGTCCTGCAGATAATCGAAAGGGGGTACGCCATTCAATTCAAAAGGCGGCCACCTCCTTTCAGCGGTGTCCTACCTACAGAGGTGGGCCCGGAGCAGGCTCTGGTAATGGCACAGGAAGTAGAGACACTCCTGCAAAAGGGGGCTATAGAAAGGGTTCCTCCTCCCGGCAGGGAGTCTGGGTTTTACAGCCGTTACTTCATCGTGCCAAAGAAGGATGGGGGCTTACGCCCGATATTAGATCTGCGTCTATTAAATCGCTCAGTGGCCAAGCTCAAGTTCAAGATGCTCACACTCAGACAGATTGTGTCGCAGATCAAACTGGAGGATTGGTTCGTCACCATAGACCTCAAAGATGCGTATTTTCATGTCTCCATCCTTCCACATCACAGGAAGTTCCTCAGGTTTGCCTTCGGGGGAGAGGCGTACCAATATCGAGTACTTCCTTTCGGTCTAGCACTGTCACCCCGCACATTCACCAAGTGTGTGGATGCAGCACTGGCGCCGTTGCGTCTGCAGGGCATCCGCATACTGGATTATATCGACGACTGGCTGATTCTAGCGAATACAGAGCAGATGGCGGTTCAGCATCGAGATGCTGTTCTCGCGCACATGTCGAAGTTGGGGTTGAGGCTGAACGCCAAGAAGAGTGTGCTTTCTCCGGCTCAGAGAACCACTTTTCTAGGTGTGAACTGGGATTCGGTAATTATGCGGGCGCAATTATCGCCAACACGCATAGCATCGATCTTGGCAGCAGTCAAAGAACAGAAGCTAGGCCGTCACTGTAAAACAGTTCCAGAAACTGTTAGGTCTCATGGCAGCAGCGTCCAACGTAATACCTCTTGGCCTACTGTACATGAGGCCACTGCAGTGGTGGCTCAAAACAAAGGGATTCTCCCCGAGGGGAAATCCGCTCCGCACGATAAAAGTCACGCGGCGATGCCTACGTGCTCTGGTCATGTGGAAAAACCCGGGGTTTCTATCTCAGGGTCCCGTGTTAGGGGCTAATGTTCGTCGCGTAACGCTAACGACAGATGCCTCTCTCACGGGCTGGGGGGCGACCATGAGTGGTCGCTCATCCCAGGGTCTATGGCAGGAACATCAGCGGCACTGGCACATAAATCGACTAGAGATGCTCGCAGTGTTTCTTGCATTGAAACAGTTTCTGCCCGACCTCAGGGGCCACCATGTGTTAGTCAGGTCAGACAACACATCGGTGGTCGCCTATATAAATCATCAGGGGGGTCTGAGGTCCCATCCGCTGGACAAATTGGCGCATCGGATCCTCCTGTGGGCCCAAGGGAAATTGCTGTCAATCAGGGCAGTATATATCCCGGGGGTCCTGAATCAGGAAGCAGACAGCCTGTCGAGGCAGGGGCCGAGGCCCGGGGAGTGGAGACTCCACCCAGAGGTGGTGGAGCTCCTATGGAAGGTATATGGGAAGGCAGAGATAGATCTTTTTGCTTCAGCGGAGAATTCCCACTGCCCGCAGTGGTTTTCTCTGTCCCATCCAGCCCCGCTAGAGTTGGATGCCATGGTACAGGAGTGGCCGAGGCTACCCCTGTACGCCTTCCCCCCGATTGTCTTGCTTCCAGGAGTTCTGGAGAGGGTACACTGGGGGGGGGGGGGGGGGGGGGGGTACTTAATGCAATTCAGTACTTCTGGTGGCTCCGTACTGGCCGACCAGAGTATGGTTTTCGGACCTGGTATCTCTCCTGGAAGGCTCTCCGATGGAGATTCCGACCAGGAGGGATCTAATCTCTCAGTCGGGCGGTAGATTCCTGCACCCACGCCCGGAGATGTGGAAACTATGGGCTTGGCCTCTGAGGGGGCCAGGCTCATAGAGAAAGGTCTCTCGGCCGAGGTCGTTGAGACCATCCTTCACTCCAGAGCTCCGTCCACGAGGAAGCTGTACGCTTTGAAATGGAAACTTTTCTCAGCATGGTGCAGAGAACGCCAGTGGGATCCAGTTAACTGCCCGGTTGGTACAGTGCATGAGTTTCTGCAGGCAAGGTTCTCGGCAGGGTTGACCCCCTCCACAATAAAGGTGTACGTGGCGGCCTTGGGTGCCTTCCACGTCCCTTTGGCCACATCTTTCTTTTGGCCATTTCGTCTCTCAAAAGAATAGGAGATATTCAGTCCCTGTCAGTAGGGCCCTCATGTCTAGAGTTTGCGCAGGGGATGGTGAAGGCCTTTCTACATCCCAGGCCGGGTTACGTCCCCAAGATTCCTACGAGCCCACGGGGCCCCATTACTCTCCAAGCCTTCTGTCCTCCTCCATTCACGACGTCAGACCAGGAAAGATTAAATCTGCTGTGCCCTGTTAGGGCATTAGATACATATGTCCACAGAGCTGCCCTGTGGAGAAAGACCGATCAGTTATTCGTCTGTTTCGGAGCCCCTAAGAAAGGGGCTCCAGTATCTAAGCAGAGAATGATCAAGTGGGTGGTCGAGGCCATCTCACTTGCTTACGAGGCGACCGGGCAGCCGTCTCCACTGGCTGTCCGGGCGCATTCTACCAAGGGTATGGCTGCTTCTAAAGCACTTTTGTCGGGTGCTTCCCTCCATGATATCTGCAATGCGGCCGGCTGGTCGTCTCCGCTAACCTTCGTCAGGTTCTACGAGTTAGATCTGGCATCTACTGTTGGGGCGCAGGTACTCTCGTAACCGTGTGCGCTTCGGCTTCACACATACGAGACACTTGGTCCTATGGCGATGTGGGTATAAGCGTTCTCACAGCGTTTCGACGCAGCTCGAGTTCCCCGAAAGGGAACGTCTCGGTTACGTATGTAACCCTAGTTCCCTGAGGGAACGAGACGCTGCGTCGCTCTGCCATACTCCCGGCGTGTCCGTGATCACTTACTTCAGGCTTTATCAGAAGTTAGTTCCTGTTTGTTTTCACGGACGCTTTATAGCTTCCGGTCGATGACGTCATCACGCCGACGATCGATCTTTTTTCCGATGGAATGGTTCTACAGGCGCTTCACGACGCATTAACGCAGAGGCGTTCTCACAGCGTTTCGACGCAGCGTCTCGTTCCCTCAGGGAACTAGGGTTACATACGTAACCGAGACGTTTTCAGCTCTAAAACTTAGAGGATATTCTTATATTACATGACCTTTTATATATCAAAAGCTCAAGGAAAAGTTGATTCCTCAATTCATCACCCCTTTAAGAAGCTTCCCAATGGAAACCTTGACAAGACTAAGGTTGTTTGCACCTTGTGCAGTGCAGAATTAGTTTACTGTAGGAGTTCTAGTCTCGAGTACCGAAACACACACTTTTTTTGTCATTCCGATTGAAAGATTCAGTGGACTGTTTACATGAGATGTTATAAACCGATCTGGGGTTTACATGTGCTGACGCTAGACAGCTGACTTTCAGTCGGAATCATTTTGTGACATGTTGTGACAGTTTGTCTGGCGCATCAGAAGTCGACGCTGTCCTGTCCTCTCCAGCAGCTGGAATGAGTTACCGGTTGCCATAGCAACCCCAACGATCACCAGGGCTTATATGCTTATATTTATTAAAACTATTTATTTGTTGTAAAGTATAATAATCATCTCAGAAAAATAAATTCTTCTGTCAGGCGCAGTTGAAGTAAAACGTGCCTTGGACAAACGCGTCAAGATGAGAGAGTGTATCTATGTCTGTGTCATTATTCCAACATTATATTCATAACTTCTTACGAAATAAAAAAGTTTACCACTCAGAAAAATTAACTTTCCTCTCAACATTATAGCCGGGTGTGAGTGGCGCGAGCACTCTTCAGCAGTGAATAGCTTCAATAGCGCGCTGTATATCACTATTTTTTTTAAATCATCTCAAGAACATTGCTAAAGTAAGTTCAATTCTCTCTCTGAAAGCAACACAGAAAAATGAATGCATGCATTTATAACTTAGCAGACTTGACTACTGTAATGCCCTTCTTACTGGTCTACCAAAGAACACAATTAACCAATTACAATTAATACAAAACACTGCTGCTCAAAAGCCATTGACAAAAGCCAAAAGGAGAGATCATATTACTCCATTATTAAGGTCTAAAAACATATCTTTTTAGTCTGGCTTTCCTGTAAAATACTTTTTTTTTTAGTATTTTATTAATATAAGTATTTAGTGTTTTGCTTTGTTTTTGTATTTTTTTAAATATTTGATTTGCTAATTTCTGTTGTTATGTATCTTAATGGGTCTATTTTACTTTTTAATTGTTATTTAATCAATTACATTTTTTAATAATTGCCAATCTATTGGTTCTTTGTCAAGCACTTTGAATTGCATTAACTTGTTTAGAAAGGTGCTATTGAAAGAATCCAAAATAATCAAAGATATTTGATATTTGACTTTGAACAAAGACATTTTTTCGCCCCCCTCTCTCTTATCAGTGGGGCTGTTTGGGATTCCTAAAGACAAAGAGATGTTGAGGGCCTATAGCCCAAATGCCACACCTGTAGTACAGTGGGGGAAGTTTGGTCTGATTGGTCAGTTTGAATGTCTCAGGGTTTCAGTCACATGGTCAAGGGATGGATAAAAATGGATAAAAAAAGATTGCAACTTTTGCTCTGGGTCTTCTTCCTCTGACGCTGTCTTCTGCTCTGGCTGTCGCTTCTAGGGGCCTTCTTTGGCTCTTCTCTTTGCTCTCTCTTTTTGTCTTTCTGTCTCTCTTTATCTCTCTCTATCTCTCAGGTAACATTCTATACATGCTGGGTACGATTCATGGTATAAGTTTTATCATCTCATTCATCTATTTTGTAACTATTTTAAGTGTAACCATAACCGGATTTTGTCATTAAATTATTTCAATTATAAATGATTTGCTAACGAGTTTTGGTTTGGTATTGACTTTGAAGTGCTCCCTATTGCAATACAATATAGTCACATTAAAGCAACGCTCTCCTACATATTTTGCTATTGTAACTGCGCTTATTTCCGTCGTTGGTATAAGTTGCAGTGGGTGGTTATAGACAAGAAATGTACAGTTCCCTTTCGAAAGGAAACTCGCGCTGCGTCAGCTGACGCTACGGGGAACGCCTTCAGCGTGACAGGTGTCCGAAATCGCTATCAAATCACAATCCTACTGACCGTCGGCAACTGGTGATGTCATCACCGTGCGACCAGGAAGTATAAAAGGGCACCATGCCAACATGACGCTATCCTTTCGTCTTCAGGGACTGTTTTGTCTGGTTCGCTAGAAAGTCTTTCTAAAGTTATATGAACTGCACACGTAAATCCAAGGGAGCGTACAGGAAGTGCGCTGATCTGTGTCCCAGGTTTCTCACGCCTGGGGACACGCACACCCTTTGTGTGCTCTGCCTGGGGGAAGAGCACGCGCGGGAGGTTCTCGAGGGGGCTTCCTGCGCAAACTGCGAGCGTTTTCCGACTGAGGACGCTCCGCTCTCGCTTGGCCTTCTTCTCGAGGGAAGAAGAGCCAGCATCTGGGAGCGGTTCCGCTTATGCCGAGGCTGAGCAGCGCCGTTTGTCCTGGGGCTCCCAGATGGATCTGGCTCATCGTCTGGAGAACACAGTGCTCACGGACGATCAGCCAGGTCGCGAGAGCAGGCGGACGGAGGAGGATTCGGATGGAGACTCCTCCTCTTCGTCAGCCCGTGCTTTCCTGTCGATCAGAGGATGGCTGTGGATGAGGAGGAAAATGAGGCTGAGGTCAAATCCTCCCAGCCATCCTGCCCCGTGTATGGGGAGCTGCTGGATGTGATGGGGGCGCGCGGCGCTGAGACTTCAGCTGCCGTGGCAGAGAGCCAGGGGAGAGACCGCCCGCCCGGACAGATTGGGCGATCGGTTTCTCCCCGACCATAACCGCCCAGCTCATAACCGGCAGGGCATACACATCGGCGGGTCAGGCGGCGGCGGCCTTGCAGACAATGGCTGTGTTGCAGGCTTATCAAGCTGGCCTGCTGAGGGACCTCGATCAGGGGGAGGGCCTACCCCCTGATGCGATGGCTGAGTGGCGCACCACGGATCTCTCTCTCCGGGCGGCCAAATGCATAGCAATCGCCATCGGACGGTCGATGGCAGCTATGGTCGCCACGGAGAGGCATCGTGGCTAAACTTGGTGGACATCGGGGTGAAAGAAGAGGCTTTTCTCCTCGATGCCCCGGTCTCGCCCTCTGAGCTTTTCGGCACCTCCGTCGAGGCAGTGGTGGGAAAGCTCAGAGAGGTGAGGGCGCGCTCAGCGGCGTATAGAACGTGTATTCCGCTGAGGTCTGGGGTGGCGCCCAGGCAGGAGGGTGTCCCTGGCCCATCAAGATCCGACGATCATCAACAAAAATAAATTAAAAAAATGGGCCAACTCAGTAGCGTGGCCTCTCGTGCGCCCCCTCCGTGGAGGAGTAGGACGTGGAAGAGGCGGGACACCCGCAACAGGAGGAGGGACATCGGGGAGAAGAACCGCTTCCAGCGCCAGAAGCGAGGTGGTGAGTCTCCGCCCCCGAGGGCGCGGAAGTGATGTTGTGTCCCCTCCTTTGTTTTTCTGTTGTTTTTCTTTTTTCTCCCCGGGCGCGCTTTACACCAGGCCGATGATGAGCGGAGGTGAGACTCTGACGAAAGCCTGCCAGGCCGGTGTGTGCTCTGCCCGCACACAGTGCATCGTCTCTGGGAAAAGCGGGATTTCGCGGCCACCTCCTCGGCCTTACATGTGAGAATAAAGCGCCCCGCCCTCAGGTTAGTGCGCCGAAGCATGCATGTTACATGAAGCGATGAGGCACTGAAGACAGCGGGTGAGTCCCCTTTTAGGGCAAACATTCTTCTTTTCAATGCCGTATGTTTGGACTCTATGCTTCCCTGAGGGATATTTTGTCTACAAAAGATGAAGAAAAGTGTAACAGTTTGAGAAGTGGGCCTGTAGTTCCCCGGTAAAGGTGGCTAGAACGATGTTTGTATAAACACAGTGTGTTTATGTAGGCTGTATGTTTGCTAGTGTAGCAACATTAGTTTATAAGGCTGTTTCTCTTCTGGATA
Organism: Pseudorasbora parva; assembly: GCF_024679245.1. NCBI lineage: Eukaryota > Metazoa > Chordata > Actinopteri > Cypriniformes > Gobionidae > Pseudorasbora > Pseudorasbora parva. Next base: position 35,285,247 of record NC_090189.1, read on the forward strand.
TGTGTAATATGAGCAGTAGAGGCCACCGCACATGCCGCGGGCATGTAGCGGCGATATAAACTGATGTATGTTCTCCTGGCAAACTTTTTAGTTGTTGCCACCTCTGGGTAGCGTTGGCACCTCTGCTAGTGAAATATCTAGATGAATATGTGAGGTTAGGCTAGCGCATGAACTACAGTAAGGTCTGTCCCAGTCCTTTTTAGGGCCGTTGTTTGTGGGATTATCAGACCGATGCTAGTGCATCAGGTTGGCCTAGGCTGTTGATGGGATGGTGGTGGCGTCTCGCAGTGGCATATCGCCCTGGCAGTTGCCCCGGGCTCCTGTCGGTAGTCCCGCAGGAGCTTTGTATCCCTATCCGGCCTCCCCGCAGTTAGGGTCGTCCGGCCAATGCCCACCCCCCTTCTGCATTTGGGGGTTGTTATTAATGCAAAAAGGTGTATAGCAGAATGAATTGCGACTCAGCCAGTGGTCGTGGGGACGGGGTAGGCGTCTCTTCGCGGTGAGCAGTTAGACTGGTTTTGCTAGCCCCGCCCCCCCAGAGCTAGTGCGGCCGCCACTTCTGGGCGGCCCCCCGGCTTGGTTCAGGAAATGGCCAGTTGTGTGTGTTCAATATCTTTCACTTTTTGCTTCTGCTTCACCTTTTAGGGCTCGGGTCGAGCTGTACTTCGCAGTTAACTCTGGGTCAGGTGGTCTCCTCCCTGCGGGTGAGTCGGCTGCAGCAGAAACCTCGTCATAAGTAGGCCCCTAACGGCCTCCCTGGGGATGAGTCCCCAGGTAGTGACTGGATACCCAGTCCTCATCACCCCTCGGGGCCTCCCGGGTAGATCAGTCCATAGGCCTTTTTTAGGCCTCCTGAGCACCCCTGTAATAAATGTGCTCAGTAGATCCTAGGATCGAGCAGAAGAGACTCCCCTCGATGGCAAGGGTAAGAAGCACTAAGCTGAGTACTGCTCTCCAGGATTCCCGTCTCCGAGTTCCGGTCTGAGGAGGACATTGCCAGTTTGCAGTCCCTCAGTCTGGATGCTCATGAGTAAGAGCGATGTCCGGAGGCTCTGTTTTGACAGACAGGGTTGGCCAAGCTGGGGTGTCCCACAGAAGTGATGCCAGGTGAGGCCTCCCTGGTGGCGTTCGGTGAAGGTTTTCCTGAATAAAGTGACGGGCTGGGGCGGCCTCGGGTCCCCTAGCCACATTCCCTTAAGGGACTCCTTCCTTCGAAGTAGTAGGTCCCAGGCCCTCGAGCAAGCCGAGAGTAGGAAACCTCAGTTAAAACTCGTTTAGGTTCTCTCTTAGGCATATAGCTTGGGCTATGACCGTAGGGAATGATGTCACTGGCAGCCTGTGTGGCTAGAGGGGGAGTGGTTCAGACTTCCTGCGAACACTCGTCCAGGCAGTTCTCACTGCCAGTAAGGGGCGTGTACTCCCCTCAGCATGGCGGCGTGGGTATATCGTTCCCCGTAGCGTCAGCTGACGCAGCGCGAGTTCCCTTTCGAAAGGGAACGTCCCCGGTTACGTATGTAACCTTAGTTCCCTGAGAGCAGGGAACGAGACGCTGAGTCACATGGCCATGCTTCAAGGTGTGCCTGCCCACAGTCCCTTCAGACGAAGCGGATAGCGTCATGTTGGCACGGTGCCCTTTTATACTTCCTGGTCGCACGGTGATGACATCACCAGCTGCCGACGGTCAGTAGGATTGTGATTTGATAGCGATTTCAGACACCTGTCACGCTGAAGGCGTTCCCCGTAGCGTCAGCTGACGCAGCGTCTCGTTCCCTGTTCTCAGGGAACTAAGGTTACATACGTAACCGGGGACGTTTTCTACCATCACGCTGATAACGTTTCTTTAGTCGTTCGGCAACCCTGCAGTCAGAACCACTGTAGGCGATCCACCCTTACACTATATAAATAAAATTTGCTTGTTTGCTTGCTATCACGTAACAATACACTCAAAAGTAATCAGGTCGTTTACATGGTGAAATATTTTGTTTGATCGGTTCATGAAAAGGTTTATCCCACCCCTCTCAAACCAATTACAGTTTCATTGAGTTTGGGCATTTTTATTCTGATTGAGGTGTTTATATGGAGCATTTAAATTCGGATTAGACTTTTAAACTGATTACGGTGCTCCATGAAAACACACCTATTATTTGGGTAGCAAACATATTCTGAATGCCTTCTGTAAAATTCAGATGAGCCATTTTAATCTAGATTAATCTAGATCAATCTAGATTAAAAAAAAATCTATGCCCACCTCTACTAAGTATATTTATCTTTCAAGAGATAAATATGAAGATTCAACTGTTGCTTTCAAAGCAAATGTATCAAATTTGAGTGAGACTGATAAAGCTTTAATTAATGACCCTGAATAAAGCAAAAACACCCTTCAATGGGGTATGAAAATAACATACAATATATTGTATGTAGAAACAACATAATGCTTTTGCTTTTGTTCTGATCAACATGAAAATCAGTCAGATTTTTAAATGCAGAATATACACAGTGTTTTAAAATGTTGAATGGGAAAGAAGCTATTGGGCATTCTATAAAACTAAACAATCTGAATAAAGGGGTATCTAGAATTATTAATTTATTTTAATGAGCCTCGATAACAATCATCATGCATGTTCATTACCACAATTACTGGCTGACACAATTACATTGGCACAGCGTCATTAAAGTGAATTAAACACAACGCAACAACCACCATTTTAACTATACCTTTTCAACATCTTTTCTTGCCCACTTTCCTCTTTTTGCACCAGACTGACATTACTGCCTCTTCATTTTAAAAAAATGAACACATGGTTCTGACACAAGCCAACTTTATCAAAGTTATTATTATTACCAAGGATTAGTGTATCTGTGCCTCTGCATGGGGCCCTCTGGTGGCCACAGGGACTCTATGAATGTAGGGCACACTTATATCATTAATAGGTAGGGCTGGCTCTGGAACAGATTCATTTAGATTTAATTAATTTTTATTTACATTTAAAAACTGTTCAGCACGCTTACATAGAGCACATCAAATATGGTAAACATAAGCTCAAATGTGTGTGCTTGTGTGTTCTTCAAGTAAGTACATTTGAGCTTCTGGAAGATTGTTCTCTCAAGTCAAGCATTCATGACTGAGCTTCTATTTACTATATTTGATGTGCCACATTCAACATTTAAACTGTGAATGTGGCTGTCACTGATAAATATTTCAGTAGGTCTTGCCATCATGCTCAGGGCTTTGACGGTTATGGCACTTTCAGCTCAACTGCTCTGCCTCTAGTGTGCTAAGAGAAGCTCAGATCTGCCTGGTTCTGAATCAAACCCTGTAGATATGTCCACTGTCTACAGCCGTGGCCAAAAGTATTGGCAGTGACTACAATGCGGTGTTTCTCAAAGTTTACTGCTTCAGTTGTTGTTGTGTTGAGTCACCTTCTTTCTAGAGTTATCAGATGCATTGTAAGTAATTGAAAAAAAGCTTAATTTGCTAAAAAAAAAGAAACAAACTAAATAAGTACTAGTCAGGTAAAATCACTATCATTCTGACTGGATTATAAAAGAAGAATGACTAATATAAACAGAGGGAAGAAAAGCCAATTATGGGTTTCTTGTGTTAGCGATGGTTACCGCTAAATAAATATGTGCAGCCATCATCTTTTTGCATAAAAAATGGCCTCATATTTAAGGAAATTGCTGCAAAGAATATTGCATCTGAAAAAGAACCATTTACGGGATTGTCAAGAACTTCAAGGTGAGAGTTTCAACTTCAGTAAAGAAGCCTTCAGGATGTCCCAGACTGTCCAGCAAGCACCATGAAGTGCAGATGGACTGGCTTAACTGACCACCTGCTAGCTGTCTCACGTCTAGTATTACCACGTCTGTTCTCTGAATCAGTAAATACAAAAAACATCAAAAACATTTAACAGTAAAAATGTAATAGAGGTTCAACAAATAAAAAACAGATAATAATATAATAATATTAATAATAATATATTAATAATAATAATCTGTTACATTTATATAGCACTTTTTCAAGGCTGGATGATGCGATGGCAGCCATATTGCAACAGAATGCTAACCACATACCATCTTATGGTGGAGAGGAGACGGACTGATAAAGCCAATCAGTATGGGATGATTATGAGGCCATGATGGAAAGGGGCCAATGGGCAAATTTGGCTAGGATGCCGGGGTACACCCCTACTATTTTTTCACTCCTTTCTCTCAGATATTTCTTATGTCTGACTTCTCCAAACAGCACAGCAATAATGACTTTATGAACTTCTTACATACACGATTGATAATATTAGGAAAAAATTATAACCATGCAGCCGTCTACTACAGTATCACATCCGACAGTGCATTGTAGTTACCCTGGTCTTACCAGACCCTCATACATTTCATTTGTACAGAGAGTCTGGCCACTCTCCATTGACAAGAGTTTACCTCCACAAAGGCGGGTACTCTGGTGAAGTGTAAAACTATTGGATCTGCCTAGAGCCACTCTGGATTTGCCAAAACCAACTAACGTTTGGTCGTGACGTATATGTCATGCGCCCTTTGCCTGTTTCTCTCATGGAAATCTGTCAAAATAAATGTGCACACCACCTCCATAAATGATAAATAGTAAGTGATAAATCCATAGGATAAAACCTAAAACCTGTGCTTTCGGATTGTGATTTATTCAACAATGCATTTTGAAGTGATATATTTTTGAAAACTCAGAGATGTGGATTCGGACAGCCATTACAATATTATGATCCAAGTTATTCAACTAAATAAACATTTTTATTTATTTATTAATTAGGTCATATTTAATTCTATAAACTATTCAAATCAAACTAGCCAAATCAAATTTTGTTGCAATATTGTCCTGTTTAACACTGTGAAGCTGCTTTGAAACAATTGTCATTGTAAAAGCACTATATAAATAAAGTTGATTGATTGACATCATCATTTCACAAAATATACGGATTGGCTGTAGGCCTACACACAAAAGCGCAAGATTGTCGTTTTCAGATTTATCCACTCTGGGACCCGGTTTCAGAAAATATCAGATTAATGCTTCCAAAACGCCAGATCCGTGTGGCTGAAAAGCTGATACGGTACAAAATTGATACGCATACTAGAGTGCGGATTGGGCTGCATTTTTCTGTCCGAGCTCAGCCCGCGTCCGACAGAGCAGTAACCGAACCCGACCCGAGCCCGACAGGCATTAAGATATTTATGTCCGAGCCCGACCCGAGCCCGACAGTTAAAAATCTATTTTTTTTCCCTCATATACTAATGATAGACGTAAGTTTGTTTGTGTGGAAAGCCCGCTTTTATAAAACTGTAGGAATGCATTCTGAAATGTTTACAGACGAGCGCATCAGCACGCGCATGGGGCATTAAACCTTACACAGAGCCCAATCAAATAGCCAACTGAAATTAAATGAACAAAGGTCTGCTAAAAACGGCCAAAGCTAACAGAACAAAACATTAACGTAACACAATTGAAATGCTTATTGAAATGAAAGTCATCTTACCAATTTTCTCAAACTGTATTTTGAACCTAACCTGAAAACCTGAAACTTAAAACTGTATGGTTCCTAAACTGAAAACGGAACATGGGTTCCTAAACCCATGAATCGTGACATGTGTTTTCCAGTATGATGGAGAACCATGTCACAAGTCAAGAGTGATAATGAAGTGGCTCAGAGATCATTACACTGAAATGTTGGATCCATGGCCGTGCAAATCCCATAGTAGATAATCCCATAGAGAAATGTGGTCAATCTTCAAAAGGCGAGTGGACAAGCAGAAGCCAATAAATCGTGATCAACTCTAAGGCAAGAATGGATCACCATCAGTAAGAGTTTGGCCCAGAAGCTGATATCCAGCATGCCACAGCAAATTGCAGAGGTTATGAAGCACTGTAAATATTGACTTTTTGAATATTGAATGTTTCTGGCAATAAAAGCCTTAACATTTTGTGAAATGTTTATCATTGTTTTCCATACAGAAAAACGTGAAAAAAATGATTTACAAATACTGAAGCAGACAACTTTGTAAAACACAAAATCTAAATATCTCACTGCATAAACGTTTGGCCACAGCTGTACAATGAACCCTTACCAACATTAAGAGCTGTGTATTGATGGTTTGAACCATTATCTGAACAGCACTTTACTGCTGCTTGACACATGATGATGTTCAAATCATCGTTGACATAATAACCCTGTAGTTGTGACCTTGATGGAGCATGGATTTATTGACATTTGAGATGAGACTGCAGGTTTTAAATTGACATTAACCTTACTTGACACCCATTTTCTGTACATCTACCTAACACAACAATGCACCCATATGACCAATGTATTGCTCAGAGGCTGCTTTTCCTAAACTCAAAAGAATTAATTGTGTTTTTATTTTCAGATCTATCCCTCATCTAGTCTCAACTGTGTCTCAGACTTTTGTACATGTTTCTTTCTGTGGATTGAGTATGGTATATATATATATATATATATATATATATATATATATATATATATATATATATATATATATATATATATATATATATATATATATATATATATATATATATATATATATTAAATACAAATTGCTCTTTCGCTCTTTCATCAACAGCATCTTTTTTTTCATTCTTAAAGTAACATGCTTGCCTATTTATTGATTAGATGCACTGTTTTGGACTAAAGTCTTGAAACTGAGAACCCAATGTGTCTGGTGTGTGGCATTGTGTTTCTGATCCGGTTTGCATAACACCCTATTTGAAGTATTTATAAGGTTTACCATGCAGGGCTTAGTTTTCCTGAACAACTTTTATGAGTCACCTGTGTAAGTTAACATTAGCCACTACTATCAGTTTCTTTGTAGCTGACCAAGTGCACAATTTGAGCGAAAGTAAATGATAAAATTAAAATAAATATCTGACCAAACCTCTATAATGTAGTAGCTCATATTGTCTGTAAACTCTTGCGTTACCAAGACAACGACTGACACGTTTTTATTACATTCAATACATTCTACAGTGGAAAATGTTACCATATCCGTACCGGCTGCGTCACGAGTTTGGTTTGGTCTTACAGTGAAAAAACAGCTTTAGGAGGAGACATGAGAACACCATGGGTCTAGTAAATTAGAAAAATCTGAGCACAGTGTGTGATGTTGAGGTCTCTTCTAAAATGTAGGAGACAATTGTGTGGGTTTTAAAGTGTTTTGCAGTAGAAAAATGTCAGAATCAGGAGACTTGTAGGCAAAAGCCTACATTTGATGTTCTGGTAACCTCATTTCTGCCTAGGAATATTTTTTTTCTTTCTTCTGAGATAGTAATTATGAAGATGTAGCTAAAGATCTGTTGCATTTTGATTAACAATTGAGTGCTTCAATATTTTTATTTAATCTCTTAAAGTGTAGCCTTTTTTGGTCATTATTGCTCACAGTGCTGATTTTTATAGCTAGTGTGTGCAAATCCTACCAGAAGATGCTGCTGTTGCTCTGTGTTGTGTTTGTAGCCTTCTGTTCGAGTATCATGTTTATGCCCCTCTCTTACCTAGAAAAATAAAAAAATAAAAATCATTTTGGTGCATCACGTTTCCAGTTACACATCCAAGACGTTCCTGAATATTTGTTTTATTAGTGTTGATGGTAGCTTAGAGGGCATCTTACCATAAGATTATAGTGGCTAAGAATTGTTTCTGGAAATGTTATGAAACAACTGTACACTTATGAGTGTCATAAATGGATCCTTGTTTACTTCAATGACTGACTTCATGAATAACTCAAGAATTAACTCCTGATAAAACGCTACGCTAAGCTTAAAATGTATTTATTTAGGCTGGCTTTTAATATCTAGCAGTTGTTGTGGCACTTTTGTGTATTTTATGTATTTTCTTGTTTTAGTGTTCTGTTTTTATTGGAAAGCATTTTGGTTCACCTTGATTGTTGTAAAGGGGTGTATACATAAATGTTGATTGATTGATTGATTTTCATGACGGAACATTTCAACTCTTCTGGAGGAAGCTCTATTAGACCAATCAAAAACTGCATTAATCAGGCTGGCTGCCTTTGCCCTTGCTGTCCCATAATTGTGAAATATTTCACGAGGATGGGTAGCCTCAGCTGTCAAACAGCTTATATTAAGGGAAATATCCCCCATCAACAAATGCCAAAACACTGCCAAATGTTTTGTGCAGAGCAGACAATATAAATTAATTCCATGCACTCTGTCTGCCAAAGACCCTACATTTGACCTTTTGTGGTCCCGGTATGGTCTGCAGGAGGTGGTGGGACATAGGGGCACAATATACTTAGTGGGTCTATGTCAGATGGATTTTCAGTCTGACCTTGAGCAGAACGAGGTAAAAAAGCTCGATCTTTTCCTTTTCAAGTGAAAGGCATACACATGAGTCATGTGATGCCTGTTATAAAATGCAACATATTATATTGAAATCAAAAAGAGAAGCAACAGCAGGTTGTCGAGGCTCAAACGTAGACTATTACCAGTGTTGGGACATTACAAAAGTAATGCATTACAGTAACATATTACTTTTTGCTGTAACGCAGTAATGTAATGCATTACCAATAAATGTGTAATATTTTAATCGTACATTTTGAGTAAAGTCTCTGTCGTTTTAAAGTATAGCACAACAGCGAACGCGTCGAGTATAAACACCTGCCCAAACGGACGAGGTGCGCGGGCAGTTAGTGGAGGCTCGCGCTGCGGAGCCAGACGAAATGTACAGTCTTCTTCTGCCATCTTCACCAATTAAACCTTGTTTATACAAGGTTTAATTGGTGAAGATGGCAGAAGAAGACTGTACATTTGCGAGATGAATGTATGTAACACTTTACAATACGGGTGCACTAATATGCATTAATTCATGCTAAACTAATCCACAGATAATCATGAGTTAATGTATTACTAATGGTTAACTAACCCATTTATTAATGATTACTCCATCAGCAACTAATGAAGAGTCTACATGATTAATAGATTAAGTAATCATTAAATTGTTATTAGTTAAATATGTCACAATGTATTAAAACGCATTAACTCATGATTATCTGTGCATTAAGCATGAATTGATGCATTTTAGTGCACCCGTATTGTAAAGTGTTATCAATGTATTCATATTATTTCACATTTGTCAGAGATAAAGACAAGAAGAACGTAATAGTCAAATACAAATGCAGTCAAAAGCAACCTGTCTAAATCTGAAAGAACTATTAACGTTGAGAAATAGCACTAGCAATCTAAAAAAAAAATGACAACAATAAGAAAATAACAAATATGCATCTTGTCATGATATTAGAGTTTACATACAGTAACTAATACGAATAGACCCAAGCTATTCCCATATTCCCAAATATTGCCAGATCATCACTTCTACCATACTTTTAACAGACTTGGATTGTTTTTGATTCTGTCTGTTAAATTTTCTTGCATTGTCTTGAGCCTTCACTTTGCTATATTGTTAGCCTGGATAGCCCACAGTCATTTTGCTACATCATATCGCCTTCATCATATCATTAACATTTATGTGAAACACTCTGTAGTAGCCTACATTTAGTAATTTTAGGATGTTAAGTTCTACTTCCGTAGTTATTTTGGTGAAAGTAACTAAAAAGTAATACAGGAGTAATGTTACATTACAATTCTGAGACAGTAATATTGTAATGTAAATGAATACTTTTAAATAACAGTAACAGGTAATCTATAAAGTATTACAGTTTGAAAGTAACTTGCACAGCACTGATTACAGAGTGTTTTTTGTTGTTGTTGTTGTTGTTGTTGTATATAATGGTATAAAAAAATCTTTATTTACTCTCTCTGAGGGAGGCCCACGGTAAATTAGACACCCGAGGGCAACCCCAACATGCAAGGAAGAGGTTTTGTATGGAGGAATCAGTCAAGGATAGTCAGCTAAACATCAGTCATGCATGCAAAGCAGTCATGGAGCAGAATGCAGGTACTCATGCGTGCTATTCCCAAGAGAGGATGTAGGAAGGAGGGTTATCGAAAGAAAGAGCTTTGCTCTCTCTAACAATATAGACAATGCTACTTCCACCAGAGAGACTGCCATCATTAGAAGTGCTCTTCTAAGCTTCTCTTATTAATGCAATCTGTAATACTAAAATCTGTATTCAGCTCTGACAATGGGCTAATGATCCAATAAGAAATTAATTATGATCATGGCAGTTGTGACTCTCTTCTGTTTAGAGTGCTGTAAGCTTGTCACATTCCTGCAGTTTGAGGATTTTTGAGAATCTCTGTGGGTGTGAACAAGGCTTAATTATTAAAATGCTGCAAGACAGGACAATTTTTGGATGGGTTTTCCAATTTGTGTAAAAGTTGTGCAAAAGTTGTTTACTCAGTGGGAGAATTCAAAAGTCTAATTACCTATGGGTTATCTGATGGCAAATGTGTATGTTTACTGAACGGTGGGGAATACAACATGAATACATCCACAGTGAATATTCATTGGCTCTTCATTTAGCTATATTCTCCTCCCTCTCCTTGTCGTCCTCTCCTGACTTCCCTCATCACAAGGACACTGTGCAGCTGTTGTAATTTGCTCCATGAGGGACTCTTGTCTTGGCAGCGGGACACCTGAGGTTATCGCTCTACAAATAATCCAAGGTTTAACATCTATATCTGAATGCTAGTTCTAATGGGCTCAGTGACATTGTGGAAAGACCAAATTGCCTGGTTTGCATTTTCCCCCTCTCACCTGTGACTGTTCTGAGAGAACATCAAACTCTGCCAGAAATCAGATGTCTCACCTGTGCATGTCATTGAGATGAATTGTTTATACTTTCCAGGATGCCTTATCCGTTTTCACACACAATCTCTCATCCCAAGTAGTTGCAAGGGACATTTCGACATTTTAAGAGCAATAACTATGTGAAGAAAGTTTGAGACAGAGAAGAGTTGTGCACCCTTAATTGCAATCTCCCTGCCAAATTGGGCAAACGAGGGAAGGAGGCTGCTGGCTATCACTCCCGCCAGATAATGATCCACCACTGATTACGCTTTAAGTGTCAGACTTCAAAATAATTGGCTGGAATTGCTGTAAAAGCATGAGAGCGAATAAACAGCGCCTTGGAGCAATTTGTCATTTGCCATTTTGGCCGGTGTTGCCGTGGAAATACACCCCAGTCCCCAAAGGACCAATAAGAGGCTGTGTCAAGGTACTAGAAGAAATTAACAGGAAGAGAGCAACAGAAAGAGAGTACCACTTCGTCTTAAAAAAGTAGCCCAATAAAAGCCAATATAACTGAATACTGAGCTTTCTTGGCACACTGCTACTGACGACAGTAAATTGAGTACGCTGCAGGCCACAAATAACATATCTCTCACTTTGCAATGTTCTGAGTCCACGTTCTTAACAATGACATGTCCATGCCTCGTCCAATCCGAGACAGAGTATGAATCTGACGTACTTGCTCTTAAATGAGTTGTCATGTTGTGATTATGAGTATCATTTCTTGACAGGGCGGCTGTAATGTAAGTAACTTGATGAATCTGACCTGACAAATCTAGGTCACTAAGACCCAGTCTTGTAAATGTACTTGGCTTGTGGAGGATTCTGGAGCTAATGCTGCAGGCGTGGGCCCTAGGTACTCCTATCATCAGATGAGGGTGGGGGGTCGGGGGTCAGGGGTGGGAGCACCACAACTTCAAAAAGTAGTGGAGCAAAATGTTATGATTAAAGGTGTGTATATTAGTGGATATTATTATTTTGTGATTCTTAATGTTTTACAATAAGGTTGTGTACATTATCATTTGCTCATCTAACACATATTACATTTTTAATTACGTATCATGAATGAATGAAAAAAGTTTTTAGTTAATGTTAACCTTAAATGAACTTTTTGCATAGTAATAAGTCTTTTTTTATATTGACACTATATATCATTATAAATTTATTTTTATACCTCTATTTTGTTATACATATCTTATAGTGGCAATAATTTCTTATGAAAATATGAAGAAAAAAAGACCAAAAGAAAGAAAAAACACTCCTGTACACTTTTACTCAGAGCAAAACAACGTTTAGTCCAAAGGTGTGGTCATTTGGAGAAAAAAAATCACATATGTGAAAATTTGTATATGGAGAAACTATTTTTTTTTTTTTTTTTTTTACAAAAATAGGGTGATGTAAACATTATGGAGCGCTAAAATCTGTCATGTAGTGTATGTTTCATTTATACTGGTAGCCAGAGGTGCCCTCGGTGCAATAATACTTTATGAGGTTACAAGAAATCTCTTATGTGGACAAAGGCATCTAGCTATCAATGTAGCTGAATATAATAATAATAATAATAATAATAATAATAATAAACTGTAATACATTATTTGTATAGCACTTTTTATACAATGAATGCAACTCAAAGTGTTTCACAAATATAACAACAAATAATGCGGTTACAAATTAATGCCAATATAAAATATTTAAAAACAACTATAAAATTGAATATAACAATATTCAAAAACAACTACAAAAGGTTTACAATGTAAAATAAAGAACTTGACAATGCAGTTTCACCTCAATTTTAATATAAAATATTATAAATAACACACAAAGACCATAAATAAGTAATAATAATAATAATAATAATAATAATAATAATAATAATAATAATCATTAATTAATTATATTTATATAGCGCTTTTCTAGACACCCAAAGCACTTTACATATAGAAGGGGGGAATCTCCTCAACCACCACCAATGTGCAGCATCCACCTGGATGATGCGACGGCTGCCATATTGCGCCAGAACGCTCACCGCACACCAGCTGATTGCTGGAGAGGAGACAGAGTGATTATGCCAATCATTATATGAGGATTATTAGGAGGCCATGATAGACAGGGGCCAATGGGCAAATTTGGCCAGGATGCCAGGGTTACACCCCTACTCTTTATCGAAGGACATCCTGGGATTTTTAACGTCCACAGAGAGTCGGGACCTCGGTTTAACGTCTCATCCGAAAGACGGTGCTCATTGACAGTACAGTGTCCCCATCACTACTGTATACAGTGGTGTTAGGACCCACGCAGACCACAGGGTGAGCGCCCCCTGCTGGCCTCACTAACACCTCTACCAGCAGCTACCTGGTTTTCCCAGTTGGTCTCCCATCCAGGTACTGAGCAGGCTCAGCCCTGCTTAGCTTCAGTGGGAAACTAGTCTTGGGCTACAGGGTGATATGGCTGCTGGCACATCACCCTGTAGCCCAATGTATAATGTACACCCAGCTAGTTGTTATTGCAGAAGGGGTCTTGCATCACTCTGAAGGGGTTTATTCTGCGATAACAACTGGCTGGGTGTACATTATCCCGCTTATTACACGGCTAACAGTTAATTGTCTCAAGTAAATTAGACACAAAATATTGTCTTGAGTTTAAATATTTTATTAGCTCATAAGAGCTAATAAAAAAGCAAAGCTTCCGCAAAGAAAAACAGTTCCAAGCTGATTTAAGCCTTTATCTATTGTTGAAAAGATTTGTTTATTTTTTTTTTTTCCATATGTTGAAATTAATGCTGAAAGGCAAAGGTGTAACCTGCAATTGTGCACTTAGATGTGTACAATTAAAGCAAATCGTCACTCGGGTCGAGTGCAGTCACCAGTCATGGTTCTGATGTTCCAGCATGCGAGTTTGAGTCCTTTCCCATCTTTTAAGGCGAGTGGGATGTACCGCCGTTTCATTGATTTATTTCGACCACATAAGAAGATGCCCGTTTACCATGGTTAGCCAGCTGGGGGATATGGAGATGAGCTTTGTTTAGGCCACTTTTTCTAGGCCCCTCTCCATACGCAGCAAGCAGTGCTGTCCCTAGAAGACTGCTTGGTCACTTTAGGTGCTGCCAGTAAGGTTTTGTGCGATATATATCGTCTGCAATAATATCATAATTGTTGTTTAAATGATCTGACATTATCAAGTATATTCCTCACACATACCCAGAAAGTGTGTGTGCACGTACACTACGTTATGTAGTCTTGAGGATTACTTAGAATACTGCGGGTGCATGCTTTCACTGCATGTGAGTCTAAATTTATATCATTTAATATTTTTAATAAATATCTCAGGAAGAATCCAGATATCTAGCATAACAAATGTGATATTGAGTTTATACAAGTTGATTAAATTATTTTTTAGTAAATCAACTTTATGTATATAGAGCTTTTATAATGAGGATTGTTTGAAAGCAGCTTCACAGTGTTAAACAGGACAATATTGCAACAAAATTTGATTCTTCCATTTTTTTAATTGTGGCGATCAAGGTATTACAGGAAGCACAGCAGCAATAAGCACTTGTTTCTAAATTGTGTTACTGCTTTGTGTAATTGTGTAAGAGCCCGAGGGGCACAAGTTCGGTTTCTCAGATAATGACCACGAGGCATGGGTACCATATATAACTTTTATTGAACAATAAAGTAGTTGTTTAAAATGTATTTCAATGAATCACATATGACAGAGGGAGAATTCCACACACAGAGCAACACCCCTGGCTGTAAAACAATGATCAAACAGACGATCACGCCACCAGAGCTGGGGCTTACCACCAGGGCGGCAGGCTTGACACCGGGCTTCAATAATGCCCACAGTAAAAATAATAACCACACATGCTCCAAACCACACTCATACACTCCAAAGGATTCACGGCCACTCCACGCCACTCTGGTGAATAGTGAGATAACCACATGGGAAAGGTCAGCCTGCCCTCTCCAGGCCCCAGCTCCAATACAGGAAAAAGAAAAAGCAAAGAACAAAAAGGTTACAACATAGAAACAAAATAACCACCAATCAACAAACAATTAAATAAAACAAAATTACAATTACCATAAAAAAATAAACCAAACTGAGGGTCAGAATTCTAGCTGATAGACAGGTGTTCAAATTCTTATTTGCAGCTGTATCATACAAATAAATAGTTAAAAAGTCACATATTGTGATTTCTGGATTTTTTTTAAGATTATGTCTCTCACAGTGGACATGCACCTACGATGACAATTTCAGACCCCTCCATGATTTCTAAGTGGGAGAACTTGCAAAATAGCAGTGTGTTCAAATACATATTTTGCATGTATATATACTCACCTAAAGGATTATTAAAAAAAACCTTGTTTCATTATTGCAATTATCTAATCAACCAATCACATGGCTGTTGCTTTAATGCATTTAGTGGTGTGGTCCTGGTCAAGACAATCTCCTGAACTCCAAACTGAATGTCAGAATGGGAAAGAAAGGTGATTTAAGCAATTTTGAGTGTGGCAGGTTGTTGGTGCTAGATGTGCTGGTCTGAGTATTTTACAATCTGCTCAGTTACTGGGATTTTCACGCACAACCATTTCTAGGGTTTACAAAGAATGGTGTAAGAGAAAAACATCCAGTATGTGGCAGTCCTGGGGGCAAAAATGCCTTGTTTATGCTAGAGGTCGGAGCAGAATAGGCAGACTGATTCAAACTGATTCACATCAGCTACTTTGACTGAATAACCACTCATTACAACCGAGGTATGCAGCAAAGCATTTGTGAAGCCACAACACGCACAACCTTGAGGCGGATGGGCTACAACAGCAGAAGATCCCATCGGGTACCACTCATCTCCACTACAAATAGGAAAAAGAGGCTACAATTTGCACAAGCTCACCAAAATTGGACAGTTGAAGACTGGAAAAATGTTGCCTGGTTTGATTAGTCTCGATTTCTGTTGCGAGATTCAGATGGTAGAGTCAGAATTTGGTGTAAACAGAATGAGAATATGGATCCATCATGCCTTGTTACCACTGTGCAGCCTGGTGCAGGGGATGTTTTCTTGGCACACTTTAGGCCCCTTAGTGCCAATTGGGTATCATTTAAATGCTACTGCCTACCTGAGCATTGTTTCTGACCATGACCATCCCTTTATGACCACCTTGTAACGACAATGACTTATGAGTTTAATATCTTGGGGAATAGTTAACTCAAAAGGGATTTAATATTCAATATTCATGAATTTATGAATATAATTTGCCAGTTGTTCATTACGTATTAAGATTTTCCGATAGGGAAAAATGTTTAATTAAATACAAGTAACCCTTTACGGAATTGCTTGAAATTATCCTTTTAAGTTTGTCCTGCAAATTAGTTATAGACTTTCAAATCAATTCTCAATAATGGATTACTGCTTTACGAGCGCATAAGAAACATTAACTTTACTGATCAGAACAAGTTCAATATTTCAAATGGTCATACAGTTTACTTTACTAAAATAGTAGCATAAGCAGTTAGGTAACGTTAGATCGTAAGTTTCATTGACTTTGTGTATGTGGGAGAACAACAGACTCAACTCATTAAATGTCTTTTGGAGGTTCAATAAACACAGACTAAAAATAACACTACGATTCACATAGAAAGTACACACTAAATATGCATCAAGAAAGTATACATATAGATATTAACGAAAGAATACATAAAAGAGAATAATGAATAGACTGAAATTAGAGAGAGATAAAAGAGAGAGAGAGAAAGAGAGAGAGAGATGGTACAAAGAATTAGGTGTAAGAAGCAGCTTTCCTTCAGTTCATCAAATACAACCTTCACGGAGTTAACTTGTCCCAACGGGAAAATAACACACCCTCTTTACAGCAGTTTGAATTTGGAAGAATAAGAATACTTGCTTTCTTTTTGGTTTCGTTTTGGCTTCTCGCTTGTGTGCGTGTATTCCTGCGTGTCCGGGGGTTCTCTCCGAGGTCGGGAGGGGACGCAGCTTTTTCTTTAGCGGCGCTTTGTGTTCTCCTCCTGAAGAAGGCCCGTGGGGCTAGTAAGTTGATGGAACGAGGAGCAAGGGGTTGTTGAAGACCGGATTGTAGAAGATTTCGGAAGAGAGGAGATTTTCAGAAGAAGAGGATTTTCAGAAGAGGAGTTTTTCAGAAGAGCTGAGGCCTGTTGGCCCCATAGTGTGGTGGGCCTCGGTTTCTGGTCCCACACAGCACATGGCTCTGTGTCTGGGGCCCCTCCCTGCTGGTTCAGCCAGCGAGAGAAGGGAGAGGGCCAGAGTTTTTTTTAGAAGAAGAACGATTGTGGTCTCCACTGGTCTTTTAAGACAATTAATCCACGCCCCCTTCTGGGTAGTCTACCCAATCCAGAGGGTGAATTCTGAGCGGGAAAAGTTCTCTTTGTCTTGGTTTACGACCTACTTTGCATGTTTCCGAGGTGTCGTAAAGGGGTGTTGATTTTGTATGGTTTTACTCCCAAGTTTGCTAAACATATTAATGATACATTTCATAATCCCATTTGGTGCATCGTTGAGTAAGTCAAAGAAATAGGAATATTTAGATATCAAACACCTTATGGCTGGGAGGTATTAAAGCAGAGATACATTCTTATACAGAAATACAAGCATTTAAAATAAACTTACATTGTTTCTACCCCATGATTGAGTAGGCATGAGTCAAGGAGCATGCATATATGAGGTTACCTGAACTAGTAAATTGTTAAGACACAGACAAAAAGATGCAAAATACCATACAGAAGAAACATTTTACAAAACAGTTATGTGTTTACATATAATGTCCTGGGGTGCATGTTCATTTATAGATGGTTTGTCTATAATTTGAGGCAAAAGCTCTGTGTCTTAAACTCTTTGTGTCCGAAACTTCATATGGCCAAATTCTTTTGGGCCATAAAACATCTTATCAGATGGTTTCCAGGGTAACAAAGAATCTTTCTCTGTTGTGTTGGGGGAAGGTCTGCCACCCAGCACAGAGCATTCAAAACATATTTGTTAAATGTAACTGGCGATTGTGTGTTTGATTCGCCTGAGTCGCTACATAATCCCCCCTTTCGCTAGTTGTTGTCCCTCCTATGGACAACAACGAGCGATATCGAAGGTTCAGGAAGATCAGACACACCATAGCAATGTTAGGCTCCAGTTGTCTCCTGGAGTGATGGTCGTTCCACGGCAGATAAGGCAGACAGTAGCCAAGTTCAGGTCTCTGTGCTTGTGCAGCAGGTGCCGAGGCAGCAGGTGCCCTGACGGTGCGTCACCTGTCATCCAGAAGTCCGTTTGTGTGGTGCAGGTGTGCTGTGGGCTTTCTGCAGCCCGGGGTGGAACCATGTTCCTCGCAATGGCCAGTCAGTCCTTTAGGTCTCCTGCCTAGGAAGATGGACTGTGCATCTTGACACTTTTATGTCCTATGCTGACTAGGAACTTTTCTAGAGGGTGCCTCGCATTGTGGCCAGGCTGGGTGCCTTCTGGTGATCCACTTTGGTTTCTCTGTTTCAAAGTTCAAAGTCATTGGGGTTTTGAGAATCCCTTCAGAGGCGGCCTTGTGTTCGTTAAAGGCCTTCTTTCTCAAATCACATGCATGACATAGTGTGGGGCTTGGCAGTATTGCCTACAAGGTGACTAACTGGTGTTGGAGGAGAAGGTTCTTGAAGCTGGTGTCTTCCTTCCATTACCGGTTTGTCTGAGTCCGTAGTAGAAACACAGGGAATTTTATGTCTGCCCTATTTAGTGTCTTAGGGCAGCGCTCAATCCACTTTCAGGGTCCGAAAAGTTCTCTATGTTGGCCTGTTTCAGCTGCGGGTGGTCCGAGTGGAGGTTTCCTGGCTGCCGAGCCAGAAAGCGTCGCATCTCTGGGCTGGATGTGATCCAGAGCAGATAGAGTCTATCTTGGTGGTTCACAGTCGCCGAAGACTGCAGGTGAAGGTCAATGTCTCATAGATAGGTATGGATGTTGTGGTCTCCTGCAATATTTGGTGTGAGTGCAGGAAAGGGTCTGTCCATTTGCTTGAGGTCTTTATGTGCCATTTCAGTGTTTGTCTGAATGCATCCTTTTCCTTCTGCGGCTGCAGGGGCTTTCAGGAAAATGGCTGGTGAAAGGTTAGGCAGAGGGCTTGGGATCCCCCCCCCCCCTTTGCGTCTGTGTGCAGGGCTGGAGGAGCTTGCGCTGCTGATGTGAAGTTCAGGAGAGTACGTCTTTCTTTTGAGGATTCATTTGCAGTTGGTGATAAGGAGTCCAGGTTGCTCTCTCAGTACGATGCCCGAGGCTGGACCCAGTGTGATGATGTCTGGTGGTGGCTGGCCTCTGATTGTCTGGAGGCACAGGAGCATGATCACGGCCGCGTTTCTTAGGCATTTCCAGATCTGTTGCATGGCCTCAGTAGTGAAGTGGATGCCTCTGTCTGAGTTGATTCTCAGTGGCAATCTTGGCAGGAAAAAGATGTGATTCATCAGGGGGTATGCCGTGGTCTGGGCGGTGTCGTTGGGTGCTGGTAGAGTCTCCACCCACTTGGTAAACTGGCACACCACTGTGAGAAAGTACTTTTTGCCTTTTGTGGACCTGGGCAGGGGTTCTACCCGGTCGATTTGTAGGTTTGACCATGGGAACGTGATCCCTCTGTGTTGCAGTGGGGCTCTGTGGCTCGGGTTTGCTCGTCGGAACTGGCAGCGAACTAGCCATTCTCTAACATACTCTGCCGTCTCTTGATGCATCCCAGGCCAATATGCCACCTGTTTCAGTGTGTCATACGTGGCTCTGGTGCCGTGGTGTCCAGCACATGGTGTGTTGTGGGCGTACATTAGCATCACCCCCCTTTGCGACCGTGGCACTACAAGCCGTGGCGCTGTGTTGCCATCGGGTGCAAACCAGAGAATGTTGTCCAGAATATGCATCATGTGTCTGGAGTTATGTAGATGTCTGTGGCTAGAGTCATCAATGAGCTCAGAGTGAGTGATAGGGTGGTTGGAGGGGTCTGAGAGGTGGTCAAGAATTGTCTTTATTGCAGTGTCAGAGGCTTGCATTTCTGCAATGTCATTGTTTGAAAACTGCGGAGTTAGCGATAGCAGCTGCAAGGCAGGCATTGTAGCCGGTGTCGATCGCTTGCTGTGGGTTAGCACTGCAACAATGGGGCTGGATGTGGGGTTTGGGGGTGCCCACATGTCGCCGTGTGGTGTGTTTTTACTGATTGCATTGCACAGTGAGAGACTTTTGGTTGAGTTGTCTGCCCATAGTGCAGGGATACTGTTCGTTGTGATAATGTCATTCAGCTGTAGGTCATTCATGACCTGGGGGCAGAAGGCATCAGAGTCTTTGGATAGCTGAAATGTGCAGAGTAGCGAACTTGAACTTGGCTTTGGGGCTGAGGCTGTGTTGTCACAGTGTGCTGCAGGGGGTCCCGTGGCCTTTGTGACCTGGCAGTCTGGCTCTGCGGGAGTTCCCGTGACCTCTGTGACTTGACAGTCTTGCTCAGACGATGTGTGTGTCTGAAGGGGCAGAGGGTCACGCACTTGAGCCCAGACTTTCAGCTGTTTGAAGTCCAGTACGGGTTCGAAGCGGTCCAGCAGGTCTTTTCTGATGAGAAACGGATAAGTGTTCATAGGGGAGATATAGACGGGGTGTATCAGCCTCATAGGTCCAATTGTCAGGTGGATGGAAGCTACGTGCTTGAGCTGGATGTCGTTTTGGCTATACGACTGCACATTTAGCTTACAAGTGTAAAGGTTAAGGGTGCGATTTTTTTACCTTTGTGCTTCAAATCTGAGTCTTTCAAACAGTTGGGCGGATATAAGCGTGAGGTCGGAGCCAGTGTCCACTAGGGCTCCGAGCTTAAATTCCCTTTCCATAGTGATAGTCAGATAGAGTTTTCGAGCCATCCCCTTCTCGATTAGGTTTCCCAGGAGTCTTGGTGTGGGGACCTGTGTGTTGCTTGATAAGCCGTCTGGATATGTGTCAAGTGTCTCATTATGCGTGCAAACAATCAAAACAGCGCTTTCTGGTACGCTGGGCTGCCCCATGATACTGTCTTGATTAGAGGCTTTTGCTGTCAGCTGTCGTGTGGGTGTGCTGCTGACGTGTGGGGGTGCAAAAGTTAGTTCATTAGTCTGTGGTTGGGGAACAGTGTTCAGGGTGGATGATTCAGTTGCAGGAAGGGCGGGAAGGTTGATTTCAGGTATCATGTCTAGTCGTGCTGTACCTGGTCCGTCCTTCTTGTCTTCCTTGTGAGGTTTCTGTCGGAGGAACTCTTTCAGGATCTTTATGAGCTCTGTAACTTCAGAAGCAGCTACACTTTCTTTGCCAGACGTGGGTTCAGGTCTGGGCCTAAAATTGTCCCGTCGAGAGTGGCCTCTTCGCTGGCTTTCTGGGCTTGGTGGTCCCGGAGGTTCGTTTCGGCTCCGTCTGGGTTGTCGGCCAGCTTCCCAGGTGCTCACCCCCTTTTGGTTGTGAAAGGGGCGAGGCGGGTCCCAGGATCCTTCAGAGCGATTGCTCTGGTACCGTGGACGGTCGCCATTATGACCACGCTGCCCTCTGCTGGCTTGGAGTGGTTTGGACTCTCTGTTGACGGGTCGGTAACTGTGGTTCTGTTGGGCGCCCTCTAGGGTTAGCTCTGGGTGGTGCTCAGAGACAGGGCAGATGGTGGGCTGTTTTACAGTCTTTTCAGAAATGGTTTTCTGTTTGACGTAAGCTTTGTGAGCCAAGTCTCTTAACTGTTGCGTGTCCATGCTGCGCGGACACGCCAGCACCCCCAGGTGGTAACTGATTGTAGGGTGCAGGTTTCGGAGGAAAATAGTTTTGAAGTTGATGTCCTCCTCCATGCCTGGGTCGTTACGTGCCCCAAAGTAGGCACGTCGCAGTCTGTTATAAAAGTTCTGTGAGGTCTCAAGTCGAGCTTGCTTGAGATTCATGGCAGTGATGAGCCCCTGGTCTGACTATGGGTCGGAGTACTCACGAATTAGAGCTTGTCGTGGATGCCAGTAGTCCGCTTTGATGGCCTCTGGTTGTCGATCCAGAAAGCACCGTACATCACGATTAGACGTGGCCCTGAGCAGGTACAGTCTGTCCCAGTTGTTCGCGTGAGCGACAGTTTGTAAGTAAAAGTCTATGTCTCTTAAGTATGCGTGGACGTCGTGTCCTCCTGCCGGGTCTGGGCTGAAGGTAGGAATATTTCTGGCCAGCTTGTCAAGGTTCTTTGAAGCTTCGTGGCTGTTGACCTTGACTTCCTGGAAGGGCGTCCTTTCCTTTGCTGCTGACGGGGATTCGTGGAGACTGGCGGGTGATCTTTTAAACAGGGGGCTGTCATCCCCCTTCGTAGCTCTTGCTTCGTGGCTAAAATGTGCGGAGTAACTGGTCAGGGGAAACTCTGTGTTGTGTGTTTCCCCCTTCCGGTAACGTTGCACTATATATGATTGTCTCAGTTCTCTGTGCACCATGTCAAGTTCATCTTTGAGCTTGTGTCTTTGCTGGATGAGCTTGTCGATCTCGGCTTGTGCCGACTGCAAATGTTTTGCATAGACTTTAGCTTTAATGTCTCTGTCTTTAAGTTCATCATGGGCTCTCTCCAGGAGGGATTCGCCACGCCGAAGCTGTTCGTCGAGGTGTTTCCTGGCGTCTTTCTCTGACTGTACTCGTCGGTCGGCGTCACGACGGAGCTCCTCCAGGGTCTTTTGAAGTCTTTCTATTTCTTGTCTTTGTTCTTTGTCTGTTTCGTCATCTTTCTCTGTGTCTAGAAGCTGATCTAGACGAAGCTGGGTGAGGGCTTGGTCTCTTCGGGCCTGCTCGGCTTGAAGCTTTAGCGTTGCTGCCTCCTGTTCCAGGTTGGCGTAGCTCCCTTCGCTTAGACGTGCCTGTGCGATGAGGACGTGGGCGAGGCTTCCGAGGATCTTGGCCACTTCCTTGTTGGAGCAGCTGTGCGTGGGGTCGTGTGTCATCAGCTGGTCTAGCTCGGTGTCCAGTTGCTCCTGGCTCGGCTGCCCCAGACTTCCTTGACTGGTGGCCATTAGCGCTTCCAGCCATGTCGTTAGGCGATCCCACGGGACGGCGGAACTGGATGCACGGGACATGCCGGCTTACTGTGGACGAGAGAAACACAGCACACACACACACACACACACAGAGAGAGGCCAATGCAAGCTTGTTCTAAGCTGACGAGCTATCGTACGGATAGCTGGGAATTTTGGCTAACTGATGTAGACAGTTAGATAATTAGACAATTTAGACAATTAGGTGGGCGGTAGCCCTGGGGGGTCACTTGGTGAACTGCTGCTCGGTCGTCCCGGGTCTATCTAATTCTCCTTGGGGTCTCTTGGTGTACTGAAAGAAACACAATCGTGATAGTCCAACAGTGAGGGTAGGAAAGAGCACAGTGGAAACAAACACAAGATGAATTGGTCTGTAATGAAAGGAATGTCAGCGTGCGCGCCGGGAGTGTTAGGGAAATTAACAGGCTAAATGCTCAAGATATACTAAAATTCGGCTTGTACTATGGGTTATCCCATTTAGCTCATCCGGGGTGAATTGAGGTCGCTTAAGTGGAAGATTAAATATCAAGAGCAATTTAGAAAAAGGCAAAAGTTTCTGTCAAATAATGATAAAACAAAAAGCACTTTTGATACCGTTTGTAATTACCAGACTGAGCTTTATTCCCAATGGTAGGGGAAAATAAAAAAATTTGCAGAGAGAAAAAAAAAAGAGAAAAAAAATAAAATAAAAATATAATAATAATAATTTTTAATTTAAAAAAAATTAATTCAAATTAAAATTAAAATTAAAATTAAAATTAAAAATTAAAAATTAAAAATTAAAAATTAAAATAAAATTATGAATAAAATAAAATAAAAAAAATAAAAATTAGAAGCTCAACTTAATTCAAATTAAATTCAAAGCAAGTTTAAATGAAATTTAAATAAGCCTGTAAGGAAAATCAAATAAAAGAAAGCCAATCAAAAATCCTATCCTATAGCGATTAATCTCTAAGTGGGAGTTATCCAAATAAAAGAATTAATCAGGAAGGGCGTAGGGATTTAGTGTTGCGCTGACTTAACAGGGTATAGCCACACGGTGGCGTCATTCCTTCCAATTGGACTGTCTGTGACTTAAACCTAATTTCACTTTGAGTTAGAGGAAGTTATGTTTCTTTTTTAAACTTCAAATTCGAATAAGGGTGTTTAATCAGCGAGAAAGGAGACTTGGTTGTTGCTAGAAAATTTTTATAAATGAAACTGGGTACAACAGTAAGCAATAAACAATTTATAGGCTCAAACTTATTTTGTTAAGGCAGAATCAAATAACGGAGAGTGAAACTATCCGAATTTATCCACACGATGGCGTTGTTGCGCCCGCCCTAGACTAGAGTTAGTTAGGCGGAAATGCTCACCAGATGGCTTTGTCTGGTTTTAGAGTCGCCCTCCGGCGTTCTGCAAGCGGCGTTGCAATTTCTGAGTCGCCCTCTGGCGTTCTGCAAGCGGCGTTGCAATTTTTGAGTCGCCCTGGCGTTCTGCAAGCGGCGTTTTCTACACTTTACTGGCTTTTGCAATCATTTAAAAATGACTCTGGTGCACGAGCAACGAAACGGGTGAAAACAGGAATTTATCGTCTGCCTATTCACGCGTTTTACATGGACTCCAATAGACATTTATCAATATGGCTGACGGTTTTCAGCATCTTTGATTCAAATGTTTTAGGTCTCAGGTCTTTGGTTAGCTAAGCCAGACTTAAACCAGGAGTTATCGTTTATCTTAACAATATAATAATTTTTCTGAGGCCCCTTATATTGTACAGGAGAGTCTCGTCCTGTCCCAATCTTCCGCAAAGATAGAAACTTTCCGTAGTTCATATCAAGCGGGATAACGCAACGTACGTGTCTACAGACTACATCAAAATCTCATTATTTTGATGGAACACATAATATATTGCTCGAGTCAAATGTATGGGTTTTCTACAATACATTTGTTTGGAAATCACGCGGATAAACCCTATTGCGCCTACGGCCGCAGAGGTTTTCGTTTCAATATTGGATTTTCGTACCGTTCATACTTTCGTTAATATAATCCGGCTACTTCAACATTTCTCAGCATCTGTTTATGCTTGGGTTCGCTTTGCGCGGTACCTCACAATTCACAAAACAACACCAAAACAAAACGAAACAAAAACGCGCGTGCAGGTTAATAATACTCCAAAAATACACAATGAATAGAATATGAATATCATTCACACATACACATACGTTTGAAACTTGCCCGCATTCTCCACCATATAATATGTAATGACAATGACTTATGAGTTTAATATATCGGGGAATAGTTAACTCAAAAGGGATTTAATATTCAATATTCATGAATTTATGAATATAATTTGCCAGTTGTTCATTACGTATTAAGATTTTCCGATAGGGAAAAATGTTTAATTAAATACAAGTAACCCTTTACGGAATTGCTTGAAATTATCCTACTAAGTTTGTCCTGCAAATTAGTTATAGACTTTCAAATCAATTCTCAATAATGGATTACTGCTTTACGAGCGCATAAGAAACATTAACTTTACTGATCAGGACAAGTTCAATATTTCAAATGGTCATACAGTTTACTTTACTAAAATAGTAGCATAAGCAGTTAGGTAACGTTAGATCGTAAGTTTCATTGACTTTGTGTATGTGGGAGAACAACAGACTCAACTCATTAAATGTCTTTTGGAGGTTCAATAAACACAGACTAAAAATAACACTACGATTCACATAGAAAGTACACACTAAATATGCATCAAGAAAGTATACATATAGATATTAACGAAAGAATACATAAAAGAGAATAATGAATAGACTGAAATTAGAGAGAGATAAAAGAGAGAGAGAGAAAGAGAGAGAGAGATGGTACAAAGAATTAGGTGTAAGAAGCAGCTTTCCTTCAGTTCATCAAATACAACCTTCACGGAGTTAACTTGTCCCAACGGGAAAATAACACACCCTCTTTACAGCAGTTTGAATTTGGAAGAATAAGAATACTTGCTTTCTTTTTGGTTTCGTTTTGGCTTCTCGCTTGTGTGCGTGTATTCCTGCGTGTCCGGGGGTTCTCTCTGAGGTCGGGAGGGGACGCAGCTTTTTCTTTAGCGGCGCTTCGTGTTCTCCTCCTGAAGAAGGCCCGTGGGGCTAGTAAGTTGATGGAACGAGGAGCAAGGGGTTGTTGAAGACCGGATTGTAGAAGATTTCGGAAGAGAGGAGATTTTCAGAAGAAGGGCCTCGGTTTCTGGTCCCACACAGCACATGGCTCTTTGTCTGGGGCCCCTCCCTGCTGGTTCAGCCAGCGAGAGAAGGGAGAGGGCCAGAGTTTTTTTTTAGAAGAAGAACGATTGTGGTCTCCACTGGTCTTTTAAGACAATTAATCCACGCCCCCTTCTGGGTAGTCTACCCAATCCAGAGGGTGAATTCTGAGCGGGAAAAGTTCTCTTTGTCTTGGTTTACGACCTACTTTGCATGTTTCCGAGGTGTCGTAAAGGGGTGTTGATTTTGTATGGTTTTACTCCCAAGTTTGCTAAACATATTAATGATACATTTCATAATCCCATTTGGTGCACCGTTGAGTAAGTCAAAGAAATAGGAATATTTAGATATCAAACACCTTATGGCTGGGAGGTATTAAAGCAGAGATACATTCTTATACAGAAATACAAGCATTTAAAATAAACTTACATTGTTTCTACCCCATGATTGAGTAGGCATGAGTCAAGGAGCATGCATATATGAGGTTACCTGAACTAGTAAATTGTTAAGACACAGACAAAAAGATGCAAAATACCATACAGAAGAAACATTTTACAAAACAGTTATGTGTTTACATATAATGTCCTGGGGTGCATGTTCATTTATAGATGGTTTGTCTATAATTTGAGGCAAAAGCTCTGTGTCTTAAACTCTTTGTGTCTGAAACTTCATGTGGCCAAATTGTTTTGGGCCATAAAACATCTTATCAGATGGTTTCCAGGGTAACGAAGAATCTTTCTCTGTTGTGTTGGGGGAAGGTCTGCCACCCAGCACAGAGCATTCATCAAAACATATTTGTTAAATGTAACTGGCGATTGTGTGTTTGATTCGCCTGAGTCGCTACAACCTTGTACCCATCCTCTCATCCTCTCTCAGGATAATGCACCATGTCACAAAGCTCAAATCATTTCAAATTGGTTTCTTGAACATGACAATGAGTTCACTGTACTAAAACGGCCCCCACAGTCACCAGATCTCAACCCAATAGAGCATCCTTGGGATGTGGTGGAATGGGAGCTTTGTTTCCTGGATGTGCATTCCACAAATCTCCATCAACTGCAAGATGCTATCCTATCAATATGGGCCAACATTTCTAAAGAATGCTTTCAGCACCTTGTTGAATCAATGCCATGTAGAATTAAGGCAGTTCTGAAGGCAAAAGGGGGTCAAATACAGTATTAGTATGGCACATGACTATTAACAAATTCAAAATTAATTAAAAACACATAACCACAATTACATATTACTTAATCAATTAGTTAACAGTCATGTGCCTCAACAAGTAAAGTCATAACATAATTGTACCTTTATAAATCATTAGCTAATGATTAATTAAAGCTGACAACTGGAAGTTGAAATGCATGGCTTTGACCCGTTGTGGTAATTAACATGTTAATTTACATTATTAGTTAATATATGTTATGACATATTTAACTTATAACAATTTAATAATTACTTAATCTATTAATCATGTAGAATCTTCATTAGTTGCTGATGCAGTAATCATTAATAAATGGGCTGGTTCCACATTAGTAATACATTAACTCATGATTATCTGTGGATTAGTTAGGCATGAATTAATGCATATTAGTGCATCTGTATTGTAAAGTGTTACCAGTATTTTTATCTGGCCTCCGTAGGGAATGCAACTTAAAATTATTATTAAAATGCCTTTATTAAATCCGTAGCCATGTGGAACACGTTATTTGTTTGGCAGATAATTTTTTTATGGACTAAATCTTTTATTTGTTACTAATTATTTTTTATGATAAACAGAGCTACATCTACTGTCTTTAAAAATCGTATATTAGCCAGGATTTTTTAAAATATAAATGAAGCTAGCGCAAGTTCTGTCAGGAAGACTCAATCGTTACGTCACTAATTACCTTCTCATCTATCCAATCACATCCTTTACCGTAGCATATAAAGGTTTTACTTACTCATGTTTGAGTTCGCAGATACTGCCACTTTAGCACCACCATCCTCCTCACCATCACCAAGATGGGACCTTTCCTCCATCCCCCCCTACACAACCAGCCAGGCTTTCATATCATCCTCTACACCACCAGATGGCCCCCTTCCTTACTTCGCGGGGGGTGAGTTGCGCCCCTGCCTCTGTATTCAGGCAGGATACGCAGATTACGTACCCTCGGAATGCGAATTATGAATGGGGCCTACGCCAAAGAACTTGGTTGCTTGCTGAGTTCCTAAAATAAATGTTATTGTTACAGCATTAATTCTCCCTAGTCTTTCTGGCAGAACTGATTTTATTAGTCTGAAAGAAGAATGCCATATACTTAGGATGACTCAAGGGTGAATAAATCATTAGTAAAACACGTTGAAGTCTTCTTCCATTGTAGCCCGTGGTGGTTAAGTGTTTCAGACACAAGATGGCACCAGACAGTCGACGACAGCGGAGTAACACGTTAAGCATATAAGTAGTACTGGTCAAGATAACTCATAGTATCTGGATGAGCGGTGTGTTATTTAATTTTGCAGGTTGTTAACTGGGAATAACATGCCACTGGAATGCACGATTGACCAATCAATCAATCAATCAATCAATCAATCAATCAATCAATCAATCAATCAATCAATCAATCAATCAATCAATCAATCAATCAATCAATCAAATTTTATTTAAATAGCGCCTTACAACAACCAAAAGGAGCACAAGGCGCTCAATCAGATTTAAGTATTTCACAGAGCCGTGTAATAAATCAGACTTAAACACAACTTCACACCATATTGTTATGCTGATAAGGAGCTTTAAAATTATATGTCTTAACCTCTTTCAATTCATTTGGTAGACAATTCCAAATTTTTGGAGTATAATGGCTAAAAGAAGTACCACCAGATTGTTTATTAATTACTGTACAATGTGCCAGAACATTAGTGTCAGAGTATCTTAAACTGCACTCTTAGAAGAAAAGGTTCTATATAGAACCTTAAAAGGTTATATAGGCGGTACGTATTTGGAACCCCTAAAATGTTCTATAATGAACCCTTTTTAAGGGTTCAATCATAAGAACCCTTTAGGGTTCTTTGTAACCAGGAAAAAGGTTCTATATGGAACCTTTAAGGGGTTCCTTCATTATCATTTGTTTTGTCTTTTCCGGATTAAATATTTAATTTTATTGACAAACATTTCACTGCATTATTCAGTGTATTAAAATGCATTGATGAATGGAAATGAAAATTAAAGATATGGGTGTTAGAAAATGTATATATTTATCTGATTTTATGTAGTTAAGACACAGAGGTTAGATTTTACCAAGGCTGTGGGAAAAGGATCCAGTGCACAGGTGGATTAATTATTTTTTCTGATGATGTCCTCAACCTCACGTTGTGTGATGATGTAGAATCAGCAGAGATGTTGGGAAGGTCCCAGGCTGTGGATCAACAGTCGGGACAGGCAGAGCGAAGGGGCTAGATAAGTGCAAGTGGATGTTGTCTACTTTGTTCCTAAAAAAGGTCATGAACTTATTGCACCTCTCTTCAGTGGCTTCTGAAAAAGAGTGAGTTTGAAGTTTGAGGATGTGATTAATAGTGGAGAAAAGCTTCTAGGAGTTTCCAGGGTTATTGTAGATGATGCAAGAGTTGAACTGTGAATGTGTCACAATTCACCAGTGTAAGTACCCGTGATCACCACCAGAGGGCACTCCACCCCGGACTGTCACTCCATCACAAACTACATTACCCATAATCCTTTCCCCGGACTCATTAGCACTCAATGTTTACACCTGTGTCTCATCACCTCATTACATCTGCCTATATAAGCCTGGTTATCTCTGTCATTCATTGCGAAGTCTTGTTTAGTGTCACAACTGCATTTCTGAGTGTTTCCTTGGTTTCATGTATCATGGTCTTTGATTTCTTGCCTTTTCCGTGGATTAAGCTTGGAACATACTCCGCAAGAGCAAATAACTTTTTTCTCTGTTCTTGCGGAGTATGTTGCAGTCTTTTACCCTTTTGCCTGTCCATTTTGTTTTGTTTGCCTTTTTGGACTGATTTCCTGTTATGACCTTTTGCCTGTTCTATGGAATACGACTTTGGTTTACCCTTCAATAAATACTGCGTTTGGATCTCCAACCTTCTGTCTCAGAACGGTTTGTTACAGAATGAGCATCTCTCAAGGACCTTGCGTAGGCCTTCAGATGCTTTCTATAGGCTTGCCTATGAACACAGTGAGTCCTGAGAGCTTGAGACGCCTCTCAAGTACACGCCCAACCACCTTCATCCTCCGGAGTTCGGTTACTTGTAAGTTTTGCCACACCTGAATATTTTTGGCTTAAAACAATTAATTTGTTTTACTGACTGATTTTAATGTTGACATGCTTATGATGCTAGGGTCCAGCTAAACCTCTATTTGCCCAGTTTGTTTAGATTTTTATTTTCTATTGAGGTGGGGGTTTGGGAGTGATGTGTAAGTGTAAGGTGTGTTGTCCATCGCTGTCTGGTAGATGTGTCCTACTAAAACATTTTAGACTTCAGCCCCGGCATATGCAACATTACCCATGGACACACATAAACTTCCCATGTACTTTTAAAACATGAAATATCCATCCTAAACAAAACACCCAGGAGCTACAGGAATTTTCAGCATATAGTTGTAATTTGTGCACTTTGGCACTCCTTTTTTGAAGAGTCAAGAAACTGTTCCTTGTATGTTTGGGAGGGTTGTACTTTGGAACAAATGTATACAGAACTTTTCACTCTCACAAGAACAGGAAACGCAGTCAATATACATTGAAAGATTTCAAGCCAGACATAGTTAGAAACACTCGAGTTTCACAAGAATCCTCTTAAAATCCTGAGGAAGATGCAGGCAATCAAGATGACTCTGCAGTTAAAGCAGACAGTACATGTTCAAATAGGGATGTAGATGTAACCTTTTTGAATAACCTACGTATTTGAGAATAATTTTGCAGCAGCGTTGCTTAAGATAGAGTATTTTGCACATATCCCAGGCAACAAAAAATAATTATCAGTTCTTAGAGGAACTGCACTACTTAAGTTCAGCAACATCATCCCTCTTCATTG
Source organism: Pseudorasbora parva (assembly GCF_024679245.1). Classification (NCBI taxonomy): domain Eukaryota; kingdom Metazoa; phylum Chordata; class Actinopteri; order Cypriniformes; family Gobionidae; genus Pseudorasbora; species Pseudorasbora parva. Next base: position 35,316,305 of record NC_090189.1, read on the forward strand.
ACATTCTTGAAGGGGTATTTCAGAAACATAGTCCCACAACTGATAGGTCTGCGGTAACAGAAGTAGCAAATACTCTCTGCACTTCTTAGGGGGGTCCCCTAAGCTCAACTTATCTCCGCAACAAGTATTATCAAGAAAGCTTTATCATTGTAGAACCCATTGAATATGTGCTTAATGCAAAAGAAAACAGAAGTTTTCAGTTTGTTCCTGTACTGAAGACTTTGCAGCAAATCTTTTAGAAAGATGAAAACCACAGAACAGAGTGAAATGGCGAGTGGTGAACACCACACTTACAAATCTTCTCAGGATGGTTCACACTTCCAACAAAACATTGTTCTGTCTGGGGATGAGGTAAGGATACTGTTAAATTTATACATAGATGATTTTGAGGTTTGCAATCTTCTGGGTACATCTCGCAGGAAACATAGGTTTTGTGGAGTCTACTGGACTCTTATTCCTTACTATCACCAATTTACTTGGCATTGTTGTGAAAAACTGAAGATATAAGTAAGTATGGTTATGACCATGTCTTTCATCCTCTTCTTCAAGACATGACAACTTGAATGAAAGAGTTTTTACTCCATTACTTGGCAGATTTGTTAAAGGTACAATTCAGGTTGCTGCTGCAGATAACTTGGGGGCTCACAGTATTGCAGGTTTTAATGAGAGCTTTTCTAGTGGGTATATCTGCTGATTTTGCACAAAGAATAAAAACAGACATCCAATCAAAAGAGGTCAAATCGGGTGCATTCACCCTTAGGACAAAAGAACTATGTGACTCTCATGTGATCTCAGCTCAGGAGAATGGTACAAACTGTTTTGGGGTGGAAAGACATTGTGTTATCACCAAAACGCACTGTGTTTGGCATTGCTTATATCTTCATACCTTCAACAAATTCATCCTGAACTTCCCTTACAAGTGGGCCAAAAAGACAAATAGGCCACATGTGATCCCACACACCTTTTCAACTAGGGCAACAGTAGGTGGAAACATCCACGAAAATTGGCCTCTAATAAGACTATTCCCATTCATAATTGGGCACCTGGTGCCTGAGGGTGAATTGGCATGGCAAATACTGTTGGACTTAAAAGACAAGAGCTTGTGGTTGCTCCAACACACACAGAAAAGTCCTTTGCCTACCTTGAGGACACAGACAAAAGTACCAAGAACTATTCCCTGGTGTGCAACTGCTCCCAAAACATAATTATTTGGAGCACTATCCTCAACTGATAAGGATGTTTGGGCCTCTTGTGTGCCTCTGGACAATGTGTTTTGAGGGCAAACAGTTTTTTAAGCAGGTTGTGTGACACACAATTTCTTTAAAAATATGCCCCTCGCTAACCACTAAGCATCATATCACTTGAGATCATCCAGTTTTGAAGAAACATCCCTAGAGTTTACAAACATCTCAACAGTCCCTCTGTATTGTTTGAAACAACAAATAGTTCTGACTCTTGAAAAAAGTTCCCTGGTACAACTGAAGTTCACCTTCAAGTGTGTGTCAAGCAAAGGTGTACATTTCAGAAATGGGATGATAGTTGTTCATGGCTTTACAAGAGGACTTCCTAAATTTGGAGATATTGTTCAGATGTGTGTGTTTCAGGAGAGACTGTTTCATGGTGATAAGGATTCCTGTGTGGTACAGGGAACATTTCAGAGCATTTGAGCTGAGCGTACATACTACCAGAGAAACTGTTCTGATTGAACTTGGTGACCTGGCCGATGACTACTCTTTTGCAGATTACTTTGTTGGTCCTCTAAAACTGGTGACATTAAAAAGATACATAAACATAAGGTTTGTTTCAAGTACTATTAAATGGATCTCAATGGACTCTTATTTCAGTGAAGTGTGACTTCATAATGCCACATTTATTTCCAAGCTCTTCATTTTGATTTTATATATTCTAATGAATATAGCATAATTGTTACAGATTCAGACCAAAGCAACCGCAGAGGGATGGCACAGAGTCACATACTGCAGCATCTTTCTTCAAATCATTCTCCTTCTAATTTCTTATTTACAATTCTCTCCTTCTCCTAATTGGTTTTGTCTTTGTTCACCAACTTATAGTGGTAGTGCTGCCCTGGTCTTGTTGCTTTGATCTGCTTTGATAATCACAGCCCATTCATTTGAATGCAAAATGGAAGTAAAAGAGTATTAAGTTAAGAGGAATAAGTTTGGTATTATGAAATCATAGTTCTCTTATTTATTTCAGGATTTCTTCTAAGCCATATTAAATCGGCATGACATTCCCTACTTTTGTACTCATTGGTATTTTAAAATCAGATTACTCTTGTTTAAACTTAATTTTCTCTATCCTCATTCAGGCGGTCGTGAAATGGCTACTCCAGTGAAACTGAAAGAAAAAAAAAGATTCCCAGAGATTGATCCTTCCAGGTGGTATTCTCATTGAAACCATACAGGAAATTAAGAGAAAATTTGGAGTAGATGGGGACTTCAGGCTTCAATTCATGGATGTTGAGTTTGGGAATGAATTAATCAACTTGGTCTCCATGTCAGACATCCAGGACAAAAGCTATATTTAGGTCAACTTTAACTCTGGGGCACCCCACATTTACATTTACATTTACATTTAATCATTTAGCAGACGCTTTTATCCAAAGCGACTTACAAAAAAAGGGTAGAGCAATAGAAGCAACGAAACAAACAAAGCCAACAACCTGTAAGAGCTGTAAGAAATCTCAATTAATTAGCAGAGTACACAATTTTTTTTTATTTTTTTTTATTTATTTATTTTTTTTTATAGCCAGCTACAACAAATACTCACGTACGGAAAATACAGAACACTGGATTTGGATAGCTAAGATAAGATAACAACCCATTAGGACTAAGGCTGATGCCCCAACTGTCCTGCCTACTCTGCTTCTGCCACCTCCCGCACTCTGAATGACTCCTCATCCCTTTCATCTGCTGGTAGCTTATTTGATACAGACATATTGTCTTCTCCTGAGTCCACCTCCTTGAGTTCCACTACTTGGCCCATTGTATTCACCATGCCCCAGTTTGCTTATGATACTCAGCTACAGCTGGACAGGGCCAATGCTGCTTTTAAAGAAACTGGAGCTTTGTTGAATCCTGATACTAAACTTAAATCAACTATTCTTGATGGCTTAGCTGAAACAATCATCCAGTACAAAGTGTACCTCTCTGACAGGGAGTTTGATGAAGTAGCAAAAGCTCTGGTAACTACACATCCATGTTTAAAAGAGCCAGGTTCAGTGACTGGGTATGGTGGATGTAAGACAAGCCTGTCTACCAGTAACTACCGAACAAAACTCAGACGGCTTAGATGCCCTAAAGTGACTGTGAATGCCTTTAGTCCTGCATATGCTATAAAGAAGCAGAAAAAAGTACAAGTGAATTACTGCCCCACCTATCCGGCTGGTAAAACAGCAGAGACACAAGAAGAATAAGAGTGGCACTCCTCTCAGAAGTAAATAAGAGAAAAAATTTGCTCAAATTGGCAGCAATGATGGACAAGACCTTTGCACTCAGAAGGCAAGAGGTAGTTGCAGAGGCCCCAATGATAGCTGATTTCAAAATGAGGTGACCAGCTGACTTCAGTGTGCATGAGGTAAGTTAATGACTGCATTGGATGTCACAATACATGTTGACAAAATCTGAGGTTACTCAAATTGATGAAGATTTACTGAAGGCCAGCAATAGCAGCTTTTGTTGACCTTCTGACAAAGTAAACTAATATTTAGATAAATACATGTCCACAATTCCTCAAATTAAAGCCTGTAGTCAATTAAACGCTGGGCCTCTGATAGTGGCCGGGGGTGTGGTCAGCACAAACAAATAAAGGCTGTTCTCAAATTAAGGCCCGGGGGAAATTAGTGTGGATAATCTCCTGTGGCCTTAAATTTAATGTACATTCAAGTTCATCGTAATGTACAGTAGGGTTGTGCCGTGACGGCTGACTAACATCATGATGGAGCGCAACCACCAAGGTCTTGCCAGTGCGACACACACTTAATCCTGGTCTCTTAGTTAACCTAAAAACTTTGCAGGGATTGCTCTGTACATTAAATTGAGAATATAACTGATGTATATATGCCATTGAGGTGCCTAACAACATGGGGGAGAGGACGCTGGCGTTGTCTGTTCGCCTCTTCTCCATCCACAAATCATGTAAACTGTACAGTTAGATTTGGATTTTGTTTTGTTTTCTTGTGGCTTGGTTTGCCTCCTGCATTGTGCTGCGGCGAGCCCCTCCATCTGGTCTTCAGCTGTCATGCCTCGACAACGTTATCAGGACACTGCCGAATTGGGAATATATAGCAACAGAGGCTCTAGCGCTGCGAGAAATGCAAAGTGTAAGTGTACTCTGGAGCGTACAGAGACTCCCACCATCAGCTCTGTTTTCTGTTCAGAAAAGTTTTAACTGTTATATGTTGGTTGATTGTTTGTATTATTCTAAACCAAGTAAACACAACTGGAGTTTTTTCCCAATTTGTGGAAAGAGAGCATGATAGCATACAGAAAGGCCATAACATTTTTCCTAGATCTGCTTATTTCTTAACTCTTTTAGAAGAAAACGAAACACAACCCTAGGTATTTATTCGATACAGTGGCTTAACTAACAAAAAATAAAGCTTCAACTTCTGACGTTTGTAAACAGCACAGCAGTAATGATTTTATGAACTTCTTTACTAGTAAGATTGATAATCTTAGGAATAAAATTATAACCATGCAGCCGTCTACTACAGTATCACTTCAGACAGAGCATTGTAGTGTCACTGAGGATAAATAACACTCATTCACTGCTATAGGAGGAGAAGAATTGGCTAAACTTGTTAAATCATCCAAATCAACAATGTGTATGCTTGACCCTATACCAACTAGGCTATTAAAAGAGATGCTTCAAGAGGTCATAGATCCTCTGCTTAGTATTATTAATTCATCCTTGACATTAGGATATGTATCAAAAGCTTTTAAGTTGGCTATAATTAAACCACTTATTAAAAAAACACAACTTGATCCTAAAGAATTATTCAATTACAGGCCAATCTCAAATCTACCGTTTCTATCAAAAATACTAGAAAAGGCAGTGTCTTTACAATTATGTTCCTTTTTAGAAATGGTTTATGTGAGGATTTCCAGTCAGGATTTAGACTGTATCATAGTACTTAGACTGCTCTCATCAGAGTTATAAATGATTTACTCTTATCATCTGATCGTGGCTGTATCTCTCAATTAGTGTTACTTGATCTTAGCGCTGCATTTGATACTATCAATCACAATATTCTTTTGAATAGACTCAAAAATGATGTTAGCATTAGTGGAATTGCATTGGCATGGTTTAAATCGAACTTATCTGACCATTATTAGTTTGTAGCAGTAAATGAAGAGATGTCACAGCGATCACAAGTTCAGTATGGAGTACCGCAAGGCTCAGTGTTAAGACCGTTGCTTTTCACCCTGTATATGCTACCACTTCCCATAACACCTGATGTACTCGTTACATCATAAAAGAGTGGCATTCACACTAATGTTAGTCTCTCTGTTTATCCTGAGGTTTACTGCTGTCGGCCAGATCTGATGGTGGACCTGCGTCTGGACATGTCATCAACACATCCTGGAGTGTCTGCTGAGACCGTGTCAATAGGTGTCTCTTCTGAATTTGCCTCACTGGCACTTGAAGTGCCATCCTAAATAATCCTGTCTCTTGCGTGATACCCAGAAATGTTCAATATTACAATATAATATTTCTGACCTGTAAGTTTGCCAGAATAATAACCATACACTGTTTGATAAAAGGCCAGAGGAGAACTGGCACCCCGACTGAGTCTGGTTTCTCCCAAAGTTTGTTTTTCTCCATCATGCCCTGTTTTGGTTCTGTTGCCACTGTCGCCTTTTGCATGGCTTGATCAGTTGGGGACACTAAAATTATGATCCAAATTATTCAACTAAATATACAAATAAAATTAATTAATTTATTATTAATTAATTTAATTTATTAATTATTAATTAAGTCTTATTTAATTCTATAAACTATAATACTGATCTGCCAACATTGTCGCTCTATGATAAATTAAAATAAGTTGATAACATCACTGTTTTCTCCAGAACGACCGTACAGCCAAATAAAATTTTGTTGCAATATTGTCCTGTTTAACACTGTGAAAATGCTTTAAAACAATCACCATTGTAAATATAAATAAAGCGCTATACAAATAAAGTTGATTGATTGATTATTCTATATTTTTACTTGTTATTTTATTCTTTATTATTTCTTTCTTTATTTGTTTGTTTGTTTGTTTGTTTGTTTGTTTGTTTGTTTATTTATTTATTTATTTTCTCCCCCTTTTCCATTGTTGCACTTTGAGATTCTTTGGAATGAAAAGTGCGTTATAAATAAAATCTATTATTATTATTATTATTATTATTATTATTTTAAATAAGCTACTGTAGTCTATGAGAGATGTGACGTCTGTCAATCAATCAATCAATCAACTTTATTTATATAGTGCTTTTACAATCACAATTGTGTCAAAGCAGCTTCACAGTGTCAAACAGGACAATATTGCAACAAAATTAGATTTGGCTGTACAGTCATACTGGAGAGAACAGTGATGTTATCAGCTTAGTTTAATTTATCATATAGCAACAATGTTGGCAGATCAGTATTTAAGTTTATAGAATTAAATAAGACCTAATTCATACATTTTATTTGTATAATAAGTTGAATAACTTTTAGTGTCCCCAACTGAGCAAGCCAAGCCAAAGGCGACAGTGGCAAGGAACCAAAACTCCATCAGGGCATGATGGAGAAAAATAAACCTTGAGAGAAACCAGACTCAGTCGGGGTGCCATTTCTCCTCTGGCCTATTAACACACCGTGTAAGATTATTATTCTGGCAACCTTACAGGTCAGAAATCATATTAGATTGGAATATTCAAAATTTCAGGGTATCACGGAAGAGACAGATGTATATGGAAATAAATGATGGGATGGTGCGTCGATTACACAAGAGTATGAATACATGAAAGATCGGAATTATTGCGCCGAAGACGGGTTTTGAGCATGTCGTGCCAGTGAGGCAAATTCGGAGGAGACACCATTTGACACGGCTCAGCAGACACTCCAGGATGAGCTGGTCATGTCCAGGCAGGTCCACCATCCGATCCGGACAGGGCCCAGATCCGGGATAAACCTCGGGATAAACAGAGAGACAACATTAGCGTAGATGCCACTCTTTTTATGATGTAACGAGTACATCAGGTGTTATGGGAAGTGTTCCCGGTTCCGGCTCACCTAGTTAATGCAGCCTAACAATCAGTCAATTGAATTGAATAATAAAAAGTTAAAAATGTTCTATGTGTATGCCATAGTAAAGAGATGTGTTTTTAGTCTAGATTTAAACTGACAGAGTGTGTCTGCTTCCCGAACAATGCTAGGAAGACTATTCCACAGTTTAGGAGCTAAATAGGAAAATGATCGACCGCCTGCAGTTGATTTAGATATTCTAGGTATTATCAACTGGCCAGAGTTTTGAGACAGCAATAGACGTTATGAAGTATAATGCGTTAAGAGCTCGCTTAAGTACCGGGGAGCTAAACTATTTAGTGCTTTGTAAGTAATAAGCAAGATTTTAAAATGTATGCAATGTTTAATAGGGAGCCAGTGCAATGTCGACAGAACTGGACTAATATGATCATACTTCCTGGTTCTAGTAAGAACTCTAGCTGCTGCATTTTGGACTAGCTGGAGTTTGTTTATTAAGCGAGCAGGGCAACCACCCAGTAGAGCATTACAATAATCTAGCCTTGAGCTCATGAACGCATGTACTAACTGTTCAGCATTTTGCATTGAAAGCATGTGCCGTAATTTAGATATATTTTTAAGATGATAAAATGCGGTTTTACAGATGCTAGAAACGTGGCTTTCAAATGAAAGATTGGTATCAAAGAGCACACCCAGGTTCCTCACTGACGACGAGGGCTTGACAGAGCAGTCATCAAGTGTTAGACAGTATTCTCGGTTACTACTTGTGGAACTTTTCTGTCCAATAATTAAAAATTCAGTTTTATCTGAATTAAGTTGCAGGAAATTACTATTCATCCAATTTTTTATATCAGCTATGCATTCCGTTAATCTTGTGAATTGGTAGGTTTCGTCAGGGCGTGAGGAAATATAGAGCTGAGTATCGTCAGCATAACAATGAAAACTAACGCCATGTTTCCTAATGATATCTCCCAGTGGTAGCATATACAGGGTGAAAAGCAACGGTCCTAACACTGAGCCTTGTGGTACCCCATACTGAACTTGTGATTGGTGTGACATCTCTTCATTTACTGCTACAAACTGATAACGGTCAGATAAGTATGATTTAAACCATGCCAAAGCAGTTCCACTAACGCCAACATAATTTTCGATTCTATTCAGAAGAATATTGTGATCGATAGTATCAAATGCAGCGCTTAGATCGAGTAACACTAATAGAGAGATACAACCACGATCAGATGATAAGAGTAAATCATTTGTAACTCTAATTAGAGCAGTCTCAGTGCTATGATACGGTCTAAATCCTGACTGGAAATCCTCACATATACCATTTCTTTCTAAATAGGAACATAATTGTGAAGACACGGCCTTTTCTAGTATTTTTGATAGAAACGGTAGATTCGAGATTGGCCTTTGACTAATTCTTTAGGATCAAGTTGCGTTTTTTTAATAAGTGGTTTAATTATAGCCAACTTAAAAGTTTTCGGTACATATCCTAATGTCAAAGATGAATTAATGATATTAAGCAGAGGATCTATGACCTCTGGAAGTATCTCTTTAAATAGCCTAGTCGGTATAGGGTCAAGCATACATGTTGTTGATTTTGATGATTTTACAAGTTTAGCCAATTCTTCTCCTCCTATAGTAGTGAATGAGTGTAATTTTTCCTCAGTGACACTACAGCGCTCTGTCTGAAGTGATACTGTAGTAGACGGCTGCATGGTTATAATTTTATTCCTAATATTATCAATCTTACTAGTAAAGAAGTTCATAAAGTCATTACTGCTGTGTTGTTTACAAACATCAGAAGCTGAAGCTTTATTTTTTGATAATTTGGCTACTGTATCGAATAAATACTTAGGGTTGTGTTTGTTTTCTTCTAAAAGAGTTGAGAAATAAGCAGATCTAGCAGTTTTTATGGCCTTTCTGTATGCAATCATGCTCTCTTTCCACAAATTGCGAAAAACCTCCAGTTTTGTTTTCTTCCAGCTGCGCTCCATTTGCTGGTGAGAATGCTGGTGAGAATGCCGCCTCTGTTGCCAGGCTCCTGGAGGAGGGGCTCTAGAGGCGATGCTCTCTTTTTGCACCTGACGGTGCGAGGAGCTGGCTGACGGCAGAGGCTGCCCACTAGTGGCAGCCCTCCCTGATTTTGGCCAATGAGGGAGGAACTGTCGGTAGGCCGCTGACTGTTTCCTCGCCTCCTGAAACCTGTCGACGACCGAATTAACGGCGCCGCTGAACAGGCCAGAAGGCGAGATCGGGGAGTCTAGTAGAAATGTTTTATCTTTCTCCTTCATCCCCAACAGATTTAACCACAGGTGTCTCTCCACCGTCACCATAGAGGCCATGGAGCGGCCGATGGCACGGGCCATCTCCTTGGTGACGCAGAGACAGATCAGCAGCCTTCCTGAGCTCTAAAATGTCCTCCGGAGAGGACGCCTGCAAGATAGAAAGCGTGTGCAGGGAACTACCAGCCCGACCCGCCGCCATATAAGCCCTAACCACCAACGCTGATGTGTCCCTGCACGGCTTGGTGGGCAGTACCGGGGCTTTTAGGGACAATGCCGATTCGGGTGACAGATAGCTCGCGAGAGCATCTTCCACCCACGGCATCGTCCTGTAGCCGGCCTCGTGCGCACCCACAATATTTGGATAATCTAATACGGGGGGATTATATTAATCTAATATAATCACATCTACGTCATAACGTATAATAAGGATTGGACTAGTTTCATTCATACTTCAGATGCGCTTATGCTTAGGGAGTATCCCCAAATTCGTCGTTTTGACGCAGTGCGAAGTTCCCTCGATATAGGGAACAGCATAAACTTCAAAATAAATAATATTGTTGAAATATTGTAACGTGGTCATATGAACGAGGCTTCACGAATGACAGTTTAAAAAATAATATGTAAAATTAAGATTGAATATCTCTGTTATGGATTAAGAAAAGTGACAAAATTATAGCTTTTAAGTATAAAACATGATGTAAAGAGACAGGCTATTCAAATAAAAAGTGTTTAACAGTGCACAATTCTTATAGGCTACAACTCCTCTTAAGTGGAACAAAGCTTTTGGTAAAACAACTATTTGTCAAGAAAGTTTAATCTACAAAAAGTTTAATTAAAAATTAAAGGAAGGACATTCCACCTTTCTAAATCCACCCGAATGCATTCAAAAAGTGGATAAAGTTTGCCTTATACTTTTGTTTAAAGCCCCACTTGGCTACTTTTCCTCTCGGGGTCCCCCTACAGTTTGGAAAAAATAATGTCCTCAACTACTGTCATAAGCTCTGTAATCCTACAACAGGGGATGCCATCGCGCGTGCATTTGTTGACATGACAACCCTGATAGCCCTGAACTAGTGATGCGTGGCTCGTCTCATAACCCGCGGACCCCGTATGTCTATTTAATGGTCGCGGGTGCGCGGCGGGTTGTAAAAATATATACAGTGTTGGGGTGCGGGCCAAATAACTTCATAAAAGCGTCCCGCGGGTCGGTGCAGCACTAACAGTTCCCCTGAACACTGCAAGAGGATTTCAAGTTCTTCTGGCGTCGCGTGTGAAATGTCTTCATCCCAGGTAACGTTACAGTCAGTGGCATATGCTTCAGCATGTCATATGAATATAATTTCATGGGTTTTATTTTTTTCAAACGCCAAATAATCACGATGCTTACGTTTACAAGCCAGCGTCATTATAGTAGTCTATTGGTTACCGTTTTACAGAATCTATATGATACTTCAGTTCAATGTTTGAGTGGTAGGTAATCACCGTAACAATCATGACAGCATCGGTCGGGCACGCCTCCTTCAGCTCACGCCGACGAGACAACGCTGGTCACATTTTGATCCTCGTCCTGCCTTTAATCCCATCACTTTTTCGTTTCCTCTTATTGCTTTCCTCCAACAAAACCTTTTCTTTCTTATGTGTCTGTGCTGCTTCGGACATGACTATATTATCCGACGAACAAAGTTGGGCTCGCACGTCTGAATGTAAGGAAGTGTGGATGTTGGTGGAAGTGACGTATATGCCGTAAAGCAGTCGAATTTTGTAGTTCTTTTTGTTCTCGGGTTACTACCCGAAACCCGAAGTTTAAAAGTACGATTAAAAACGATACAGACCCCATCAGGCTATGGCAGACGTGTCATTCAACCTATTGTAAGTCGATTTATCATGACAAGAGTCTTAAAAAATATATTATGAAGGTTGAAAAGTTACCTAGTGCTGCTTTAAAGGAGGGGGTAACATTAATGCCCAATTATATCAAGCCCTCATGAGCCCATCTAAATGGAAAGGTGGGTAGTGTTTGGGGTATTTGTTTTAAAGGGGGGGTGAAATGCTGTTTCATGCATACTGATCTTTTTACACTGTTAAAGACTTGGAATCCCATACTAAACATAGACAAAGTTTCAAAAGTTAAGGTGGACGTTTGATGGGAGTATTTCTTTGTCAAAAATACTACTTCCGGTTAGTCATAAGTTTCGGCAAGTTTTTTGAGATCATGCGTCCCCTTTGACGTTAATGGGGGCGGAATTTCCTTGTATGGGCCATACGGACAATTCTACCGGAAGCGCGTGAGAGAGAGAGAGGGAGAGAGCGAAAGTAACAGGCTACGCCCATCAAAGCGCTGGCTTGTAGGATGCTGGACAGGTGATGTGCACATAACAATGTCACCAAAAAAGTGCGTTTTTGGTTGCCAGACCAAGACAGTCCTGCACAGATTCGCCAAAAACCCTGCGTTAAGGCAACAGTGGATGTAATTTGCTTTTCCGGATCAGCAACTGAGTTGCGCGAATGTTTATATCTGTTCGCTGCATTTCGGTGCCGACTGTTTCATAAACAAGGCCCAGCTCGAAGCCGGATTTTCCAATCGCCTAATGCTGAAGGATGGAGCAGTCCCAACGTTAGAACCGCAGGCGGTGAGTGAGACTGCTTCAAATGTCTGTGTTTTTTTTAGTCCGCTTACTGTCTACACAAACCACGCGTAAACACACAAACACACGTGCACAACTGCACTTCCCACATGTACACCTTCAAAGACAAAAATACGACGATATAATTCAAGTATAAATATGTAAATAACACAAGCCGCTAAGCATATTATATAGTTAGTGTATAACTTGTACCACATAGAGACGTCCTGCTCTAGTCGTTTTTGCTGCTGCTCCTGTTCAACTGCAGCCTCTGGGTCTGATTCCGGATCATAGATGTATGGCTGTATCTGATTAAAAGCCATATTTTTATTTTGAATAAAGTTTTTTTCGCGCTGTTAGGGATGACACAGCTTTACGACGCACTCGACTCAACATAGCAGCAGCGAGCACACGTCATTATTTAGCTCCGCTCACACGACACGCCCCCACCCGCTCGGCTTTTTTCGGAAAGACTCGGAACAGCGCATCTTTCTTATATAATTATTAAAAAAATAAAGACTTTTCGGAGATATGCAGGATGCAATGCTACTCTATAGGTACTCAAGATTGACATGACACTGACTGAAACTGAGTGTTTCACCCCCCCTTTAAGCTGTTTGTTTTAATTTGTTACAGTTATATATCTTGAAAATGTACCAAATTGTTTAACCATGTCTGAATGAGCTGGTGAAGCGTTATCAAGACTCACTATAAAAAACTAAATATTGTCAGCATACAGGGGAATCTTAGGTTGGTTATTTGATACTGGTAACCCATAAATATTAAAATTTGTTTTTATAGCATTTTCAATGGTTCAATCACCAATAAGAATAAGAGAGGTGAAAGGGGGCAGGATCTTACATTTTTAAATGGTAACATGTTTATGAAAATATTCCCATGTCAGATCAACATTCGAAATCCCAGTAAATCTGCTAAGATTACCGTAGCACAAAATATGGAGAAAAAGTCCGCTAATATGAGCTTTTAAACATATCTTTTAAATATAAAACAGGGTGTTACCCTAGGGGGGTTTGTATTTATTTTACCAGCAATTGCACAATGAATACCAACACCATTGCAAAAGATGCCATGAAATGTATTGCATTAGTAAAATGCATTAGCTATAATTAAGTCAAGCAAGGCCGATATACTTTGTACTTTGAATATAATGCTTTTATTCTTTTTAATATGATGCCTAAAATTCAAAGGGTGTCAGCATGTTTTGGATTAAATATTACCCACGGGCTGTGATTGTTCTCAGAAGCAGCTTAAGCATTGATTTTTAATTATAGGCCAAAATTCTGATTACTTTCCAAGGGTTGGCACATTTTTCCTCCCAAATCTAAGAAATCACAGCAGTGTGTTAACTATTCATCTATTAGCATATTAACAAGAAATCTGTGTGAATACGGTACATAATATTACACAGCAATTTGCTATGAAGAAAATTAAATTGTTGAATCAGAACAGAGGCTTGTGAAGGCCATGTAAAATTAAATGAAATATATATTATTATTCCCAAGGGGAAATCTCTCATGGATTCAAAGTGTGTTTGGATTGACAATACATTGGATTCATAAACAATAAATACAACAACACATAATAACAATATTAAAACATTAGTGGTGAACTGTGACTTTTGAACATTGGCCCTCTCAGCCCCTCCCCTCATCAAAACAAAAAACTAAAAGTAAACTCCACCTAAAATAAGCCTAGCTTACTGTGTCCTCTTCTAATACATGTTTCCTTTGAAAATAAACACCACAAGCAATCATCAGAGTGAGCATGATTGTTATCACCAAAATTAAACAAAGTAATAAAATGCAAATCATCATTACAAGTAATTACATCATCACACAATTTGTGTCATTTCAGTGGAACATGGTGGCCCAAAAAATCAACTAAATTGAATGTAAGCCGGAGCATCATGACAGCGCTCAGACCAAAGCGACAAACACTGCTGGACCATTCACACAGTGAACAGTGATCATGGCATTTTGGAATCTATCACCACAAACAAGCAATGTATGTAAAACATACCATAAACCATATCATAAAAACAATCGGTAACGCTTTAGATTACAGCCCGGAAAATACTGCAAATTAAAGTGAATTTACAGCATAACTTATAGTAATTATAGTGTAACTATAAAGTACTTGTAGGTATATGGGAACAATAGCTTATATTGGGGGAATAAAGTGGCAACTATCAGGAAAATTAACAAATTATTTATACTGTATTTTTTTAATTAAGGGGTAATTATCTGTGTGGTTACAGGGTAACGAATCTGCAGGCTGTAATTAAAGTGACTCTTGTTCCCCTCTTGCTTCATGTAGTTACAGGGTATGTACAATAAAAAACACAAAAATCTGATTATCACCCGGAAACCTTTATTTAAATTTTTGTTTTTGTTTTTAGCTATGTTATATTATGTCTCTAGCTAGCGTTTATGTAACTGTCTCACTTAACAGCGCACGCAGAAATGTCCTCATCCTTTACTTGTCTTTTACCCTCATGCCATTTGAGATGTATACGACTTTATTCTTTATTTAGATAAATAAATAATCTCTGCTAATGAAAATTTGTTTGGGTTTCTAAGATTTAAAGCATCAAACAGCACATACACCAATGACTACAGTAATCCATACGATCCCAATGGATGAATCAATGTGTTCTGAAGTTAAATGATACGTTTTTGTAAGAAAAATAACAATATTAAAAAAAAATTAAACTGTAGACTATATCGCTTCCGACCAGGGGCCTGTTCTTCGTACCTCGCTTAATACATCCAAGATGATTTGAAATATCCCAGATCTTTTAATCCTGATAACTGATCTCTGGCTAATTTGGTTCTTCAAACGAATTTGCGGATTGGATTAATATATCTGGATTAAATTATCTGAGATCACTGCTCGTGCCTGTGTTCCCTGAAGAGGGCAGATGCATCGACTCACGATCAGCAATGCAGCGATTGGCTGGTGTCAAGACAACATAATGACATCATATAATTAAAAAAGCCACATGGCAAAAAAACTTGTCAAAGAAAAAAAAAGAACCTTTATAAGGAAACAGACAAACGAACTAACCAACATAAAAGTTAGATAAATTAAATGTGCACTGTTTTGATGAACATGATTCCTAATTATTTATAGTCACGATTTTATAATGTTTGTACACACTTTACATTTTTATTTTAATGTTGTAATTTCATTTTTAATTCAATTTGAAGCAGATTTGTTATGTGAGAATATTAATTAAAGTTTCTTAATAGTCAAGATCAAATTATCTGCATCTCTTGCGCTGCATTAAGCCACTCCCATAATATCCGTCATCACTCACATTAATGCACAACAAAGATTAACTGCACATTTGGAATAATAGATGCATTCAATATAAAAATAGATCTCTCTTTTATAATAATTGGTATGAAAACAACATTGTGTTAGTTAAACAACTTTTACATTCAAACTGTATTTTATTATCTTATAGTAATTTTTTTGGATAAATGTGGGTTTCCAATTACACCAAAAGAGTATGCTGTTGTATTTGGTGCCATACCTCAACAAGTTATACAATTTGTAAGAGCGTGTGGAAGTGATTCTTCTAAGGCGATATAAGTTCAAGACAGCATGTTTTTAGGTTGACATTGACATTCTGAAACACAGTTGTACTAATAAACATATTAGGGATATTATAACAGGTGAAACAGCTACTCATGAAAGTTTATTGTGGAACATTGTATTTAGGAATATAAACTGGAATTAAGCTTGGTGTATTTGTGAAGCATACTGCTTAAATAATAAAGTAAAATAAGTTGCATTTAAAATTTTACATGGTATATATCCAGTTAAAAGTCTATTAGAGAGGTTTAATTTGATTATTCATGTGATTTGTGTTCAATAGAAAAATAATCTATTATTCATCTCTTTTGTGATTGTATATACACAAAGATTTTTTGGGTAGACATTGAAAATTTAATTAGAAGGAAAACAAATGTTATATTTAAATTAAATAATTTGTATATAAAAGATTGCATATTATTCCAATGAACGTGATAATAATTTCACCTTTATTGTACAACTTTTTATTATTTTGGGAAAATTTCATATACGCAAGAAGAAATGGTCAGGATCCAAGCCACATTTTATTAATTTTCTTCAGGAGACTAAGGACTATTGCACCAGTTTAAAGAATATTATGAATAAAAAAGCAAGAAAGACTTGTAATATTCTTAAAGAATATAATTTTATTGATTCATTTATCAAGGTTTGTATACTCTGGCATTTTTTTGTTTCATTGTTCTTTTTTTATCTTATTTTATTTTATTTTGTTGTATATATGTGTTAATATATTTTCATTGCTGTATTTTACGTTTTTTTCTGGCAATAAAAAACAAACAAAAAACAAAGATTAACTGCACAATGTGTGTAAACCTCCAATACATCTATAAAGTAATCATTCCATCACAATTCACAAATACATTTCTCAGTCAAGTGACTGTGTCTATAGTATTAAACACAAATTTTACACAACATTAAAATATTATTTTCAAATAAACTTTTATATTTATTATTATTTTAATTATTATTGCCCCTGGTTCAGTAATGAAGTCTTGTAATAAAGTAGCAGTGGCTGGGACAGATTTTAAGTATCACCTCAAGATGCAATCTAATCCTGTTTACATGAATTAAGCCTGCTCCCGAACAGGTTTAAGCTAACGGACCTGTTGCTATGACCGCAAGTCCAGGATGAGCTTCGAAGAACCAAACAATCCGAGATCAAGCCAAATCGTCAACAATCCAATCCAGCTAACTGAGTTAGCAACGTACGAAGAATGGGCCCCTGCAGTCATCTGTGTGTGCATGAAAGCTTGAAGCGTCTCATACGCGCTGGTAACAGCTGATCGGATACGAAAAGATTACTAAATTATGACAGCATTTCTTGGTTTACTACTTTTTCTTTTAATAAATAATAGTAATACTAAAATAAAATAACATTTAAAAAGACATGGGATTTCTTTTAACCACTTCAGCTCTGCACCCCCTCTTGGACCCACCGGTGGGTCCAAAATTGCATCATCATAATCTTTTTTAAAAATCTATAACTCGCGCACCACAAAACTAGACATATATGGTATCATTTGAAAGATTAGAACCTTTCTTAATAACCCAATAACTTTTGAATTTATATTACATAGAAGAAAATAATACGGTCTGAATTCGACCCCCCCGCAACGACCACCCCTTGAGAAAATCATGCAAATAATATAAAATTTCATATTTTTATCACACAAACACACCTAAAATACACAAGTCATATATCAAATGAAAGCTATCGGCCTCAGGAATATCTCTGAGCAGTTAATTTCACCGATCCAATATTTTACAGTAAATTTATTATCAAAAGAATCACAAAGATGGAAATGACTCCTTTGAACAAGCAAACACATGAGTCATATTCCTGTTTGGATCACAAACTCGTTGTAAAGCTACTAGCCTCAACATCAGCTAGTTCCTTAGGTTGTTTGCTTTAAAATGAGACTATTTTTACATGTCTGTGAGCAAGTATGGCCAAATGACACTGTAAAATGTCACCGATGTCCAGATCAAAACATGTGATGCAGACAAATACTCTTATTATTGTTAGTTTTGATTGTCGGTATTAGCCACGATTTGTGATGATGTCATCACATATTGCATCATGCTACAGAAAAGCTGAGAATCTCAGCTCTTTATAGACATGTGGGTCATGATTCTAGACCAATCAGAGCCCAAGATCTCCCTTTACAAATTTGAAGAGGCAGAGCCTTCTTTTCGATTTCCTAGTGGCCAGTTGATGTCAATGGAGATGAGTAGGAGTTGTTAGACACTTTGGTCAGATAAATCTCAATAACTTTTATTTGCAAGGATATATCAAGAAAATTCTTTTTTCCCCTGTTTAGTGCCAAATTATAGAATCAACAGAAACTTCCAAAAAGCTTGGATCCCAAAATGATAAAAAAATAAAGATTTTTAAATAAATAAATTAAAAATAAATCAAAATATTTATTTTTTATCTATGTTTATCATAAGATTGTGAATAGATACAATATAATATATGCAATATTCCACCACTGTGTTAAAATTTAGAGTTTATTCTGTAAAATGAGACCATTTTTATCAATTTACTCCAATGTATGTGGGTAGGGCGCTCTTTTAAATTCAGATATTCCTAATTCTCAAAAAAATGCAAAATGTGCTGCAGAGCTGAATGAAGTAAAAAAAAGAAGAAGAAGAGGAACAAGAAAAGAAAAGAAAGAGAATGGGACAACACATGCCTCTTTCTGTCAGGACGTTATTATTTAAAATTAAAAGTTTATTATTATTATTATTATTATTATTATTATTATTATTATTAATTAACAAGAACTGTCATTAATCTGTTTTGAATTAAGTTGTTTTCAAATAAATATTTCTGAGTGATATCAGAATGTGTATGTATTTATATTGTTGTAATGATAAACAAGACGGAAGCAAATGCAATGCAAAAGGTAATGTTTATTGAACAGATACTCAAGAGAAAGTTGAAAGATTGAAAGATCATGCATAATGCTTCTGGTGTGATCAATGAATGAAGAGTCCAGTACATTGGAAACACAAGGAACAGGGAACAGGGAACAGGGAACAGGCATGCAACACGGGAGATTCAAACAACGATCTGACAACATGGAGAGGGATAGAAGGCATTAAGTAGGCTGGTGATGAGGAAGTGCAGCTGCAGCTGATCAGGATAATGAGCGGCTATGCCTGCCAGAACAAACAACGTGATGAGACACACCCACACAACATACACCTACAACACACACGAGACTAGAATGAGACAACGGATTTACCAACCATGACAATTGTACTTAACCTAACTACATGAAACAAGAGGGGAACAAGAGCCACATTCATTTACAGCAAGTACGATGTCAAAGGCAGTATTTTTCTCTGGTCCCCTCCCTGCTTAAAGGAGTGATGAAATAGTTAGCAGATTATCATCATTCAATGGCTGGTTGTCTAAGTGGGGTCTGCAAAATAACATAGGGTTCATAGACAATTGGAAAAGTTTTTGGGGCAGACCTGACCTGACGGCATTCATCCCTCCTGGGCTGGTGCTACTCTTCTCTCTAGTAATTTGGCACATAGTCTTAGAGCTAAACCTTGACTCACTGGGGCCCAGGTCAGGAAGCAGACAAACTGGCTAAACCAACCGTCCGCTAGCTGTCTCACGTCACCAAAGTCAGCTAAATCCCAGCACATAGAGACTCTTTCACCTAGATATTATCACATAGATACTGTGTCTGTTCCCCGAATTAGTAAATACAAAAAAAATCAAAACCTTTCAACAGTAAAAATGTAATTGAGGTCCAACAAATAAACAACAGATATAATACGGATGAACAATTGTTAAAGCTTGGGTTGCTGAATATTCAATCCCTTTCTCCAAAAACGCTTATTGTTAATGATATGATTATAGATCTTAACTTAGATGTGCTGAGTTTGACAGAAACCTGGCTAAAACCTGACGACTACATTACTTTAAATGAGTGCACCCCCCGAGATTATTGTTATAAACATGAGCCACGTCTGAAAGTTAAAGGGGGAGGTGTTGCTGTAATTTATAAAAATATTTTCAGTATTACCCAGAAGTCTAGTTTCAAATATAATTCCTTTGAAGTTTTGTTGCTTTATGTAACATTGTGTAGTGTAAATGATAAATCGCGTTTGACATTTGTGTTGGCTACTGTATACAGGCCACCAGGGCACAATACAGACTTTATCAAATAATTTGCTGTTTTTCTATCAGAGTTAGTATTAGCTGTAGATAAAGTACTAATTGTTGGTGATTTTAATATCCATGTAGACAATGTAAAAGATGCATGGGATTGGCATTTAAAGACATTCTAAACTCTATTGGAGTTAGACAACACATATCGGGACCCACTCATCGCCTTAATCATACTTTGGATCTAATAATGTCACATGGAATAAATGTTGATACTGTTAAAATTCTGCAGCAGAGCGATGACATCTCAGATCATTACCTAATATCATGTATACTTAATTTATCTAAGGCTGCAAAGCCATCCCCTCGCTTCAAATATGGCAGGACGATAACCGCTGCGACTAAAAATTGCTTTGTACATAATCTTCCTCATCAGTTCCATCTCCTCAGCATTTCAGATAGCCAAGAGGAACTTGATGTTGCAACAAAAACTATTGACTCTCTCTTTACTAGCACTTTAGATATAGTTGCTCCCCGGCGCTTAAATAAGATTAAAGCAAATAATACAATGCCGTGGTACAACGAGCACACTCGGGCCCTTAAAACAGCAGCCAGAAAAATGGAGCGCAGCTGGAAGAAAACAAAACTGGAGTTTTTCGCAATTTGTGGAAAGAGAGCATGATGACATTTAGAAAGGCCATAAAAACTGTTAGATCTGCTTATTTCTCAACTTTTTTAGAAGAAAACAAACATAACCCTAGGTATTTATTCGATACAGTGGCTAAACTAACAAAAAATAAAGCTTCAACTTCTGACGTTTGTAAACAACACAGCAGTAATGACTGTATGAACTTCTTTACTAGTAAGATTGATAATATTAGGAATAAAATTATAACCATGCAGTCGCATTGTAGTGTCACTGAGGAAAAATGACACTCATTCACTGCTATAGGAGGAGAAGAATTGGCTAAACTTTTTAAATCATCAAAATCAACAACATGTATGCTTGACCCTATACCGACTAGGCTACTAAAAGAGATGCTTCCAGAGGTCATAGATCCTCTGCTTATTACTATTAATTCATCCTTGACATTAGGATATGTAACAAAAACTTTTAAGTTGGCTATAATTAAACCACTTATTAAAAAAACGCAACTTGATCCTAAAGAATTAGTTAATTACAGGCCAATCTCAAATCTACCGTTTCTATCAAAAATACTAGAAAAGGCAGTGTCTTCACAATTATATTCCTTTTTAGAAAGAAATGGTATATGTGAGGATTTCCAGTCAGGATTTAGACCGTATCATAGTACTGAGACTGCTCTAATTAGAGTTACAAATGATTTACTCTTATCATCTGATCGTGGTTGTATCTCTCTATTAGTGTTACTCGATCTTAGCGCTGCATTCGATACTATCGATCACAATCTTCTTCTGAATAGAATCGAAAATGATGTTGGCATTAGTGGATCTGCATTGGCATGGCTTAAATCGTAATATTGCTTGAAACCCCAAACAGTATAACATTATTCATTAGTTATTCAAAGTTATTTGTCATTGAAGAAAAAAGAAAAAAAAGTTGTTTCAATGTAGCTAGCTACTTTTTAATCGTAACTTGTAGTGTAGCTAGCTACTTTTTCAAAATGGTACCTTAAATGTAACATAAATTTAACTTACAAGTAGCTTGTAGCTTGTAAAGCTACAATGTCAGAGTAGCTTTCCCAACACTGATAATGTCAACAGAATTCATGTGCTATGTGCTGAGCCTCTGGCCAGTTTTGGATTCTTTATATCCCTTTAGTAATTCACAAGTTCACACTTATATTACACAAATAGAGTAAAGCAAATTAATTAGGTTAATTGTCTGAATGTGCTCCTCCTGATAATTAAAATAAAACATAATTTAAAGTTTTAAATTAAAAGTAATTATTTTTATTTATTTGTTTATTTTAATCGATCCCATAAACTTAAATCAATGCAATCAGCTAGTCTTCCTGGGGTCCATTCTACAACGTTACATTGCAGCAGCAGCAACAACAACAACATTATATCATAGTAGGTAAAATATACACAAATTACATCTCTTCATCAGTTTGCACTGGCTGCTAATGGCCGCTCACATCAAATTCAAGGCACTGGTGCTCGCCTACAAAGCAACCACTGGCTCTCCACCAATATACCTAAACTCGCTTGTTCGGACTTACATAGACTTCAGGTCTTTCTAGACTTGAAAAAGGCCTTCAATACAGTTAATCATCAGCTGCTCATTAGCAAATTATCTGATTTTTCTCTTGACACAAATACAATAACATGGATTCAATCTTACCTTAATGACAGACAACAATGTGTTGGGGTTGACAATAAAAAAATCACCATTAAGACCTTGTGGCATGGGAGTGCCACAAGGTTCCATTTTGGGCCCCCTGCTTTTTACCCTTTACATCAGGGGTCTTCAACTAAAATAGCTTGGGGTCCAGAAAAAAAACCTTCTCACCGGCCGAGGTCCGGACAGTTATATACCTAAAAACATGAATCGATGTCTTTTTGCCAGACTAAAGAAATTAGTGTAGATTAAAATGTCTTTATTGAACAAAATATAATATGTTCTCATATAGCCTAGATAAAGTATGTCTTTTCATTTTTTTTAAAGCAAACATAGGTAATCCTTCAAAAAATGTATTTAATTTTGAGGTTATTCTGTTTGCATTGGTACAAAATATCTAATTCAACCAGTAGCCATGTCTGACAAAAATATGATGAATGAAAAAATGCCTTCATCTCTAAATCTGCACTGAAAATACATTAATTTCAACATTACTAGCAACTAAAGTGCTTATTCTGCTGAACTGAGATAAACAGTAACAATCAATGAACACAAACCCTCCTGGTTAAAAAAAAACAGAAATCTATTATCTGTATAATCTATATCTATATCTATGTATAATCTATATCTATGTGAATTATGTTCATTCACATGTATAGCCTACATTTAGTTAGGTAGAGACTATCTTCAGCACTGCTCTCTCTGTGCTTCAAATTGCACTGGTAAAAAATCATTTGCAATATCATCCAGAAACACAAACAGGCAAAAATAAGGTGCCACCAGTGTTGGAAAAATGAAAAAGTCCACAAAATATTTTATCTCTTTATTTCAACTGTTCCTTTAAATCCAGAAAAACGTAAATAACCTCTCAAAAGGCTGAGCTGAGTTGAGCTTAAAGATGGAATGGAAGCATAAACATTCCTTGTTCCAAAATAAATAATAATAAATAATAAATTACAAAATAATAATAATAAAGTGAATATAGCTACATTGTCTGAACTTCAGTGCATGTGAGAAATTGGCTCATTTATTTTCTGCGCCCTTACCTCAGACTGCTGAGGATAAAGGGGTCTTTAAATGTGTATGGCTGAATCAGAAATCGCCCCTATACCCTAAATAGGGCATTATTTGAGGGGACAGCCATTTGTAGTGGCGTCCGAAACCACAGTGGACATGTTTGAGTGTACTCACATGTTGCACCGCAATAACGGGTGTACAGCCGATGTACACACAACAGCTGTCCGACTTCACGCACTCGTTTTCATTCACTCCTTCAAGTGAACTGTAATAGTGGACACACGTAGGGAATAGTGAATGAGGGTTAAGGGGCCAATTTCTCATTCAGCCTCTGTTTTGCGCGCCGTTTTCTTCAGTCTCTTCACTGCGCGCCTAAACATATAGTGAGCATAGTAACGTAGCCGCACACCGGACTGAAGCTCATGGGCGCGTCTCAGGATCTCACACCGGACGCTCACATACGCGCAAGCTCAGTTTTGAATCGACTTCTGACAGAAGAGCTGCACGATGTATTACATTTATATAAAATTTCCCTTAAATCGTCCATGTACATACTGATTTCACCTTGTGCTACAAGAGATACACTCATCGTGAAGTTCTTCTGTCAGGAGTCGATTCAAAACTGAGCTTGCGCGTAATGTGTGCGTCCGGTGTGAGATCCTGAGACGCGCCCATGAGCTTCAGTCCGGTGTGCGACCCCTTTAACTGTCAACGCAACCGTGGCAACATAGGAAAAACGGTTCTACTGAGCTGCCTGATATAAATGTGATTATTTAGTTATTTCAGTGTGTCAAACAGCTTCGCGGTCCGGATGGATGCATCTCGCGGTCCGGATCCGGACCGGAGTCCGCCAGTTGGCGACCCCTGCTTTACATAAATGACCTACTAGCTGTGTGTAAGAGTAAAATTATTATGTATGCTGACGATACGGTGCTATATGCACATGGTAAAACTGCGGAAGAAGTCGCTCACAAACTGACTAAAGAGATGAAAAACTCGTGCCTCACTCTAAATTTAGGTAAGACTGTTTCTATGTTTTTCACAAATCGTTTTAAAATACAAATTTACCCTATATTTTAATTGATGGACAAATCATTTCAAATCAAGAACAGGTAAAATATTTAGGTGTCATATTGGAACCAAATTTAGGCTTTAAAAAGCACATAAAAAAGTTAATATGTACAATAAAATACAATAAAACTTAATATGGCACAGTTCAGATACATTAGAAATTCCTTTACAATCGAGGCCTCAGGGGCCTATCTAAATGCCATGATTGTTCCTCATTTCCGCTATTGTTTGACAAGTTGGTCACAGGCTACTAAAACTGCCCTCAAACCACTTGAGTCATTATATAAAAGCGCACTAAAGATTCACGATAAGAAAAGCAGACGATACCATCACTGTCATATTCTTGTAAAATACCAGTTTCTCAGCTTTGAAAATCTGATAATTCACACCAATCTTTGTTTGATGTATAAGATACTTCATGACAACGCTGCTCCTCCACTAAAATAATTCATATCTTTGGGCTCTGAAATAACAGCTCGAGCCACACGATCTACAGTGCGAGGTGAATGCAGGATCCCGAAACGCAGGACAGTGTTTGGAAACTCTGCGTTTTCTTGTGTGGCTGCTCGTCAGTGGAACATGTTGCCTACAGAGCTAAAAAAAAAGCACAAATTTTTATACCTTCACACGCCAAGTAAAGAAATGGCTTTTATCAAATCACATTTGTTCCCACATGTGACTAGATATGTGTGTAAGTGTGTGTTCTAAGGTCAAAGTATGTGAAAGGTGTGAACATGAATGTTTGTACAATTTTTGTTTTATTTTATTTATTTATTTATTTTTTTGGCAAGTATAAATTTTATTACTCATGTTTGTTTATATATTGTAGCTTAACATCAGCCTGCCCAGGGACTACGGGTGAAAATTAGCTCTTGAGCTAAAACCTGGTACTATGCATCTCTCCCTTTGAGGTTAATGTTTATTGTACGCTGTCCCTGTTTCCTAAATAAATAAATAAATAAAAATAAACATGCCTTCCAGAAGCTTGCATTCTGCAAGTGAACGACGCCTCGTGGTTCCATCACAAAGAGGCATGAAATCTCTCTCATGGATCTTTTCCTGGACCATCCCCACTTTCAAAAAGCATCTTAAGATACATCTTTTCCAACTGCACCTGACCAATAAAGACTATTACTTAACTATCCAATCAAATTTCTGTTTGTTTGTTTAAAAAATAGTTTGTCTACTGTGCTCAATTAACTGAGACTTCTTACAGCACTTGCAGGTTGTTGCCCTTGTTTGTTTCGTTGCTTCTATTGCTCTCCCCTTTTTGTAAGCCAATTTACATAAAAGCGTCTGCTAAATGATTAAATATAAATGTATTTATTTATGCCCCCACAATTTCAACAGGAAATCTCACATTCACTTAAAACAATTACATCTGAATTTATAACACAAATGCCAGGAGAAGAGCCTGAAAAACATGACAATCTGCATCTGTAAAATGGAAGTAAATACAAATGGAAACTTGTCAGTAAATACATAAATGGACAGTACGAGATGGCAGTTCGACATGTCGTTCTGGCCCACATTCAGTGCTTGGGGCTGAGACTCAACTCGAAAAAGAGTACTCAGCTCTATTTTTCCTCACGCCCTGACGAAACGTACCAATTCACAAGATTAACGGAATGCATAGCTGATATAAAAAATAGGATGAATAGTAATTTCCTGCAACTTATTTCAGATAAAACTGAATTTATAACATATATTTGTTATAAATTCATATAGGAAATAACTATATTTCCTCACGCCCTGACGAAACGTACCAATTCACAAGATTAACGGAATGCATAGCTGATATAAAAAATAGGATGAATAGTAATTTCCTGCAACTTAATTCAGAAAAAACTGAATTTTTAATTATTGGACAGAAAAGCTCCACATGTAGTAACCTAGAATACTGTCTAACACTTGATGACTGCTCTGTCAAGCCCGCATCGTCAGTGAGGAACCTGGGTGAGCTCTTTGATACCAATCTTTCATTTGAAAGCCACGTTTCTAGCATCTGTAAAACCGCATTCTACCATCTTAAAAATATATCTAAATTACGGCACATGCTTTCACTGCAAAATGCTGAACAGTTAGTACACGCGTTCATGAGCTCAAGCCTAGATTATTGTAATGCTCTACTGGGTGGTTGCCCTGCTCGCTTAATAAACAAACTCCAGCTAGTCCAAAATGCAGCAGCTCAAGTTCTTACTAGAACCAGGAAGTATGATCATATTAGTCCAGTTCTGTCAACACTGCACTGGCTCCCTATTAAACATCGCATACATTTTAAAATCGTGCTTATTACTTACAAAGCACTAAATGGTTTAGCTCCCCAGTACTTAAGCGAGCTCTTAACACATTATACTCCATCACGTATATAGCGGTCTCAAAACTCTGGCCAGTTGATAATACCTAGAATATCTAAATCAACTGCAGGCGGTCAATCTTTTGCCTATTTAGCACCTTAACTCTGGAACAGTCTTCCTAGCATTGTTCGGGAAGCAGACACACTCTGTCAGTTTAAATCTAGACTAAAAACACATCTCTTTACTATGGCATACACATAGAACATTTTTAACTTTCATTATTTTAAATCAATTGACTGATTGTTAGGCTGCATTAACTAGGTCAGCCGGAACCGGGAAAACTTCCCATAACACCTGATGTACTTGTTACATCATAAAAAAGATTGGCATCTACGCTAATGTTAGTCTCTCTGTTTTTCCAGAGGTTTATCCCGGATCCGGGCTGTGACCGGATCGGATGGTGGACCTGCGTCTGGACATGACCAACGCATCCTGGAGTGTCTGCTGAGACCGTGTCAATTGGTGTCTCCTCTGAATTTGCCTCACCGGCACGTCATGCTCAAAAAACCCATCTCCGGCGCAATAACTCCGATCTTTCATGTATTCATACTATTGTGTAATCGACGCAACATCCTAAATAAACCCGTCTCTTCCGTGATACCCTGAAATTTTGAATAATCTGATCTAATATGATTTTTGACCTGTAAGGTTGCCAGAATAATAATCATACACACTGTAGTGATGTTACGTATGACACTGAAGCTTCGATGCACGTATTGCGTATGCGAGACCATTTCAAGTGAAGCTCCGTATCGGGGTGTGTATTGGTTTCCCAGAGTCACGTGATCGATGACAAATGAAGCCTCACTTTCTGTCCAACCACGTGCGCGTTTCGCTTTGCGTCTCAGAAGGTTCGAACTCCAGATCGAGTTATTGGCTCAGTCAGTCTGGTTGATGTATTTGTGAGGAGAGTGCTGTACTTTAAAAGTTAATCAATAAATTACATTTAGATAACCAAAATGTATTTGTCACTATTTATTTATTTGTCTCTTTTTTTTTGGTAAAACATTTGCTTTTTTTAGGTAATTTGGTGTTAGGGGATATGGTGTTGGTGTTTGTATTTAGAGTAATGAAAAAAAGAGTAATGGCCTTTCCCTATCTGGGAATATTTTGAGTGTATAGCTTTCAATGTGTGTATGCTTTACAAAATATATAAATAAATAGGAAACTACTGTCTAAGAGAAGAAATAGACGATCAGCCCCAACGCTGTAAAACAGCTTTTATGTCTTAATTAAAAATATTTCAGAACTTTATCACTTTTCTGTCATTCACTGTACACAAACATTATCATTGCTAAGTGTCATAAGCACATTTAATGATCATATCACACAGGAGCCTACTTTAGATCTTCTTGAATCACATAATATAGCTCATTTATATTTTATTGTCACACTTTAATTGGTAAATTAATTTATTTAATGGACAAATTAAACACAAACATGTAAGGCTTTTATTTGTACACATAGCATTGAAACAGTGGAGTGTGATGTGATTGCTTTATCGGACAGAGTTTCGATCTTCCACAGGCTTCTGCCCGCTTTATTTTAAATAAGCACCAGATGGCGCTGTTCCTGACACTCGCGACGCTTCGAATCTTTTCCCGAAACAGTCAGGGTAACGCCTCACTGCTTCATGAGGCTTCATTTCCCCATCCCTAACACACTGTGTTAATAGGCCAAAGGAGAACTGGCACCCCGACTGTTACAAACTGCTCTGAGACTGTAACACGGGAGTCCACTGAAGGCGAGGTTGATGAACCCAAGTGCAGCTTTATTAAACATAAATCCAAACATAAACAGAAGACTTGGCAAAACAAAATAAAACTTTACTTGACTTAACCTTGACTTAGACTTGACATAAACTTGACTTAAACCAAACACTCACCAACCGTGGGTTACACATACATCAACAATAACTGACAAAGACTATGGCAAACATGAGGGCTTAAATACACAAGGCTAGTGACAAAACGAGGGACACCTGTGAACAATGATTAACCTATAAACCAATGAAAACAAGACACAGGAACACGAGGCAGGAACACATGAGGGCATGGAATCACATGACAAAAGATCACATGATAAAACCAGGAAGTGCATGACAAAACATGACAGTGAACATGAAACCTTAAAACATGAACCTTCACCCAAACACCTTGTGACAGAGACAGAAGGTTGAAGATCCAAACGCAGTATTTATTAAAGGGTAATCCGAAGTCGTAGTCCATAAAACAGGCAAAAGGTCATACACAGGTAGGCAGTTCAATCAGGCAAACAAAACAAGAGACAGAGGCAAAAGGGTAATCCGAGACAGGCAAGAAATCCGAAGAACCAAGAAACATGAAACCATAGAAACGCTCAGAAATGCAGTTGACACTAAAGAAGACTTTGCCATGAATGACAAAGATAACCAGGCTTATATAGGCAGAGGTAATGAGGTGATGAGACACAAGTAACAAGAGTTGTCAGTAACCATCCAATAAAGATTAACTCACTTTTCATGAGAAGAAGTCACGTTGTTCCATCATGTTCTGAAGAGAAATTTTAGGTGTTATTGATTTGATGCGTAAGCTAACTGTGACATTGCATACTATGTTTTTCACATTTTTATATCAATTGTGTATTTGCTGTGTTATTAGTTATCATGTGTGTGTGTG
Source organism: Pseudorasbora parva (assembly GCF_024679245.1). Classification (NCBI taxonomy): domain Eukaryota; kingdom Metazoa; phylum Chordata; class Actinopteri; order Cypriniformes; family Gobionidae; genus Pseudorasbora; species Pseudorasbora parva. The sequence goes on from NC_090189.1 coordinate 35,345,649, forward strand.
TGTGTGTGTGTGTGTGTGTGTGTGTGTGTGTGTGTGTGTGTGTGTGTGTGTGTGTGTGTGTGTGTGTATATATATATATATATCAGGTAACATTTTAAGCTGTCATTTGGTCATGCTACAATGTGCCCCTCACATGTTACAATGTACTCCATCTATTGGGCATGTTGTCTCAATTAACTTCCATTCTCTCAGGGTAAATCAAGAAAATGTATATACTATATTAATGGGAAAAAAACATAATTGTACTAGACATGTGAAAATGTGGGGTGAAATAAATACTGTGTATTTGCATAAATGCCTTTTTACTGCCTTTAAGTACTGCAAGAAACAGGACATTTTAAATGATTGAAAGAAAAAAAAACAATTGGCTGTGAAATTTAAATAGGAAAAGGCTGAGGAAAAGTCTTTCTGCAGATCCTTTCTGAGAGACAGTTCAATAAAAATGAAACTGTCATCTCAGCTGGTGCAGTGGAATAAATCAATGATGACAGGGACTATTAGGTGACAGCTGGTGACACACCATGACGTTTGTTTCTGAAGAGTGGTGTGCAAATTCACCTCTACCAAACAAGATCTCTCCTTTAACTCACCACACCAAAAATATGAAGAACATGAAAATGCCAAGAGTCTAAAGTGAAATGAATTGGCAATATGAACACTGACACCATATCTACTCTGCAAGCTGGTGATATAATGTGGCAAAAAGAGATAGCATGCAACAGAGATGGGCTACTTGTATTCTACTTGAAATTGGAATGACCAATATGGTGGCTGTTGTAATTAAGCTCCCAAATTCCAAATAAGAGTTAATTGTAAATCAGCCAAGTCATTACTCCTGATACCATATTATACTATATGTAGTTAAAAGCGGTTAATTGTCACACTGTTTCATAATTTGTTTCCTGGTCAAGTTTTATGTCTTATTTTTAAGTTTATCACCTTCATGTTTCCTGTTTTTTTATGTGATTTCATTGTGCCCTCTTGTGATCATATAGCCCCGTTTCCACCACAGGAACTTTACCCAGGAACCAGGAACTTTGGGTGGTACTCGGTGTGTTTAGACTGCAGGAACCAGGGTCTAAATGAAGTTCCGGGTAAATATTTCCCCCTCCAAACGGCCCTGCTCGCGAGGTAGTACTTTTTCAAAGTTCAGGAACTTTCGAGGGCGGGACTTGGGCGCTGAACATGCTGATTGGTTGAGCTGACGCAGCATTTTATTTCAACTCTGCATTTTTAAAAGTCTTTTGCGAGGTTCGGTCTACGTTCAGTAATAATCAGTCTTACACGCCGCGCTCATGTTGACAAGAGAGGAAAGTTAATTTTTCTGAGGGGTTAACTTTTTATTTCGTAAGTTATGAAGATAATGTTGGAGTAATGACACAGCGTATATTGCCACAGGCAGTTTTTACTGACAGAAGATTATTTACTGACAGAAGATTATTATTTTTTCTCTGATGATTATTTAAACAAATAAATAGCTTATAATATAATACTGTATTAGTCCTGGTGGCCGCTAAGAGTTGCTATGGCTTCAGTTAACACATAGCTGCTGGAGAAAACAGCGTTGACATTTTTGATGTGGCAGACAAACTGCTTATGTGACAAAATGATTGTGATTGAAAGTCATCACATGTAAACACCAGATCGGTTTAGATAACGTCTCATGTAAACAGTTCACTAAATCTTTCAATCGGTACACACAAAAATGATTACTGTCCGGGCTGTCATTTTTGAAAAAAAATCTAATTCGAACGGAATTAAAATATCAAGCAATGCATTCGAATATATTCAATTATCTACAACGCCGTCATCTCCAGCAGCTGGAATGTGTTTACGGATGCCATAGCAACTCTCAACGGCCACCAGGACTTATACGGTTTTATAAAAGCTATTCATTTGTTGTAAAGTGTAATAATCATCTCAGAAAAAATAAATTCTAATGTCAGGCGCAGTTGAAGTAGTTAATGATTGTTTGCTTACATAGGCGTAGGGACAGTGTCATTATGCCAACATTATCTTCATAATGTCTTATGAAATAAAAAGTTTATCCCTCAGAAAAATGTAATTTCCTCTCTTGTCATGCTTGGTGCATGAGCGCGACGTGTGCTCTTCAGTGGTGAAGCCGCGCGCTGTGTAACATCACATAAGGACGCACACTCAAAAGTAATCCGGTCAGGTCATTTACATGGTGAAATGTTTCGTTTGATCGATTCGTGAAAAGGTTTATCCACCCATCTCAAAACGATTACAATTTCATTCAGTTTGGGCATTTTTATTACGATTGATCAGGTGTTTATATGGAGCATTTTCCTTCAGATTGGACTTTTAAACTGATTACAGTGCTCCATGTAAACGCACCGACAGTAAAAAAAAAAAGTGTGGTACATGGCACTTTAAAAACCGGATAGTTTATTTATAGTTCGATTACGGATATTTCACGTCATCTTCGAATGCATATCGAAAAGTGACAGCCCTTGTCCGTCACTGGCTTGGAGGAACAGTCGCGTGCAGTCCTACATCACCGGACTAATTTGCCTAATCTTCTCGGAACTTTATCGCGGTCGAAACGCAGACAGCTGCCGGTCTGGGGGGGAGAAAAGTTCCTGTAAAAAAGTTCCTGGTACAAATTGTTCCGGGTAATTTTGGTGGAAACGGGGCTTATGCTTCCCTAGTCTAAGTGTCATGTTGTCACTGTTTCTTTGTCTTGACTGTGGCCTTCCAAAACTGCCTGAGCTGCCATACCCTGCATAATCCCAGGCCCATCTTTGCCATGCCAGGGTCCATGTCTGGTCCACCTGCACAGGCCTGGCATCCCTCATCCCAAAGAGGTGGGGGTTATATGTTACAGTGTGTCATGGTTTGTTTCCTTTTCATGTTTTTGTGTCTGATTTTGAAGCTGTTCGCTGTCATGTTTCCTGGTTTGCATGTGATATCCTTTTGCCCTCTTGTGATCATGTCATGTGTTTCGCTAGCCTCTTGTGTCATGCTATCATTGGTTCATTGTCTTGATTGTTCAAAGGTGTGTCTTGTTTAGTCATTAGTCTCTGTGTATTTAAACCCTTATGTTTACCATGTGTCTTTAGCCCTATTGGCACAGTAATTGTTTCTAACTAGTCTGTGATTTTATTTTCCCTGTAATTTGGATGCATTTTAAAGATTGTGCTGTAAAATATTTACAAGAATAATCTTTCATCACTGCTTAAAAAGAGAAAGAGAAGAAAATATATACCTGTGAAAGGCTTCCTATATAATTTTGACCCTTAAAATGTAAAGTTAATCATTAATTACTAGTGTTCCTGCTTAACTAATGCTTAATTGTGAACAAGTTAATCATTAATTAATGCTTAACTACTGCATTCGTTAAACTAGTAAATTATGATTTGCTTGTTCACAATTATGCACTAGATAAGCATGGACACAATTGTAATTAATGATTAACTTAGCATAATAGAATGATCATATTAGCCATTATTTACAACTTAAGCCATTTATTATGCGTGTGTAGTGATGTAATTATATTTCTGTGCCATTTTGTTAAGTTAAATAAACAATAAGCTAGTAGTTATGTTTAATTACTGGTGATTTTGCCATTATAAATGGCCAAAATAGTGTTGATCAGTAGTGTTGATAGTGTTGATCAGTAATTGTCACAGACACCCCACGATCACTCTCACCTGAGTACTAATAAAACACACACCTGCACACCATCATCACCTCATCACCCACAGCACAAAAGCCACGCTCTCACACACACACAAGTGTCCCGTCTCGTTTGCACAAGGTACTAACCTGCTCTACTTACCTTAAGGACTCCCTCAAAGTGTATTCCAAGTCTGATTCCAAGTCTCCAGCGATCTCCAGTGTCCAGCGTGTGTGTGTGTTCCGTGTTCTCCATCTATTCCTTCTGAGTCAACCCCAGTCCATCTCCACTTCACCGAGAAGCCTGGTCACCGTCACCTCACTTCACTCTGCCACAGTTATTCTCTACTGCTGCCCTTGCAATAAACTCTTTTAACCATCTCTTGTCTCCGTCAGTCTGTACCGTAACAGTAATAAAGCAAATTTGACCCCTTATTCTAAAGTGAAAGTTTTATCCTCATCAATTATGACACTTATTTAGTGATATTCAAGTTTACTAACCAAAATAAGCCAATAATTAAACCCAACTACCATTAACCAAGGTTTACAGTTCTAATAAAGTTCTGAGATGTCATCGCTCTGCTGCAGAATTTTAACAGTATCAACATTTATTCCATGTGACATTATTAGATCTAAAGTATGATTAAGGCGATGAGTGGGTCCCGATACGTGTTGTCTAACTCCAATAGAGTTTATAATTTCTCTAAATGCCAATCCCAATGCGTCTTTTTCATTGTCTAAGTGGATATTAAAATCACCAACAATTAGTACTTTATCTACAGCTAATACTAACTCTGATACAAAACCAGCAAATTCTTTGATAAAGTCTGTATTGTGCCCTGGTGGCCTGTATACAGTAGCCAACACAAATGTCAAACGGGATTTATCATTTACACTACACAGCGTTACATAAAGCACCAAAACTTCAAAGGAATTATATTTGAAACTAGACTTCTGAGTAATACTGAAGATATTATTATAAATTACAGCAACACCTCCCCCTTTACCTTTCAGACGTGGCTCATGTTTGTAACAATAATCTCGGGGGGTGAACTTATTTAAAGTAATGTAATCGTCAGGTTTTAGCCAGGTTTCTGTCAAACACAGCACATCTAAGTTATGATCTATAATCATATCATATCACTGTCCAGAGAAGATTTTTTCTCACTCAAAATACTCTGGGTAATCCACCTGAGCCTGTGTCTGATATTGCGACTCCTTTGGTGTCAGGCCTCTCAAAACAACCCGGTAGGAAGAGACCTCATCCCGGTAAAAGAACTACACTGCAAGCTCGCCCACCAGTTCATCCCAATATCTCCAAGCCCAACGGGGTTAATACTCAACTCCTCCAAAGCGGTTCAAAGCCTCTCCCAAACCGTTAAACGCCTGGAATCAAGGATGTCAAAATTCGAACACTCTGCTGCAACCTCCAATGGCCCGAATCCAGCCAATACCTTTGCCATAACCTCTCAATTTTTTCCTCCTGCCAGCGGATTAAGTGATCCCCCGGGCTTCGCTTCCACTTCTTCAGCCCCGCTAGTTCTTCAACAGCCGGCTCTGACGCCATTCCAGAAGGTTCCTGCTCCAACAGAAACTCCATCTTTTAACCTTTCAACAGCAACTCCTGTCCAGACTTTCGGCAGGTGCTTTGTCTCTCCAGCTGCTGCTACGGTATCTTCTCACATCAAAACTAAAATCATCCAAGGTAAGGACATTAACCTTGCTTCACTTCTGCTCCCCTCGCCTGCTGCTGACAGGAAGGTGGTTGACTGTGGTGAAGTAGCAGTCTTGCTTAAAACGTTTGATCCTAGATTACAACGGAATATTACATTCACAGAATTCGTCATTGCTTTCAGCATATTCAGAGATATTCTGTGTCAGGCTTTCCCAGATCAAAGGGAAGATATGGATTTGTTTGGATTTGTATCTAGCCATGATGGCGGACTTTAATCAACAATATGGAGGTACACTATTCTACGAATACCATAAATCATTCTCCTCCAAATCAGCTTCCTTTATTTCGCTTTTCAACTCCAGACTAGACTGGTCTGTGACTGACACCAAACTGCTCGTTCGTCATTTCGGGTGTGCAAAAACGCTGGCTTGTAACATTTGTAGCGCTCACGGACACACAGCGTCTTTCTGCCCCAAAGCATTCAACAAACAAGGGCCGTACGCTGTCCAAGGTGCTGATAACGTAAGGCTTCCACAAGACAACAAGAAACGCTTCATCTCAGAAAACAAAAGCGCTAGTATCTGTAATAACTTTAATGGATCTGTCTGTTCTTTTCTTCATTGTAAATATGAACACATTTGCAGTTTCTGCAACACATTCTTTTCCGACTTTCGACTTTCTACGACTTTCTATTAATCGATTTTCCGTCTCCCCAATATTCCGTTCTAGACATACTCAAACATATCTTTAGCGATGTCGGCATTCCCCTCTCTGCCGAGAAAACCTTGGGACCTTCTACTTCCTTAGAATATCTTGGCATTTCTCTTGATTCTGTTTCTATGCAAGCTTCCCTTTCCCCCGAAAAACTCGCAAGGATCAGGTTTTTTTGGGAATCTTTTCCCTCGTTACCTTCTATCTCAAAGCGCAACATGCTCTCGCTACTCGGGCACTTAAATTTCGCTATGAGGATAATTCCTCAAGGCAGGGCTTTCATCGCACGGTTGTTAACTCTGGCCCATTCTGTGGAAAAGCTAAGCGATCAGATCCAACTAGACGAAGGCTGCTTGTCCGACATTCAATTCTGGAAAAGATTGCTTAGCGATTGGAACGGCATTTCTTTTTTTTACAACTACGATTTTGAATCATCGCTCCAACTTAATTTATTCACCGAAGTAGCCCCTTCCATTGGGTTCGGGGGGTTCTTCCAAGGGCAGTGGTTCGTAGAAAAATGGCCTAAAGATTTTCCTAAAACAGCATCAGACTCCGTTTCATCCGCGCTTTACGAGATATATCCTATAGCCGGAGCCAGCGTCATCTGGGGCCCGGAGTGGTCACGTAAACCTATCACAATGCTCTGCGATAACGAAGCCACAGTCGCCATCATTAATAAAGGCAGATCATCTTGTCATTCGATCATGCCTTTTTTAAGACGGTTAATTTGGCAATCCGTCATTTTTAACTTCATCATTAAAGCTGAACACATACCCGGCCACTAATGTTATTGCTGACGCACTCTCTCTGTTTCGTTTTCAGACGTTCAGGCAGTTGTGCCCTTCAGCCAACCAGGATCCTTTAACCTGCCCTCCCTTAGGAGACATAATACTAAATTAAACGAACAGCTCACTTCAGCTAGTCATTACATGTCTAAAGGCGTCGCTCCCTCTACACTTAAAGCCTATACGTCTGCATGGTCTGCTTTTCTAATGTTTTGCTTCTCCTTCCAAATTTCCGTTTTTCCTATTCTTATTTCGACTGTTTGCTCCTTTCTCGTCTTTAATTTCCAAAATCGTAATCTTAACATATCTTCTATTCGCAGACTTCTTGCCGTTATCCAATTCTACGCTACATATTATAATCCTAATTTTCAAAGCCTTTTTTCCGACCCTTCTGTTCGATTACTGCTCAAGGGGTTAGCTAAATCCTCCAGCAAAATAGCAGACAAACGCCTGCCTATCACCCTGCCTCTATTGCACAGATTAATTAATTCTGTCTGCAATGGCCTTCTTTCTACTTACCTTAATATTCTTCTAGAGGGAGTGTTTTTATCTGCCTTCTACGGGTTTATTCACCTTATTCACCCAGGGGAATTCACCTCAGAAACTAATAAATTCGATCCTGCCCGCGGCATTTCTTTTTCCGATCTACACTTTGGACCCAAATTCTTCACATTCTTTCTTAAAAACTCAAAAACTGACGTTCAAGGTTCCGGTGTTACCCTAACATTCTCAAAAATCAATAATAACTTCTGTCCCTTTACAGCTATGGTGGAATTTCTTAAAATCCGGCCTATAACTTCCAAATACGCACCGCTATTTATATTACCTAACGGAACACCCCTTTCCAGGGCTTGTTTTAGAACTCACTTAACCACTGTTATTAAAAGCTGCAGCCTATCCCCCTCTCTCTATACCGGCCATTCATTCAGGATCAGGGCAGCTACAACAGCTGCTGAACGAGGAATCTCTACATCAGCAATCAAGATCATGGGCAGATGGTCTTCCTCAGCATTTGAATCATACATCAGACCCGATTCAAAAACCATTCTTGAAGCTCAGCAAGCTCTGCAATAACAATCAGGTACATTTATGCAATTACTGGTGGTGGTTTTACAGCCTTGCGTGCTCAAAAAAAATAATTAAAAAAAATTAAAATTCTGTCTACGTCTGGCCTAACGTGGCTATATCTGTCCGGTCTATCGAGGCCTGTCTATGTCTGGCCTAACGTGGCTATATTTCTCCGGTCTATCGAGGCCTGTCTATGTTGGCCTAACGTGGCTATATCTGTCCGGTCTATCGAGGCCTGTCTATGTCTGGCCTAACGTGGCTATATTTCTCCGGTCTATCGAGGCCTGTCTATGTTGGCCTAACGTGGCTATATCTGTTGTCCTATCGAGGCCTGTCTATGTCTGGCCTAACGTGGCTATATCTGTCCGGTCTATCGAGGCCTGTTTATGTCTGGCTAACGTGGCTATATCTGTCCGGTCTATCAAGGCCATCTATGTTGGCCTAACGTGGCTATATCTGTTGGCTTATCGAGGTCTGTCTATGTCTGGCCTAACGTGGCTATATCTGTCCGGTCTATTAAGGCCGTTTATGTCTGGCCTAACGTAGCTATATCTGTCCGGTCTATCAAGGCCGTCTATGTTGGCCTAACGTGGCTATATCTGTCTGGTCTATTGAGGCCTGTCTATGTCTGGCCTAACGTGGCTATATCGTTGACCTATTGAGGCCTGTCTATGTCTGGCCTAACCTGGCTATATCTGTCCGGTCTATCGAGGTCTGTCTATGTCTGGCCTAACGTGGCTATATCTGTCCAGTCTATCAAGGCTGTCTATGTTGGCCTAACGTGGCTATATCTGTCTGGTCTATCGAGGCCTGTCTATGTCTGGCCTAACATGGCTATATCTGTCCGGTCTATCGAGGCCTGTCTATGTCTGGCCTAACGTGGCTATATCTTCCGGTCTATCGAGGCCCGTCTATGTCTTGCCTAACATGGCTATATCTGTCCGGTCTATGTTGGCCTTATGTGGCTATATCTGTCAGCCTATCAAGGCTTGTCAATGTTGGCCCAAAGTGGCTATAACTGTCGCCCTATCTATGTCTGGCCTAACGTAGCTAAATAAAATAAAAAATTAATAATAATAATAATAATAAGTAAATAAATCCATTACGAACAGTCATGGTAACCCCCTTTTTTTTTCTCTATCTTTCAGGAACCCCAGGTCACGTATATGCTTTTCGGCTACCATTTTGGGGGAAAGCTGGCCCCATCCAGTGGATCTACAATCCACCTACTTTTGGGGGTCGGCTGCGCCCCCGCCTTTTTCTCAGGCAGGGATTTGCTGATCCGCTACCCTCGGATCACAAACTATGGACGGGGCCTATGCCAAAACTTATTATGCTTGCTGGGCTGTTAATAAATGCATGCTTCATTCATCATTCTATCTCCGAGTCTTTCTGGTAGAAATGGAAGCTTCAGCTTAAGTTCTGCCAGGAAGACTTAATTACTTCGTCACTACTAATTTCGGTAACACTTTGCGGTAAGGGTACATTAATTATCATGAATTCATGCATTAATTCATGCATGACTTATGCATTACTACATGCATTAATATCTCATGAATCATCAGGAAGTAACAGGAATTCAAAGTCTTTCATTCATGACTTCATGGATAAACAACGCCTTAATTAAAACATTAACTAAGGTGAGTAAATCATCATACATTATGGTTTATTACTCATGATCATGATGTTTTCAGTGTTCACAAAAAACATTGATCTATTTCATGCATGTAAGACTTTTCTGTAAACTATTTTAAGTATATAATAACAGGAATACTGAATCATCATTGTGTTGACTGTCATAACGCGACGCCGCAGCAGAGGGAGGGAAGAGTTTACGTGAACTTGAATTTATCAACTTTAAAATTCATCTGTACTTCACATTAAACTATGAAAAAGCTTACGATAACTGTGTGTAAAGGCTTGAACTTTCATATACATATCCATGTCATTTCACAATGCCATCATTAATACACATCATCATTGTTTCAAAGGACCATGTCACCACTTTAGTTTAGGGGCCACAAACATGATGAAGTCATGAGAAGCTAATGCTTAGTTAATGATGACTACTGTATTATAATGTCAACAGAATTCATGTGCTATGTGCTGAGCCTGTGGCCAGTTTTGGGGTCTGACCATTTACCTGCAGGCTACTATGAAGAAGACATGAACATGTCTAACTCAGAGATCATGATTAATAAAAAACTTTAGTTAATCACATTAGTTTATATAACTTACTGGTCTAGCCTGTGCATAAGGTAACGTTGATTTTTGAATATTCCTTTAATATTTCACAAGTTCACACTTACATTACACAACTAGAGTAAGTATTATTATTATTTTTATTTATTTGTTTATTTTAATGGATCCAATAGCTTGAAGGTATATGTAATCAGCCTTCCTGGGGTCCATTCTAAAATGGTACATTGCAACTACAACAACAACATTACATCATAGTAGGTAAAATATACACAAACTACATAAATACATTCAAACATACATAAATTCCGGTTTCGAAAGTAGTCTTACATGCATGAATTAGACCAATTTTTAAACCTAGAAAACATCATGATCATGAGTAATAAACCATAATGTAAGATGATTTACTCACCTTACTTAATGTTTTAATTAAGGTGTTGTTCATCCATGAAGTCATGAATGAAAGACGTTGAATTCCTGTTAGTTCCTGATGATTCATGAGATATTAATGCATGTAGTAATGCATAAGTCATGCATTAATTAATGCATGAATTCATGATAATTCATGTACCCTTACCGCAAAGTGTTACCCTAATTTCATCTCTATCCAATCACGTCTTCATATTTTCTGTATAAAGGTCGTACTTACACATGCTTGAATTCACAGATGCCGATGTGACAACAACCTCCACCCTCCCCACCACCACCAGGATGGTTCCGTCCATACCTCTAAGGGGGGGTCGGCTGCGCCCCCGCCTTCATCTCAGGCAGGGATTTGCTGATCCGCTACCCTCGGATCACAAACTATGGACGGGGCCTATGCCAAAACTTATTATGCTTGCTGGGCTGTTAATAAATGCATGCTTCATTCATCATTCTATCTCTGAGTCTTTCTGGTAGAACTGTATTGGCATGGTTTAAATCGTACTTATCTGACCGTTATCAGTTGGTAGCATTAAATGAAGAGATGTCACACAAGTTCCACAAGGCTCAGTGTTAGGACTGTTGCTTTTCACCCTGTATATGCTACCATTGGGAGATATCATTAGGAAGCATGGCGTTAGTTTTCATTGTTATGCTGACGATACTCAGCTCTATATTTCCTCACGCCCTGACGAAACTTACCAATTAACAAGATTAACGGAATGCATAGCTGATATAAAAAAAATTGGATGAATAGTAATTTCCTGCAACTTAATTATTGGAAAGAAAAGCTCCACAAGTAGTAACCTAGAATAATGTCTAACACTTGATGACTGCTCTGTCAAGCCCTCATCATCAGCCAGGAAACTGGGTGTGCTCTTTGATACCAATCTTTCAGTTCTAGCATCTTTTAAACTGCATTCTACCATCTTAAAAATATATCTAAATTATGGCACATGCTTTCAATGCAAAATGCTGAACAGTTAGTACATGCGTTCATGAGCTCAAGGCTAGATTATTGTAATGCTCTACTGGATGGTTGCCCAGCTCGCTTAATAAACAAACTCCAGCTGGTCCACAACGCAGCAGCTCGAGTTCTTACTAGCACCGGGAAGTATGATCATATTAGCCCAGTTCTGTCAACACTGCACTGGCTCCCTATTAAACATTGCATACATTTAAAAATTTTGCTTATTACTTACAAAGCACTAAATGGTTTAGCTCCCCAGTACTTAAGCGAGCTCTTAACACATTATACTCCATCACGTCTATTGCGGTCTCAAAACTCGGTTGATGATACCTAGAATATCTAAATCAACTGCAGGCGGTCAATCCTTTTCCTATTTAGCACCTAAACTCTGGAACAGTCTTCCTAGCATTGTTCGGGAGGCAGACACATTCTGTCAGTTTAAATCAAGACTTAAATCGGATCTTTTTACTATGGCATACACAAAAAACATTTTTTTTACTTTCATTATTCAAATCAGTTGACTGAACTAGGTCAGCCAGAACCGGGAACACTTCCCATAACACCTGATGTAATCATTACTTTATAAAAAGAGTGGCCTCCACATTAATGTTAGTCTCTCTATTTATCCTGAGGTTTACTGCAGTCATAAATTAACCCGTCTCTTGCGTGATACCCACAATTTTGAATATTCTTATTTAATATGATTTATGACTTGCAGGGTTGGCAGAATAATAATTATACAATGTTTAATAATAGACCAGAGGAGAACTGGCACCCCGACTGAGTCTGGTTTCTCCCAGGGTTTATTTTTCTCCATCATTGGTTCTGGAGTTTTGGTTCCTTGCCACTGTCGCCTTTGGCTTAGCTTGCTCAGTTGGGGACACTAAAATTATGATCTAAGTTATTCAACTAAATATACAAATTAAATGATTAATTAGGTCATATTTAATTATATAAACTTTCCAAATAAAACTAGCCAAATCAAATATAGTGTTACAATATTGTCCTGTTTAACACTGTGAAGCTGCTTTGAAACAATCGTCATTGTAAAAGCGCTATATAAATAAAGCTGATTGATTGATTGATCGAGAAATATAATTACATCACCACACAAAAATAATATATGGCTTATTAAGTTGTAAATAATGGTTAATATGCTCATTCTATTATGCTTAGTTGCTCATTAATTACTATTGTGTCCATGCTTAACTAATGCATAATTGTGAACAAGCAAATAATGAATTACTAGTTTAACTAATGCATAATTCTCTACCCTTCAAATGTAAAGTTAATCATTAATTACTAGTGTGTTCATGCTTAACTAATGCTTAATTGTGAACAAGTTATCAAGTTATATGCTTAACATTAATTGACAATAATTATTGCACAAATAATATTTAGAACTAAAACTCTTCAAAATAATCAATACATTTTATTAAACTAAAATATAGAACACTTATTTAATTGAAAATAGTTACGGTGTATGGTCACATTTGACCATCAATGAGTATGAGTGCGACCAATTAGTAAGGAATACCTGAGGGCTAAATACAAGAATAAAATGAATGTTAACAATGTTGCATCTCTATCACTTTCCATAATAAGGCTTTCACGCCTACCTTGTTTGGTCCGGATTTTCGGACTTTTCAGTTTGGTACGAACCAAAATTACAGGTGTGAAACCTCCATCGGACCACAGTCCGGACCAAACAGACGAAATTTGGTCTGTCCAAAAGAGGTAGACTCGGTCCGGACCAAACTGAACAAAGGTTCGGTTTGTTTCTTGTGTGAAAGCATTTTCTGTATAGTTTGGACTTTCAGACCATTTACAGGAAGTTCTGATGTAGGATTAGTGAAAAAACACAGATTAAACTCACAGCACATGCAGTGATGGAGCGCACAGCATTTTAAACAGAACCACTTGTGTAGTCAGCTTGCGTGAACAGCGTGCTCTGTGAGAAGTAGCCTGTATGCTGAGTTTCGGTTTATTTATGAGACCGCTTTAATTATTTATTAAAGCTTATTTATTAAATTCAGGCAAATGATGAAACATTTATTAAAATTAAGATACAATTTATACAAAGCTTTCTACAAAACAAAACTTAATGAAGTGGTCAAAATCATTTCTGACCCGATGTCTTTGACATATATTGCACATCTGTGTACGTTTCATAATCAATATAGCCCAGATGAAGTTTAAAAATAACATTATAATATTTAAACATAACTATAAAACCAAATACATTGTTTGGCTAAAAAGCCTAGTCTTCTCCTCCTTTCCTGTTGGCGCTGATAAAATGTTAGCATAACGAGGACGTTCATTGGGTGAATTTGCCTCGAGTATAGTTTATGATGCAGATAGTAATGCCATAATATTAACAGTATTGGCAACGACATGCGTCTGTTCATTCATTCTTGTCAAAGTTAGCCGCTGAATTGACAACATACTGACGTCAGACACACGTCCGCTAATAAACCAATCAGTGTTAAGATGCAGCCCACATAGATGATGACGACAGGATGCCAGTGCGTCATGTAAAGCCCTTTAGTGCGCTCGCATAACTGCAATGTGAAAGCAAACCAAAACTAACCAAACGGATACAATGTATCAAAACATGAACACACACACACACACACACACACACACACACACACACACACACACACACACACACACACACACACACACACACACACACACACACATTTTTTGAATTTCAAAAAACACCATTTAGTATGTTTTAGTATGAGGACACAGATATCATCATAAACCATGTTGTAATATCCATGTCATTATACACATTTGTGTCCTCATAAACCATATACATGAACACACACACTAACAGCAGGCCCTGACAGGAGGAGGACAGAGTAAAGGTACACAGGACCTACAATTTCCACACTTTTATTAGCCCCGGGTCGGGTTTTATTAGACCCGAACATCCTGTGTGTAATATAAATGTGGGGGGGGGGGTACAGTGTGTGGTCATTGAAAATATGTTCTGATATATATTCCTCACAGAAAATGAGCCAAGGCCAATGAGTCTCAGTTTGAAAAACGTATTAATCATATAATTTTTCTTTCGATAAAAAAGGAAAACGGGTGCAACAGACCCTAACACCATACAAGGGTTAATCATCAATGCACAAGCTTTACTGTTTACTAAAACTTGCTGCAAACATCTGTACAGTGAAGCTGTTGTGTATCCGCTTAAGCCCTTCAAATGCATTGACACAGCGCTAGAAGTACTGAGTGCTCATGAGCCACGTGACTGCGTGCGCCACCGAGAGACGAGAGCATGTTGCAACTCACTTTTCAACGTCTCTGGGCCTTTAACATTAGCGACAACGCTATTTATTGTTTGAATTTCGCATTGGAGAGTTGTGGCCGGTCAAACGCCGGACTCATCCTCCTCCTTTTTCACCAGCAGGACACACACTTTCTCGATTCTCCCCCGACACAGGCCGTTTCGGCACTTTGTGTTCGAGGGGCGAGCATATCAGTACAAAGTCCTGCCCTCTGGACTGGCCCTGTCCTCCGGTGTCTTTACGAAAGTTGTGGAGGGGGCCCTTGTGCCCATGAGAGAACAGGCCATTCACATTCTCTACTATCTCGGCGACTGGCTCATACTAGCACAGACCAGGGAACAGTTGTGCGAACACAAGGACCTGGAGCTCAGACACCTTAGCCAGTTGGGTCTTCGGGTTAGAGAAAAACTCTTTGAGGAAAGAGCAAACTCGCCCCGTGCAGAGGATCTCTTCTCTCGCTATAGAGTTGGATTTGGTCGAGTGGACAGCGCGCCTCACAGAGAAGCGCATCCAGTCAATGCTGAGCTGCCTGAACACATTTTAAGGCAGAACGGCAGTTCCACTGAAAAAATTTCAGAGGCTCCTGGGGCATATGGCGGCCATGGTGACAGTAACACCGCTCTGCCTGCTTCATATGAGACCACTTCAGCATTGGCTTCACGGCCGAGTCCCGAGATGGTTGTGGCAACGCGGAACTCACCAGGATCACACCGGCCTGCCATCATACCTTCAGCCCGTGGTCAGACCCCTCATTCCTGTGGGCCGGAGTGCCTCTGGAATAGGTGTTCAGGCATGCTGTGGTATTCACAGATGCTTCGACCATGGGCTGGGGTGCCATGTACAACGGGCATGCAGTGTCAGGGGTTTTGGACGGGCCTGCACCTGCATTGGCACATCAATTGCCTCGAGTTGCTAGCAATACATTGTGCACCGAGCCGCATCAAAGGCCTGTTATGGGGCAAATATGTGTTTGTCCGTACGGACAACACTGCGACCATTGTGTACATCAACCACCAAGGTGGTCTATGCTCCTATCGCATGTCGCAACTCGCCCCCCATCTCCTCCTCTGGAGTCAGAAGTGTCTGAGGTCGCTTCAGGCCATTCATGTGCCTGGTGGGCGCAACCATGTGACCAAGTTGGCACGAGCTGCGCTCCCGGGAGAGTGGCGACTCCACCCCCAGGTGGTCCAGCTAATTTGGGTTCAATTTGGGATGGCACAGGTCAACCTGTTTGCCTCCCCAGAAAAGTCCCACTGCCAGTGGTTTTATTCACTGACCGAGGGTACACTCGGCACAGATGCACTGCGCACAGCTGGCCCCGGGCCTGCACAAATACGCGTTTTCCCCAGTGAGCCTACTTGCACAGACACTGTGCAAGGTCTGGAAGGACGAGGAGCAGGCTCTGTTGGTGGCGCCGTATTGGCCCCACCGGACCTGGTTCCCAGAACTCATGCTCCTCGCGACAGCCCCTCCTTGGCCGATTCCTCGGAGGAAAGGTCTTCTAACTCAGAGAGATCACTTTATGTTTGGTCCCTGGACGGGACGCGGAGGTTCTAGGTGACTTACCCCAAGAGGTAGTTAACACCATCACTTCGGCTAGAGCACCATCTACAAGACGGGCCTATGCCTTGAAGTGGAACCTGTTTGTCGATTGGTGTTCTTTCCGGAGAAGTTCCCTGAAGGTGTTCGATTGCGTCTGTGCTTTCCTTCCTGTAGCAGGGGTTGTAGCTGTTGCCCTCCATGTAGAGGGTAAGTCAGTTGGGAAGCACGACCTGCCAATCAGGTTCCTTGGGGGGGGGGATACAGTTAAATCCTCCTCGACCTCCCTCCATACCCTCTTGGGATCTTGTTTTGGTGCTCTGAGCACTTCAGAATGCCATATTTGAGCCCTTGCAGTCAGCAGAGCTTAAGATTATGTCCATGAAGACTTTGCTGTTGGCTGCATTGGCCTCCAACAAGAGGGTAGGGGACCTTCAGGCATTTTCGGTCGACGAATCATGCCTAGAGTTCGGGCCGGTTGACACCCACGTGTTACTGAGACCCTGGCCTGGCTACGTGCCCAAGGTTCCTACCACTCCCTTCAGGGATCAGGTGGTGAACCTGCAAGCGCTGGCTCTGGAGGAGACAGATATAATTGCTCTGTCCTGTCTGCTCTGCGGACTTACGTGGACAGAACTCAAAGCTTCACAACCTCAGATCAGCTCTTTGTCTGTCACAGAGGGCAGCAGAAGGAAAGGCTGTCTCCAAGCAGAGGTTGGCCCACTGGATAGTGGATGCCATCACCTTGGCTTACCAAGCACAAGGTGTGCCCTGTCCGCTCAGGGTGCGAGCACACTCTACTACAAGCGTTGCATCCTCCTGGGCGCTGGCACATGGTGGCTCACTGTCAGACATCTGTAAAGCTGTGGGTTGGGCGACAAACACGTTCGCTAGGTTCGCTATAGCCTACATGTGGAGTCGGTCTCCTCCTGTGTTCTCACCTCAAACGGGTAGAAGCACTGAGAGGCCCGGCTTCTGTTGGCTTGCTGCGTCTTGGCGCTTACATTCTTCAGAGATGAAACTCTGTGACTCCACCGACTTCGGTGCCGGGCGTGGTGTAGCGTCCAGCATCAGGCCTCTTGCCGCTGAATCCTTGAGGACCAGTATTTGACCTGTGCCATGTGAGCGACCCTGCGGGGATCCCACATATTAGGAATGGAGCCCCCTCACGGCAGGCTACGGCTCAGCGCTGTCTTCATATAACTCCTTTCGGTATGATGTGGTTCCACAGCGCCCCCCCCCATTAGGGCACGCTTTCCCAGTGTTATCCAATAGTCACTGAGCGGGTCATGCAGAACAGCAGTGATGGACTCTGTGTCGTCTCATCAACCGGTTAAGAGAGTTTAGGAGGCTCACACAGGGCACTGGAATGGGGCACAGGCCATGGCGCTTTGGTAGGGATTCCTATTCGTTGGTACTCCGACGTGGCATCAAGAGTGACCGACTAAATGCGAACGTCTCTGTTACGTATGTCACCCTCATTCCCTGAAGGAGGGAATGGAGACGCCACGTCCCGTTGCAATGTCCTCTGTACCCTGCTGGGGTGCCAATTCACCTACTTGGCTCCTCAGCAAAAGACTCATTTATACCTCATTAATACTTATACATTTATTCTGCATCATGGTGTGTGTGTACACGCGCGTATGCGCTGCATGTGTCGTTCATGTGTTTACATGCACTACATTCATGTGTTTGCGTGTGTTCAAATGTGTTTGCATGCATGTCGTTCATGTGTTCATGTGTTTGCATGCATGGCATTCATGTGTTTGCCTGTGTTCATGTGTTTACATGTGTGTGATGTGTACATGTGTGTGTTGGCATGTGTGTAAGTAATTATTTTGTATTATTACTTCATTGTTATTTGGTTGTATTTATAACTTTAAGTGTTTATTTATTTATTTACAATTTTGCTTTAACTAATGTATTATTTTATAATGGAAAAAACATTTATAAATATATTGTGAGTTTGTAATACAAGCTTTTTTTTATTTTTTTTCCAGTGTGGCTTGTACAAAAGCAAACGGGCCCTCCACAACACCACCTCAGAGGGGCCGTGGGGTAAAGAAAAAGGCTCCTGATTGAAAACTCTGCAACCCAGTGTCAAAAAAGACTTGTATATTATAGTTTATTCTTCAAATTTAAAGTGTCAGATTCTTTCGTTCAGTGGGTTTCTGATTTTTTCTCAATAAAAAGCAGTAAAATGTATTCCCGTTTTTGCAGTTTTTGCCTATTTAAAATCTATTTTCAAACTTACCACATACAGTGAGGGTCAATAACGGTAATTTATTGAAAGCCAGTTGTCTTCTGAAAAAAATAACACCTTGCACTTGAGGATAGCACATTCTACTATAATTCTACAGTCAAAAAAACTAAATATGTCAAAACGCCCCTTTTTAGCTTCAGGTTCTAAAGGGTTAAAGGGACAGCAGCCTATGTACCTGCCTTTCTTGTGTCTGTATTGTTACTCAAACAACAAGACAAAATCACTCGCTGCTCTTTTGTATCTTTATAAATACATTTATATTTAATTAATACAGTGAAGACTATGCATTGGTTTGTTTTCACATTTGATTCCATTTCTGTAATACTACATGTTAAATTAACATACTGTAACTGATTTTTTTTTTTCTTTAACAGAAAACAAACAAAAAAATACATCAGTGATGCACTGACAAAAATCTGGCAGATGTACTAATGAATAATTCTTCATTAACACTCAGGTCACTAATATTAACTACTAAGGAATGCGTGTTAACTAATCAATATGTAATAGCATTTTTTAATTGTGTTAAGTATCAATAAGTTAATCAATAACTATTCAATTCAGTCATGCCTCCTTAAGAACTACTATTAAGTAACTACTAATTCAGCTTCACGAGGAATAACTATTAAGTAACTACTAATTAACAGTGATGCACAGTATCAGATAGAGGCCCTTTCTTCTTCTTTAGTACTAATGTTGTTAGATAAATGTACTACTGTTATGTGTACTATATGTAAATATTCATTTACATTCACTCGCAAATGTGCCGATTAATGTTTCTGTCTGTGTGTGTCCCCACGCTATAATGTTGCAGTTCTTGCAGCATTAAATCAGAGAAAACAATTCTAGTGAAAGAGTACACAGATTCATGAGTGCACATGCAGAGTGCACAAAATGTGAGCGCACACGCAATTTCTGTGAGTCCAGTTTTGTGCGAGAGAATGGATTGAGATTCCGCTTGTAAGCAGAGATTCGTTGCTTGTAAACTTGATGTGCTCTCGCGGTACAATATTAATACTAAATTAATGAGGATGTTGATGTTTTTTTTTTTTTTTTTATGTAAGTATTGTCTGCAACCAGAAGTTCAGGACGGAACCCAAAGCGCCATCCCCAAGTGCCTTGCCAACATGGCTCAGGCATTTTATGTTTATGTGATACCAAATGATTTCTGTATTTAAGGCAATGGCTGAGGGGGAAATGAGAATACAGGGACCCTATGAGTCATTAAAAAAGAATGACCAAATAGTTCTCAATGAGTTACTTAGAACCTGGAACAGTATTCTAAAGTGAAAACAAACCCATTCATAATAATGAAGAATTACCAAATAGTTCTCAAGTAGTTACTTAGAACCTGGAACAGTATTCTAAAGTGAAAACAAACCCATTCATAATTAATGAAGAATTACCAAATAGTTCTCAAGTAGTTACTTAGAACCTGGAACAGTATTCTAAATTGAAAACATAAGGAACCCATTCATAATTAATGAAAAATTACCAAATAGTTCTCAAGGAGTTACTTAGAACCTGGAACAGTATTCTAAAGTGAAAACAAACCCATTCATAATTAATGAAGAATTACCAAATAGTTCTCAAGGAGTTACTTAGAACCTGGAACAGTATTCTAAAGTGAAAACAAACCCATTCATAATTATTGAAGAATTACCAAATAGTTCTCAAGGAGTTACTTAGAACCTGGAACAGTATTCTAAAGTGAAAACATAAGGAACCCATTTATAATTAATGAAAAATTACCAAATAGTTCTCAAGTAATTACTTAGAACCTGGAACAGTATTCTAAAGTGAAAACATAATGAACCGATTCATAATTAATGAAAAATTACCAAATAGTTAATAGTTAAATAATTAAGCCTAACTACCATTAATACAGTACTAATAAAGGTAATTTGACCCTCTAATTATGGTAGTAATTTATATAAATTTTCACTTTCAAGTTAATAAGCAGCTTCTACAGACACAAAACATATTTTTTGTCTATTTGGATAAATAGTGAAAGGTACAACATGAACGTATTGGCAACATTTAAACAAAGGTGTTTTTACCTCAAAATACATAAAATATATTTTATATCATATACACATTTACAATTTTCCTTTTACCATTTTATAGATACATGTTACTTCCCTAAACACAAACATAGCAATTTAACAGAGACTAAAAATGACAATACAACTTAATGGGTTAATGGGCAATCTAGCATTACAATTATATTTTGAGCCCCTAATCTCACTCAAACCTCTAAACATACACATAATGATTTTTTTAAAGTGAAAATATATGAAGAAAAACATAACTAACAAAAGTGTAATCACAATCATTTCTTTATTGTGAAAATGGCAAAAGCGGTACCAATAGTAGTCCGAGTGACGATGTGTTGCAGTCGAAGTCATCTCTGGTGATATAGCTTTGTATGAGGTAACGTTACAGAAAATTTAAGTTATTTAATTTAAACATAATCCCACTATTTGAAGGCGTGCGCGTTTCTCATTCACCACAGACTAAAAACTAAAACACGGCTGGTCACAATCTGTGACGAAGCAGGCGAGAGCCAATGAGCGTTTGATATCACTGCCGTAAAACGCAATGTTTGAATTCCGAACCAGCGCAGGTTTTGTTTACGGTCGCTGTTGAAGAGAAAGATGGAGCGCGGGATTTGTTTACGGTCGCTGTTGAAGAGAAAGATGGAGAACGCTGGATAAAGAAGTTCCTCGTATGGATTCTAAAGATGTGGATTACACCGAACAAATTAAATTAGTGTCTTTTGTGAATTTATGTTGCGTTTTGGTGTACTTTCATTGTGTCATTGTGGCCCATGGCAAGCAACATAAGTATTACTTGATAAATAATGGTTAAATGATTACAGAAATCTTTTTCATTTTAGGGTTTTAGGGTGTAGTTTGTTTAATGTAAATCCTTTGAACTGAGTGTGCAGCAGAATGTTTATTGCTTTTAATGTTTTACGTATTAGATTCACGTAGAACCACACCTAAAAATACACATAACTGCTAAACAATAAGAGCTTATCTTTAGAATAGAGGGTCAAATTTCCTTTATTAGTACTTGTTATGTTACGGGCTCTGTGTAAATTTTCTTGTTTGTAGCCTCTAGGTGGCCTTGTGTGGGGTAATTCCCTATTAACGGAATTCCGTGACCTCATCCGGGATTCCGGATATAAGCCGTCGGTCGGGACAATGGCGGGCGTCTCATCCTCTCTCCATCTACGTCCCATCGTCTCTCGACGCCGCTCCCGTTTCACCTTGAGAGCTTCGCCTTTCTGTTATATTCTAGTTTAGTTGTGTTTATGTTGGTCTTTGGAATAGTTTTGTATTAATTGTTATTTGTTACTTTTCTTATTTTGGTAACTGGTAGTGGTTTTTTTGTTTAATAGTTCACGTTTTGTTATTTAGTTAGAATAGCGAGGGAAGCAGATGCCCGGAAGACTCACCTGTTCTTTTATCGCGAGCCAGGTAAGAACTGCTGGTAAGACCAGGTGTAGGCAGGGGTCTGTTTCCTTAGCTGCGCTACCAGCTTACTATTGTTTATTTATTTCTGTTTGTTGAGCCATGTTTTGTTGATACAGGTTGTATTCACTTATTTTTGTTGATCAGTAAATGTAGGCGCTTGGGCGTCTTAAACCGTGATCTCGTGTCTGTGGGTTATTTATATGTTCGGTCCATTTCCTTTAATTGTTTGCTAACAATAACGAGCTATTTCTTGATGATGGGCCGTAACATATTTGGGGGCTCGTCCAGGATTTGAACGATCTGAAAAGATCTAAAAGATCCTGATAGTGCTTTGTTTTCGCGCAGCTTCGTTTGATCGTTGATCTGCCTGCGCGCTTTGAATTCGTTACTTAGTAACTTCATCACAGATACTTGATTTGTTTTGGCTCGTGTGGTACTCTTTATTTTATTTTTTTCTCTAATCCTATTAGACGTTAATCGATATCATGTTTGATTTAACGAAATTTATTGCGGATCCGACGCGAAGTGAGTTGGTTCAGATCAATAGAGTAGACCTTATGAAAATTGCTGCTCATTATGGGGTCAGTTTTCGTAGTACTATGTCTAAACGTGAACTGCAACTCTTGCTTGCTGATTCGTTATATAATCAGGGCGTCTTTGGTGAAGAGGAAAAATTGACAGAGAATCCTGAATTGGCTGAGGTTAGTTCAGGAGATCTTGCATTGCAGATTAAAAAACTTGAACTGCAAGCTGAAGAGCACGACAGAGTTTTGTTAAAAGAGAGAGAAGAATGGGAACGTGAGAGAGAGAGACAAAGAGAGCGTGAGAGACATGAATTAGAGCTGAAAAAGCTTGAAATGGAACAGGCTTGTCGACTTAAAGAACTTGAGTTAAAAGCTCGTGAGAGGGGAGTAACAGATGTTCCCGTTTTTGACGTGAGTCGTAACATTCGCATTGTTCCTCCTTTCCGAGAACAAGAGGTAGACAAGTTTTTTGCTCTTTTTGAACGTGTTGCCACGAACATGAAATGGCCGCAAACATTTTGGCCCATGTTACTCCAGTGTGTTTTTGTGGGTAAAGCTCAGGAAGCTTATTCTTCTTTGTCAGTCGAAGAGTCTCTGGAATACGAACACGTAAAGGCAGCTGTTCTTAGGGTCTATGAATTAGTCCCTGAGGCATATCGCCAGAAGTTTCGCAATCATCGAAAAACTGACGAGACTTACGTTGAATTCGTTCGTGAGAAGGAATCATTGTTTGATCGTTGGTGTTCATCGATGAAAGTGAAAACTTTTGAAGAGCTCCGCGAACTGATTCTTTTAGAAGAATTTAAGAACTGCCTACCAGAACGCGTTGCCACGTACATCAATGAGCAGAAAGTTCTAAAAAGTTACGCTGCTGCTGCATTAGCGGATGAGTATGTGCTTACACATAAGAATGTGTTTAGTTTAGCACTGAAATCTCCATCTGTTAGCAACAGTTTTAGATCGTTTAAACGTAACTTTGATCGCGCTCCGCCTGCTGAAACAGTGGCGGAGAAGTCTTCGTCCTCACCTGTCTGTTTTTATTGCAGGAAACGTGGGCATATTATTTCTGAGTGCGCTGTGCTCAAAAAGAAAAATGTCCCTAAACCTGTAGGTTTATTGATGACGTCCTCGCCTCAGTTAGAAGGACTGGAGTTGTCGGCTTCTCAAGCTGACATGTGTAAAGATCAGGGGTATGTGCCGTTCTTAATGGACGGATTTGTGTCTTTGGCAGGTGACGTTAGCTCGCGTAAATCTGTCAGGATGCTTCGTGATACCGGTGCTGCACAGAGTTTTATTCTAGAAGGAATATTGCCCTTATCTAGTGAAAGCTCTATCGGCTCCAGTGTCTTGGTGCAGGGTTTTGAAATGGGCTTTGTGAACGTGCCTTTGCACGAAATTGAAATCGAGTCTTCCCTTGTTGTTGGCCGTGTTATTGTTGGTGTACGACCATGTCTTCCCGTTCGAGATGTCACGTTTATTTTAGGGAATGACTTAGCGGGAGGAAAAGTTTTTGCCAGCCCGGAGGTAACAGATGTTCCTCTTCCTTGCTGTTCTCCTGATGAGTTGGCTCAGAAATACCCTGAGGTATTTCCATCGTGTGCTGTTACTCGCGCTATGACACAGAGACTTACAGATAAAACACTTGGCAAGTCAGAAGGTGAGTGGGATTTTGATTTGAACGATACGTTCCTCTCTAATTCTGATTTTCGTGACGTTGAGTGTTCACACTCTACTGACGGTTTAGGCATCGCCGTTTCTAAAGGAGATGAACATTTAATTGGGCTTGGTGAATTGTCTCTGTCACGCGAGCAGCTCATTGTTGAGCAGAGGAATGATAATAAACTGTCATCCCTCTTCGATTTTGTTGTTCCAGATGAGCAACTCGAGCATGTATCTCAAGGATACTTTGTAGAAGACGGTGTGCTTATGAGGAAATGGAGACCGTTAACTGCCTCTGCTGATGATGAGTGGCAAATCGTCAAGCAGGTGGTAGTTCCTTCCTCATATCGCTTAGAAATTTTGCGACTAGCGCACGATATTCCTTTTGCCGGTCATTTAGGAGTTAATAAAACCTACGATCGTGTACTCCGAAATTTTTTCTGGCCGGGCTTGAAAAATGATGTGGCAAATTATTGCCGAAGTTGTCACGTGTGTCAAAAGATTGGCAAACCAAACCAGAAAATTCCATCTGCCCCATTACATCCAATTCCAGCTGTTGGTGAACCGTTTGAGCGGGTGATGGTGGATTGTGTCGGTCCTTTGCCTCGTACAAAGTCGGGTAATCAGTATTTGCTCACCATCATGTGTACTTCAACCCGTTTTCCAGAGGCAATTCCTCTGCGGAAAATTACAGCACCCGTAATTGTGAAGTCTCTTATTAAGTTTTTCTCATTATTTGGTCTTCCACGTACTATTCAGTCAGATCAGGGTACGAATTTTATGTCACGCGTTTTTAAACAAGCTCTGGATCAGTTGCATATTAAACACTGCACATCAAGTTGTTACCACCCAGAAAGCCAGGGAGCTCTCGAAAGATTCCACCAGACTTTGAAATCGATGCTGCGTGCATTCTGTCTGGAATTTCAAAAAGACTGGGATGAGGGAGTACCTATGGTTATGTTTGCAGTGAGGGAGGTTGTGCAGGAGTCATTGGGTTTTAGTCCGGCTGAGCTGGTGTTCGGGCATATTGTCCGTGGCCCGTTGAAACTGATCAAAGATCATTGGACTAGTGACGTGAGTCCAATTAACATTCTTGATTATGTCTCTGAGTTTCGTTTTAAATTGCACCGTGCATGTGAGTTGGCCAAACAGAATTTGAAGACTTCACAACGACAAATGAAAGAACGTTTTGATCGTGGTGCTAAGTGTCGTAGTTTTGTCCCTGGTGACAAGGTGCTAGTGTTGATGCCAACCCCTGGGTCTGCCCTACAAGCTCGCTACTATGGTCCTTACCATGTGAAAGAGAAGGTGAGTGAGCTTGACTATGTGATTGCAACATCTGATCGAAGGAAGAAGTCTCGTTTGTGTCACATTAACATGTTAAAGCCGTACATAGAGAGACCTCCAGATTCGTCTGGAAAGTCGGCTGTGTTAATTGTTGCATCCACAGATTCTTCAGTGACCCAAGGGCATGCGCTGTCCAGTGCTGAACCTTTGACCCGTCCATTGTGTTCTGTTGCTGATGTTCCATCTACTCTAGAAGATGACATTGAGTTTCCTTCTACAGAACTGGTGGCGGGAAGGTTGAATAATTCTAAGATAATTCAGCACCTTGACTCGTATCTCTCACATTTAATTGCTGTTGAACGAGATGACATGACTAAAATCATTCGGACGTACGGTAATTTATTTTCTGATGTTCCTTCTCGTACTACTTTGATCGAACATGATATTGATGTTGGTAATTCGTTACCAATTAAACAACATGCGTATCGTGTAAGTCCTGAGAAGAGAACCCAGTTGCAGAAAGAGGTGGCCTTCATGCTTGAAAATAACATCGCAGAGCCAAGCTTTAGTCCCTGGAGCTCACCCTGTTTGCTGGTAAAAAAATCCGACGGTACGTTTCGTTTTTGTACTGATTTTAGACGCGTTAATTCGGTAACGAAACCAGACAGTTATCCATTACCTCGTATGGAGGACTGTGTGGATCGTGTTGGAAATGCTGCTTTTGTAACGAAGATCGATCTGCTCAAGGGTTACTGGCAGGTGCCTTTGTCAGAGCGCGCAAAAGAAATAAGTGCATTCGTAACACCAGATTATTTTCTGCATTACACCGTAATGGCTTTTGGATTGCGAAATGCCCCGGCAACCTTTCAGAGGTTAGTCAATCGTGTCATCGAAGGCATGCGCAATGTAGAAGCGTATTTGGATGATCTGGTTATTTACAGCGCGTCTTGGTCTGAACATCTAGAACAAATTGAGAACTTGTTCAGTCGTCTATCTCGTGCTAACCTTACGGTTAACTTGGCGAAATGTGAATTCGGCCGAGCAACCGTAACCTATTTAGGTAAGATTGTTGGTGGGGGACAAGTTCGACCGGTCGAATCTAAGGTTGAAGCCATTACTAATTTTCCTGTGCCCAAAACGCGCCGCGACCTTCGTCGTTTCTTAGGCATGGTTGGGTACTACAGAAATTTTTGCAAGAATTTTTCTGCGGTTGCTTCGCCTTTGACTGATTTACTCAGCCCTAAAGTACCATTTCAATGGTCTAACGAGTGTCAGATGAGTTTTGAAAGAGTCAAAGCTCTTCTGATTAATTCCCCTGTTTTGTCTGCTCCTGATTTTTCCACTCCGTTTTGTCTTGCTGTTGATGCAAGTGACACAGGTGCTGGAGCTGTATTGCTTCAACGAGATCAAGATGGTGTTGAACATCCTGTTTGCTATTTCTCGCGCAAATTTAATAAACATCAGCGATGTTACTCCACTATTGAAAAGGAAGCGCTCGCCCTGATCCTTGCCATTCAACATTTCGATGTTTATATTGGTTCCGTTTCACATCCCTTAATTGTCTACACAGATCACAACCCTCTCGTTTTTTTGAGTCGAATGAAAAATAACAACCAACGGTTGATGCGTTGGAGTTTGTTTTTACAGACTTTTGAAGTGGACATTCGGCACATTCGTGGTAAGGATAACATCATTGCTGACGCTTTATCACGTGTTTGAATAAATTGTAGTTGTATGAGGTAAGATCGTTTATTTCATATACTTTTTTAATTCCTACAATTTATTCACTTAAGGGGGAGGGTGTTATGTTACGGGCTCTGTGTAAATTTTCTTGTTTGTAGCCTCTAGGTGGCCTTGTGTGGGGTAATTCCCTATTAACGGAATTCCGTGACCTCATCCGGGATTCCGGATATAAGCCGTCGGTCGGGACAATGGCGGGCGTCTCATCCTCTCTCCATCTACGTCCCATCGTCTCTCGACGCCGCTCCCGTTTCACCTTGAGAGCTTCGCCTTTCTGTTATATTCTAGTTTAGTTGTGTTTATGTTGGTCTTTGGAATAGTTTTGTATTAATTGTTATTTGTTACTTTTCTTATTTTGGTAACTGGTAGTGGTTTTTTTGTTTAATAGTTCACGTTTTGTTATTTAGTTAGAATAGCGAGGGAAGCAGATGCCCGGAAGACTCACCTGTTCTTTTATCGCGAGCCAGGTAAGAACTGCTGGTAAGACCAGGTGTAGGCAGGGGTCTGTTTCCTTAGCTGCGCTACCAGCTTACTATTGTTTATTTATTTCTGTTTGTTGAGCCATGTTTTGTTGATACAGGTTGTATTCACTTATTTTTGTTGATCAGTAAATGTAGGCGCTTGGGCGTCTTAAACCGTGATCTCGTGTCTGTGGGTTATTTATATGTTCGGTCCATTTCCTTTAATTGTTTGCTAACAATAACGAGCTATTTCTTGATGATGGGCCGTAACAGTACTGTATTAATGGTAGTTAGGCTTAATTAGTGGCTTATTCTGGTTAGTAAACTTAAATATCATTCAATAAGTGTCATAATTAATGAGGATGAAACTTTCACTTTAGAATAGAGGGTCAAATTTCCTTTATTAGTACTGTATTAATAGTAGTTAGGCTTAATTATTTAACTATTTGGTAAGTCTTCATTAATTATGAATGGGTTCCTTATGTTTTCACTTTAGAATACTGTTCCAGGTTCTAAGTAACTCCATGAGAACTATTTGGTAATTCTTCAATAATTATGAATGGGTTTGTTTTCACTTTAGAATACTGTTCCAGGTTCTAAGTAACTACTTGAGAACTATTTGGTAATTCTTCATTAATTATGAATGGGTTTGTTTTCACTTTAGAATACTGTTCCAGGTTCTAAGTAACTTCTTGAGAACTATTTGGTAATTCTTCATTAGTTATGAATGGGTTCCATATGTGTTGGGTGCTGCCCCTTTAAGGATGTTGTTTCGGTCGGCTCATGTGATCGCCGAGGAAGAGGCGCAGGAAAAAAAAAAACTGAACTGAGTGAGAGCTGAGCTAGAAAGTCATGTTGATCTCAAAATGCAGATTTGAACTCTTAATCCCAGATAAAACTAATCTGACTATATATTCCCAGCGTGGTGAGTAATGTTTTGTTGTTTAAGTATGTGATGGTTTGTTTATCACTCTGTAGATCGCTATTAGCGATTAGCGCCTAAAGTTATACTTTTGCTTTATTGGTGTAAACATTTACTGTTATGTTGCTTGTTACATATGTTGCATTTAGTTGATTAACAAAATGTAATGCATAGTACGCAAAGCTGATGTTACAACAGAAACATATTTGGTGAAGTGAACATTACCAGATGATAATTGTGAATTATTTTGTGTTGCAGTTTGACCACACACACACCCACATGTAAATACTCAACTACAAGTAAACTACAATAATAACGACCAAATGTGTACAGTGTGAGTTCTACACAAGAGGAATAAAAGTCAAAAAACAACATCCAGATTAATGTTATCATTTCATCGATAACATTAAAGTCAAACACGAGGAATTAAGAAGATTGATGACAACATGGACAAAGATTCAGAAACAAGATTTACTCCTGATGAACAACCAAAGTGTATCAAGCGTCAACGTGGATGTGCAAAGGCTGCAGTGACACGTTTGATGACACAGATCACAACTGCTATGGACTGTAACCAGCCCAAAGAGGTGGAGATGAAACTCGCTGCTTTGGATGAGGCTGTTATGCGGTTTCATGAGATTCATGGTATGTACCATAAAACATTAGAAGATGATGATGACCTTGATGCTTCTAAGGGCTATTTAACGTCAGTCCTGCGTGATGTTCAAGACTTGCAGCCCACAGTCTTGAGCTGGCTAGAGGATTTTAAATCATCAATGGAGGATCCAAACATAGAATCTGCAGATGCTCATTTCCAAGATGACAAGTCAATGCTTGATGAAGCTGTTAAACCTCCAATGTCTTCTGTAGACCAGCTATCTACCCAGCTTCAAGGGTTACAAAATCTAAGAGAGAAAGAAAAGAAAGAATTCTCCATGCTTATTGCTCAACAAGAAGAACGCCTGTGTGCAGAGTTTAAATTACAACTTCAGCATGCAGAATTTGAAATGGATGGACTGAAAAGCTTACTGAAACTCAAAGACGCTGAGATGGAGGAAAAACATCGAAAAGCTGAGTTAACAACAATAAATAAAGACTTTTCAACTTCTGTTTCAGGTAACCCATCCCTTAACTTTCGTTCCTCACTCTCAGGAATGAACGAGAATTCTTTAGGCCAGCTACTAGAGCTGTCAAGGCAACAATATCAGTCACACATTGATTCCATGCATCTACCACCTGTTGACATCATCAAGTTCGATGGAGAACCTTTAAAGTACTGGCAGTTCATGAGATTGTTCTCCTCTGTGATTGATAAAGAGACAGTGCCAGATCAAGAGAAACTTACTCGACTGCATCAGTACACTGTCGGCCAAGCAAGAGATGCCATCTCACATTGCTTGTACAACCCCAACTCTAGCCTGGGCTATGTGGAAGCCATGGCTATTCTAAAGAGACGTTTTGGCAATCCGTATGCAATATCACAAGCATGGGTTGACAAGGTGCTTAACTACAAAGACATTAAAGACAACAAGCAGCTGCAAAGCTTTGCAGACATTCTGTGCAGCTGCCGAGACACTTTAAAGGCAATGAAGTGTGAGGAAGAGCTGAATGGTGGACGCACTTTGCTACAAATTGTCGAAAAACTACCTGAAGACATAAAGAAAAGATGGCTCACAATTAACTATGAGATCATCAAGTCTGGGCGTTTGCCAAAGTTGGATGACATAGTCAGTCTTGTTGAATCAGAAGCTGCTAAGAGAGCCGATCCTATCTTCGGGAATCTTCTTAGCCCTGCCAGTCGAATTTCTCTAGCAAGTTCTAAATCAAGTCCCAAGTCAAGTTTCAATAAGAAAAGGCAGACATTTGCAACAGTGTCAGTTACTAATGAATCCACCACATCAGTAACACCAAAGACAACAAGATTTAAGTGTCCAAAGTGCACTGACGGACACTTTCTGAACCAGTGTCAAGCCTTCAGGGCTCTGTCTGTTCAAGAGCGTTTGGCCTTTGTTCAACAAAAACAACTCTGCCTCAACTGTTTCATGAAAGGCCATCGCAGCACGGTCTGTACTCGCAGCTGGGTATGCAAGGTGCCTGGATGTGGAAAAAAACACAACAGTTGGCTCCACTCCGCTATTGTAGCCTCTAACAACGACGACAGCCAATCTACTAATCAAGCTACTGGAGGTGAGTCTGCTGCTGAACCTGCACAATCCATTCAAGCACATGCAACCAGAAAGTGCATTGAAGCCAGTCAAAAGAAGATTGCACTTCCCATCTTACCAGTAGTGGTTTCAGACAGACACAATCGATTCTCCATGAATGTCTTTGCTTTGCTTGATAGCGGTTCTAATGGGACATTTGCTTCTAAGAAGCTAGTTCACGCTCTTAAATTGGAGTCACGCAAAATGAACATTAAATTGAACACCATGGAGACCAAAAATCTCAACGTAGTCACCTTAGCAGTGGATCTACAAGTTCAAGATGCTCAACAAAGGAACTCATACCTGATGAAGGGAGTGCTTTGCCGGGATCATCTGAACATAAGTCTGGACAACCTAGTCACACAGCATGAAGTGTTCCAGTGGCCACACCTACATGATATTGTAGATGAAATAAGTTTACCTGATGTTGATCTGGCTGACGAGGTTCACTTGCTGATAGGTCTAGACCAACCTGACATACTTGCTCCTCGTGAGACACGCTGTGGTGAGTCAGGCGAACCTTACGCAATTCTAACTGGCCTGGGGTGGACACTCCATGGACCAGTAGCTGATGGTTCAACATCTATCTCTGCCAATTTCATTCAAGCTGATCACTCTCTACAACAAGCTGTTGAAAGATTTTGGAAACTGGATGATCCAGTGCACATAAACAGTGACTCACTGTCAGTAGTCGACGAGCAAGTTGTGGATTTATGGAACAAGCGAGCATTCAAAGAGGAACGCCATTATACACTACCAATCCCCTTTAAAGAACATCCACCACAACTGCCCAATAACTACAGAATGGCCAAACATCGATTAGACCTTCTAGGAAAGAGGCTTAAGAAGGACCCGACTTTGCGTCACAAGTATACAGAAGGTATTAGCGACTCTTTGCTGAAAGGATATGCAGAAGAGGTCGTTGACATTAACAGAGAAGATGGTTGCGTGTGGTACCTACCCCATCATCCGGTGCTACATCCGCGCAAGCCGGGGAAGGTTCGTATTGTCTTTGATTGTGCAGCACGGTATCAAAGTACTTCATTGAATGATCACATTCACCAAGGTCCAGACTTTACCAATAAGCTACTAGGAGTTCTTCTCAAGTTTAGGCAAGAACCAGTTGCTCTGAATGCGGACATTGAGAGCATGTTTTATCAAGTCCGAGTACCATCTGATGAAAGAGATGTGCTTCGCTTCCTGTGGTGGGAAGATAACGACCCGGACAAACCACCTAAGCATTATCGCATGACAGCTCACCTTTTCGGAGGTGTCTGGAGTCCTAGTGCAGCCAATTTTGCCTTGCAACGAGTGGCTGAAGACAACCGTGGAAACTTCTCGAATGACACTGTGGAAACAGTGAAGCGAAATTTCTATGTGGACGATTGTCTCAAGTCGGTACCAACAGAGGAGGTCGCCATTAAACTTGCTTCCGAACTCCGGGAACTGCTCACCTGTGGAGGCTTTAGATTGACCAAGTGGTTAAGCAATTCAAAGGAAGTGATGAAATCAATACCAGCTGAGGATTGGTCAAAGTCATTACATGAGGTAAACCTTGACCAAGAGGATTTGCCATTTGAACGAACACTGGGTGTCCTCTGGGATGTGGAAAGAGATTGTTTCACATTTGAGGTCAAGGAAGTGGACAAACCTGCAACAAAGAGAGGAGTATTGAGCACAACCAGTTCCATCTATGATCCTTTAGGATTTGCAAGCCCATTTGTGCTCAAAGCAAAAGCAATCTTTCAAGAGTTGTGCCGCATGAAAGTCGACTGGGATCAGGATGTACCCATGGACATAGCAGCACAGTGGCGTAGATGGTTAAACGACTTGCCTCTGTTATCTGCACTAACAATTCCAAGATGTCTTAAACCAACATCCAGTAGTTGCTTGTCAGCGACCCAGCTCCATCACTTCTCCGATGCTTCGGAACTGGCTTACGGTGCGGTTTCATACATCAGGATTGGTGACACCTGTAGGTTAGTGATGTCAAAGGCCAGACTTGCACCAATCAAGCCAATTAGCATACCGCGACTAGAGCTACTTGCAGCGGTAGTTGCTACAGAGCTGGATCAGCATATCAAGTGCCACTTGGAGATTCCAATTGAAAGGACTTTCTTTTGGACAGACAGTACCATTGTACTTCAGTACATCAATAACAAGCATTGTCGTTTCAAGACGTTCGTCGCCAACCGTATTTCAAAAATACATGAGCGTTCAGAACCAGGTCAGTGGAGACACATTGATTCTGCTTCCAACCCTGCTGATGATGTCTCTCAAGGAATGACTATGGGAGAGATCTTGTCAAGTGAACGATGGGTATCTGGTCCACACTTTCTTCAGCTTGATGAGGAACATTGGCCTGCTCAACCTATCATAAATGACTTGTCAGAGGAAGCAGAGATTAAACGAGCCAAAGAGGTCTATGCAGTTAGTATGAAACCAAATCAAGTGATGAAAAATGCAGTGGACAGACTACTGGAACGATACTCCAGTTGGCATCGATTGAAAAGGGCTACTGCTATTCTGTTGCGTGTCAAAGCTTGGTTACGCAAGAAAATAAGTATGCATCTATCCGACCCCATCACTGTAGGTGAGCTCCAACAAGCAGAGATAGCCATTCTCAATTACACACAAGTTGCATCTTTCGGCCCTTCTCAAGCCAAAACCACTTCCCTTCTCAAGCTTAAACCCTTTGAGGATGAAAACCAACTCCTTCGTGTGGGAGGCAGACTAACAAATGCCCCTATTCCCTTTGAGGCAAAACATCCATTGATCCTACCTAATAATCATCACGTTACCCATCTGATTATCAGTCACTACCATCTTCGTTTGGGCCATGCAGGTCCAGAGCGAGTACTTGCTGAAATTCGTCAGCGTTTCTGGATTCTGAAGGGACGTGCTATCATTAACCAAACTCTCAAGTCATGTCTACAGTGTCGCAAGCTAAGAGCTAAGCCGCAAACTCAGCAAATGGCAGACTTACCTGACTCTAGAGTGACACCAGGTGAGCCTCCATTCACTCATGTGGGCATAGACTACTTCGGGCCATTCTTGGTTAAGAAGGCACGCAGTGAGCTTAAGAGGTATGGATGTTTATTTACATGTCTCACTACGAGAGCTATCCACTTGGAAGTTGCGCACACTCTCGATACTGACTCTTTTATCAACGCCTTACAGCGATTTATCGCTAGGAGAGGCTCACCCACAGAAATACGATCAGATAACGGGACTAATTTCGTCGGTGGGTTACGAGAGTTGAAGAAAGCCATCAGTGAATGGAATCAACAAAGGATTTCTGATTACCTGCTACAGAACAATGTAAAATGGATCTTCAATCCACCTGCCGCCTCCCACATGGGTGGTGTTTGGGAGCGACAAATTCGCACCGTTCGTTCCATTTTAAACACTGTCCTGTTACAGCAAGCACCAGATGAGGAGGGTTTGGCTACACTGTTTTGTTGTGTTGAGTCTATTGTCAATGGTAGACCAATTACTAAACTCTCAGACGACCCATCAGATCCTCTTCCACTTACACCAAATCATCTGTTGTTGCTCCGTTCCGGACCAACTCTACCTCCGTGAGCCTTTGTAAAACAAGACCTTTACAGACGCAGATGGCGCCAAGTGCAATATTTGGCAGATGTCTTTTGGTGCAGATGGCTCAAGGAATACTTGCCTGCACTACAACAACGTCAAAAATGGCTGCAACCAAAAATAAATCTTCAAGTAGGAGACCTTGTACTCATTCTGCATGAAAATACACCACGCAATCACTGGCCATTAGGTCTGCTTACTCAAGTCTATCCAGGTGCAGATGGACTTGTGCGTACTGTGGAAGTGAAAACACAGGCAGGGATCTTCATCCGTCCTGCAGACAAAATCTGCCTCCTGGAAGCCAGTCTTATCAGTTAAATTAGTTTAATTGAGCTTTTCTAAGAGACATCACCCTTCTTTTTGTTCAAATGACCTTTTTGGGTCATTGGGGCCGGGATGTTGGGTGCTGCCCCTTTAAGGATGTTGTTTCGGTCGGCTCATGTGATCGCCGAGGAAGAGGCGCAGGAAAAAAAAAAACTGAACTGAGTGAGAGCTGAGCTAGAAAGTCATGTTGATCTCAAAATGCAGATTTGAACTCTTAATCCCAGATAAAACTAATCTGACTATATATTCCCAGCGTGGTGAGTAATGTTTTGTTGTTTAAGTATGTGATGGTTTGTTTATCACTCTGTAGATCGCTATTAGCGATTAGCGCCTAAAGTTATACTTTTGCTTTATTGGTGTAAACATTTACTGTTATGTTGCTTGTTACATATGTTGCATTTAGTTGATTAACAAAATGTAATGCATAGTACGCAAAGCTGATGTTACAACAGAAACATATTTGGTGAAGTGAACATTACCAGATGTTAATTGTGAATTATTTTGTGTTGCAGTTTGACCACACACACACCCACATGTAAATACTCAACTACAAGTAAACTACAATAATAACGACCAAATGTGTACAGTGTTAGTTCTACACAAGAGGAATAAAAGTCAAAAAACAACATCCAGATTAATGTTATCATTTCATCGATAACAATATGTTTTCACTTTACAATACTGTTCCAGGTTCTAAGTAACTCCATGAGAACTATTTGGCCATTCTTTTTTAATGACTCATAGGGTCCCTGTATTCTCATTTTCCCCTCAGTCATTGCCTTAAATACAGAAATCATTTGGTATCACATAAACATAAAATGCCTGAGCCATGTTGGCAACTAGATTGGGGATGGGGTTCCGTCCTGAGCTTCTGGTTGCAGACAATACTTACATAAAAAAAAAAAAAAAAATCATCAACATCCTCATTAATGTAGTATTAATATTGTACCGCGAGAGCACATCAAGTTTACAAGCAATGAATCTCTGCTTACAAGCGGAATCTCAATCCATTCTCTCGCACAAAACTGGACTCACAGAAATTGCGTGTGCGCTCACATTTTGTGCACTCTGCATGTGCACTCATGAATCTGTGTACTCTTTCACTAGAATTGTTTTCTCTGATTTAATGCTGCAAGAACTGCAACATTATAGCGTGGGGACACACACAGACAGAAACATTAATCGGCACATTTGCGAGTGAATGTAAATGAATATTTACATATAGTACACATAACAGTAGTACATTTATCTAACAACATTAGTACTAAAGAAGAAGAAAGGGCCTCTATCTGATACTGTGCATCACTGTTAATTAGTAGTTACTTAATAGTTATTCCTTGTGAAGCTGAATTAGTAGTTACTTAATAGTAGTTCTTAAGGAGGCATGACTGAATTGAATAGTTACTGATTAACTAATTGATACTTAACACAATTAAAAAATGCTATTACATATTGATTAGTTAACACGCATTCCTTAGTAGTTAATATTAGTGACTTGAGTGTTAATGAAGAATTATTCATTAGTACTGCAGTAACTCTTTATTAGTTATGCATTAAGCAAGAAACAGTATTCTAAAGTGTTACCACCATCATTTCTGTAATGATGGCTGTGGCAAGGGGGGCGTGGTTCAGCGAGGTCTGCAGCGGGAGAGAGAGCCGCGGGACGAGCGGTAAGTGAGTGGGTTGGACGCAGATTAATAACACCTGTCTCTTGTTCCAGTAATGAGCGCGGAGAGGGTATAAAACCTCGGCGGAACCAGAGACCAGGAAGAGAGAGAGACGGACGGTTGATGCTGAAACACAGACTGAGAAACCGGAAGCCGGAAGTGCCGACCCGGAAGTGATCGCGAGTGTTTGGAGTTGGAAAGAATCTCCACACCATAAGTGTGCTTTTGATATATTGAGTTGATAAATAAAAGAGCATCAACCGTCCAGCCGACCCCCGTGTCCTCTTCCTTCCTCACATTAAGAACTTTGTTACATTGGTGCCGAAACCCGGGACTCATGCCGCAGATGGCTCCTGGCCGGCGGAAGCGACGTGGACCGCATCGTCGATCTGGTGGTACTGGAGCAGTTCATCGCTCGGCTCCCAAGGAAAACTGCCGAGTGGGTCCAGTGCCACCGGCCCACGTCGCTGGAGACGGCCATCCACCTGGCGGAGGACCACCTGGTGGCGTGCCCGGGGGTCGGCGCACCCCTTTTAACCTCTCGCTCTCTCTCTCCCCCCTCTGTGTCTCCCTCTCCTCCTATCCCTCTCCCTAGGTCACGCCCTCCGGGCCCTCCTCGGATTCCCCCCAGAGGCCGCGGAGGCCTGCGGGTGGCCCCGGGCACAGTGGCCGGTGCGCCTGATACCACTGCTGACAGGCGAGGCCCAGGCGGCTGCACAACAGCTACCGGTGGCGAACCTCCTGGACTATGATGACCTAAAGAAGGCCATCCTCCAGCGGGTCGGCCGCTCCCCGGAGCAACACCGACAGAGGTTCCGCTCCCTGGAGAGGGGGGAGACCGGCCGACCCTTCGCGATGGCCCAACAGCTCCGGGACTCATGCCGCAGATGGCTCCTGGCCGGCGGAAGCGACGTGGACCGCATCGTCGATCTGGTGGTACTGGAGCAGTTCATCGCTCGGCTCCCAAGGAAAACTGCCGAGTGGGTCCAGTGACACCGGCCCACGTCGCTGGAGACGGCCATCCACCTGGCGGAGGACCACCTGGTGGCGTGCCCGGGGGTCGGCGCACCCCTTTTAACCTCTCGCTCTCTCTCTCCCCCCTCTGTGTCTCCCTCTCCTCCTATCCCTCTCCCTAGGTCACGCCCTCCGGGCCCTCCTCGGATTCCCCCCAGAGGCCGGGGTGGGATGGGCCCTGGACCGCTCGGGAGTTCGCGGGCTCCGCCCAGGGGGGCGGGGCTGCTGGGGATGGGGGGTGATAGTGGCTCTGGTTCCGCGCCCTCCCCGCGCTCATTGTCCAACCCACTCCCCGCCGCAGGGGTGGCGGGTAAGCCTGGGCTGGCCTGCTGGCGGTGCGGTGATCCGGATCATTTTGTGGACCGATGTCCGAGGATGGACATCGGGACAATGATCCGGATCCCGGACGTCCAGCGGACCACCCCCGATCAAGCAGGAGAGTACCAAATTCCTGTAAGTATCAAGGGGGGTACATATCAGGCCTTGGTGGATTCAGGATGTAACCAAACCTCGATCCATCAAAGCCTGATGCAGCCTGGGGCATTGGATACAAGCCGCATGGTTAAGGTGCGGTGTGTGCACGGGGATGTGGTGGAATATCCGGTTGTCCCAGTCACGATACAATTTCGGGGGCAAAAGCATAGTATAGAGGTGGCGGTTAGTCCACACCTCCGGCATCCGCTAATTCTGGGGACGAATTGGCCCGCCTTTACGGCTTTATTGGGATCGTTGTGTGCGGATGCCGCTTAGGGGAAAAAGGCAAGGAAGGGGGCGGTGCGAGTACAGCTTGGGGAGACTGAACCGGGACCCTCGGAGACAACTCCAGAGGAACCGAGCGGGATTGAGAGACTAATTCTCTCGGACCGCGATGACTTTCCTCTGGAGCAGTCCCAGGACGACACCCTTAAGAACGCTTTCCAGCAGGTCCGATCGATCGACGGACAGTCTCTCCAACCTGCCTTGCCTGTCTCCTATCCTTATTTTGCCATAATAAAAGATCGGTTGTATCGAGTGACCCAAGACACTCAGACAAAGGTAGATACAACCCAGTTGTTAGTACCAAAGAGCCGCCGGGAAATGCTTTTCCAGGCGGCTCACTCTAACCCGATGGCGGGCCACCTGGGACAGGCGGCCACGCTGAATCGTTTAATGACCCGATTTTTTTGGCCAGGCATTCATGACAATGTGCGCAGGTGGTGCGCGTCTTGTCCTGAATGTCAGTTGGTGAATCCACTGGCCGCCCCAAAAGCGCCATTGCGCCCCCTTCCATTAATGCAGGTCCCCTTCGAGAGAATTGCGATGGACCTCATCGGGCCATTAGAGCGATCCGCACGAGGACATCGTTTTGCGCTAGTTATCGTGGACTACGCAACACGATATCCGGAAGCAGTGGCTCTCCGCAACATCTCTGCGAAGAGTGTTGCGGACGCACTGTTTCGTTTAATCTCCCGAGTGGGGATTCCGAAGGAAATCCTCACTGATCAAGGCACGGCGTTTATGTCACGCACGTTAAGCGAATTGTACGGATTATTGGGCATTAAATCCATTCGAACAAGCGTCTATCACCCACAAACAGACGGCTTGGTCGAACGATTTAATCGCACTCTTAAATCCATGATCCGTAAATTCGTACAGGAAGACGCCAAAAATTGGGATCGGTGGTTAGAACCCCTCTTATTTGCTGTGCGGGAGGTCCCGCAAGCCTCCACGGGGTTTTCCCCCTTCGAGCTTCTCTACGGACGGCAGCCCCGGGGGGTGCTGGACGTCCTACGAGAAACTTGGGAGGAGGGGCCTTCTTTGGCCAAGAACTAAATTCAGTATGTGCTGGACTTGCGAACAAAACTCCACACCTTGGGGCGGCTATCGAGGGAGAATTTGTTGCAAGCCCAGGACCGCCAGAGCCGGTCATATAACAGGGGTACAAAACTACGCAAATTCACACCGGGAGAGAAAGTGCTCGTTCTACTCCCTACGTCGAGCTCAAAATTAATGTCAAAGTGGCAGGGGCCGTTTGAGGTCGCACGACAGGTAGGAGAGCTCGATTATGAAGTGATACGATCCGATAGGAACGGGGCACGTCAAATATACCACCTCAACCTGCTAAAAAAATGGAATG
Organism: Pseudorasbora parva; assembly: GCF_024679245.1. Lineage (NCBI taxonomy): Eukaryota > Metazoa > Chordata > Actinopteri > Cypriniformes > Gobionidae > Pseudorasbora > Pseudorasbora parva. Next base: position 35,385,226 of record NC_090189.1, read on the forward strand.
AGGTGGAATCAGTGTTGTTGGCAACGGTGATCGGGGGAGAGGATGATCTCGGGCCAGAGGCGAGCATTAAAGCGCAATCAGTCGCGCTGGCCCCTGGGGGAGATCACCTCTCACCGTTACAACTCACTGATTTATCAAAATTGCAGGCGGAGTTCGCTGACGTGTTCTCGCCCCTACCGGGACGTACCGACTTGATTCAGCACCATATCGAGACCGAGCCGGGCGTGGTAGTTCGCAGCCGGCCGTATCGCTTGCCTGAACACAAGAAAAAGGTAGTTCAGGAAGAATTAGGCGCAATGCTCGACATGGGAGTAATCGAGGAGTCCAACAGTGACTGGGCGAGCCCGATAGTTTTGGTTCCCAAAACAGACGGCTCGGTCAGGTTCTGTGTGGACTACCGCAAGGTGAACGCTGTGTCGAAATTCGACGCGGATCCAATGCCGCGGGTTGACGAGTTGCTTGATCGGTTGGGCACGGCTCGATTTTATTCGACGCTGGACTTAACAAAGGGCTATTGGCAGATCCCCTTGTCTCCATTGTCCAAAGAAAAGACAGCTTTCACCACGCCGTTTGGATTGCACCAATTTGTCACGCTTCCTTTCGGGTTGTTCGGGGCGCCCGCTACCTTTCAGCGCCTCATGGACAGGATTTTGCGTCCCCATGCCGCATATGCTGCTGCCTATCTGGATGATATCGTGATTTACAGTCACGATTGGCAGCGGCATATGCAGCATGTCAGGGCGGTCTTGAGGTCGCTGAGGGGAGCGGGGCTCACGGCCAACCCAAAGAAGTGTGCGATTGGGCGGGTGGAAGTAAGGTATCTGGGCTTCCACTTGGGTCATGGACAAGTGCGTCCCCAAATTGATAAGACCGCAGCAATTGCAACCTGTCCGAGACCCAAGACCAAAAAGGAGGTTAGGCAGTTCTTGGGGCTGGCGGGATATTATAGACGGTTCATACCAAATTATTCGGACCTCACCAGCCCTTTGACTGACCTTACTAGAAAGGGGCTACCAGATACGGTCCAGTGGACGGAGCCGTGTCAACAGGCTTTTACCCGAGTGAAGGCTGCTCTATGTGGCGGGCCGCTCTTACACTCCCCTGACTTTTCTCTCCCTTTCTTGTTGCAGACTGACGCGTCGGACAGGGGGCTGGGCGCAGTCCTGGCCCAGGAGGTGGAGGGGGGAGAGCGGCCGGTGCTGTACATTAGCCGTAAGCTCTCCAAGAGGGAAGCTAAGTACAGCACCATAGAGAAGGAGTGTCTGGCCATCAGGTGGGCCGTTCTCACCCTCCGCTACTACCTCCTGGGGCGAGAGTTCACCCTCTGTTCGGACCACGCTCCTCTCCAATGGCTCCACCGCATGAAGGATACCAACGCGCGGATCACCCGTTGGTATCTAGCTCTTCAGCCGTTTAAATTCAAGGTGGTCCACAGGCCGGGTGCTCAGATGGCTGTGGCCGATTTCCTCTCCAGAAATGGGGGGGGGGGGGGGGGGGGGCTGCAGGCCGGACGGCTCCCCGGCCTGAGTCGGGCGGTGGGGGTATGTGGCAAGGGGGGCGTGGTTCAGCGAGGTCTGCAGCGGGAGAGAGAGCCGCGGGACGAGCGGTAAGTGAGTGGGTTGGACGCAGATTAATAACACCTGTCTCTTGTTCCAGTAATGAGCGCGGAGAGGGTATAAAACCTCGGCGGAACCAGAGACCAGGAAGAGAGAGAGACGGACGGTTGATGCTGAAACACAGACTGAGAAACCGGAAGCCGGAAGTGCCGACCCGGAAGTGATCGCGAGTGTTTGGAGTTGGAAAGAATCTCCACACCATAAGTGTGCTTTTGATATAGTGAGTTGATAAATAAAAGAGCATCAACCGTCCAGCCGACCCCCGTGTCCTCTTCCTTCCTCACATTAAGAACTTTGTTACAATGGCAATGTTTTTTGTATTGTGTTGTATGTACAGTGTGGTTTGTACTTGCTGCATTTGTAATCTTAATGTGAGGGCATACAAGTATCTTGGTGAGAGTTTTGAAGAAAGTTGAATGAACTTGAATCTGAGTTAACTTAAAAAAAAATAAAGCAAAGCTGCAAAGCTTTTTTGAGTTTACTGAACTTCAATACCTCTGTAGTTGTGCTTATTTGTTTCTTTGAGTTGGTAGTTAGATAACTTACTGATGAATGTATAATTAACTTAATCAAATAAGTTTAGTGAACTTTCAAAAATGATTTGGCAAAACTTCAGCTGAAGTGGAGTAAATTCAAAACTGCTTTGTAGCTGTTTTTTTAAGTTAACGTTTTTATATTGTAGAGAGAGTTTTGGTGGGAACTAAACAAATATTAATAATAATAATAATAATAGATTTTATTTATAATGCACTTTTCATTCTGAAGAATCTCAAAGTGCAACAAAGGGAAAAAACAAAACAAAAAAATGAATAACAAGTAAAAATGAATACCACAAACAATCAACCAACACAGAAAACAGAACAGAAACAGAGCTGATGGTGTACAGAAAACAGAGCTGATGGTGGAAGTCTCTGTTAGCTCCGCAGCACACTGTGGTCCACTCCATGTTTTAAATTTCTCCCAGCGGCAGTGTGTCTTGATAACATCGTTGAGGCATGACAGCTGAAGACCAGATGATGGGTCTTCATGACGATTCAAACGATGGGGATTGCCGCAGCAACATGCAGGAGGCAGAACATTTTTCCGGGCACTTCTGTGGACACACCGGAGTCGGCGCAGAAGTCCAAGCCGCTCCACGGCCGCGATGCAAGACGGAAAAGCAGCGCAGCCGAGAAGCGGAACATCCCAACATCATGCTGGACGCAGATGACGCTGGCCCAAATGACGCTAGCCCGGTGCAAACTTCAGCCACCATGCAGCTCAAGCCACGAGGGAGACCACATGTGAGCAGCCGCGGCTAGAAACATCAAATGTCTTTCAAACCAGAACCAACCGCAGCAATTCAAACATGGTGGAAAACGGCGAAGAGACGAACAACGTCCTCTCAGTGTCCCCAACAGTCCCAATTGTAGCTCTGACTGTTAGACTAGTCACAAACATAATAAAATAAAATAAAATCTAAATCTAATAGTACAGTAACATAATTTGTGGGTGGAGAAGCGGCAAACAGACAACACTAGCATCCTCTCCCCCACGTTGCCTCAAATATTGAATTACTACATTAATAATTTCTCGCTAGAAATTACATCAGAAGTAGAAAATGTTGGTAAAAAAAAACTAACATTTACACAAACCAGCAGACACAACTTTTGGATGCCATCTTTCTAGCTCAACTGTCATAGAATGAAACACACAGGATCGTGGGGTATAAAGGCAGTAAAGGATACATTTATGCTGCCTTTTAAAACTCAAGAAGGTATCTCAGGAGACAGGAAGTGAAGCTAACATTAGATTTGGATGTGCCTTGATGCCTTACTACCTTGAAATGTGTCTTCTAAAGGCAATATTTTCCAGGTTTAGGATGCAGCCTGTGTTTCTTTCTAGGGTTTCTGATAGAGTTTGTTCTGTTAAGATGTGTCTTGTCAATTATCTAGGTAGTTTGTGTGTTTTAACCCAGTGTCTAGTTCAGTTTAGTTTTATGTTATTGTTGTGTTTTACTCGGTTGTTTTGTTCCAATTTCTGTTTTAGATCCTAGACTGTTTTTGTTTCAAGTTCTTTTTATGAATAAACATTTGACTGCTGCACTTAGATCCTCCCCACTTTATTTTTCAACGGTGGTGTGATGGGCATGTGTTCTTAGAAAAGCACCTCATCCCTCTACAGAGGACAAAACAAAATAGCTAAGCCCAGGAGGTTTACAACAACATAGACAATTTATAGGAATTCTTATAACATCAAAAATCCTGAATAGCAGTTTACTCCATACATTATCTACTCCATAAAGCTCAGACATTTTTGTACTTCATGATGCTATTTAAGGTATTCATTAATATGTGCTGTTTTGACTTTTCGACACACAGGTAGAGGAAATATTTACAGGTCACATTACAGCTCTGTGTTGATGGTGACATTATTTCTGCAGACAGTTGAGCCTCACAAAGAAATGCTGAGTGGAGTTTCACAGTGTTATTTCATTACCCTTCCTGGTTGAAACCCTGACCAGAGTGGCATTCAGTAATGGAATTTATTTTTCTAGGAATGCATTTCTTATGTGTGTAGCGGGTGCAGGCCTTCTCTCAGAATGAGAACTAGCAAGCACAGAATTGATATTGCTTACACATCAAGTGGTATGGTAATACACAAACCCTACATGCAATATTCCATTTTACACAGGCAATAAACATAGTAGGCTTGACAATCAATGCTGAGTACTTGCAGCCATTTTTTTTCTGGACTAGCCAAGAACCTAAAGCCTTATGAAAGATTGTTAACTCTTTCCCCACCATAACCTTTTTGTGTCAATTCTTGGCAATTCTCAAATCAATTTTTGGCCAGGCAGCGTTAGTGCCATGTTGGGTTGCGGAAAGAGTTAATTGAACTCTTAAAAGTCTAACTTTAAAAATGGTCTTCAGATACAGTGAGGAAAATAAGTATTTGAAAACCCTATTATTTTGCAATTTCTCCCACTTAGAAATCATGGAGGGGGGCAATCTGAAATTGTCACCATAGGTGCATGTCCAATGTGAGAGACATAATTTATTTATTATTTATTTATTTGTATGATACAGCTGCAAATAAGTATTTGAACACCTGAGAAAATCAATGTTTATATTTGGTACAGTAGCCTTTGTTTGCAATTACAGAGGTCAAACGTTTTCTGTAGTTTTTCACCAGGTTTACACACACTGCAGGAGGGATTTTGGCCCACTCCTTCACACAGATCTTCTCTAGATCAGTCAGGTTTCTGGCCTGTCACTGAGAAACACAGAGTTTGAGCTCCCTCCTAAGATTGTCTATTAGGATTTGGTCTGGAGACTGGCTCGGCCATGCCAGAACCGTGATATGCTTCTTACATAGCCACTCCTTGGTTATGTAATTTTCTATCCTAAATTTTTGACCACCTGTGCAATTCTGGGCTGATTTCTCACCTTTCTTAGTATCATTGAGACCCCACGAGGTGAGATCTTGCATGCAGCCCCAGTCTGAGGGAGATTGACAGTCATGTTTAGCTTCTTCAATTTCTAATGATTGCTCCAACAGGTGCAGGTGTTTAAAAATAGAAGGGCACAACTTAAAAAAAAAAAAAAAAAAAAAGATTTTCCAACAACAATAACAAAATTTTACTTCCCCGACATTCTACTTGTTGGTTCATAGTAAAAAGCACATTCCTATAATGTTAGCCACTGTTCTAACTGTTCCATGGTCATTAACCCCCCCAAAAAAGGGAAGGGCATGAGAAGGTATTCGCAAAACTAAGCCTGACAGGTCGACTGGGAGGGCTCTTGCAGCATCCGATGGGAGCTTAAATTATCATGGCATTGGGGAGGTAAGCCTCACTAGGAGTTGAATGGTAAACTCTTGTGTATGCCAGATTGAGTTTAACTGTTTGACCGGGAGGGCCTTCGCAGCGTCCAACAGCTTTGGATGAAAGTGCGTGCAGCAGCAACAGATGGATAGGCCCTGCCTGCAGTCGAATGGCGAACACCCACTGCATTCGGTCGGGAGCACTTGACCAGCATTTCAATGGGGGCTGGGATGAAAAAATAGATCTATTCGCCACCCAACAAATGCCACCCTAGCCACCCAACAAACGGGGAGCCCACACTGCGATGTGAATGTGGCTGTCCTATGATGTCTAAGTCAGGTAGGTTCTCACTGCTGGTTATCCAAATGGTAATCATTATGCCACAAAGTTTTTTTGCTAATTTATTACCATTTGTAAAAAATAGAAAAAAACTTGTTTTACTAGAAAAACCCATGGTTAGCTCTTTCCCTGCCAGCGTTTGAAAAAAAAAGTTGCCTGCCACCGCCAGGGGTTTTGATAATTTTCACAAAAATGTAATAGCCCATAGAACAGGGGTGCCCAACCTTTTTTGAACAAAGATCTACTTTTCAATTTGTCAGCGTGTCGAGATCTACCCTGGTTAAATTCAGATTAGCCTACTTGCATATACTCTTGCTATTCCTGCCAAATATTTATATTAAAGTCCCTCATTTTGTTGCTGTCAATAACGTTATGTTTTAAGTCACTTAACATCAATTAATGGCATTTTAACAATTTACAAATGTGCTGTTATCTTAAAAATAATTAAATTTTGAAATAAATCAAAACAGATCAATAGATATTTGATGCATTATTAGATGATACTTTATTTATAACATATATCATTGAAGTATTTGTGTCAAAATTGTTTTAGTATCATCTCAATAAATGTCTCGGTTGCGTATGGTAACCCTTGTTCCATCAAGGAGGGAATGGAGACGTACGTCAGACTTAGACCGACGAATTGGGATCACTTCTGGGAGCAGCTATCAGCTTCGAGATATAGAAAACGGGCCAATGATCATTGGTGTGCATGCTTTGCATATCGCACCCCGCCCCACTGCGCGGGTATAAAGCAGAAACGATCAACACACAATGTTGTTTTTCACCGAGGAGCCGAACCGAGGCTCGAACTGCAGTGATGGTACAGCAACTGTGGCGACGGGACGTACGTCTCCGTTCCCTCCTTCAGGGAACGAGGGTTACCAAACGTAACCGAGATGTTCCCTTTCAGTCGGTCACGTTTGACGTAAGTCGGACTTAGACAGACGAATTGGGATCCCTATGGAAACCGCCACAGTTACTACCACTTCCAGCGCCCTGCCGGAGTCCCTCGGACCCCGTCTCAGTGGCCAGGGAATTTCCTGCAGGGAGAGCCCCACTGCTATCCCATAAGACCCAAACAGTGGACTATTGGATAACGCTTGGAAAGTGTGCCCTGGAAGCGGCTGCGGAAGCCACACTCCCCCGAGGGAGATAACATGTGAAAATTACACGTAGGGACTGGCCGTGGGCAATGCTACATACGGGAATCCCAGGGGTCACTGCACTGAGACGGCAGAGCGGACTCTGCCAAGGGAAAGACACGGGCTCGCCGTAGGGAGCCGTACCGTGAAGAATACACATATGGGACCGCCGTGGGGGTCAATACATATGGAACCCAGCCTAACAAAAGTTCCACACTGCATACGAGTCTTAGACCTGGCGTCAGGAGTCTTAGACCGGTTCACCTGGAGTCTTAGACCGGTTCTACATGTAGGCTATAAAATCAAGCGAACGTGTTGGGTGTTGCCCAGCCCACAGCTCTACAAATATCTGTCAGCGAGGCGCCACGAGCCAGCGCCCAGGAAGAGGCTGGTGGAGTGGGCTCTAATCATGAGCGGGCAGGGCACGTTTTGGGACTCATAAGCCAAGACAATGGCATCCACTATCCAGTGGGCCATCCTCTGCTTGGAGACAGCCTTTCCCTTCTGCTGTCCTCCGTAACAGATGAAGAGCTGCTCTGAGGTCCTAAAGCTTTGCGTTCTGTCCACATACGTCCGAAGTGCTCGGACAGGACAGAGAAAAGCCAGGGCTGGGTCTGCCTCCTCCGTAGGCAGCGCTTGCAGGTTCACCACCTGGTCCCGGAAGGGAGTGGTGGGAACCATGGGCACGTATCCAGGCCGGGGTCTCAGGATTACGTGAGAGTAGTCCGGCCTGAATTCCAGGCACGATTCGTCGACCGAAAATGCCTGCAGGTACGCCCCTACCCTCTTGATAGAGGCCAAAGCAGTCAGGAGTACTGTCTTTAGAGACATAATTTTTAACTCCACTGACTGCAAAGGCTCAAAGGGAGGTCTCTGAAGTGCACTAAGCACCAGAGACAGGTCCCAAGAAGGTATAGAGGGGGGGCGAGGCGGATTTAATCTCCTCGCGCCCCTCAGGAACCTGACGATCAGGTCGTGCTTCCCCAAAGACTTACCTTCTACTAGTTCGTGATGGGCAGTGATTGCGGCCACATACACCTTGAGGGTGGGGGGAGACAGCCTTCTCTCCAACCCATTTTGTAGGAAGGAAACACGGCCCTGACCGAACACCTTCGGGGATCTTCTTGATGAGAAGAGCACCAGTCGACGAACAGGTTCCACTTCAACGCATAGAGGTGCCTCGTAGAGGGAGCTCTAGCGGAAGCGATGGTGTCTGCCACAGCCTGTGGCAGGCCACCTAGAACCTCCGCGTCCCGTCAAGGGACCAGACATGGAGTTTCCAGAGGTCTGGACGCGGGTGCCAGAGGGTGCCTTGTCTCTGAGTCAGGAGGTCCTTCCTCAGAGGAATGGGCCAAGGAGTCGCTGTCGCAAGGAGCACTAGTTCCGGGAACCATGTCCTAGTATGGCGCCACCAACAGGACCTGCTCCTTGTCCTCCCTGACCTTGTACAAAGTCTGTGCAAAAAGGCTCACTGGGGGAAACGCATATTTGTGTAGGCCCCGTGGCCAGCTGTGTGCCAGCGCATCCGTGCCGAGGGTCCCCTCGGTCAGGGAATGAAACAACTGGCAGTTGGCCGTGTCAGGGGCGGCAAACAGGTCTACCTGTGCGGCCCCGACTTGGTCCCAGATCAGCTGGACCACCTGGGGATAGAGTATCCACTCTCCCGGAAGCACTGGCTGTCCCTTAGAGCTCGTCTGCTGCACGATTGAGCAGGCCCGGAATGTGAGTGGCACGAAGTGACCTCAGATATTTCTGACTCCATAACAGGAGGTGGCGGGCGAGTTGTGACATGCGACGGGAGCGTAGACCAACCTGTTTGTTGATGTACGCTAAGGCCACAGTGCTGTCCGTACGGACCAGAACGTGCTTGCCCTGGAGCGGCGTCTTGAAGCGGCTCAGGGCAAGACGAACTGCTAACAACTCCAGGCAGTTGATGTGCCATTGCAGTTGAGGCCCCGTACACAGACCTGAAACTGCAAGCCCGTTGTACGTGACACCCCGGCCGGTGGATGAGGTATCGGTGGAGACAATCGCATGCCTGGACACCTGTTTTAGGGGCACCCCCACCCGTAGAAACCCAGGTTCCGACCACGGGCTGAAGGTTTGGTGGCATCTCGGTGTAACTGGGACACGAAAGGATCCGCTGTGCCATGCCTACCTCGGGACTCGGTCGTGCAGCCAGCATTGAAGTGGTCTCATATGGAGCAATCCGAGTGGCGTCACCGCCGCTATGCAACGTTAATGGCCACATCCGCGACTTTCGCGAAGACACGGGGCGACAGGGAGAGCCCCACTGCTATCCCACAAGACCCAAACAGTGGACTATTGGATAACGCTTGGAAAGTGTGCCCTGGAAGCGGCTGCGGAAGCCACACTCCCCCGAGGGAGATAACATGTGAAAATTACACGTAGGGACTGGCCGTGGGCAATGCTACATACGGGAATCCCAGGGGTCACTGCACTGAGACGGCAGAGCGGACTCTGCCAAGGGAAAGACACGGGCTCACCGTAGGGAGCCGTACCGTGAAGAATACACATATGGGAGCGCCGTGGGGGTCAATACATATGGAACCCAGCCTAACAAAATTTCCACACTGCATACGAGTCTTAGACCTGGCGTCAGGAGTCTTAGACCGGTTCACCTGGAGTCTTAGACCGGTTCTACATGTAGGCTATAAAATCTAACGAACGTGTTGGGTGTTGCCCAGCCCACAGCTCTACAAATATCTGTCAGCGAGGCGCCACGAGCCAGCGCCCAGGAAGAGGCTGGTGGAGTGGGCTCTAATCATGAGCGGGCAGGGCACGTTTTGGGACTCATAAGCCAAGACAATGGCATCCACTATCCAGTGGGCCATCCTCTGCTTGGAGACAGCCTTTCCCTTCTGCTGTCCTCCGTAACAGATGAAGAGCTGCTCTGAGGTCCTAAAGCTTTGCGTTCTGTCCACATACGTCCGAAGTGCTCGGACAGGACAGAGAAAAGCCAGGGCTGGGTCTGCCTCCTCCGTAGGCAGCGCTTGCAGGTTCACCACCTGGTCCCGGAAGGGAGTGGTGGGAACCATGGGCACGTATCCAGGCCGGGGTCTCAGGATTACGTGAGAGTAGTCCGGCCTGATTTCCAGGCACGATTCGTCGACCGAAAATGCCTGCAGGTACGCCCCTACCCTCTTGATAGAGGCCAATGCAGTCAGGAGTACTGTCTTTAGAGACATCATTTTTAACTCCACTGACTGCAAAGGCTCAAAGGGAGGTCTCTGAAGTGCACTAAGCACCAGAGACAGGTCCCAAGAAGGTATAGAGGGGGGGCGAGGCGGATTTAATCTCCTCGCGCCCCTCAGGAACCTGACGATCAGGTCGTGCTTCCCCAAAGACTTACCTTCTACTAGTTCGTGATGGGCAGTGATTGCGGCCACATACACCTTGAGGGTGGGGGGAGACAGCCTTCTCTCCAACCCATTTTGTAGGAAGGAAACACGGCCCTGACCGAACACCTTCGGGGATCTTCTTGATGAGAAGAGCACCAGTCGACGAACAGGTTCCACTTCAACGCATAGAGGTGCCTCGTAGAGGGAGCTTTAGCGGAAGCGATGGTGTCTGCCACAGCCTGTGGCAGGCCACCTAGAACCTCCGCGTCCCGTCAAGGGACCAGACATGGAGTTTCCAGAGGTATGGACGTGGGTGCCAGAGGGTGCCTTGTCTCTGAGTCAGGAGGTCCTTCCTCAGAGGAATGGGCCAAGGAGTCGCTGTCGCAAGGAGCACTAGTTCCGGGAACCATGTCCTAGTATGGCGCCACCAACAGGACCTGCTCCTCGTCCTCCCTGACCTTGTACAAAGTCTGTGCAAAAAGGCTCACTGGGGGAAACGCATATTTGTGTAGGCCCCGTGGCCAGCTGTGTGCCTGCGCATCCGTGCCGAGGGTCCCCTCGGTCAGGGAATGAAACAACTGGCAGTTGGCCGTGTCAGGGGCGGCAAACAGGTCTACCTGTGCGGCCCTGACTTGGTCCCAGATCAGCTGGACCACCTGGGGATAGAGTATCCACTCTCCCGGAAGCACTGGCTGTCCTGAGAGCTCGTCTGCTGCACGATTGAGCAGGCCCGGAATGTGAGTGGCACGAAGTGACCTCAGATATTTCTGACTCCATAACAGGAGGTGGCGGGCGAGTTGTGACATGCGACGGGAGCGTAGACCAACCTGTTTGTTGATGTATGCTACGGCCACAGTGCTGTCCGTACGGACCAGAACGTGCTTGCCCTGGAGCGGCGTCTTGAAGCGGCTCAGGGCAAGACGAACTGCTAACAACTCCAGGCAGTTGATGTGCCATTGCAGTTGAGGCACCGTACACAGACCTGAAACTGCAAGCCGTTGTACGTGACACCCCGGCCGGTGGATGAGGTATCGGTGGAGACAATCGCATGCCTGGACACCTGTTTTAGGGGCACCCCCACCCGTAGAAACCCAGGGTCCGACCACGGGCTGAAGGTTTGGTGGCATCCCGGTGTAACTGGGACACGGAAGGATCCGCTGTGCCATGCCCACCTCGGGACTCGGTCGTGCAGCCAGCATTGAAGTGGTCTCATATGGAGCAATCCGAGTGGCGTCACCGCCGCTATGCAACGTTAATGGCCACATCCGCGACTTTCGCGAAGACACGGGGCGACAGGGAGAGCCCGTAGAGTAGGACTTTGTACTGATATGCTTGTCCGTCGAACGCAAAGCGTAGAAACGGTCTGTGTCGAGGGAGAATCGAGACATGAAAGTATGCGTCCTTCAGGTCGATCGCTGCAAACCAATCTTGGGGACGGATGCACCTGAAGATGCGTTTCTGCGCTAGAATTCTGGAAGGTAGCCTGTGAAGGGACCGGTTCAAGAACCGCAGATCCAAGATCAGCCGTAACCTGACGCTTTTCTTGGGTACAATGAAGTACGGGCTGTCAAAGCCGTTCTTCATATCGACTGGAGGGACCGGCTCGATCGTGTCCTTCGCCAGTAGGACTGCGATCTCTGCCTGAAGCACCGGGGTGCCCTCCTTCGACACAGATGTGAAGTGAACGCCCCTGAACTTGGGGGGACCCCGGGCAAACTGAATCGCATAGCTGAGTCTGATGGTGCGGATGAGCCAGCGGGACGGGCTGGGGAGCGCTAGCCAGGCCCCCAGCGACTGCACCAGCGGGACCAACGGCACCACAGACGTACCCGCAGCGGGGCAGCGTGGCGGCATGCAGGGACCCGACCCGGACGGCACAGAGGCGGCCCATGGTGGGGTCTGCGTGCACGTGGCAACACCTAACTGCTTCCGCTGAGGGGACGCCCTCACACGGCATCCCCACTGTACAGCGCGCCCCCTGCTGGCGAGAGGCGCCTGAAGGTGGCAAGGCATGGAATTGTCGCACACCGCCAAGCGCGCTCTCTTGGCACCCAGAGATTTTGGAAACCGCGAGGCCAGTGGCGGGACATATGTTATTGTCACAAAGGAGCCCCCCGGCCCTCCTCCGGGGGGAGGAAGTGGTGCTGCTGCCATCTCCTGTCGAGCAGGATCCTCCATCTCTGGGTGGCCCGTCTCAGGGTCTCTTACGACGATGCTTGCCACCTGGCTTGGCAGCGGCCTGAGCGGGCTGGACGTCCTTCCCGCGGCCGGCTCCACGCCTATGCCCCGGGTGGAGGCTGCTGGAGCGGGGGCGGCGGCGGGCGGACGCCCTCGGCGAAGAGCAGGCGGAGGTGCTGCTGCCGGCGGGGTGAAGGCAGCAGCGGACCGCCGGGGCAGAATGTGCCAGATGGCCTCCGTCTGCTTCTGGGCGGCAGAGAACTGCTGGGCAAAGCTCTCGACCGCTTCGCCGAACAACCCAGCTGACGAAATCAGGGAAGTCCAGGAACCGGGTCTAATCGGTCTCCCTCATATCAACAAGGTTGAGCCAGAGATTTTTGGCGGCTCGGGAAAGCATAGCCGTCAACTCCGGATCCAACTCGACCGTTGCCACTCTCCCAGAGGGAGGCAGTACAGCCGAATCTTCATCCCCAGAGAACTGAAACTGCCCCTCCGATGCAGCAATCGACATCTGCTTGTCCGCGGGTGCCCGAAAAGACACCATCTGTCATGTGGGGGCCGACGGGGTCTTCCGGAAGCACCACCTGTTGCGGCGCTTGTGAGGGATTAGGGTCCCGCGGAGGCTCACTCGATGGGTTTGCCCTAGCCGTGATCCTCAGGTCACCCCGTCCATCCGTCAAAGTAGGTCTATTCTGCTGGGCAGGAATAGACCTAAATCGAGCTATGGGTAGGGGGACTCCTTCCCGGAGGTAGGCGAGTCTCGACCTAAGCGGCGAGATAGTCATGTTCCTGCAGTGAGAACACAAACTATCCACAAATGCCGCCTCAGCGTGCTCTAAGCCCAGGCATGTGATACAGCGTTTGTGACCATCAGCGGGCGACAAGGAACGACCGCATCCAGACATGCATGTGTGGAAAGATCCTGAAAAGGACGGCACCTCACCCGTTTTGCTCTTTTAGGTGTTGAAGCACCCAGGGATCGACCACGGCAGAATAAACAGGTTTAGTGTGCAGCCTGTTTTCTGCTCTCACCATAAAAAAGGAACACGCCCACCGAACCAACTGTGTGTGGTGTGTGTGTGTGTGTGTGTGAAGTGCAATTTGCTCAGTTTGCTGTGAAAACAGCAGTTCTCTGAGCAGCAGTGAGATCGCGGTCGCACTGTCTTGTGTCTTTCTCTCTCTCTCTTGCTAGATAGCAGGCAGTCAGATGCTTCATCAACGCCGTTCGGCTCCGAAGTGAATGACAACAGTGCGTGGTGATGGCTTCTGCTTTATACCCGCGCAGCGGGGCAGGGTGCAATATGCAAAGCACGCACGCCAATGATCATTGGCCCATTTTCTATATCTCGAAGCTGATAGGGGCTCCCAGAAGTGATCCCAATTAGTCGGTCTAAGTCCGACATACGTCGAACGTGACCGACTGAAAGGGAACAATGGTTAATTATGAACAGACCATTAGTAAATGATCGTATAAGCTGGTCTGTGTTCAAAAAGCACACAAATGCAGGTCTGCTAAAACACAATTTTTATTTAAATCAGAACAGCAATTGATTTGTTTTCAAGGGGACAATTTGTAAATAACTGAATAAACAAAACATTCATAATTTTTTTGCATATTACTTATTAATAATTTATGAATGTATAATCATGTTTTGTAAATGATTAGTTCATAATTAACTAATAAGTGACTTATAACTGAACATTGTTATTAATTTCATAAAGCAATTAATACAATTTCATAAAGCAATGCTATTGGTCACCCTTTACATCTGTCAGTGGATTTGACAAATATTTAACCGATGAAAAGCACTTGTGTTAAATCTCATTACTCTATTGTAGTGTTTCCAAACCATTTTTATAGCACCCTTTGAAAATGTTTTAAATTTTGTGGCACCCCCTCGCATACATTACACTAGGGGTGTCGGTTTGTATCACGGTTTTAGGGCCATGGTTTCAGTACGGTTTGGTATTTGCTATGTTCAGGGAAAAAATATATAGAATACTGTCAAATAAAAATAAAGAAAATAAGAACAAATAATATAAATACAAGCAGCAGCACAATTAAATACTATCGAGCTAAGATACTACTAATAAAATGAACAATGCTTTTCAGGTAGTTCTAATATTAGTTTTCAGGTACAGATATTGAATAAAGTAATTAAACGTAAAATAACTGAATTATTTAACAGTTTAAATTAAAGTTCAAGTTCAAGTTCAATTTTATTTATATAGCACATTTCCCACAGCCCCCAGGCTGACCAAAGTGCTTTACAGAAGGTCAAGAATAGCATACATACATAAAAATTAAACCAGAAGAGAGTAAAAAATAAAAAGCACAACTTTTAAAAGTCAAACACATCAGGGTAATCTGTACGCTAAAGTAAATAGAAAAGTTTTTAACAGTGACTTAAAAATAGACAGGGTAGGGGCCAGCCTGATCTCTAAAGGCAGGGTATTCCAGAGACGTGGCCCTGCTACCGCAAATGCACGCTCACCTCTACGCTTCAGTCTAGCGCGTGGAACGACCAGCAAAGCATGATCACAAGAACGGAGTCTTCTGGAAGGAGTATAGGAGTGAAGGAGTTCTGATAGATAGACAGGCGCTATGTTATGAAGGGATTTATAGACGAAGAGGAGAATTTTAAAATCTATTCTCTGACAAATCGGCAGCCAATGAAGTGATCTAAGAATAGGAGTGACATGTTCATATTTACGACGCTTTAAAAGAAATCTGGCAGCAGCATTTTGGACAAGCTGAAGTCGTGCAATTTGTGATTTAGATATACCGCAATATAAAGAATTGCAGTAATCTAGACGCGATGTAACAAACGCATGAACAGCCATTTCTAGAGTTTTCGGGGAGAGAAAGTTTTTAATTTTAGACAGAAGACGAAGCTGATAAAAACTAGAACCAATGACGGAGGAGATATGTCTGTCAAATTTTAAATGCTGGTCAAAAATAATACCTAGGTTCTGGACCCTTGTTGATCTAAAAGCGGATAAACTTTCTAGCTCAGGGCTTATATGCTGAGTGTTGTCATTGGGACTGAATACAATGACCTCAGTTTTGTCCTCGTTTAAGAAGAGGAAGTTTTGGGCTAGCCATAATTTAACCTCCTCTAAACAATGGAGAAGAGAGGTGATCGCAGTTGAATTATTTTTCTTGACAGGAAGATAGATTTGAGTGTCATCTGCGTAGAAATGAAAGGACACACCATGCTTTCTTAAAATATAGCCCAGGTCAGAGGGGTGGTGGAGGACGAAAAATTGCCCAGTTTCACTGAAAACTTTCTGTCAGATAGGTAAGAATGAAACCATTTCAATGCATTTGCTTTTAGGCCTACCCAGGACTCTAGTCTAGATAATAGTAAGGAGTGGTCTATGGTATCAAAAGCAGCCGACAGATCTAAGAGAATAAGAACCACAGAGTCCCCAGAGTCAGTGGAGATGTAGATGTCATTAACAACTCTCAGAAGGGCAGACTCAGTGCTGTGAGCGGATTTAAAACCAGAATGAAAAACCTCATAAATAGAATTACTAGCACTGCATGAAAAAAGGTGTATCCGGACCCGTATACTCCTGTATACACTGCTGAAATTCGGAAGAATCCGGGAGTATACTGGCCGGATAGGTCAAATTCCATGGATCTGTATATATCCGTATACATCCGGAATGATACCAAATCGGATGTATGTTGTGGCCGTATACTTCCATGCTACAGCCATTTGTTGCCATGGCAAGTAATCCCATCAGGTTTTTTCAGGAGACATTTTCACACCTCTGAGCAGCTTTGCCTCACATCCCCTATTGGCCTTTCAACTCAAACTGGATTGGTTGTTCTTTTAAAACCACTCCCAAAACCCAAACTGCTATTAGAGGACAGGGCACATTGAAAAACCAGTAAAGTGATTTGATTGGTTACTTTTAAAACTTAGCCCGCCCTAGGCCTTATAGTTTAGTGATTTGATTGGTTATAGGTCAGCTATGCAGATACTGCTCATACACCATAAACCCCACCCCCCTCTCCCCCCAAAGGAAAAATACACACAAAAAACAATTTAGGAAAATATGGAATATTTATTAAGGTACATAAAACATTACCAAGAGCATTTTAAACAAGCAAAAGAATAGAATGGAGAAACAAAAACAAGTGAACAAAATGTATTTAAAAGGGATGAAAATGTAAAGAACAAAAAAAAAATAAAGGCATTTAAAAGGAACAAATAAACAATATAAATATAACTATATAAAATAAACATAAGTTAAAATGAAAGGGTAAAAAAGGCATGAAAAATAAAATTAACACAACATATTTAAAAGTTGGCGATATAAAGAAATAAATACACAGTGTATCTAAAAATGTAACATTATAAAATGAGACAATGCAAAAATGTAAACATTATAAAATTAGAACCAGAATGTTAAAAAAAGGTTATATAATATACATAAATGTTCTAAGTAAAAAATAAAAATAAGTAAAAAAAATAATAAAAAAAACTCCCAAAGAGCATTGTAAACATATATTATAAAATGAATGGGGGAAAAAAAGTGAGCAAATTCTATTTAAAGGACGGCGATGTAAAGAAATAAAAGAAAAAAAATGCATATAATATATGTTCTAAGTAAACAATATATATAAGTGGAAACATTTCCAAAGAGCATTGTAAAAATACATTATAATGATGCACTGATGATGTGACGTGTAGCGTGGGTCAGCCTCTAGTCTGGTTCGTAGCACTTGGGAGAGCGCAGACAACCGTGGTTCTGTTTGGTGGAGACCTCACCATCCACACTGGCCTTCCATCAACAACAGCATCATCTTCATCAGACATCTGCTCTATTGTTGCGTTCTCTCACAGGTCTCTTTCTGCGTTAGCTTGTACAACCCTGGACATGGTCTCCAGCAACTGCAAAACATGAAAGTAATTTAACCACTAAAACACAGACTGTGTTTACATGTGCAACAATAATACAACTATGTATTCTAAGAGTAAGGTCTTAATCGCAGGAAGGTGCTCACATGACAAGCAGAACTCTTCACTCCAGTTTACATGCAATTTGCATTATTCACTAATGAGTATGGTTATGTCACACTCAGATTTGATCAAAGTATTGGGTTTAATGTATAAGTTTAATCACAATATGGACAAAATCATATCTCCTAAAGAGAAAATAAATGCTTAGCAAGTTTCTTAACTTACCCTTCACTTTGACGGTTCTTTGCCATGTTCTTCATAGTGTGTCTTTTTTTGGGCCTTTTCAGGCTGAGGCACAGAATACTTCCTCCGTGGTGTCTCAATATGTCTTGCAACCTGCTAAATAAATCATGAATAATTGTAATACCAATAAAAGTAAGCAAAACAAAGCACACATGGTAAATGTTAATATAAAATTACTTTAAAAAAAATAATACAATCTTTAAGATTACCTTTTACACATTCAGGGTCAACATCTGTAAAAGTTGTCCTTAATTCTTCAAAGGAAAATGGTCAAAGCGAGGTTGTGTGATGACTGTTCTGGGGGGAAAAGTTGCAGTTATAATTAATGAAATTCGGTTTTGGCATTTCAAATCCATATGACGTTAGAAGTAGGTTAACCTAACATTTACAGTATACAATAAGCAGTCTTACCCAGTCTGTGGATCGTATTTGTGTGGGCTGTTCTCTGAATTGGGTTTCACACAAAGGCACCTTACAGATTCCTGTAAAGTTTGAAATTAAAATGCGTTTAAACGGATTCACAATCTGCAAGAACCACAATATTTTCAAGTTTGAATAAGATGGCCATCAAAGTAACCGCTGGAGACAAAACACATAACGTTATTAGGCTAACGTTAATTGTAAGCCAACTTTGGTTTACAGGCACATTATATAACAATAACTGAACTTACCTCACGTTACGTGCCCTTTTAAATCTTTTCACAGTGTTGTTAGGCTCTTCCTGTAAGTTAGTCCGTGCTGCTCATACTTTTGCTCGAGAGAATAAAGACGCTGGAGAGCCTCTTGGAGAAGATCAGCCTGTTCATGCTGTGCAGATATTAAAGTAGTAAGCTGACGAGATATAGCATTCTGGCCGGAGATCAGCTGCTTCATCAAGGCATTCACAGTAACTGGGCTTGAGCTTGAGCCTGCTTGTCCTCCTTTGTTCAGTGGAGTAGAAAAACTAAGGTTCCTTTTACTCTCCATATTAAATCTGTCGAAAATGATCGATTCCAAATCTCAACCAAACACCACAAAACAACAACAATCCGTTCTCTGTACTTCCGGAAACAATGCGGAGGTTTCAACTTTCGCGCGCTTGTAACAATACACTACTATTGGATGCGCCTCCGTCACCACCTGTATTGTGAGTGGTTGATTTCAAACCTCAAAACGCCCCCTCTTTGGCGCGTGTTGTTTGCTTGCTAATCCCCACTCAAACCACGCCCTCGGTATGACGCGTCGCAGGTGTATCTTTAATTTGGTGCAAAAATATAATGCTGGACATAATTATCTATCAACATGGAAGAACAACCACCTGTTGATAATAATACGAGAAAGAGAGCTCGGCGGTTTTGCGACCACATCGCAAATGTTTCACATGCATATTTATATCTTCACAAAAAAAAGTTTATTTTTTCCACAATGGAACGATTACAGCTGAGACAAATCACAACACAGAGCTAGAAGTGAGTGCATGTGATGAACTTCGTCCAGCCGAAATGAGACCTGTGGACTGGGATGATGCTGGTATTCATTTTGGTAAGTTACTGAACATTTTTAAATGTAAAACCAAATGACAAGTAAAATAAGATGGTGATCATCAGCATTTGGTTTATATA
Organism: Pseudorasbora parva; assembly: GCF_024679245.1. Classification (NCBI taxonomy): domain Eukaryota; kingdom Metazoa; phylum Chordata; class Actinopteri; order Cypriniformes; family Gobionidae; genus Pseudorasbora; species Pseudorasbora parva. Next base: position 35,404,491 of record NC_090189.1, read on the forward strand.
TTTACTGATGTCGTGCAACATTACACTGATGTTCATGATCTGCTTTGGTTAGAGTTGACACACAATAGTGATTTGCTTGTTTTCAGAATGTAGTAAGTTTGTGTTTTTTCCAGTATAGGCATAAGTCTTGTTAATACATTGTAACTTTTATTTATTACAAAATTTTGTCATAGCTGTATTTGCTGAACATTTAAATCATGATGGGCCATTCATAACAATAACTAAAGTTATTTGGATAAACTATTACGAATGGTCCATTAACATTTCTATGGCCCATCATGACCCGTACACATGCTGTACTGTAAAGTGCATGATATGTGATTCTAAGGGATTTTAGTAAAAAGCTGCTAACTTTAAGATAATACTAGACAAATGCATAGCTCCAGCCATTAATCAATTGGTGTTGATGTTTCACTGTTTAAACTATATCTTTGTATTTAGCTTGTGTATGTAAATTTGTGTGTAGCTAAAATCGTTGTATTGTTCTTTAATTGTTACAGAGGACATTGGAGACCAAGAGCAAGTTGATTTCTGCATATTTGAAGAAACCAAGCATTTACATGCATGAGAACTAAGATTCGGCAGATCTTCTTGATTTATCCATCACTGAAGGCAAGGCAAGTGTATTGTTACACTTCTATTAATTTTTTTCTAAAAAAAAAAAACTCTAACAAATGTCTTTTTTTGAAGAAGAAGAAGACCGCAATGAGCTGCTTCAGGCTTTCCTTGGAGCTCAGTGAAACGTCTTCAGATGATGACAGTGACCATGAAGAGCAACATGTCTTTACAGATGGTCAGCACAGTGAACATTTGGATTTTAAAGATGACAAACCTGAAGAAGATAATGACAATAGAGACAGCTCTGCTTTATTACTTGTAAAGCTATTAGCAATAATGCTTTTAACCTGGCAAGCATTGTTCAACATTTCAGACAATGCCATCACTGCACTGCTGCTATGCCTCAGACAACTGATGGCTCATTGGAAATATTCTCAGTGTTGATTGGCGTCTCCTCTGGGTTTGCCACTGTGGCCTTTGGCTTACTCAGTTGGGGACACTAAAACTATAACACTAAATTTATGATCCAAGTTATTCAACTAAATATACAAATAAAATGAATTAATTGGGTCTTATTTAATTCTATAAACTATAATATTGATCTGCCAACATTGTTGACCCTACAGCCAACTAAAATTTTGTTGCAATACTGTCTCGTTTGACACTGTGAGGCTAATTTGAAACAATCGTCATTGTAAAAGCGCTATATAAATAAAGTTGATTGATTAATGCAATTTGCTGGTATGATTCCCAAGACTTTATATTAACTAAGAAAATATACCAGTACGACAACTTCACTGAATATGCTGTCTGTCCAAAAAGATGATAAGCTTCAACGGCAAGGAATATCTGTACCCCAAACTAACCTATTGTTACAAGAAAGTAACTCAGTCATTAGAGACATTGGTAAAAAAGACCTGGGACACAGACTGATTGTGCAGCAGCGTTCCTACCTGTGGAACGTATTGCAGGGAGATGTGTACTAAGTACATACATTGTGTAGTTAAGTCAGACAAAAGAAAAGGTATCAGTCATAATTCCCATTTGCACAATGTTTGAGATTTAGCCCCATGCGATTTCCAACGACCTTTTTATTCCTTTAATTTTATTTTGAGCATATCCGTTTTTTTGTGTTTTTAAATGCATTTTTTTTTTATTTTACATTTATGTACATTCCTTTTTATTAAATGGTATTGTTATTAACTGCCTTTTGTAAAACTTCACAATAAATGTTATTCTAAAATGGTTGGTTAATTTTCCTTTATTTGTTCCATTCAATTCCTTAATTTAAATACTCTGTTTTTGTGACTAAATGTTCGGGGTGTTTATTTTGTAGTGTTTTTATAAAAACTTTGATTAAGAGTCATAATCCTGAAGTCCTCCCCTGCCACCCCTCCCTCTGAGAACGGCCAGCACCTCAGTGTCATTAACATATGAAAGGCCTTCTTCACACCTAACAGTCACCAGTCCTAGCACCCAGCAGTGTTTCAGCTGTATATTTCCGTGAAATTTCACGGATGCCTGTATATGTCCGCATATGTGAGGTTTCCGGGTGTATCTTGAAATATACTGTTCCGTGTTACTCTGATCCGCTTTTTCCCACATACGTCCGGTAAACCTCAAATTACACAGGAGTTTACCATGCCCGGATAATGCCGTATTCCAGGGTTTTCATGCAGTGTAGACATAAACTGTTGAAGTTGATTCAGCACAATTTTCTCTAAAACTTTTGAAATAAAGGGCAGAACAGAAATGGGACGAAAATTTTTTAGGACAGTGGGGTCCAGAGAAGACTTCTTGAGCAGAGGAGTGACTGTAGCGACTTTAAGGTCAGCAGGAACAGAACCCGTTAGGAGACACTTATTAACAAGAGATAGCAGACCAGACCCAATCGAATCAATAATCAATTTTAAAAATTTGGGGTGAATAATATCGCCAGGACAAAAGGAAGGTTTAATTTTGTCAATAACTTCCTTCAACTCCTGGAGATTGATGGGTTCAAAAGTGTCCAGAAATACATAGGCGGGTGACATGATTGGAGAATTAGCTAATGTTAAGGTGGGACGGACGTCAAGTCTTAAGTTTGTAATTTTGTCACTGAAGTATCTCAAGAAGTTTTCACAGAGAGCATCAGAAGCCACCGGTGGGGTGTTCACGGAAGGATTGGTAACAGATTGAATAATAGAAAACAGAACCTTAGGTTTAGAGTGATTCGTTTCAATTAATTTGGAGAAGTATGCAGCTTTAGCAGACTTGGCTGCAGCCTGGTATGAAATTAGCGAGTCTCTGAACATTTGAAGAGAGATATGCAGCCTGTCTTGTTTCCATTTACGTTCTGCCTTCCTGCAGTTTTGTCTCAAAAGGCGGGTAGCAGAGTTTTGCCACAGTATGGTTTTGGATTTCAGTTTGTGAGGCTTAAGTGGTGCAGTTGCATTTGCTACCTTAAGCCAGACAGAGTTCAGAAGGCTCAGATGTTGATCAGCATCCAAGTCAAGAAATGGTTGATCCAAATTTAATTGTGAGGAACAATACTCTTCAAAGCACAAGTTGAAATTTGTGCTAAACTGAGGAGAATAGAAACGAGAGAGATTAACAGATGTACTAGAAGAAAGTGACAGCTCTGGAAGGGAAAGTGTGAATAATATAGGCTTATGATCAGAAATCATAAAATCTGAGAGCACAACATCTGTCACATCAAACCCATATGATAGTACAAGGTCCAACGTATGACCCAAAATATGTGTAGAGTCACTGATCCACTGTGAGAGATTAAAATCATTAATAATGTTAAGAAACTCGTGTGATAAGGGGTTAGAAGGACAGCAGACATGGACATTAAAGTCGCCCACCAATAGGAAGAGGTCATAATTTATGGCAATATTGCCAATCAGTTCAGTGAAATGTTGTATAAAGTCCTTAGTGGAGTGCGGAGGACGATAAATCACCACTAAACATACAAGAACAAGATAGAAGAATCCTTATTAAACTTACAAAAGCTATTTACTCAAGAGCAGCGAGTGATGTCCTTATCTTTTGTTTGACATTAATCAGACAGCAGTAAAGGCTACTGCCCCTTTAAGACCTTGCAGGTATATGTGTCGTCTTTCTCGACTGTATTAAGTCATATACAGGCTTGTCTTCTAGGATACTCATCAAGATGGACATGTTGACATACTTCTTGTGTAAGTTTGTCTATTTAAGAGCAAGACTTGAAAGATAAGTAAATATCTGCGCGCTGTGAGATGAGTGTGCGCTTTCGGATGAGTGCACAGAGATAGATCTCTCAGCACGTGAATTCTCATTCGCGTCTTCTGGCTCTACACGCGGGTAATGACGGAGAAAATGACGGCTCATATTCGGGCAGCACTCGCATGCATTGAACAAAGTATACAAAGAGAGATCGTTTGCCCACGTTTTTTCTTTTATTGCTGTTGTAATGTATCACCGAGGAGCCAGCACGTGTATCATCGACATAAACATACATAAAGCAACCCAAGCAAGTTACAACCCATATTATAGATGCGTCATCAGATGTGAGATGAGCCGCGGTGCGTATGTGCCTACACGGCACCTCGCTCACATCAGATGGCACTCTGCACCCCGGTTGGAAAGCTCCGCCCCTCCTCCGGCACACACAGCACAGCGCAGAGCGTAATTAGTGATCTTGTAAGGGTAAATAAAGAACTTTTTTTAATAGGCTAAATACAGCATTTTCTTTACTCAAGAAATTATATGTTTATAATGGTTAATATTGTATGTATTTGAGGTGTGAGTCTTGGGAACGCTGAAGAGAGAAAGGGCAAACCAGAGTGCAATTTACTTATTTTCATTTTCCTTCAGTACTACGTCTGGGACTGCGGTAGTCTTAGGTTTACTCCGAACAAATTTTTACCGATCCAATCAGCGAACAGAGGGAGTGGCTGAGAACGATGACGTTGATGTCGAGCATTAGTTTGAGATGTAGTTCAGTAATGGAGGCAGAGAAAGATGCAAACTAAACCATTCATTGCATTGTGGCACCGCTGCAGAATATCCAGAAGTTAAAGCCGGAGCAATAACAGTCTTTGCTGGGGTTTGTTGGTGGCCATGATGTTGTGGCCCTCCAACAGGGTAAATTCGGGAAAAGTTTGATTTTCCAGATCGCTTCGTTAGTGATGAAGGAGTTGGCTGAAGCTATTCAGACGGTAACTGTTTCTTGTGGGGTCGGAAGGTATTGCCATCATCTAAGTTACGGGGGCTAGTCAGTTATTTTATTGCCGTCCGTCTCTCACCACCCACGTAAAAATCCCCGGCCGAGTTACCTTCTGCTTTTGACAAACGCAAGGTCGTGTTGATGTAATAGCTAGTGATGGTGAAGTGAAGCTTTCTGAACCAGTGAAGCTTTCAGCACAGTTGTATCAGAAAAAGGTTCATTACTCGAAGCTTTTCAAGTCAGAGCTCAACGAGGACCTCTGCTGATGAAAGTGAGGGAAAGCGCTGTGTCGCAAAATGTTTTGCAACCGACGCATTATCTAGAAGCAAAAAGTGAATTAATGGATTTATTAATAAATTAATGAATTAATCAATATATTATATATGACATTATATGACACAATCTGTTCCATTGCATAGGCCTACTCCTAGTAACTTAAACCAATAAAGATATGATTTTGTATTGTGAATGTGAACATTTTTCCTGTTTGTAAACAAATAAAACTCACAAATAAAGGAAGTATGCTAAATACATGCATGCACACAAGGAAAAACACACACACACTTTCACATGATTATAGATGGATTGGCCTATACTTGTCTCTAATGTATGAAGTCATAGGCTAGTGCGGATTAAGTAAATAAATAAATATAGGCGGCAGAACAAAAGCCAAATAAATGATCAACCTTATTGGGCAAAATAAAATGAAAGTGTTCCCACATTTCAGAACGCCCTCTCTGTGTAGCAGGTTCCATAACAAACTCGCGCAATACAAAAAAACCGCTCAATGCAACCAGGGTTGCCATATTGGGCGGTTTTCCGCCCATTGGGCGGTTTCGCAATCTATTTTGTGGGCAAAAATGGATTTAGGCGGGTGGATAAAAATTGGGCTGGTTTTTGATTAGTGCGGCGGGTTTTTTGTAGCCGAAACACTGGCACTTCAGATCCTTCTTCCTGCGTCTCTCTGTTCAACAGGCAGCAGTCCCTCTCACTCACACACATACTACAGCTCTGGCTTGGCTGACATGCTTTGTCTAGAGATGGCCCGCTATACGAGCGCATGGGACGCTCAGTGGGTTCCGGTGTATTGCAACAAAGATGGATGTGTGTGTTTCCGGTAAGAGAAACACGAGAGAGAATCCCAGTTTAACTTGTTTAATCAACAGAGTGTTGTATATGTTACTTCACACAAATGTGGTCTATAATAAACAGAAGAAAACAAATAAAACAGTTATAAGTATATCAATAAATGATACAAACAGTCAGTAATTAAATAATATAGAAATAAACATACATGGGTTAGCTGCGTGCTGATTATGTTAATAAATAATTATGTAAACAATGACTCGCATATTGCACGATCGTTGCGTATGCTCAATATTACGAGCAGAACCCATACAACGTCATCAAACTCGACATTTTAAATAATCTTCAACTATTCAGGTGATCTGTAACTAGTAAGTGGCTATAATATTTATATTCTAATAGAAATAAAATTCTTTTAGAGCTCAAAGTCCAATATGAAAACTTTTTAGTTTCGCTTTGTGACGCAGTTTAAAATGCGTTCATTTCAGGGTCAAATCTGTACATTCAGAACGATAATAAACATTACAAAGGCAAATTATACATGAAGACTCACCCGTAATCATTTACGCACTGGAAAAACATATACAAAGTTGAATAAACAGTCCAGCCAGCCGGATGATCACTAAACTGCTGATTCTGCATGGCCGCGCATAACTGCGCTGTCCATCTTGCGTACCGCTCAAGGGGCGGAGTTCGGGCTTTCTCACACAGCCGCCCCAAATGTGTGTAAGGACATTTAAACCAGTGAGAAACCCTAACTAATTAAGAGGCTCAATAGCATCATCTTCAGAGAGTTTAGGGAGTGGGACTATACAGGTCTCACATATTTACGATTGTGTACCTGAACTTCAACTGTTCTGGTACGTCCATCCAGTCCAGGGAAAATATTAGTCACTTTACCTACTGGCCAGCAGGCTCGTGGAAGTTGTGTATCCACTATCAGTACCACCTATACCATTTTGTCGCAATATTATCCTTTTTGACACTGTGAAGCTGCTTTGACACAATCGTGATTGTAAAAGCGCTATATAAATAAAGTTGATTGATTGACCTGGTCAAGACCTATTTCTCCTCCATCTTTACGCCACTTCTGTCGTTCTTGCAGATTAGGGAGATAGTAATGGATGAATCTAGACCAGAAATGGTCAGCAAGGACTTGGCTATGTTTCCATCTTCTGGTTCCCAAAAGATTACTTGAATCATAGAGCACTTGTGGGAGTGACGAATCGTGGCGGCCCATCAGAAGTATGCTAGGTGTAACTGGGTCCAGATCTGACACATCTGAGGAAACGTAGCCCAACGGCTTGGCATTTAGGATACCCTCTACCTCAGTGAACACGGTACAAAGTACAGTTTCAGTTACTGTTTGATCCTTCAGTACTACCTTGAGGGCCAGCTTTACTGACTTAACTTCCCGTTCCCAAGCCCCCCCGAAATGAGGGGCACCAGGTGGAATAAATCTAAATGAAATCTGTTGTTCTGCAAGTTGTTCCCGTAGTTCAGGCATCATGGCTTCATAAGCTGCTTTAAGTTTTTTGTCTCCACCAACAAAGTTTGTACCGTTATCGGATACGAGTTCAAATGGTTTCCCTCTTCGAGCTATGAATCTGCGGAGCGACATTAGGAATGCATCTGTATCGAGGCTCTCCAAGAGATCAAGATGGAGACAACGGGTGGTCAAGCATTTGAATACTATTCCCCATCTTTTCTCTGTTCGTCGGCCGATCTTCACTACAAATGGACCAAAGCAATCCATTCCAGTGGAATAGAAAGGGGGTTTGTACAGACGTAGACGTGCTGGTGGGAGGTCGGCCATTTTGGGTATTTAAGGTTTGGCACGCCATTTCTGGCAATCCATGCACATATATTGATGCTTCTTGATAGCTTCCCTTCCTCGTAGAATCCAGTATCATCTTCTCAGTTCGGCAAAGAACCTTTCTGGCCCGGGATGTAAAAGGGAGGCATCGTAGTCCTTGATCATAAGCTTGGTTAGGTTGTGTTTCGGATCGAGCACAATGGGATGTATTGCATCTAGTTCCATATGCTTAGCATGTCTTAATCTCCCTCCAACTCTGATCAGTCCACTGGCTTTATCATACTCGGGTGATAAAGATGCTAATCTGCTGTTGGAGGATAATGGTCGCTCAGATGTGAGAGCCTTAACTCCTCAGGAAATGAATCTTTCTGAGCCTGTTGTAGGAGGTACTTCTCTGCTGAAATGTAACTCTTTGAATCATCTGTTGACTGCATGGAAGATGTAGCCGCCCCATCAAGAGATGTCACTGTAGCAGCTAATAGTTCAGTCCAGGTACTAAATTGGTTGACATCAGGAAGGGGATTGTCTGGTCTAGTGGACAGATGCAAGCAAATTGCTGACTTTTTCAACTCTGCCTCTGGTTCAGGTTCATCTGCTGGCAAAGTGAGCCAACATGACTCAAGGTTGATGGAGGAAATCTGGTCCATTAATCCAGCGGCACGGTGGGACCAAATTCTGCAATGACTGGTCTCTTGTTATGACATCAGCAGGGTTATTCGCTGAATCAACATACCTCCAAGAATCAATATTAGTAAGTGACTGAATTTCGGCTACTCGTGTTCCGATAAAGACTTTGTATCTACATGATTCAGATTTAAGCCACTGGAGGACGGTAGATGAGTCTGACCAGAGAACGACTTGATTGATGTCCACAGTTAGTTCTGCTTTAAGGACATTCGCCATCTGCGCTCCAGTAAGTGCCGCACTCAGTTCCAGCCGAGGGATCGTTATTTGCTTCCGAGGTGCCACTCGTGAACGGGCTAACACGAATGAGACGTGCACTTGTCCTTCATTGTTTTCTGTGCGCATGTAGGCCACTGAGCCATAAGCCTCAGATGTGTCACAGAATATATGTAAATCCTGATTGAGGATTTTCACATGGCTATCCAGTGGGGTGTAACATCTTGGGATTGCAATCTGACTCAAACTTTGGAGCTCTTGTTGCCAGTCTTGCCATCTGGATAGCAGGCTGTCAACTGTGATTGGGCCATCCCACCCAAGATTGTTCTTCCACAAATCCTGGACCAACACTTTGGCTCGGGTAGTAAAGGGGATTAGATAACCCAGGGGATCATATTGTGATGCTAAAACCCTGTATACATTACGCAGTGTGGGTTCAAGGCATTCGGATTGGCTTGATTTGTATTTGAACGAGTCTCTGAGGCAGTTCCACACTAGCCCAAGTGTACCTTCCAGGAGGTCAGTACTCTTCTGTTATAGCCAGAGTTCACTATTCTGTGATCTAGATTCAGATGGAAGATGCTGAATAACCTCGGGAGATCGAACCCACCGGTAAGCTAAAGTTGCCGTAGGTCGTCTACTAATGCTCTAGCTTCAGCAACGGTTTGAAGGCTATGAAGACAGTTGTCTACATAGAAGGAATCTTTGACCGTTTTCACCAGAACTGGGTCTATTTGCGGGTGATTCTGAGCAATCTCCTGGAGTGCATGCCATTTGTAGATCTTAGGCTTTTCTGTCCTTTGTATGTCTCTCCACAAAAAACGCACTATAGGCTTATCCTTTGGCAGGAGGCGAACCTGGTGGAACATGCCCTTTACATCTCTGCTAATGGCTACAGGATATTCACGGAACCTCAGCAAGACACCAAGTAGAGACGGACCGAGAACGGGCCCAGGCAGGAGGATGTCATTTAAAGCTTGGCCATGGTATGAATAAGAGCAGTTGAAAACAATTCTGTCCTTGTTGTTATGCGTCACCATATGGTGAGGGATGTACCACGACTCCGGGGATTGCTCAGCTTCTTGTGTTGCTATCTCTGCCACATAGCCAGCTTCTTGTAGTTTCCTCATTTCCGAACAGTAAGAATCAGCCCGCCTGGAGTCTTTAGCAAGTCTACGCTCAGTACTTCGGAGGTTTGCCATTACGGCTTCCTTTGGGGCTTTACAAAGTTCAATGGTGGGCCGTCTGAGCAAGGGAGTGGCGTACCGCATTACTCCACTGACTTCTACCTTTGTGCTATGGGTCTGGAGAAGAGTGAGGGCATACTGGTCTTGTTTGGACCGAGTGGCTGTCTTCTCGTTTACGTAGGGCAGAGTATCGATTTGCCATAGGCGTTCCACATTCCTGAATAACTCTGTATTCTGCAAGGTTGTGGTTATATGGAAACACTGTGGGGTGGGAATGGTTGTTTGACTGAGCCCAATGGGACCTTGGAGGGTCCAACCAAGTCTGGTACAAACGGCAATCGGTCCATTGACAGGTCCCATGCACACAGGCTGAACAGGGGTAAGCAGGTGAGGCATGTCAGACCCGATGAGCAGTAGGGGTTGAGCTCGGTCAATCAAGGGTAATGGCAATGACCTAATATGCTCATACTTTCGCTGAAGAGCAGACACAGGGTAAGAATGTTCGGATAGTTTCAAGTTATCCGCTGTGAAAGCATGATGAATCAAGTATTTTCTGTATGGTTTGTTCAGGGGTGACATATGAAGGGAAACCGTGGATCCGTGCAAATTAACTACATCCTGATGGACCGTTCGTAGTGTGAGTGTTTCAGGTTCAGAAGGGAGATTCAACTTCTCTACAGCCGGTGACAGAACAATACTTCTCTCTGAACCATCATCCAGCACTGCGTATGTTTCCATGACCTTCTCTCGATTGTGCAGTAAGACCTTGACTATCTTCAGCATTACCTTTTGAGAGCGGTTTGGGCGGTCTAAATAGACCTGAGGGGTAGGAACATTGACCAACAGAACACTCTTCTGGATTTGCAAAGCTGCATCATGCAAGATGGTCAGATGTAACTCTTTATAGTTTGTACAGGGTTTTTTTCAGAGTACAACGGTCTGGAGTATGACTTCGGCCACATTTCCAACAGCGCTTCTCTTTGGATATCCACTGTACTATTTGCTCTGTGGTCAGTATGTTGAATTTATGGCAAGAATTAAGGAAGTGGTCCTTGGTGTTACAGTGTGGGCAAAAGGGTTGAATCTTAGATGGGGGTTTAGATTTAGTCTGTCCCTGCCCAATTGAACTGTCATCAGCTGAATACAAGATAGAGGTAGATCTCTCCTTTGGGCGGAAAGGTACTGACCTTTGCTGATCTTTCTTGGTGGGTCTAGCAGTATCAGTCTGATACAGTGTAGCTGCTTTATTGGAGATGCGCTTTGCCTGTGATTTCATCTGCAGCCATGCAGACAGATCAGGTAATGTATATGTGCGGTCTGTGCCAGTTTGCAGAATACCTCGGCTGAAACAGTACTCAACGAATCCATCGCGATATGATGATGGCATCTTGCTTAACAATCGATCCACATGAGAACCACACCGCAGCTCGTATCCGTTTGGGCCCTCCAAAGTCCTGAGCATCCCTACTAGGGTTTGGATAGATAGGAAAAAAAGAGTCAAAAGCTTCTGCATCCCCAAACTTGACTGCTGGTGCATTCAGTATTTGGCCTATTTCGGACTGGACCAGTTGACGTGGTTGGCCATATTTGTCCTGCAGCGCTTGTAATGCGGTGGTGTATGGCCTGGGGTCATGTATGTAGGCTTTGGCTAACTGGAGAAGGTTGGGGAGTTTTAAGTGACTTAAAAGGACCTGATATTTGTAGTGTTCACTCAAGTGGGACTGGTTATTCATTACATTGTCTAAGGCCATTTTCAGTAGAGCAAAGTCACTTTCTCGGCCAGTGTCGAAGTATGGGATAGCTGGCTTTGGGACGCCATAAGCTGAGGCAGCTAACATTTCCAGACCAGGTGGTTGGGCTGGGGAAGGGTACAATACTGCCCGACTATGATAAGCGTCAGGTGGAGGAGCAGGATATGGTATTGCTGTCCAATGATGACTAGGATTCGTGGCTGGGTAAGACTGAGTATGTAATGGAGCCCATAATGTAACAGGAACCCTAGGTGGGGGTGTAGGAAGGGCATGGACAGAGGGTTTCTGACTACAGGCGACAGAAGTATCGGAGTAATGGTGCGGACTGATGTGACCGGGTTAAAGGTTAGAGGAGCAGCATAATCTGGCCTAGACATCAATGTGGGCTGTGCAGGAACTAACAGAACCGCGGGCCTTGTAACTATGCTGGGCTGGGTTACTTTGGCAGGTGATACTGTAGGGGGCATTACTGAAGACACGGGTATAAAGTTAGCATTACAAGGGGGCGAATGACTAAGCATTGCTTGGGCGGATGACCTAATATCATTGGTAGCAGGAACTCTTTGTTGTTGAGTGCTTACCTCTGACAGAGGATCAACAGCATGGCTGGACTGTGAATCAGGAACATTAACATCCTGAGTTTCCTGTTTAATAAGTACACAGACATATTTAGTAACCTCAAGCTCATTTTGAACCTTTTTGAGACGCCGCCGGATCTCTACCTGCTTAGCTAGCAACTCTCTAGCCTTAGTAGCTTGTTCCTGTCTATGCTGCGCTTCTCTGGCCTGAGCATCAAGTCTCTCACACTCTTTATCTACAATGGCGTCCTCTTCAATCTGCTGTTGAAGTTCTGCCAAGTCCAAAGTCTTTAGCCTTTCCTCCAACATGGCAGCTTGTAGATTGGAGAGTCCATGTCTGGGGGATCTGCGTTGTGCACTGCGAGAGGATCTGGATGAAGCATTGGAAACCCTGCCAGAGGAAATGGATCTAGATGCATGTCTTGATGATCTGGATGGTCTCCGTGAAGATGAATCTGCAGGAGGTGGCTCCGGATGTAGGTTAGGCGGAAGCTGGACGTCGTAATCTGCCAGATGGGCAGGAAGGTGTCTATCTCTTGGAAGGCGAGGTCGGACGACGGGTTCAGTTGCACTGGGAGTTTCAGGATCCATCTTGAGGCAGGCAATCCGGCTCAGAGGACCATATACGAGCGCATGGGACGCTCAGTGGGTTCCGGTGTATTGCAACAAAGATGGATGTGTGTGTTTCCGGTAAGAGAAACACGAGAGAGAATCCCAGTTTAATTTGTTTAATCAACAGAGGGTTGTATATGTTACTTCACACAAATGTGGTCTTTAATAAACAGAAGAAAACAAATAAAACAGTTATAAGTATATCATAAAATGATACAAACGGTCAGTAATTAAATAATATAGAAATAAACATACATGGGTTAGCTGCATGCTGATTATGTTAATAAATAATTATGTAAACAATGACTCGCATATTGCACGATCGTTGCGTATGCTCAATATTACGAGCAGAACCCATACAACGTCATCAAACTCGACATTTTAAACGATCTTCAACTATTCAGGTGATCTGTAACTAGTAAGTGGCTATAATATTAATATTCTAATAGAAATAAAATTCTTTTAGAGCTCAAAGTCCAATATGAAAACTTTTTAGTTTCGCTTTGTGACGCAGTTTAAAATGCGTTCATTTCAGGGTCAAATCTGTACATTCAGAACGATAATAAACATTACAAAGGCAAATTATACATGAAGACTCACCCGTAATCATTTACGCACTGGAAAAACATATACAAAGTTGAGTAAACAGTCCAGCCAGCCGGATGATCACTAAACTGCTGATTCTGCATGGGTGCGCATGACTGCTGGATGGTCACTAAACTGCCGATTCTGCATGGCCGCGCATAACTGCGCTGTGACTCTTGCGTACTGCTCAAGGGGCGGAGATCGGGCTTTCTCACACCCGCCGTGCACATACGTTCTGCTTCTGCAAAGACTGACACGTTGTCTAAATAATATGGTCAGTGCAATTTTCATGTAATGTTATTCATGACTATGCATGTTTCATGTATTTGAAATAATTGAAATGTTAAAGTGGGTTATTTTGTATATCCATATATCCAATCTACTCAATGTTTTCATGTTAGGCTTTTGTTCCAAGTGGCTTTTATTGACAATAAACACTCATTGGTCGCCTAAGAGTTGATCACATTATTTTCCGTGACATAAGCTTATAGTTTAATAGTATAATAGTCAGACTGAGGATGCCATTCCGTTTTCCATTTTTAAACCAGACATAAAATATGGAAAAGCAGTGTCTTTTTTCTTTTTCTTTTTTCACTGATTAATAGCTAGAATTAGCAGATAGGCTACAAGGTAATTGAATGGCTCAGCAGATTAGAAGATCCAGAGTGGCTCAGGACAGATCCAATAGTTTTAAACCTCAACAGGGTGCCCGCCTTCGCGGAAATAAACCCTTGTCAATGGAGCGTGGCCAGACTCTATGTACAAATAAAATGCACACGAGTCTGGTAAAACCAGGCTACAATTTACTCCCGCGATCGACTGGAAAGCAGTCTGCGATCGACTGATTGAGCATCCCACCACAGAATATTTTTTAAATGAATATCTGTACATGCAATATATAAAAACAAAGAACTGACACTCTTAAACAACAACAAAAACAAACTAGCTTCATGCATTCCTTTTTTATCAACACTTGAATATGGGTAAGTTTAATAAAAAAAGCAACATTCTGAACAAAAAGCTGAGAAAATTTCAGGTCAGATTCAGAACGATGATCAAACACAGATGGAGTACACTGAGTCCATCAACACCCTTAACCCCATGCCTTTTAAAGATTGCAGACGGTCCCAGATAACTATTCTTCAACATTCACTGCTTGTTAAAACATCCCACTCTTACTTTATCTGGACAAACTCAGTAACAACAGACAGATTAAAGACTCCAGCTTTGATATTTTAGCACTGATAAAACCGGGTTGCAGTGACATTTCTTAACCCCTTGTCTGTCACCCCCCGTTTTGGCAAATAGAGCATTTAGACATACTCATGGTAAAAAGACAGCTGCTCATAAGTTATTTTGAATATACACATAACCAATATATTAAGAAAGCTAACACTTGAGAGTTTACAGCTGAATACTCCGACGGTTATTAATATATAGAGAGATATATAGGCTTAAACATAAAAAAATAAAAAATAAAAAATATATGTATATATATATATATATATATATATATATATATATATATATATATATATATATATATATAAAATATTTTTCTTCATGTATAAATATATTATGTGAATGTAGTATAATGATTTATAACTACAACTCGAGTCAGACTCGAGTCATGAATTTGATGACTTCGGACTCGACTTGACAAAATGTACAAAGACTTGCAACTCGACTTGGACTTTAACATCAGTGATTCGTGACTTCACTTGGACTTGAGCCTTATGACTATAGAAGACTTGCTACTTTCCATGAAAACCTGTGTTTTTTTTCACATGGCCGTGCTGCTCTCAGTGTATCTGCATCTGTGAAATCTGCACCTCTATGCATGCAGAGGGCACGCGCGCTGACTGCACGACATCCAATCACAAATCTGCGTATAGCACGTGACTTTGGGCTTTCTAAAGTTGCATCTAAAATCTAAAGTTGTGGGTCACGGTTTTTTGGGCTTATTTGAAAAAATGTGGTTGCTTGTTAGGAAAATATGACAAGCAACTTTGTTTCTTAATTATTCTTGTTTCTTAATTCTTGTTTCTTAATTATTCTTTGTTTCTTGATAATTCTTAAATAATTATCTCTTGCACCGCCTCAGCCTTTAAAGTGATCTTACACCTTTTCATGTTACATGACTAGTTGCTGTTAATTGTTCACTTTGATTATGTAACTTCTTTGTTGTTGTTGTCTCTTCTTGGAGTTTTTTTTTTTTGTACACCTGCTTGTTAATGTGTTATCATGAACAGGCCGATTGTTTTTGTACTACATTGTAAAGCGACCTTGGGTTCCTGAAAAGCGCTATACAAAATAAACATATTATTATTATTATTAATATTATTATTTCTTTACATTTATGGTCACTGTTTTGTCCAAATACATTGCCTGACACTGTCTTCTCACAGCTAATAGCCATAGTGCAATGATACAAGTGCTGTAGTCATTCGTCCTCATACATCCCGCTACCTTCCCCTCATTGAAGAAAAATTGCGTTCAACGTGCAGGCATGTGATGTGATGTTATAAATGTAATGATAGTTCATAGACGTAAATAGACGAATACATTTTTTATTTTTATTTTTACAAACAATGCAACCAGCAGAGATGTACAGAGATGGAGAGGAAACAGGGAGGTGAGCCACCTAATTTAATTTTAAAAATATTTTTTATAATGTAGGCTATTATTATGACAGGCTATTATAAAAAAAAAATGAAAAGAAAAAAAAATAGGCTACTAATAATAATAGTAGGTATGGTTCGAATGTATTTTATTATAAATATGTCTCTATATTGCAGCGCTCTCAGTGTTTTCCTGTGCACCTACTCCCAAACATAGACTGTAAAAAAAGTGCATATTAATCCTAAATAGTAGCTATGTGACATTAGTAATTTTCAATACTATTTAGAGCAGATTGCACATTGAGATGCAGGGCTAATCCTTTTTACGGGTTATAGTGTGCATGTTCACCACTGCTCCTTATATGTGTGCAATAACTCCGACTGGAGTTACTATATTCCTTCACGTCCCTTTTTTCTTTTTCCATCTCCAAACCTCTTCTGTTCTCAGTCTTTATTGCAATTTGAAGAATTTTGTAAAATCCCATCTGTATTTGCTTTTTAAACTCCAAGAGATTTCAATTTAATAAGTTGCAGGCTCATTTATTGATAAATTATTGATCATAAATTATACTGATAATAATAAATAATATAATATATTGGGCTTGTTTTGGGTCCCCCACCACTCTAGGTATTCTTCTTACCTGAGAAGATATGAAACAGATTTCAGAAAATCCCGTATAGCCTCACATGTTGCATTTGAAACTACTCTTTGTCTTTACTCATATCAATGTTGTTGTGTTAATATTCATTGTCTATTATACACTACGGTATACATTAACATTTCAGTTTATTTTTAAATATTTTTTCAGCAATATTAAGAATATTTTCACTGCTTCAAAATAACGACTAAAGAAGAGTTATCAGCGTGATGGTAGAAAACTGTAAATTTCTTGTCTATAACCACCCACTGCAACTTATACCAACGACGGAAATAAGCGCAGTTACAATAGCAAAATATGTGGGAGAGCGTTACTTTAATACTATATTGTATTGCAATAGGGAGCACTTCAAAGTCAATACCAAATTAAAACTAGTTAGCAAATCATTTATAATTGAAAGAATTTAATGACAAAATCCGGTTATGGTTACACTTAAAATAGTTACAAAATAGATGAATGAGATGACAAAAACTTATACCATTAATCGTACCCAGCATGTGTAGAATGTTACCTGAGAGATAGGGAGAGATAGAGAGAGATAGAAAGTTAAAAAGAGAGAGAAAAAGAGAGAGCAAAGAGAAGAGCCAAAGAAGGCCCCTAGAAGCGACAGCCAGAGCAGAAGACAGCGTCAGAGGAAAAAGACCCCGAGCAACAGTTGCAATCTTCTTTTATACATCCCTTGACCATGTGACTGAAACCCTGAGACATTCAAACTGACCAATCAGACTAAACTTCCCCCACTGTACTACAGGTGTGGCACCATTTGGCCTACAGGCCCTCAACATCTCTTTGTCTTTAGGAATCCCAAACAGCCCCACTGATAAGAGAGAGGGGGGCGAAACACAGTAAAACAAATGTCTTTGTTCAAAGTCAAATATCAAATATCTATGATTATTTTGGATAATAATTATTGATTGGATGAATGATTATTTTGGATAAGGACTTTGGACTCGACTCGAGACTTGCCTCATCTTTGACTCGACTTGACTCAGGACTCGAGCGCAAAGACTTGAGACTTACTTGTGACTTGCATAACAATGACTTTGTCCCACCTCTGCTATTAACTAATAGCTTTCAAACATGCATACCCAGAAGATATTGGCTGTTTATTATTACATATAAAGCAAATATTAACACCTTACTGCATGGCCATACTTATACATGCATTAATCATACCCAATAATGTAGGCAGGTTTATAGATCCCAAATGTTAGGGTGGTTCGGGGGCATGCTCCCCCGAGAAAATTTAGATTTCTATGATCTACATATGTGCATTTTAAGATGTTCTGAAGGCCAAAAAATTAGATAACAATAGCTTGAAAACCATGTCACTGGGCAGTAGATTATTAGCCTTTCTTATGTCCACATCTCTCTTTTTCTCTGTTTTTATCTTGCCCTGTCCAGGGCCGCGTTATCCTAATGGGCAACATGGGCTGCAGCCCAGGGCCCCGAACACCAGGGGGCCTCCCGAGACAATTGTCTTTTGAGTTATCCTTTTTTTTTTTTGGATCAAGGCAATTATGCATACGTTGAGCATCGTTGTCGCACACCCGAATCGAGTCACAGCGGACAACTAGTACATCGTCACCTCAATATGTCGAACGAAAATGTAAGAAAATATGACAGTGGTAGGGGCGGATCTACCGGAGCTTCAACTGCCACCCCAAAATAAAGACCATTGCCACCCCAGCAGGCAGCTAGTGTATCCCAAATTCCCAATGCATAAAATATAAAATGTTCCTCTACCGATTTACATTAGCGGCGCTTCAAATGTGATGAGATAATAGCAATAAAACACGTCTTTCTATTATTGTGTAGGCTAATAGTCCAACAAATGACTTCTATGAACTGCTTAGATCTGCAACGCAACTAGTTTGATCACAAATAGATCGCCTGTTATACGTCCCACTGTTAAAGGATTTCAGCTTTCTCACTGCACACAGATGCAGTCCGGCAGTGCTTTCCATGAGCAGCGCGGTGATCGTTTAGTTTCTGCACAGTCTATTTTGTGCTGGACGCGCTAAATTAAAGTGATAGAACGTTGTTCGCATTAAAATAAATATGCATTGAAGTGAAAATCTGGTTATTTCACCACAGATTCATGTAATTTAAAGTCTAATCTGTTTCAATGACTTTTTGCCTCGGGTAAAGCAAGAAAACAGACACATTTAGGTAAATAGGGAGACATAATGGAGAGCTCTCATCCTTTCTTGAAGGTGGAGAAATAAAGTTCTTTATGACCTGCAGGATTTCTTAAAATATTTTAAAATTAAAGAAATTAAAGACTAGATTTTTTTGTCTATTGTAACTTTTAATGTAAAATGTTTTTGATTTTAACAAAGGCCTAGTTTAAATATTTTGCCACTTGCATGAGCAACGTAATATATAATGAATCTAAAGTAAATATAAAAATATTAATTGAATAAAACGTTGTTTAAACGTGACATTTAAAGGCACAATATAAACACATTAATTACTAATGCCCAATACAGGCTGAAAAAGAGTTTTTTTAATTTACTGAATGTTACAAATAGAATTATATTAATTTGCAATATATACACATTCATTATTAATCTTTTGCCTAATCTGATGAAAATGGCTTTGCTAATATTTCTTATTCGTTAAGGCCTACATTATGAATCACATAGGCATATTTTCAGTTAAAAATGGTGAAATAAGACAAAAGTTTATTCATTTGCCTAAAATTGTTTTTCTTTTGTTTAACATTTCTGACTTTGAGCAGCAGCTGTCAAACATGAATGTTTAGTTTAGCAGCATATATTTATCTTACTTGACGTCCAGTTGCGCTGCTAAAATTTACGCTCAGCCTCAGCAGTTTCTGTGTGACCATAAAGCCCGCCTACTCTGATTTGATTGGTTTTATCAAATATTTTGGCATTGACAAGCGGTGACAGACCAATGACGCTCAGATTCACACACACACATGCACGCACGCACGCACGCACGCACGCACACACACACACACACACACACACCTCTGCTTCTGACATGTACTGTGCTCTGCTCAGAGCCGTTGCGGATTGGAGAGACAGACTAAAAAACGGGACGAAGTCGAAGCCTCCCGCCAGTTTCATATGTTTTAAAGGTTAGTCGCATATTTTTTAGGGGGGCTGAAGCCTATGGGAACCCCTGGTGGGCAACACAGCAGAGTGTTGGAGGAGACATTAGAGGAAGGCAGGGTTTTCTCAGACCAGGTGATAGGACTCTTATCTTAAGATAGATCTTTTCAGGAAGGATGGGTTCCGACTTCTTGGTCTGTTCCTCTGGGTTGTGGAGACAGGAAAGGGTATCTGCCTTCACATTCTTGGGTCCAGGACGGTAGGAAATGGTGAAGTTGAACCTCGCGAAGAAGAGCACCCAGTGGGCCTGGCGCAGATTGAATCATTTGGCGTCCCTAAGGCCCTCAGTGGTCAGTTAGTACCAGTTAAGGATGTTGGGAACCCTCCAACCAAAGCCTCCACTCCTCCAGGGCTAGCTTGATGGCAAGAAGCTCCTGATTCCCGAGGTCATAATTGACCTCCGCTGGGTTGAACTTTTAGGAGAAGAAGGCACATGGATGGATTTTGCTCGTTGTTCCCTGTGGCTGCAACAGCACCACTCCCGCTTCTGTGGTGGAAGCGTGATGACATAGGGCTTCGCAGGATCTGGGTGCACAAGCAGAGGAGAAGTGGTGATGGCTTCCTTGAGTTCATTGAAGGCCTTCGTGGCTGCGGGGTTCCGGGACAGAGACTTGGGCTTACAGCAAAGGAGTTGTGTCAAGGGGCAGGAAATCAGGCTGTAATTGTATATGAACCGGCGGTAGAATTAGGCGAAACCTAGGAATCTCTGGAGTTCTTTGATGGTTGTGGGAGAAGGCCAGCTCTTGATGGCGTCCACCTTCCCCTCGTCCATCTGGATGCAACTGCTAATAATAATAATACATTTTATTTGTAATGCACTTTTCTTGAACCTAAAGTGCTACAGTTAAATAACAATAATACAACAATAAATAAAATACAAAAAAGCAATAAAAAGAACTATAGCAATACAACAAATGGTTAAAGAAAAACAGTCTTAAACAAATATGTCTAATCAACTGCATTTCTGCATTTCTGATGGGCTGAGGAAGCACATTCCATAGTTTGGGGGCTTTCTATGTAAATGCTCTTTCCCCCATGGTCTTTAGCTTACGTGAAGGCTAATGAAGTGAAAGAGAGTTAGCAAGAGAGTTAGCAGAGCGAAGAGAGCGTGATGGAGTATAAGGACTGATGAGGTCACAATGATACTTAGGTGCAATCCCATGAAGTGCATTATATGTTAAAATAAGAATTTTAAAATCAATTTTCATATTTACGGGTAGCCAGTGCAATTGTGAAAGAACAGGTGTAATACGTTCACGAGGAGATGTACGAGTGAGCGCACAAGCGGCAGAATTTTGAATATACTGAAGCTTGCTCAACGATTTAGCTGGAAGTCCAGAGAACAAAGCATTACAGTAATCTAACCTAGCTGTAATGAAGGCATGTATAACCCTTTCTGTGTTTGCAAAAGATAGAAAAGGTCTCAGTCGAGCTAAATTTCTCAGATGGAAAATGCAGTTTTAGAGATGTTTTATGAGTGCTTCAAATGTTAATTGTGGATCAAAAATCACACCAAGATTTAGCACCTGAGAAGTAGGGATTATCATGCAGGAATCAACAATCAAACTGATCTGCTGGGCTTTACGAGTAGCCGCCACTGTACCAATCTGCATTAATTCAGTTTTGGAGCCGTTCAGCTTCAGGAAGTTATTCTGCATCCAGATCTCTGTTAGACAGTTACGCAAAGCTATTAATGAGCAGTGAACATCAGGACTAGTGTTGATGTAAATCTACCGCATAGCAGTGATAACCAAGACCATGTTTCCTGATGATCTGCCCAAGCAGAAGCATATAAATGTTAAATAAAATTGGACCCAGTACTGAACCCTGAGGAACTCCCTGTTGAACAGGTACAATATCAGATATCAGATTTGCAGTTACCCAAGCCAACGAACTGGATGCGATTTGTTAAATTGGACCCAAACCAATTAAGGACAGCTCCAGAAAGACCCAACCAATTTTCCAGCCTGTCAAGCAGAATAGAGTGACATAACAGGGACCAGGGACAAAACAGGGACACAAGTCGGCAGCTCTACTTTCGAGCAAAATGAGAAAGAAGCGTTTTTTTTTTTTTTTCAAATTATGTGATTTTCACTTTTTTGCAGATTCTGTTTGTTGAAATCACGAAGAAGCCTCTCCATGTATGAGATGGCATTAATGGTATTTAAAACTGTACATTTTGAGGTTGAAATCGCCTTGTTTTGTCTGTGTGTCTTTCAATACTGGCTTTTGTTATTGCCCCGCCCTCCAAGGGACGCGTGGCTATTTATTTATGCAGCGCTCTGGCCGACTGTAGAGATGATCTGAGCGACGATGAAATCAGCATAAGACTGAATAATACCCTAATTTACAACTAAGTGAAGATGAAGAAGAGGAAGAATGTATCAGACTGGCGTCAGACGAGTTGTCAGTCGACTGCCGTAAGAAATCAGATGCTATATCGATAGTAACATTTGATGGGTATAAAGACTGTAAAATCTGTAACTGTGGCTATAGTGTAGGGGTAAGACGCATGTCATCAAGTTGACGCAAATCAATTTTTTTTGCCACACTCTCTCTACTCCCTTTTCCCATCACATATCAGATTGGAAAGGCATTTCTTTTCAAAAAGAATCGAGAAAATATTAGAAAAGTGGCAATAATGCATCTAACGTGTTTATTGATAAGTGTTTCTCGGTTAGAGAGTGTAGCAAAAGGCGGATTCAAACCTTGGATCGATTTGCGTCAAAACTCAATGACATGCACCTTACCCCTACAACTATAGCCACAGTTACAGACTTTACCCATTTCTCTATCTTTATCCCCTTCAAACAGACGCACAGTACATCCACTAAGAAGACCCCGGCAAACAGAAAGTGTGCCCGAATGACTTATTTCATTGGAGGTAACGAGATTTGCAAGAATACTTTTCTGTTTCTTATGGGGTGTTTCCATAAACACCAAAGTTTGTAGTTTTTTTTTTCATTCTAAGAACACGTACACATTATCTCATGTTTAGACCTTCCCATACCGACCTATTGTTCTTAACTGTCGTTTTAATTGTAATCGTTAGCATCGTATCACTTGCCAAAAACCCCCATTACTTAAATGGGCTTTTAGATAAGATGGCCACAACTTCTCCAAATATTATCAGATTTCCATGTGTTACACATCGTTGGAAAGCTTGGAGACTACACTTTCAGAATCTGTGAGTAACTCAAAATGCCCCAGAACCGAATTGTGTCCCTACTTTTCGTGACTGGTCACATATAGTGTCAAAAGCAGCACTGAGGTCTAATAAGACCAAAATACTGCATGCTTCGGAATTAGTCGCAATAAGAAGATCATTTACGACCCTAATTAAAGTGGTTTCAGTTCTATGCCCTCTTCGAAACCCAGACTGAAAAGGTTCAAGGAGACTGTTTAGTGCTAGATGATTATTTAACTGAATAGCCACAACATGCTCAAGAACTTTAGCAAAAAATGGGAGGTTAGAAATAGGCCTGTAGTTGGACAAATCGGAAACATCACAGCCAGTCTTCTTAGGGACTGGAGTAATGGCAGCTATTTTTAGTTCTGGAGGAACAATTCCAGAAATCAATGACAAGTTAACAATTGAAGTCATAAAAGGGCAGATTGATGCAAGGCAGTTCATAATAACAGAGCAGGGAACCGGATCTAAAATACTCGTGGTAGAGTTCATGGACTTCACTGTATTTAAAATAAAATCATCTCAGATCGTTACAAAGTTCTAAAAGGTAGTGATTGGGGAATTTAAAGGCTGAATGTAAACTAGCTCAAGTGGAGTGATGGTGTTTAAAGAGCTATAAATACCCTCAATCTACCAGTTAAATAATGAAGAAACTTATTACACTGGTCAGCAGAGGAGTGAACAATGGGCTAAGTTGGTTTAAGAAGATTGTCAACAGTCTTAAACAGCGATTTAGAATTAGCTGCAGTGTTACCAATAATGCTTGAATAATTGTTCTTCATTGCAGTAATCAAAGCAGAATGCTAATGTAGCAGGGTGAGTAAGTTCCCTCCCCTGTATTTAGTGATGGCCTATCAGCATTTGAGACCTGTCTATTTAAAACCCTGTGTCCTACCTGAGGGTGCGTCATTTCAAGCTCCGCCCCCAGGGCGAGGGCGCGCCACCATTCAGTGAGGGAATGTTTGGTCTGCAGCCCTGTGGCGACGTGTGTGTGCAGGCTTTTGTTATGTGTAGGTAAGCTAAATGCTATTGTTTGTCCATGTTAATATTTTGTTTGTGGTAACTTTCGTTCATTCAATTCCAGTGGTTTTAATGTAAATGTGGCGGAGTGAGTGTTATGAAGGTGAGGCGGAACACCAATTATACACGTACTCAACAAATTCAAATAGAGCTCACTTTCCGACTACGCCACCTCGGGAATTACACCCAAGGAATTTAGTGCGCCCCCTAAAGGCACGCACAGGTTCGCATCGCCATATAAGTCAGAGACATAAGTAATAGTACAAAAGTATTTTATTAACAGTATAAAAAAGGGAGTATTACCAGACAGTCACACTCATCTCATTAAAGATTCAATTATTTATGGCAAAGGACCTGGGCTTACCGTCAGGGGCAGTCTCAGGTCAAATAATCACCCTTAAATCACGTCACTCACTCAGCTCACAGTGCACACACACACACTAATGTCAGTGAAGAGCACGGCACACAGTGAAGGAAGCCACCACCCAAAGAAGGCCACTCGTCTGCCCCCGGTGCCCAGATCCTGCCAACAAGATGGAGAAAGAGGTTAAAAATGGTGACAGCAGTACAAATGAGCAAAAAGAAATTTGTTAATACTACCCCGGTCTGCACAAATCAAAAAGCACAAATAAGTAAAAGAGAACCCAAAAAAAGACACTCAGAATAACCAATCACTATACAATAATCAAAACAAATTGGCCGTAGCTCAGAAGTCATTGAATGACAAAGTATAATCAACAAATCACAATAAGTAAATTGAAATCAAAACACAAATTCAAAAGTACAAGAAAACTGATTGGAAATCGATTAAAGAAATAAACAGAAGAACAGTTAAAGATAGTACTGATACACGTCTGCAATCAGAGCTTAAAAAGTACAACACATCTCAATTGGAAAGACACAATAACATGGATGGCTCATTAGAAACCCTTCAGGTCTTCGCTAAACACGGAACTATCCCGTGCAGGAAACAGAACAGCAACTTTAATGGGCACAGAGCATCGGAGCACAGCACTTGATTAGAACGCAGCCATTTCCCTCATCACGCGTGATAGAACATACAGCGTTGAAGTTAGTATCCTGAATTCCAGTAACACATGGAGGCAGATATCCTGATAACACGCGACGGTGGAGAAAACAGATGGACTTTAAACGATATAAAACATACAGATTAGCGCCCGCTCAGCTGACGCAACCCATAGACCCGCACAATCGTTGAACATAAACGCTCTCCTTACCGTCTCAGATGTCCACATTTGATTACTCAGCCGACAACATACTAGTTACCACAGTAAGTGGTCCAGAAACTTCAGCGGTCTCTAGAAGCGGCAGTCGCATGTCAACAGTCCAAGCCAACACGAGCAGCAGCGGCGCGTCAATGACGTCACGGCCCTTGAAAGTGACACACACCTACAACTGGCACCCCGTGCTCTTATACACCCATAGTCCCAGCCCATTGGGCAAACTTCAGATTATAAAGAAATGGGAGGGGATAATAGCCCATCCTGCCACATTTACCCCTCCCCTTTGCATCGGCGCCCCGACGATAAACTCGATATGGAGCCACCAACACCACTTATGACCACGGCCTAAACAGAACTAACATACTAGCAGTAGTTACCTCAGGGTCAGCTACAACCCTGCTTCCCAGCTCTCCTACCGCCCGAGGCAGGTGATGCAAATTTGCATGCCGACCAGCACCAACTCGACCTGTCCGCCGGGGGACGACAACCCTATCATCCTGATAGTTAGAAGACACAACAGGTTCCATTACCACTGGTCCCCTACCCTGTTCGCCCAACTCTCCCCCAACTGCGCCTATAAAGGGGAGATCTAGTGGCATTCGGTCTACACCAGGATCAGCTTGGGTAGGGTGACTGGTCTCTCGAACAACACAAGGGGTCTCTGGTACAAGCACAACCAAGTCAACCGCATCTCCCTCATCTACCTGTGGTTCTTCCCGATCATCCACCCTAACACTAGGTTGACCATTCGGCAGGACCTCTTTCCGGCCACAAGCCTTCAACAACGAGCGGTGGACACAGCGAACTTTACTCAGATCATCCACAGGTGCGATAGTATACACCACACCTCCCACCTGAGGGGGGCGAACTACTCGGAACAACACT
This sequence comes from Pseudorasbora parva, assembly GCF_024679245.1. Taxonomy (NCBI): domain Eukaryota; kingdom Metazoa; phylum Chordata; class Actinopteri; order Cypriniformes; family Gobionidae; genus Pseudorasbora; species Pseudorasbora parva. The sequence continues at coordinate 35,430,515 of NC_090189.1, forward strand.
GGGCTCCATAGGTCTTTAATCTTATGACGCCCCCTAAATGAATAATCTCATAAATAAACCAGCTGACCTTCTGACATTGGCAGATCATGAACACGTAAATCATGCCGCTCCTTACGACGACCCGCAGCTGCCTTCAGGCGCCCCCTTGCCCCCTCGAAGGCAACCTGTAACCGCCTTTGATGCTCTACAACCCAACTCTGAACACTACCGGCGGCTGGCTCTGACACGTTACCCAGCAGAAAATCCACCGGCAGCCTAGGCTCTTGACCAAACATCAGGTAGTGCGGGGACTCTCCTGTCCCCTGATGAGGGGTGGTGTTATAACAGAAGAGTACCTGTGATAAGCATGAGGCCCAATCCCTCTTCCTTGGGCCAGGCAAGGTTCGCAACAAGGTATACAAAGTGCGATTAAATCGCTCGCACTGGCCATTTCCAGCCGGATGGTAAGGTGTAGTGCGGGACTTTTTAATTTGGTAAAGCTCACTGAGTTGCCGAATGAGAGTAGATTTGAAATTGCGACCCTGGTCGGAATGTATACGACTCGGAACCCCAAACTTGAAAAACCATTCCTCAACCAGGACCTGGGCTACTGTCTCGGCTCGCTGGTCACGGGTAGGTATCGCCATGGAGAAATTGCTGAATACGTCGGTCATGACCAAAATGTTCTCATGCCCCGACTGAGAAGGTTCGAGTACCGTGAAATCGATGGCAAGGACCTCATTAGGTCTAGAAGCCAGCAAGTGGCCCATGTAACCCCGTGCCACAGGTTGACTCTCCTTAGCCAGCTGGCAACGTTCGCACTCCTTACACCACCGGGTAATATCTGCGAACATACTTGGCCAATAACACCGACGTCTAATCAACTCACTAGTACGTTCGACTCCCTGATGACCATGCTGTTGATGCAGCTGCTCTAAAACTTCCTGCTTCATTAAATCAGGCAATACTAACTGGTGACAATCTTCTCCTCCATCGGGACGGAAGATTTGACGATACAGTACCCCTTCCTTCTCCACCAATCGATCCCACTGTTGCAACAGGGTAAGAACTGGCTTAGACAGCTGGCGCCGCTCGTCGGGCGTCGGCCGCTTACCCGTACCCAAAACTGCAACACCGGACCAATGGTGGAATCAGCCTCCTGCATAACACGCAAGTCAGAGACAGAATAACCAGGTAAGGCACTCATCTCATTCGATATAGCCTGCATGAATCCCTCTGCCCTTACGGCTTGCTGCAGCGACTCAGGCACCGAGCTGCCAGTGGCCAAGCCCTCAATATCATCCAGGGAACCAGGGTTTTGTCGGGACAGAGCATCCGCATTGCCATTACTCCTCCCGGACCTATACCTTACTTCGAAGTCAAAGGCGGCCAGCTCAGCAGCCCAGCGCTGTTCAGTGGCCCCCAGCTTGGCCGTGGTCAAGTGACTCAGGGGGTTGTTATCGGTAAACACAAGGCACTTGTGTCCCAACAGATACTCTCTGAACTTCTCTGCCATGGCCCACTTGAGCGCCAGAAACTCCAATTTCATAGAACTGTAATTATTCATGTTACGCTCAGTGGGTCTCAAGCTTCGGCTGGCATATGCGATGGGTCGCACTTTCCCATCACATTTTTGGGAGAGTACTGCGCCTAAACCTCCATGACTAGCATCTACTTCCAAAATGAACGTGAGGGAAAAGTCTGCATAAGCCAGTACAGGTGCAGAGATTAGTTTATTCTTCAATGTCTCAAATGCCTCATGACACTGTTGTGTCCAGCCCTGGGCTAGGCTCTGTCCCTTCCTTCTGCCTGACTTACCTCCAGCAACTTCAGCTACCAGTCTATGTAGGGGAGCTGCCAACTTGGCGAAGCCCTCGACAAAGCGCCTGTAATAGCTCGCGAACCCCAAGAATGTTCTCAATTCAGAGACTGTTGTTGGGCAACGCCACTGGGCCACAGCCTCAATTTTGCCCGGATCGGTCGCCACCCCCTGTGTCGATATGACATGCCCCAAGTATCTTACCTCCCGTTTGAAAAATGCGCATTTCTGCAATTTTACCTTTAGCCCTTCTCTCTCCAAACGATCCAAGACCAATTCCAACCCCTCTAAATGTTGGGCTACTGAAGCAGAGAACACAACAATGTCATCAAGATATAACAGCAGTGACTGACATTGCTGGTCACCGAATAGGCGCTCCATCAATCTCTGGAAGGTGCTTGGCGCGTTGCAGAGGCCAAATGGCATACGATTGAATTCAAATAGCCCGAAGGGCGTACAGAATGCAGTTTTTGACCTATCGTGTTCTGATACCGGGACCTGAAGGTACCCACTGGCTAAGTCCAATGTGGAAAACCAGCGTGGCCCAGACAATGAATCTAAAGACTCCTCAATGCGGGGAAGGGGAAATGCATCCTTCCTTGTTTTAGCATTTAGATGACGGTAGTCTACGCACATGGGCAAACTACCATCTTTTTTCTTTACCAGCACGATAGGTGATGCATACGGACTACTACTCTCACGAACTATGCGGGCTTCCAATAACTGGTTAATATGAGTTTTTACTACCTCATATTCTGAAGGAGGAATGCGCCTGTATCGCTGGCGTACAGGGACATCATCCAGCACCGGTATGTCATGGGAAATTAGACGAGTACAACCCAAGTCTCCCTCATGGCATGAGAACACTGCTTGATACTTCCGTAAAAAATCCCTAACCTGATCCTGCTCTGCAATAGGCAGTATGGATAAATCAAGAGAGTCAATCTGTTTAAACAAAGAAAGCTCCCCCTCTACCCTCTGAGACTGTATGGTGGCGACTGTGGCCTTAACTTCAACAACCCCTTGTGGCAGGCTAACTAAATAGACTTCTTTCACACTACCCACCATGGTGGTTGGGCGAAGCACAACATCCGCGTTGCCAACGTTTACCACGGGCACATATACTGTACCTCGATCGACCTGTACCAAGGCCGGTGAGGCCAAGAGCCCAGCAGGAAAGCCTGACTCAGGGGGCTCAAACAACACATTTCTGCCCTCATATTGAGCTGAACAGGTTGTGGCTACCCACTTAATGGTGCCCCCGGGGATGCGTTGCCCTCTGCGCCCACGCACTCGCACTCCACCTACCTGTTTGGAGTGGTCTTTTACACTAACATGTTGACAATATTGAAAAGCCATCGATACATCTGGAAGTTGCATAACCATAGGGAGATTGAAGAGTGCGGCGCCATGCTGGCCAAAGAGCTCCTGATAACACCGGCTAAGTATATTCATCCCCAGCACTCCAGGGACATCTACACTCAGACCACCAGGAGGATCCCTGACCACCAGGACACCACACCCAACAACCAACCGACCGCACAGTTCCACGTCCAACTCCAAATAACCGATATAAGGAATCGCTAGTCCATTAGCCGCTCGAAGTTGCAACCACTGACAATCCTGCAAACGGTCCCGCCCCCAGGGCTCAAAATGTTGCCGGAAACAACTTTCTGAAATAGTCGACACCATCGACCCGGTGTCCACTAAACAGGATACTAACACTCCTCCTATAGAGACAATCAAATGTGGACAAGAAGAGATCAATTGGGAGGGCGGGCCATGCGTGTCCGCTCGACGGGAGTCAACCACCTCCCCACCAAGATCGTGACTCTGCGACCTGGCGGGAGCTAGTTTTCCACCGGCCGAGAAGAACGTGACTGTCCATTTGTAATGGTAGAGGGACCCGCTACGGGCTGGGGAGGGCGTGAGGAAGCCCGTCCCCCGTCGCACTCCCGGGCGAAATGACCCGGACGCTGACACCGTCTACATATAACTGGACCCGACCCCGGTGATCGATTATGCATATATGGGGTTTGGAGGCGAGCAATGGTCTGCGTAAGCTGATTTAACTGTTGCTGTTGCTGTCGGAACATTTCTCGCAGTTCACTCATCTCAGACTGTTGTGGAGACTTTTCCCTATCAGCTGAGGTCCCTCCCCGTACCCCATACTGAAGACCATAGGCCACTGGGACGGACTGACTACGCCCCCTCGCTCCCCCTGGCATCCCTTCACGCTCCCACCTAATTGCCTCTCCACGAACTTCTAATAGTGTAGCAGCGGGCTGACGACGAACCAACTGTTTAAGCTCACGCCGCAAAGTGTTATCGGATACATGCTCCACGAATTGATCCCGCAATACAATTTCAGTATTCATAATAGCGTTGGGTTCTTGGGTCTTAACCCTTTCTAAAAGAGCCATAAGCACAAGGGAGAATTCTAACAGGGTCTCACCCTCCTGTTGTTTCCTTGAAAAGAAAGCCTCTTGTAAGGCAACGTATGACTGCGAACACCCATAAAGCTCTTGTAACGCTTTAATAATTTTACTAGGATCTCTGCGCTCTGCCTCAGGCCGATATCGGATCTCCTCTCTGGCTTCCCCCTCCAGATGATCAAATAAAAAGAAAGCTTGTTCTGCGATCCCCATATACCGCGCTCTAATACACGCCTGTGCTTCCTCGACCCAGTCATCGATATTAAAACCAGATTTACCGTTAAATTTTGGGCACCGACGCTCTCGAGGCACAAAAACCAATCGCTCTGGCACACTAGCACCAAAAGGTTGGGGCATGACAGGTGGAGCAGTAGAAGCGCCTGACGAGGCTACATCAACCTCAGGAACACCAGCTGGCACCTGTAGCTGTTGCATCCTGGCATTATCAGCTCTTAATTGAGCCACTAGCTCCCGCAACTCCTGCAATTCATCCTCCATTTCGAACAAAAGAAATTGACTTACTCCCCGGAGAAGGAGTCACTTGCCCTTTCACCACGCTGCTGTTCTGTTTCCAAGAAGGGAAAAAAAAAAAAACAAACACAAAAAAAAAACTTATTGTCTCTGACCCAATCAGGCAATCCTGCCGACTACGCCACCTTGTGGCGGAGTGAGTGTTATGAAGGTGAGGCGGAACACCAATTATACACGTACTCAGCAAATTCAAATAGAGCTCACTTTCCGACTACGCCACCTCGGGAATTACACCCAAGGAATTTAGTGCGCCCCCTAAAGGCACGCACAGGTTCGCATCGCCATATAAGTCAGAGACATAAGTAATAGTACAAAAGTATTTTATTAAACAGTATAAAAAAGGGAGTATTACCAGACAGTCACACTCATCTCATTAAAGATTCAATTATTTATGGCAAAGGACCTGGGCTTACCGTCAGGGGCAGTCTCAGGTCAAATAATCACCCTTAAATCACGTCACTCACTCAGCTCACAGTGCACACACACACACTAATGTCAGTGAAGAGCACGGCACACAGTGAAGGAAGCCACCACCCAAAGAAGGCCACTCGTCTGCCCCCGGTGCCCAGATCCTGCCAACAAGATGGAGAAAGAGGTTAAAAATGGTGACAGCAGTACAAATGAGCAAAAATAAATTTGTTAATACTATAAATATAAACTCAAATGCAGTTCCATGGAACGACCCAACTACTTGGTTCTACCCCGGTCTGCACAAATCAAAAAGCACAAATAAGTAAAAGAGAACCTAAAAAAAAGACACTCAGATTAACCAATCACTATACAATAATCAAAACAAATTGGCCGTAGCTCAGAAGTCATTGAATGACAAAGTATAATCAACAAATCACAATAAGTAAATTGAAATCAAAACACAAATTCAAAAGTACAAGAAAACTGATTGGAAATCGATTAAAGAAATAAACAGAAGAACAGTTAAAGATAGTACTGATACACGTCTGCAATCAGAGCTTAAAAAGTACAACACATCTCAATTGGAAAGACACAATAACATAGATGGCTCATTAGAAACCCTTCAGGTCTTCGCTAAACACGGAACTATCCCGTGCAGGAAACAGAACAGCAACTTTAATGGGCACAGAGCATCTGAGCACAGCACTTGATTAGAACGCAGCCATTTCCCTCATCACGCGCGATAGAACATACAGCGTTGAAGTTAGTATCCTGAATTCCAGCAACACATGGAGGCAGATATCCTGATAACACGTGACGGTGGAGAAAACAGATGGACTTTAAACGATATAAAACATACAGATTAGCGCCCGCTCAGCTGACGCAACCCATAGACCCGCACAATCGTTGAACATAAACGCTCTCCTTACCGTCTCAGATGTCCACATTTGATTACTCAGCCGACAACATACTAGTTACCACAGTAAGTGGTCCAGAAACTTCAGCGGTCTCTAGAAGCGGCAGTCGCATGTCAACAGTCCAAGCCAACACAAGCAGCAGCGGCGCGTCAATGACGTCACGGCCCTTGAAAGTGACACACACCTAAAACTGACACCCCGTGCTCTTATACACCCATAGTCCCAGCCCATTGGGCAAACTTCAGATTATAAAGAAATGGGAGGGGATAATAGCCCATCCTGCCTCATAAACATGAGCCGCGGTGATTCGTGCTGTGAGTAATTGTACAGCTATGCATTTCCGTGACAATCACTCAGTATGTATGGTTAACCTTTTTGACTAACGTTTCAATTTAGTGAGCTAACCAATTGCACGGACGCTCGGCATAGATGATGCTGGGGTGACGATCTCCTGCATGAAACGCGTTTGAGCTCGCGCTGCTGTTTTGTTGCTTTTACAAGTCCGACTGTTTTATTGCCACTCGGTTTTCCTGAAAGTCTGCTGTTACCACAGTTTCATTTCTGTGCTGTTCAGTTTTATCTTCCTAATAGTAACTGTTTCTGAGATTATCGCCTTTGAGGTCTGAGCGGCCTTGCTGGCCGATCTGTTTCTGCCGACTGCCACCTGTTTGATTCTAGTGGCTGTATATCAGTACTGTGTGCATTCAGTCAACGTATGTCACCTCACTCTGACATTGTAACTGGACTGCCAGAAGTACGAGTGAATGTTAAGTGTGTTAAGTGTGAATTTGTCTTTAATTTAATTTAATTTAGGGATATTTTCAATTGTTAATGTTTCATTTTGTATTATTTTTGGTGTCTGTTCAGATTCTTTCTTTGTGTTTTTGTTTTGTTACAGGAGCTGAGCGTTTCTGGAGGGTGACGTCTTGCTGCCATAGTGTGGTGTTCACACTTAGTGCTGTGTGTTTTCTTGAAACCAATCTTCACGTGTGGTATGGGCGTGTATTGTATCACGGGAACGTTCTAAATTGGACAGTGGGCCCAACCCTCCAGATACCTCCACTTCTGGTCATTTTGTAGTATGTATTGTGTATATGCATGTGTCGGATGCAGATTGGCGACTCCTGCTCTGAAGTTGTCTTTTATTCAAGATTGATACAATAAAGTGGTCATTTTTCATACATGCGACCTGCGTCTCTTCACCCATATTGAAGTTTCACAAACTAATTTCAGGAGAAGCACGTGCAAACAATTAAATCTAATTAAACACAGGTGGAGCAGGCTCAGATAATTAACCCAATTGGAACACAAGAGGAGCACATTAAACTAATCAGTTAATCAATGATAGGAGGTGTATATAGACAGCCGATTTACCTTCCTGTCATTGACAGTTTCTCAGCATTGCCTTTGATTCAACACTTCTCAACTCGAGGCTCATGTAAGCTTGGTAACACAGGGCTTGATTCAGTGAGTACTACCATCTTGCTAGTATTTTCACACCTGAAAGTCTGCCCCAACGTCCGAACCGAAGTTCACATTTGATTTGATACATTTGGTAAGTGTTTTGGTTTCACATTGCAATCATGCGAGCCACTAGGCTAGCACACTAAAACATTTTACATGGATACTTGCGTCCTGTAAGTTATATTCATCTATCTGGGCTGCATTTTGACATTGATTGGCTTAACTGACGTGCGTCTGATGTCAGCGTGTTGTCATTCGGCGGATAACTTTGACAAGAAACATTGACATAAACAGGAACTGCCTGCAAATGGTCTGAAAGTCACGTTCATTCTTGAACGAATCTTCTAGGTGATCGACTCACTCATTCGTGTGGTCTATGGTCTCATTTAGTTCACCAAAAAACAAATCCTCCCTCCACAAACAGCGTGGAGCCATTGGCAACAAGCGCATACGCAGCCCCTGACTCTTTCATTTCTGCCAAAGAATGACAAACCTCGAGCCATAGCATTCAAGTATGAGATGTGACGGATCATTTGTTCATTGATTCAACTAATCACATACGCCCTTTACTGACTGAGATGCTTTGAGTCTGACTCTGAACAGGAGATCTTAGCAAACGAATTGAACAAACTGGTGCATGATGTTCGTGAAACGAGTGACTTAAACGAAGTGAACCGGTCGTTGAACATACCGATAGCGAAAAGGTGGAGCTCTGCTCGTGTAGGTAGCATATTGCAGGAAAAGAGCGAAATATACACCTTACCATTGTAATTAAAACAGTGTAACAACACAGACTGATGGTTAATGATTACCTCACAATTGAAGTGAGTCCGTATTATTCTATTTCAATGTTTTAACAGTTTTTTCTTTTAAATTCAACGACCTCATTACGTTTGAGTCATGTCATGCTCTTCTCGAACGTCAAAAAAAAAAAAAAAAAAAAAATCAATACCTTACAGTAAGCTGCACTGTTTCTAGTCATCTCATATTCTGGGGAGAGAAAACGTATATCATGATTCTGTAAACCTCAAGGCCATGATTTCATTAAATAAACATTAGCTCACTTTCCAGAGGATTTTATAGCCTGCACACTACAATGCTCAAGACTGTCTTAAGTTCAGAGCAGTGTGCGGTCAATGAATACCGTGCATTATATGCTAGGCAAATTCTCATGACCAATGTGTAACGCTTTGACCCAGATAACTGTCATTGAATCATGAAAATAAAGAGCGTGAAGGCGAAAAGTCCGTATTTCACACGTTTAATGATACGTACACAGACACGCGCTGCCTCATGAGGGATTCACTCTTCACAGCGTCTCAAATAATAGTAATCAAATATTATCACTATAAGGTAGAGCAATACGTATCATCACCGTTGCTGCCATCACCCTGAAGATACCGCTAATCTACGTCATCAACACGTAGCGCACGTCATAAGTCAAGTGATCAATTTCTTAAAGGGGCCACTACACAATAATGTGATGTACGCAAAAATCATAGTTTTTTGGACATTCCAAATGATAGTCTTCACGTTTGGCCAGTAGCTTTAAATGCGTCATTATATTTAAACTGCAAACACACGAGAGGAGTCTCTGCATTAAAGACCCACACATGGCAATCAATGTGCAGCTATCCGATGCGGTAGGAAATTAAACTAAATGTGTAGGATTTTAACTGTGACAAATCTGACGACGATTGTCAGGGCAAAAACCGAAACCCTGATGATGGGATACATGTAACTAAGCAACAGAGTTGTTTAAAAAATGAAGTAGTATGTCCCAAAGCGTGCGCACTTTTCTGCTACACACTTGAAAGGATGTACTTTTTCACAAAAAGATAACATACTTTTAGGTCGTAGTAATAGTAGGCGAATTGGGACGCAGGCAGTATCTCCCTCATATGGATCTGAAGGAGCATCCCGCAATAATCAAACAGACATTTCAAAATAAGAGTCCCAGTTGGATACACAATTTGTTTCTCCATTTGTTCATCTAACCTTTTCTCCTCTGTTGCAGAAGTGTCGTTCCTTCCGTTCTGGCAGAAGCTGAATTTCTCTGGCTTAATTTTGTCCCATGCCGCAGCTTCTCTGACCAAATTCTCCACAGCCGCAGCAGTGCTGCTTCCTCTGCTCCCGCTGGAGCTCAGCCTCTCTAGCTAATTTCTCCACAGCCGCAGCAGTGCTGCTTCCTCTGCTCCGGCTGGAGCACAGCCTTTCTAGCTAATTTCTCCACAGCCGCAGCAGTGCTGCTTCCTCTGCTCCCGCTGGAGCACAGCCTTTCTAGCTAATTTCTCCACAGCTGCAGCAGTACTGTTTCCTCTGCTCCCGCAGGAGCTCAGCTTCTCTGACTAATTTCTCCACAGCCGCAGCAGTGCTGCTTCCTCTGCTCCTGCTGGAGCTCAGCCTTTCTATCTAATTTCTCCACAGCCGCAGCAGTACTGTTTCTTCTGCTCCTGCTGGCGCTCAGCCTCTCTGGCTAATTACTCCACTGCCGCAGCAGTGCTGTTCTCTCTGCTCCCGCTGGAGCTCAGCCTCTCTGGCCAATTCCTCCACTGCCGCAGCAATGCTGTTCCCTCTGCTCCCGCTGGAGCTCAGCCTCTCTGGCTAATTTCTCCACTGCCGCAGCAATGCTGTTCCCTCTGCTCCCGCTGGAGCTCAGCCTCTCTGGCTAATTTTCCACTGCCGCAGCAGTGCTGTTTTCTCTGCTCCCGCTGGAGCTCAGCCTCTCTGGCTAATTCCACCACTGCCGCAGCAGTGCTGTTTCCTCTGCTCCTGCTGGAGCTCAGCCTTTCTGGCTAATTTCTCCACTGCCGCAGCAGTGCTGTTTCCTCTGGAGCTCAGCCTCTCTGGCTAATTTCTCTACTGCCGCAGCAGTGCTGTTTCCTCTGCTCCTGCTGGAGCTCAGCCTCTCTGGCTAACTCCTCCACTGCCGCAGCAGTGCTGTTTCCTCTACTCCTGCTGGAGCTCAGCCTCTTTGGCTAATTTCTCCACTGCCGCAGCAGTCCTGTTTCCTCTAGAGCTCAGCCTCTCTGGCAAAAAAAAAAACTCTTTTATATTCTCTTTTTCCATCCAGTGAAGCTCACCCATCCAATACAGCGAGTTCAATCTCCTGTTGAATTTTGCAAGAGCTCTCCTGGACAATGGCTAACGCCCCCTTTTTTCCCCCTCCTCCTTCGTCTGGCCAGGCTCACTCATCCGGCGCCTTAAGCTTGCTCTCCCGTCAGATGCTGTGAAACCCTCTAGGCCAGCACTCTTCCTTCTCTTTCTCTGACCGGTAAAGGATTCCCTTTCCGATGCCTTGAGAATTGTTCTCCCATCGGATGCCGTGAGGGCCCTCGAGGTTGCTGTCAATCCTTTTTTCGTTTTCCATCCAGCGAGGCTCGCTCGTCCGATACAGTGAGTCTTGATCTCCCTTTGGACACCACAGAGCTCTCCAGATCTATACCTATCCCTTTTCTTTTCATCGTCCAGCGACCCGATACCGTGAGTTTTGATCTCCTTTCGGATGCTTGCAAACCTCTCCTGGACGTTCATTTAAGCTTTACCTTCCACCCGTCTGCCAGCGAAGCTTACCCATCAGATACAGCGAGTATTGACCTCCCATCAGATGTCGGCAAGAGCTTCCTGGCCGGGTGTTCAACCGTACCGTTGGCCGATAGGACCCACTCACCCACTCCTCTCTTCCTGGCAGAGGCTGGGTGGGCCCCCTCGGTCAGTCGTTTCTTTTAATTGCGTCGTCCCGTCTTTCGGTCGGTAGGAATCACCCACCTGACATCACGAGTATTGATCTCCTCTCAGATGAGGGCTGAGCCTTCCCGATCGGCCGTCGCAAACAGCGCGCCCCCTGTCCCCCAGCCGGGACGCTCCCGGCTGAGCTGGACGGACTAAATCATGTGCTCCCCTTTTCGACCGGTAGGGTTTTTTCCATCTGAGACAGTGAGCATTGGCCTCCCATCTGATGTTGAAAAAAGCCTTACCAGTCGGCCACCCTAAATTCTGACCGCTCCATTTACCAGCCAGTAGGGCCCGTCCCGCCAGGCGCTGTGAACTTCCCGCAACACGGGTCCTCCTGGCCAGCTAATTCCAAACCACCCCCGCTTCTCGGTCATTGGCTGGTTGGGTTCTTCCATCCGATACAGTGAGCATTGGCCTCCCATCTGATGTTGAAAGAGCCCTCCCGGCCCGGCGTTCAAAACCATCTAGCTTCCCAGTTACTGGCTGGTAGGGTTTTTCCATCTGATACAGTGAGCATTGGCCTCCCATCAGATGTTGAAAGAGCCCTCCCGGCCAGGCGTTTAAAACCATCCTGCTTCTCAGCTATCGGCTGGTAGGGTTTTTCCATCGATACAGTGAGCATTGGCCTCCCATCGGATGTTGAAAGAGCCCTCCCGGCCTGGCGTTCAAAACCATCTTGCTTCCCAGTTACTGGATGGTAGAGTTTTTTCCATCTGATACAGTGAGCATTGGCCTCCCATCGGATGTTGAAAGAGCCCTCCCTGCCAGGCGTTCAAAACCATCTATCTTCCCAGTTACTGGCCGGTAGGGTTTTTCCATCAGATACAGTGAGCATTGGCCTCCCATCGGATGTTGAAAGAGCCCTCCCGGCCAGGTGTTCTAAACTAAGAATGCTTCCAAATTTTCAGCCAGTAGACTGGTCCGCCGATGCCATGAGCGGCTCCCATCAAAAGCAACACGGGCCCTCCTAGCTAGGTAATCAGACAGCCCACCATTTCTATGCGTATTTGGGGGGTCTCGATGGCTGTCCTTGTCTCTTTGCTTTTTGGGGGGATACTCTGGGTTCGGGCAAATTTTCCGAGCCCGGAGCCCTCCCCGGACAGCACGCCAAATACGCATAATCTTTACTCTATTTAATTGATGTAAGTGTGAACTCGTGAATAGATAACGAACCTGTGGTGTCTTAACAAAAGAGAATTTACTTGGTATCGTCTCTGGCGAATTTCCAGGGTGGTGTAGTCGCTGAATTAAATCTATAACCCCTCCCGTCGGAATGCCACACTAAGCAGAATGTTGTTGTATGTAAAGAAGCCTTTGTACCGTCAGGCCAGATTTTATGTATTGCCTTTCTAATTGTCTTCCAGCAGCTTTCATTAAATGTAAATTTGGGGTAAACCATGGACAGGGTTTCCTAAAAGTAACAACCCGTTATCGCACAGGTGCAAACTCATCCAGAAGTGAAGATAGCATGGAATTATCGTGCTCAACATAGTTTGTAGTGGAAAGCCCAGAGACAGACGTCAAAAAAAAATAAAAATAAAAAAAAATAAAAGTCCATGTGCTTGATGTTACCAAATGTTATAGTGCGCTCAGAAATGGATCGTGAAGACATAACATTTATGTCAAAAGTAATAAGTCTATGGTCACTTATACTCATGTCAATAGAGTATAAGTGCTCATAATGATTTTATAAGTGCTCATAATGATCATTATTTTTATTTATAATGCACTTTTCATTCCGAAGAATCTCAAAGTGCAACAAAGGGGGGAAAAAACCCCAAAACAAAACAATGAATAACAAGTAAAAATGGATACTACAAACAATCAACCAACACAGAAAACAGAACAGAAACAGAGCTGATGGTGAACAGAAACAGAGCTGATGGTGAACAGAAACAGAGCTGATGGTGAACAGAAACAGAGCTGATGGTGGAAGTCTCTGTTAGCTCCGCAGCACGCTGTGGTCCACTCCATGTTTTAAATTTCTCCCAGCGGCAGTGTCCTGATGACATCGTCGAGGCATGACAGCTGAAGACCAGATGATGGGTCTTCATGACGATTCAAACGATGGGGATCGCCGCAGCACCATGCAGGAGGCAGAACATTTTTCCGGGCACTTCTGTGGACACACCGGGGTCGGCGCAGAAGTCCAAGCCACTCCACGGCTCCACGGCCGCGATGCAAGACGGAACAGCGGCGCAGCCGAGAAGCGGAACATCCCAACATCATGCTGGACGCCGATGACGCTGGCCCGAATGACGCTAGCCCGGTGCAAACTTCAGCCACCATGCAGCTTAAGCCCAAGGGAGACCACCAGTGAGCAGTCGCAGCGAGAAACATCAAATGTCCTCCAAACCAGAACCAACCGCAGCAATTCAAACATAAACATTAGAGAAGCGGTGGAAAACGGCGAAACGACGAACAACGTCCTCTCAGTGGCTGCCAGCAATCAGCAACAGTCCCAATTGTAGCTCTGACTGTTAGACTAGTCACAAACATAAGAAAATAAAATAAAATCTAAAACATATAGTACAGTAACATGATTTGTGGGTGGATATGTGCCCAAGGTTCCCACCACTCCGTTAAGAGACCAGGTGGTGAACCTGCAAGCGCTGCCCTTAGAGGAGGCAGACCCAGCCTTGGCACTGCTCTGTCCAGTATGCGCCCTCCACACTTACGTAGACAGGACGCAGTGTTTCAGGACCTCAGACCAGCTCTTTGTCTGTTATGGTGGGAAGCTGAAAGGGAAGGCTCTCTCAAAGCAAAGGTTGTCTCACTGGATAGTGGACACCATTGTTTTGGCTTACCAGCAGCAGGGGCGCCCATGCCCCCTTGGGGTCAGGGCACACTCCGCTCGGAGTGTGGCCTCCTCTTGGGCTCTAGCGCATGACGCTCCACTGACAGACATCTGCAGAGCTGCAGGCTGGGCGACACCAAAATCGCCAGATTTTACAATCTCCGAGTGAAGCCTGTATCCGACTATGTACTCGCCTCTACAAGTGGCCAGTAATGGATTGGCTCAGGTGTCTTCGCTTGCTCGCCATTCCACTCCACGGACTGGATACGTGTGATATTCTTCTCAGGTGAGCTCCCAGAGAGCCCTGAGCTCCTCCTGCGCTGACGACGCCGACGCCAGTAAGTCTGCCCTTAGCCCAGACACTTGTGTCCGGCCAGGTGCCCCATGTGCATGGTTCCCCTCCGGCGACCCCCACATGTGTATTTCCACTGTAAGCATCCCTGAGCGGGTGTATTCCCTTGCAACCCCTGGGGTTAAAAATCCACCTGCGGCTGGTACCCCAGTGTTCTCCGTATGCAGCCCCTCAGGTCATACGTGTATCCTTAAGTCCTCCCTACGGGTAGGTATTTTGGTGCATATCTCCAACTGGAATATGCCTCCCAGTGTACCTTGGTATTCCTGCGTTAAGTAGAGGCCTTTGACCGTCCTATTTTGCATCAGGGCACTCACGCTTGCGCAGGGCACTGGAAGAGAGCCGAGTGGCGTGATTACATTGGGACCCCCATTCGTCTGTCACTGACATTACGTCGGAGTGACTGAACGAAAGGGAACGTCTCGGTTACGTATGTAACCCTCGTTCCCTGAGGAGGGAACGGAGACGTAACGTCCCGCTGCCACATCCGCTGTACCGCTGGAACGGAGTTCAACTTGGCTCCTCAGCAGGAAAAACATAGGCAGAGTTACGCATGCAAATCTCGCATGTCCATGGCATTGGCACTGCCATTGGGCGTTTTCTAGTCTCGGAGATGATAGGCTTCTAAGCGAAACCCCCATTCGTCAGTCACTGACGTTACGTCTCCGTTCCCTCCTCAGGGAACGAGGGTTACATACGTAACCGAGACGTTCTCGATTGTCTGCCTCCGCGAGTTCCTTGAAGGGATCTGGATGGCTCATGCTGGTGCTCGTCGGTTGTGGTCCGGTCTTCTGTTACGGTACAGAAGGGACGGAGACAATATGTAAGATTAACAGTTTATTTGTGAGAACCAGCAGAGTGCACTATAGTGCAGGTGTGTAATTCAGATGACATGTTGAACAATGGTGCAGATTTCTGCGATGACACAGTCTCTGTGGTTGACTAGTGGTGGTTGAGACACAGAACACACACACTAGTCGCTAGGAGACTAGGACGTTTCTTTGGAGACAGGTAAGTAGCATCGAAGGAGTCCTTGAAGTAAGCAGAATGGTAAGTACCTTTCACAAACGAGACCAAACAGTGACTAGGTTTACATGGACAGCAGTAATCTAATTATTGACCTTATTCTAAATAAGACAATATTCTGATTAAGGTGTTTACATGATTTGCTTTTAGAGTACTCCATTCATGTTCCCATTTTACATGTTCTAGAACATAGATCGATTATGGCACGTCATTATGTCCCCATGCCACGCTACGTTCTCCAACATCCAATCATAGCGGGACTTTGGCAGGTCTGTTAATTTTATGGGCTCAGGAAACCCTCTGTAACTGTAACTTCACCTGCGGGTGTCGCTGTTGGACGGTGTTACTTTACATTAAGAAGTATAAAAATCACTAATTTTTATAATGTTTTCTATACATTTACGTTAATTTATTTTTGTAACATTATGTATTGTCTCTTTCTGGTTTTTTGAAGAGACACTGCCCCTCTTTCCTCCTTATTGACAGCCTACATTTATAATAATAGCTTTGATTAATGATGGGGGGGGGGGGGGGGGGGGTGCATTGTTACTGTGTGACATGGGAGCCTGGCCTGTCTATGACACCTACCACCTGCCTGCAAATAGTCAACAGTTCTCTGCACAAATCATACCCTGCTATTTGGAGAGCTACCACCCTGCAGAGTTCAGCTCTAATCACATTTAAGCACACCTGAACCAGTGAAATCGAGGTGTTCAGGGTTACTTAAAAATCACAGGCAGGTGTGTTGGAGCAGGGTTGAAAATGAAGTATGCTGGAAGGTAGCTCTCCAGAAGCAGGGTTGTAGACCCTTGTACTACAGTAAATTAAAAATACACCACTATGTGTCTAGGAAGATGTGTCAGAACTGTCACTGGTGCACAGTGAAAAAAAAAAAAACATGAGATGCATGATGGCTGGTTTAAGATCCAGAATAGTGCTGAACAAAGCTTATTCAGGAGTGAAAGAAATAAATGATAAATAAACCTAAGAGAAGACATGACAATATAGAGGATCTTAATGTTTGGTGCAGTGTTAATCTGTAATCACTACAAGCTGATGTGCACAGCCAGCACTGCATTTGTTGCTAAGAAACAGCATAGCAATGCTGACCTACTTTTTTTTTTTTTTACATGTTACACATTATGGCACCAGTGATGGTGTCAAGTCATTGACATATAACTCTACAAACTTCTTCCCCTATTGTGGCTTCTGGCTCCGGCACTCCAGATGTTTTCATTCATGCTTCCCTGGCTCTCAGCTCAGTGAGCAGCAGATACCATGGATATTCAAAGGCCATGTGCACTAGAAATGAGACTTGTTTACTTTTATTTTTCGGGTGGCAGGAAACAAACCCTCTAAAATCTTTTTGTTGTTCCTTTAAGCTAATCTGCCCATTGTGCCAAAGTAAACAGCCTTTGTTTAATTTTCTGCATGAGATGATAATGATTTGTTCCAAGTGAGAACAGATATTATTCACAATGGGCCCACCTTTCAACATCTGCGTAACGACTGTGAATGTGCTTCTCACTACTCATGGGTGAAATTTGGTGTGCAACTAGAAAACACCCCATTATGATGCGGCAGCACTTGCTTGTCCCTGCTGAACAACAGGATACATTAAACATGTTTGCTAACAGCTCTCTGTACTAACTTCAAACTGAAATAGACATAAAGTAAGGGCACCTAGAGACTAGGGAGCAGACTCTAAGGGGAAAAAATATGTATGCCTGAAATGTATTTCCTACCTCTTATATCAGTGTCAGATGGGATGCTACTGGAAAAGTGGAAAAACTGGTAGAGAGTGTACTGTAAGTGCCTATCTTACATTTTTAAGTAACATAGACACATGAACACAACCTTAACTTGCTGCTGTTACTTGTCAGTGCTAAAACCATTGGCTTCTGTGAAAACACCTATTTCCAAGATGTCGGTAACCTTCATCCTTCATGGTAGTGGAACTTAACTGCAGGTAATTTGTGCCCTGAATCCATGAAAGGCTACTCATTTAGCCGGAACTAATTTACGCAGAATCAATTTTACCTTCCATGTGTAATAGCCCTGCCAGAAGAGTTGAATGAGTGATGTTCTGATTATTAGCAGCAGCATAATTATGCAAAACCATGTGGTGAGGGAAAAGCAGCCAAGCCAGAACAAATTGCATCATATTTTTTGATCATAGGTCCCTTACACTTGTCGTTATCATGCTAGGTTTTGAAAAGGCAAGTTTTTTTCCCCCAGGTGATGACAAGAATCCCAGTGCATTTATTTTAAATTAAAATTCTGTCATCATTTACTGACCCTCATTTTGTTCTAAAACCATAAGTCTTCTGTTAATATTTCAAATTAAGTTATTTTCAATATTCTCTCAAAATCCAAAAGTGCTGGTACTCCAAAAGTGCCTTGGTTGAAATTGCGTTCCAGGGCCGGGGTCAGATTTACGGTGTAGTCAGATCCTTTCTCAAAATCGGGTCTCTGTTAGGACCCCAAGTGACCACTTTGGCTCAAATTACTTTTAATAGGTACTCTCTTTAGCAACTTATTACAATACTTACCTATCCAATTATGTTATGATAAATGCTGTTTGAACTACATTATAATGACCATTAATGTCTGTATTGTATTAGCATCGCATATGCACGCATTTACCCTACATGTATCCACAATGACCTCTAATGTAATTACATGTTAATTTAAGTGGAAAAATGTCCAAATATTTCAATTATAAAAATGTTGTATGATGTTCAATTATTTACTTAATAGGCTATTATTATTATTATGAATTATCAAGTGAAAGAAGTTACATTCAATAAATGGTTTATTATGATTCTGAGTAGAGATAGGTATTATGTAGGGCTCTTATGGGCCACAACAGGTATACAGAGATTATATATATATATAGGTTACCATATTTTCTGTTTGGGTTATCTTAAAGTAAACCCTTAAATACAAACATTACATGTCCTCACTACAATAAAATGTTAAAAGGTATTCAATGAACAGAAACCAGAAGTTTATGCTTTAGTTTATTATGCAAGGTTTATTTGGAATAATTTGAAAATGACTTACATTTACAACTTTAGAATACAAAAGTATCAAAAAGTACAGTCTAATATAAACGTATTTCACAAAAAAATCAAAGAAAAACAGTGCAGCTCGACACTCCCCTGTCAGTCAGCACTCTCCCAACAGCCCTTTGAAAAAGACCAAACATATGAATCAACCATTGTGCCACTTTGTTTATTCCCTTTTTCATAGTTAAATCCTTTTGGTACCCCACATTAAGTTGATCTAGATGAAATGCTCAGCAAGGTCAGACAAAAACAGATGGCGAAGAAACACACACTAACTGCCAAACAACTAAGAATTATGCTGAAGAATTTAGTGTGAAACCACCAGAAACCCTTTAGTCTCCAGCACCACAATTTTACAGAACTGCAACCCACCTAGAGTCTCCAGAAATCCAAGGCATCAGGATCTTAGATACTTCAGTTAAAGAATCCTAAAAAAAAAGACCCTACTTAATAAGATATCACAAGCAGATATGTTGTAAAATATATGGTTATGGTGTCAAACCTGTCTTGGAGTACCCCCAGCCCTGCAGATTTTGTACGTCTCCCTATATCTGACACACCCAGGTTTTGCAGTCTCTACTAATGAGTTGAATCAGGTGTAATAGATGAGGAAGACATATAAAATTATATATGTAATTATAAAGTGAATATCCTGGTGTTACCTACTAATAAGGTATTACTCAGTATTTCCAAATCCTTCTAAATACATTCAAAATTATTTGGAACAGTACTCTAAAGCCTAGTTCACACTCCCCAATTTTTTCACTGCCCCGATTTTGAGTCGCAGACAAATGCCCGAGATCATGGGCAAATCGGTTCTCATGCACGCGAGTGACAATCACACAGTGTGAATGATCAAAGACGCAATCAGAGAGAATGGCTGACGAGTCGCCGACGCCAGTGAGATATTTGGCATGCTAAATATCTGGAGCTGTCGGCGATTCAAACTCCTGCTGTGTGAACAGCGTTCTGACTGAAAATTTCTTTGGCGATGACCGACAGCCAATAAAAGAGTGAGATACAGGGCAGCAGACCGTTCAGGGAGGAGTTATAGAGCAGAATAAGTATTTTAATAGATAGATATATTTACAATTCTATCAAACAGAAACAAAGGCCAAACATTTGCACATCCAGCCACAGAAGCAGCGCATTACAAAATTGTTTATTAACCTCAAACTGGCTCCCTCTGTCTCTCCAACAATTTCTTCCGCCATAATCTTTTTTCTTTTTCTCCACAAATCAGCGCACATATAATTTGAAGCAAACTTTGTGCAGTTTATCATTTTTAATAACAATTCAAAGTCTCGCACGAGAACTCCGGTCTGACCTCTAAAGCAAGTGTGATCTCGCGTTGTTTACTTGTCACATCGCACGTGTAGTTGGGAAACGTAGTTTGCGCAGCGGAGAGAGAGTTGTACATTTTGTATGTCTCCCTTATCAGGCACACCCAATTTAGTTCTTGCAGTCTACTAACGAGCTGATGAGTTGAATCAGGTGTGTTAAATATGAGGGAGAAACACAAACACTGCGTCCCAATTCGCATACTATCCATCCTAAATAGTATTCGAAAATAGAATTCGTATGTCCCAAATCGTAGTATGTTGAAAAGAGTATTCCAAAGATTCCCGGATGGTTTACTATTTCCGGTCCGAATTCACAGTATGGATCGATGGGCACTCTAACGGCTGATATTGCCCACAACCCATTGCGAGTTGGACGAGGATTCGATTAGAACTACAAATGCGGATAAAAAGGGTTTAAAAACTACAAACATGACATGTGCGAGTTCGACGGTTAAGTAGAGAAGTTTAGATAAAGGGGTTTGAGTGACCAACTATCAATATTTAACCTGACAAAAATATATTTATTCAGTGTTGTCCACATTATATTTCACATGCAGCAGCATTGTGAACTTTTGTAATGACACGTTTGGCCATTAACTTTTAAATGCATCATTATATTTAAACTGCAAACACATGAGGAGTCTCTGCATTAAAGATCCACAAATGGGAGATCAACGATTTGAACTGTAACGAATCTGACGATGATTGACAGGGCAGATAAACGGTGACGGGATGCACGTAACTAAGCGACAGAGTCCGTTAAAGATGACGAAGCTTGCATACTTTTCTGCTACACACTCAAAAGTATATACTTTTTCTTCACAAAAAGAGTACATACTTTTAGGACGTAGTATAAGTAGGCGAATTGGTACGCAGCAAAAATGTGCAGGGCTGGTGTGCCTCCCCCTCCAGGACAGATTTGAAAACCACTGCTCTAAAGTGTTACTATATTGGATATCTTTTGTTCATTTGTTATTTGAATTAGCACTAAATAAAAAAGGGGGAAAAAGCACAGGCAGCTGAGTGAGGAGATGGATAAAGCTCCTGAGATCTCATTGGTCAGTGGAAACTAGTGGTTCTGTGACAAAATAAACATTTATTAAAGATCTATGGAAAATTAAACATTTAAGAATGGAAATATTTCACTCAATGTGCACACTTTTTCAATAAAAATCTAAAATGGTCCCTGTATGGCGCTGTTTTGTGATCACAATTATTTTTTTTTTTGCCTATGGCAGAATATTTGGTTAAATTGTAATTGTGCTGGCATTTTAAGACTTTGATTAGATTGAAGTCCCAGTGGCCCTTATTTATCAATCTTGCGTAGAAACGGGCATATATGTTGGCGTAAAGGTACGTTCACACCAAATGCGAATAGAGCGTCTGGGGCGAATGATTTCCATGTTAAGTCAATGGAAAGGCGCGTTAACGCGCGTCTGGAGGTCGAAATAACGCAAATTTAAAGCGAATTGAGCGTCTTCCGCGATACGCGCAGTGCTTTTTGTGCATTCACGCGTTTGAAGCGAATTCGAGTCTACGCCCTAGTTGATTTTTTTTTACTTTGGCGTCAATTCGCACCACTTCAACCAATGAGGTGCCTGCTTGATGCTGTCACGTGGTAAAGTGACGTGATAAACCCTGCATAAAATTTTAAAAATACTGATATTATTTCACTAAATTTAGTTTTAATGCTTTTCAGTTGATAATGTAGTTGTTTAAAGTTACAATATGTGGTTTACCTATAAAGACAGTGCCTATTTAAAAAGAACACTTGCATTTTTGGAGTTGTGAGATCCAGGCGATCTCCGGACGCTCAGCGCTCGTTAACCCCAGCAAGAGCAGCCTTTCCTCGGCCAGTCCTTCTGGCGTTTGCCGCTGGCTCGGATGTCTATGTAGAGGTTAAACATGACATATACTTCGTCTTGTGTACATATAATGGGCGATCTTTGGTCCAATTATTCTATTGTTGCCTACCAAATCATTTTGACTGAGGGCAAAGTGAAGTTTCATAACTTTATATTTTATTTAAATATACATGTAGTGAAGATAATCCAGGTAGTGCGTTGGCTGTTAATGCTTAATATATTTCACCTGGAGCGCCTTTAACGCGTGTCTATTTCGCTTCAAATGCTCGATTTCTACGCGCGTCCAATTAGCTTCGGACGCGTGGATGGATTCAAAATGTTCACGCGTCAAACTAGACACGATTTTGACGCTCAATTTGCGTTTGGTGTGAACGTGAATTTATCACCGCCTGATTTATGAAGCTGTGCGCACCTCTGCAATTCAGGTGTACGCAATACTTGCCCTTGATAAATGCCGCGGCTGAAAACGATCATCATTAGAATAATACGCCCCTATATATTCAAGTCTCTGCCTCCCCCACGCCCACATTTTACGCCATGGACACACAGAAGACGGCAAAGAAGCGAAACTTCTCTGACGTGGAGATTGGGCGTGTCTCAATCATCTCACTAGTCCACTAGTCAGGGCACTGATTAGGACATAAGTCAATGGGTTGACTCCCTGATCTACCTGACTACTAAACTTGTGAGATGATTGAGACGCGCCCATCGAGACCATTACCAGGGAAGTGGAAAAAAACGAAATTGTTTTATTTGGGAGTTTAAAGAGTGGGATTAAAGGCCCTCACAAAAACAAAATATGGACCCAAATTACGAGTATTGTTAATAGTGTGATGGTTGAGAAGCGCACTCCAGCAGTTTAAAGCTGTTTGGATAATAAATTACCTATCACAATGCATTATTTTACAGCACATGTTTTGAAACAATTAGCATTTAATTTCGTATCATGGCACATGTATTGAGGTGTATGATATGATGATGTGATGTGGAATAGCCTACCATTCGTTCACATTAATAATTGCATGACAATTTGTAAGATTCTTTTTATTATATTATGATTTTTATTATTAATGACGCTTATTGTTATTTAGAAGAAGAATGTCGTTATTATTTATTTTATTAATATTTAAAAGAAGAAGAATGTAATTATTATTATTTTGTCAGTCTGAATTATTCAGTCCCAGTCCGTGCATAGCTGCCGCACAGACTCGCAACTGGAGGAATACATGCCTCAAATGCTTTGGTAGCCTATAGTCTCACAAATTAAACATTGAAGTCTATGTTGCAATAAAATAAACACTGAAGTTTATAATTACAATGTTGTTTTTGTTGTTGTTGTTGTTTTTTACAGTGGGTCATAATCAGAGGTGTCAAAAGTACTGGCATTCATTACTCAAGTGGAAGTATAGATACTAGGGTTTAAAAATACTTTTGTAGAAGTTAAAGTATCAACTCAAGCTTTTTACTTAAGTAAAAGTGTAAAAGTACTGGGTTTCAAAACTACTTAAAGTATAAAAGTAAAAGTAATGTAAGGAAAAAAATGCCATTAAAGACAAAAGCTAAGGCCACACCACAGGGGCCTATAGTGCTCTACCCCACCTCCTCAAAAAAACATTTTTCTAAAGGCCATAATGACTATAATGTTATATTAAAATGTTAATGTTGAAAAATTTGGGATGCACTGGCTACCTGTTTCAGCCACATATGCCCATTGAAAATTTATGCATTTTAGTACAATGGACATATGTGTACTACTGAGCATGTTTCCTGAAGCGGAAGATATGATGACTAGTTGCCTATGAGTAATGAATAACCTTTATCGGAATGTAAATGTAGGCTACATGTGTGATCAGTGTTGCCAGATTGAGTCGACGCTTTAGAGCCCTACGGGCCCTGACTTTTACACCCCTAACCTCATACCCACTGTCGGCCGCTGACTGCTTGGTTGTCACTTTAAAAAAAATTAACAAACAAACAAATTATCCAAACATTTTTCTAAATTAACTTTATTAAAGAAACTAAACGAAATACGGGATTTTTTGACATTTGACATTACAAACAAAGCTGAACTATTTTAATGACTGCAGGAGTGTGTCATAAGAAGGATTGTGCAGGGCTCAAAGCAGTGGCGCCTCCAGAAATTTTTCATAGGGGTGGCCAGATGGGATCACTTAAAATCTTGGGGTGGCACACCAAAACTAGAAACCGTAATTTCAGAATTTTATTCTACTGGTGTAGTAAACCGGCCTGTAGCACGTCACGACACATAATTCCGCGTCGTCTTTTACTAAAAAATATTTTTTGACTTATTTACTTACCAGTAGTCTACGTCTTCTAACGTTAACTTCTTTTGAAATTGTTGACTGACGGGCATGAGCTGACCTGTTGCTGTCTGAGCGCACAAAGACTTATTAATAAGTCTATTAATTTATGAGGCTCTTCAGTTCAAATTATCCAGTACCAAAATAATAATACTCTTTATTTTCCAAGTTCATAAATGATTTTCAAAATGGATTTGGAAAAAAAAAACATACACACAAAATGACTTGTTTTAAATATAAAATATATAAAAGTCTTGGGCATGTCAAAGATTAGTAACAACTTTAGCTTTGATGCATTGTTAGTTTTTGTGCAGCATCAGATTTTTCCTCCCTCATTTATTGTTCGTGACTGTTTTTGCCCCATTGACTTCCATTATAGCCACATTTTTTGATTGGAAAGCAATGACACCATATAATCATGCATTTTTGATTGTTGGTGGTTTTCCCAGTTGGGAAGAGGTAAAATGTGTAATTTTTACAGTTGATAACCAGGTGGCACCATTAACCCTTTAGATAGGCCTGTGCTGAAGAAAAAAAGAAGAAGCTTAGTTTCTGGCATTTGTATAGAATAACTGCATATAAATGAGGGATTAAAAAAAATGTAAATCTGATGCTGCACAAAAACTAACAATGCATCAAAGCCAGTGTTGTTACTAATCTTTGACGTACAAGACTGTGATAAAAGATCAACAAATATCCAGTCCACAATCATTTTTTATATTGAAAATAAGTTATTTTGTGTGTATGTTTTTTTTTCCAAATCAGTTTTGAATCCGTTTTTGAAAATAATTTATGAACTTGGCAATATAAGAGTGATAAGAGTGACAATGAAACAATGACAGCAGCTCAACAATAAACATGGAATCATGTATGTAAACTTGCAACAGAACACATTTTAAATGATTTTACTTTTGATTATTTTATTTATTTCTGAAGAGCTCTTTAGAAGCCTGTATTGGCGTACTTTAAAGGAATAGTTCACCCAAAAATTAAATTTCTGAGTTTCTTTGGTCTGTTGAACATAAAATAATATATTTTGACGAACGTTTGTAACCAAATGTTTGCTTTGGGGGCAACATTGACTTCCATGGTAGGAATGTGTCTTCATTTGTATTCTACATAAAGAAATGCATACAGGTTTGGAACAACTTGAGGGTGAGGAAATTATGACAGATTTTTTGTGGGTGCACTGTCTCTTTAAGCAGTCATTCTGAACCAGTAACCACTTTACTGACAAATCTGAAATTCAAAAATGTTTAATCCTCTTTATTAATTTACTATTATGACTATATTATTATGTAATTATTTGTCTTATTTTAATCTAAATATTTTTTAAATATCAAACTGCTAAATGATAAATTGATAACATTAATAGGCTATAACCTATTAAATTAACCATTCTAATGTCTAGAAAAATAAGTCTGCCAAGCTCTGATAATGTATGGAATATTATATTATCCATTAAAAAAACAATAGGCCTACCTTTAGTTCACGGATGTGTCTGTCATCACATGCTTTAAGTCAGACAGCCTGAGACACTGAAATGCTTCTCTGCAAAGGGTGCAGTTTGTCTTAGGTTCATCTTAAGTTACTGGACAGCCCTATATCTGAAAATCCTCTTGCGTTCAAACTGTGGACGCGAGCTCGACATGTTTTTAAAAAACCGCGCAGGTTTCCAGCGCATGTTCTCGAGACTCCGTCGCTATGGCAGCAAAGCGCCGCTAAAATGCAATCTTGTGCATCGCGTCCCATATTGGTTTGATACGGGACGCGTCATTTTGCTTATTTTAAAAATTGATTGGACTAGTACCTAGCGTCCCCCCCAAACCTACGCCATGGCCAGTGGGGTGGCCAGGGGTTCGCCCACGGCCACCCCTGGCCACCCCCTGGTGGCGCCACTGGCTCAAAGGTCACCAAAACTGGCAAAATAATGTGATGAAATTTTATTGAAGAAGCCACTTTAAGTGCAAACAGTGCCCAATATAAGATATCGGAAAAAGCAAATAATTAACAGGCATTTCACACGTTAAAACACACCACTGCCAAAATGCGTAATTCATTGATATACTGTACAATAATTCGCCGACAAAAAAATAACAACAATGCGTTTAGCTTTGCTCTGACAAAACTACAGTACCCTTGTGAAGTTCATGCACTTAGCCCAGTCAAAACTGATTCATCATTGATTCAAACCTCTTTCAGCAGCTGTTGGGGTTGCTTGTTGCAGATGTCCTGAGTGTGTATTATGATGGACAGGATCATGATTATAGTCTTCGAGTCACAGGTGTAATCCACGTTTGAGAGTTGGTTCACTCTACCACTCCTTACTGTAGAAACGGCTTGTGTATATATATATATATACTGTATGTATGCCACTTTAGCATAGCAATCACTTGAATATACATCTACAACGAGTTATCGCGCTAAAAACCTGGCTGTCACGAATGAGCGCGTCTGCCTGCTGATCGCTGATTGACTGAAAGTGCGTGCTCGTGCGCTGGAACCCGCCCAATCTGGCAACACCGTGTGTGATTTGTGCTTTGAGTCATGTGCAGGCTCGATGTAACCAATAGGGTGTTGGAATGGTATATGTTTACACTTCTCATCCAACCACAATCAAATTCACACTATCGATGACGCGATTTATCTGCATAGTTTTTTTTTAAACAAGATGAAATGAAAGAGGAGTAACGAGGCTATTTTTAAAAAGTAAGGAGTAGAAAGTACAGATAATTGCTTGAAAATGTAAGGAGTAGAAGTAAAAAGTAGGCAGAAAAATAATTACTCCAGTAAAGTATAGATACCCAAAATTTCTACTTAAGTAAGGTAACGAAGTATTTGTACTTCGTTACTTGACACCTCTGGTCATAATATAGCATATCTTTGTGCGTTTTGTGGTGTTAGGAATTGTTTTTCTGCGCATTTTTGCACTAAATCAAAACGTGCGTACACCACCTCCTGAGCTGCATCACCTTGGCTTACCAAGCACAAGGTGTGCCCTGTATCCTCAGGGTGCGAGCACACTCTACTAGAAGTGTTGAATTTTCCTGGGTGTGGGCCCTTGGCGCTTTGCTGTCAGACATCTGTAGAGCTGCGGGCTGGGCGACACCCAACACGTTCGCTAGTTTCTATAACCTACATGTGGAGCCGGTCTCCTTATGTCTTCTCACCTCAAACAGGTAGAAGCACTGAGAGGCCCGGCTCCTGTCGGCTTGCTGCGCCTCGGCGCTTACTCTTCCAGAGATGAAACTCTGTGACTCCCCCACCGCCCTTGGTGCCGGGCGTGGCGGAGTGCCCAGCATCAGGCCTCTTGGAGTGGCCACTGAATCCTTGAGAACTGGTATTGGCTTGGGGATCCCACATTTATTCCACGGTTGCTCCTCTGGAAGTCAGTGTCTTTCCCTTGGGAGAGCCCTCCCTCACGGCGGTGGGCTATGGGTCAGCTCTGTCTCCACATAACTCCTCTTGGTAAAATGTGGTTCCGCAACGGCCCCCATGGGCATGTTTTCCCAGTGTTATCCAATAGTCACTGAATGGGTAAGGCGGAACAGCAGTGATGGACTTCCATGGCGCTTTGGCAGGGATTCCTATTCCTCAATAACTCCGACGTGGCGTCGAGAGTGACCGACTGAATGGGAACATCTCGGTTACGTATGTGTGGTGAGGGGAGCGTGGTTTAGCGAGGTCTGTGACGGGAGAGAGAGTCGGAGGACGAGCGGCACGTAAGTGAATCAGGGGCAAACAATGAACACCTGACTCTTGTTTCAGTAATTGGCATGGAGAGACAGGTTATAAGCCACACAGGAGATGAGGACCAGAGAGAGAGAAGCTGGGAACACACAGCGTGCTGGGACTCAGGCTGAGAGAGAAGCAGAGAGGAACTGCTAAAACCAAACTGAAGAGACTTTAAAAGAGAGACTGAGAAATACAGTGTGAAGTGCATTTGAGTTAATTGAGTAAATAAACAGCCTTGAGTTCCAGCTAGCCGATCCCTGTTGTCTTCTTCCTCACCCATGTACACGAACATTGTTACAGTATGCAACCCTTGTTCCCTAAAGGAGGGAACGGAGACGCCATGTCCCGTCACCATGCCGTCTGTCCCTGCCGGGGTGCCAGGCAGTAGGTACTCGGCTCCTCAGCAAAAAAGATTATCTGATGCAATCACCTGCGTCTCATTTATACCCGCGTTTCGTGGCGTGGCATGAGGACCTGGTGCAATCATTGCATGCCAATGTGCATTGGCTCGTTCAGTTAGACTCCAAGTAGATTGGCTCTTGCGAGCGAGATTCCGATTCATCGGTAACTCCGACGTGACGTCTCCGTTCCCTCCTTCAGGGAAAGAGGGTTACATACATAACCGAGATGTTAGTTCAACCTTAGCAATACATTGACTAATTAACATGATTATCTGTGCATTAGTTAAGCTTGAATTATTGCATGTTAGTGCACCCGTATTGTAAAGTGTTACCTAATTTATCATATAGCGACAATGTGGGCAGATCAATGATATAGTTGATACAGTTAATTTAGTAATTAATTCGGTAATACTTTACAATAACAGGACATGAATAAGCATGTATTAATACATGAAATAATAGTTAATTCAACATGAACTCAATCATGTTAATTCAATCATGAACAAATGAGGAGCTATCATGAACTAAGACATGAGTCATAATGATTCATGCATGAATACAGCAGCATTAATTACATGTTAGTACATGTTTGGTAATTAATGCATTAATTAACATGTATGGGTAAACTAAATCAAACAGGTTCCTTAAAATAAATAAGAAGTACTCTGACTTTTAATTAAACTGTAAACTGTATTAAAATCTGCCATCTGCAGCTTTGTGACAAATAACATGATTATTTAGCCATCAATTTCACAGATTTGTCTAATCAAACGTGGAAAATAGACTAATAACTACCACTAATAATTTTCATTTGATATATAAACCGCTTTCTGATTTTTATAGTTCAATTACATTTAGTCTTTTTTAGCTATAATTTTCTTCCCGGAACTACAGTATGTAGGGTTTGTTTCTGGTGGAACATTCATTAGTGGCGCTCTCAGTGCTCCTGGCGTGTTAGTTGTGTTCCTTCGGTAATGCTTTATCAAATAATAATGTCGACTGCTTTAGTAAACCGAAATAATAATTTAAGAGATGTTTGTATGATTGTTTTACTGGGATATTTCTGGAGGTGTGTACAGTAATTAACTGTATTTTTTAATTGTTAAAATGTTTATGATTCGATTAGCATTAGCCATTTAATTCATTATTAACTAACCATACACTAACATCAACTCATAGTTTGTTAATGCGTCATTGTGTCATGACTTCATGATTAATTCACTATTAACTACTTACCAAATTCAGCTCGCTCATGATTTATCATAAACTTACTATAAAATTCACATGTAACTAGTATAACTAGTATTCAGCCCAGTTAAGAGAACGGAGGTACTGAATCATCATGGCCAATGTCTGGGTGGAGAGAGAACTGTACGGATCCCAGCAGACGTTCCCTCACTTCCGGACATAACTGCTTGTTTCCTGTCTGGTTATTTTTTGGGGACTGATTCCTCAGAAACTGTTATAAGTCACAGTAGGTTTAGTTTGATAAGAAAGAGATCACAAAACAGACTGAGACCTTTTGAGATGAAATATAGCAGATTTAGATGATCAGTGAAAGTAATGAAAAACTAATCTTGGCTTTCAGTAATATTTATGATGAAGCTTCTGATAAAAAGGGTTTAAATTATGACAATAATTCATTTGAAAATGTATTTCAAAGTCAAAATATTTGTTATTCCTTCTTAGAGAGCCTGTTTAATTTAGTTTACCCATAATTGTTAATTAATGCATTAATTACCAAACATGTACTAACATGTAATTAATGCTGCTGTATTCATGCATGAATCATTATGACTCATGTCTTAATTAAGGATAGCTCCTCATTTGTTCATGATTAGTTCATATCTTAACTAATCATGAGTTCATGTTGAATTAACTACTAATTAATGTATTAATACATGCTTATTCATGTCCTGTTATTGTAAAGTGTTACCATTAATTCTATTTGGATATTTAGTTGAATAACTAACATCGACATTTTAGTGTCCCCAACTGAGCAAGCCAAGCCAACGGCGACAGTGGCAAGAAACAAAAACTCCATCAGGGCATAATGGAGAAAAATAAAAACTTGGGAGAAACCAGGCTCAGTCAGGGTGCCAGTTCTACTCTGGCCTATTAACAAACACTGTATGATTATTATTCTGGAAACCTTACAGGTCAGAAATAATATTAGATTAGAATATTAGAGAGTTTGAGGTATCACACAAGAGACGGGTTTATTGAGGATGACACGTCGATTACACAAGAATATTAATATTTGAAGGATTGGAGTCATCACGCCAGAGACGGGCTTATATAGGACGACGTATCGAGAAAACAATTATTGAATATGAATAGTCAAAAGATAGGAATCATCACACTCGAGATGGGTTTATTGAGAATGAGGTGTTGATGAGGCAAATTTAAAGGAGACACGGTAATTGACACGACCTCTGTAGACACTCCAGGGATGCGCTGGTCAAGTCAAGGCGCAGGTACACCATCTGATCTACAGGGCTCTCAAGTTTTGAACTGAGTTCAGAGTGAGATTTCGGCCTTGGCGGCAGCAACAGGGTTTAGCTGGGTACGGGGGTCTGATATGAAAAATGACACAAATTCGTACAAATAAAAAAATATGCATTTAATTAGTGTGTGTGAGTGTGTGTGTGTGTGTGTGTGTGTGTGTGTGTGTGTGTGTGTGTGTGCATGCGTGCGTGCGTGCGTGCGTGCGTGCGTGTGTGCGTGTGTGCGACATGCGCATGCGTGTGTGTGTGAGTGTGTGTGTGAGAGAGAGAGAGAGAGAGAGAGAGAGAGAGAGAGAGAGAGAGAGAGAGAGAATGGTTAGTGTTGTTTATTGGTGTTGGTAGCAGGTTTTTGAGGCCTTCAGCCCAGGGGTTGGTGGAACCTTAACATGAGCACGGTCGCGCTGAAGTGAACTGTGGTTTACAACAGAGATTATTTTACTCTCAAATCATCTTAGACAAGCGGCCTATGATTATTGTTTGCTATATCAGTATGGTTGTATTTTTTCCTCTCTTTATGACAGCGGCAGGGCCGGCTCTAGCTCTTTGGTTTCCCTAAGCGAGATGGAGTTTTGCATTTTCGGATTGCATTTTCAATTCCACATTGAATTTTGCTACATTCATTGCGGGATATATAATCAAAATGCAATCGCAAGTATCTTAAAGGTGGGGTAGGTAGGACTGATTTTAAACACTTTTGGTTAAATTTGTTTAAACTTTCTTTATATGTCAATACATAATTAAAATGTAAGTACTCTGAAAAGGAGAGTATAAAAATCGCGTGACTCTAGATTTTTTAATCTGCAATAAACATCGCTCATTAATTTCATTCGGCACGAAACAAATGATTGGCTTGGGTGACTGTCACTCTCTCTCACTACCATGGCTACCACCCCTTTCGCTACAGGATCACGTGCCCACCTGCGCACGCCCGTTTGATTTGGGGAGTTGAAGAAGCAGGAAACCTAGGAAGTGCAAAATAATGGCAGAGAAAGATTCAGAATTCACAGCGCCAGGTTTTGCAGTCAGCCAAGGCAAACAATGTAAAAAAAGGAAGATGGTACAAGAAAAGGCAATGCACAAAAAGTATTTGGATAAACAAAGAAACCAAACGAGAGTAAATATCGGCGTGACTTTCCAACGGATGGCTGTATTTCTGCTGGACAGGTAATCTTTCATTTTGATTATACATTTTTTTGGTTTATGTTTTCATGGAACAAGTAGTAGGCTACACGTAGCTGCCTAATATAGCTACCATAACATACTTAGCTTAAAGTTAGAATGTTATAAACTTAGCCATTAGTAGGTGATAAATACTCAATATGCTTAGCTCAAATTAATCTCTGTTGTGTTGAATTTCGCTAAATTTTGCATGTGTAAAAACTAGTACACCGCATCCAAGAACTTATTTTTAGAACTAAGTTAGCTTTAGCTACCCTCTGTCTAAACCAGCATTTCCCAACAGAAACGTGAGCAGGTGGTGCCGTGTAAAAGTTGCCGGTACGCACTTGCACCATGGTTCATCTCACATCTGATGATGATGCATCTTTAATATGGGTTGTAACTTGAAAAACATGCTTTTATGTATGTTTCTGTCGATGGATACACATGCTGGCTCCTCAGTGATAGGCCTAACGTTACAACAGCGCTAATAAAAGAAAAACGGGCAAAACGGTCTGTCTATACAATATACAATTTATGTTTAAATTATAAGTTAAAACTAGTGTAGGAAATAGCAAATGTAAATTATATTATTCAATTTGAATTATCATTTTGTTCCAAATGTTGCACACATGGCATGGAAAATGTAAATTTAAATACTGAAATGCATTGCCATTTTACATATTGCATTGCCATTTTGCATATTGCCTTGCCTTGCAAATTTTATATCGCTACACTTCAGCTTCCATATTTGGGTGAGCACAAATATATTCCATCTGTAATTAATATCAAAAAATAAAAATAATATTGAAATTTTACTATATTGCTTCGCTGGCCGTAAATGCAGTGAATCCATTATAAATCCCTCTAAATCTCACAGTTATAACTAAATCCACTGGGTGGTGCTGTGGAGTGGGTTAATAACTCGACTGTATTTGATCACTAATGTCGTCTGCCTCGTGATGTTTGGAATTACTTAGATGAAAATTATCTTACAAAATGGAGTTACTTTTAATAAATTAATTAATGAAAGAAAAGTGATTAAAAAAAAAAATCACATCCAAACACCAGTCGAATGAGGAGCTGTCCATCACCGCATTCATGAGTGCAGGTGAGCACAGATGTTCACTAAGAGCGCAATAACGTACGAAAGCAAAATGCATTTCATGCAAATCATGATTGAGACAAGGCTTCCTTTAAGTTTTGTTGAGGGATTAAAAACAGAAAACACAAAGTGCTGTCAGAAACTTAACTTAACACTGTTAACTTTGTGTCTCTGCGTCTGTCATCGGGGCTTCTAGTTGCCAACTAACGGTAAGTTACTTCAGCGAGCATTTGATTCAATGAGCATGAATCACAGAATGTGACGTTGGAATCAGAACGTAAAAGTTATTGGGTGGAGGGAATATCTATCTTACCCAGATACAGCAAATCTATTTTATGATTGGCTGTTCGGTCTCTATTTTTATTAGATTAACTGGTGCGTGGCAGGGCCGTCAGAACTCTATGGGGAACTCGCTTGATTCCTCTAATAGCGCACAACTTAGTGTGTGTTACCCTGGCGATTTCTCTGCGTGAGAAATACAAGGTGTGGTGTGTGAGCGTGTGAACCATAGACCGTAAAAAAATATAGACGACTCGACATCATCCGTTTCCGCTTGTCATATTTGAAGCTTTCAGGCAGCCTTGCACGGCGCGGACATCTTGGGACCGAGTCTGCGCAGTAGCGATTTCGGGACCGGAGTTGCGCAGTAGAGCGCAGGAAGTAGAGCAGGAAGTACAGTCGCGATATCAAAAGCCCGCCCACACTCTCGCAGATGCAGAACAATTAATAATGTTGGTGTGAAATAAACAGTTATGGAAATGTAGAAATTAAAGCTAAAGCTCTAATCTGCTCCCAAAAATTTCAAAAAAAGTCCGTTAGTGCCTCAGTGACAACTTCACTCAGAGAAGACGTCAATCTCAGCTGTCAATCATGACGTCACACCCCCCGTTTTTATTGCATCAAATAACTAACTCAAACTAAACTTATTTTTAAAACGAACACCTGAAATGAAATCATCGTGATGATAACTGCCTTCAGTGACATAAACTAACTTTGGGGGAAATTTTTTGAAGTGTAATTTTATTATTTAGTTTGCCTCGCGTCCATTAGAAATCACAGAGGGGCGGCTATACTGGGACCGGTCACCGGGGTGCGATCGAGGCACGAAAGCTTCAGTAAATGAGAGGGAGACTGCAGGCTTGGTGTGAACGGGTTGAAATGCGTGTGTCTCACGCCCAGAGCGTGAGACTTGAGAGCTCTGGATCTAGATACGACCCAGATTGGGCTGACTGCATTAAAACTCGGATAAACAGAGAGCCTAACATTAGCGTAGATGCCACTCTTTTATGATGTAACGTGTTCACTTTACATTAACCCCATCCCCAGATTACTATTGTTCAACATTCACTTCCCATTAAAACATCACACTCTTACTTTATCTGAAAAAAAAAAAAAAAACAGTATCATCAGACAGATTAAAGACTCCAGCTTCGATATTTAAACAATGATAAAACTGGGTTGCAGTAACATAAATTTCTTAATTTATGTCAGGAGTGCATTATAATTGAACCATTATGAACGATATTTTGAATGGAATATCACACGCACATTAATTCTCTCTCGTCTGCACTGGCTCATTTGTGTTCACAGCTCGCAAAGAACAGCTTTCAGTTTAGCTCTTAGTTCAAAAGTGCTCATATTTGGAGAAATATTGCTATATTATCACATGCTTGAAAAATAATTTGTCATACAGAAAATCCTTTCTATTAATTTCTCACTGAATTATTAGATCTAAAAGAGCTAAAACATGCACAT
The DNA here is from genome assembly GCF_024679245.1 of Pseudorasbora parva. Lineage (NCBI taxonomy): Eukaryota > Metazoa > Chordata > Actinopteri > Cypriniformes > Gobionidae > Pseudorasbora > Pseudorasbora parva. The sequence goes on from NC_090189.1 coordinate 35,465,242, forward strand.
AGCTCTCTCTGGGTCTCCTCTTAATGATGTGTGTAAGATATGATTCATCAGGCATTCATTTGCGCATTGAGCTGTCAATCATCTATGGACATGCTAAATACTGCCCTCCACATAATGCTCTTTTGTCTTTTTACTTCCTCGTTATGGCTCTGTGAAGAACGAGCCTATTCTACAATTCTATGTGTGAACTAAGAAGCTAATAAACACACGATAACTATGGAATACGTTTTTTTGTGTGATTTTTCATGTGATTTCAGCTATTTTATATCAATAATGGATGTTTACTTTATGACTGCAAATAGGCGTAGTGATTAGCTCCATATAAAATGATAAATAAAACATGTTCGTTCGACTCAGCGCTCAACTTCTCACTCTCGCCTGTGCCCAGCATGATAAAATAATGATGCTAGGTGACTTTAACATACATGTTGATTCTGATTGTACTCCTGGAAAAGACTTTATGTCTGTTCTGGACTGTTTTGAAGTGTGTTAGCATATTGATTTTCCCACACACTCCCACTCTCATACTCTTGATTTGCTTTGTACTGTTGGGATCGACAATGTGCATGCTCAGGGTCATGACTTGGGCATTTCTGATCATAAATATATTGACTTCAACTTCTCACTCCTGGTTGTAAAACTATAATATCTTACCATAACCTGAGATCTATAACTGCTGACAATTTCTCTGCTGCCATTGCTGACTCTGTTCACTCAACCTCCTGAATCCTGATGAGATAGTCTCAGCCAATAATGAATCTATTTGTGATGTTTTGGACGATCTTTCACCATTAAAAACTAGAACTGTTCCTTCTGCTCACTCTTCTCCTTGGTTCACTTGAGAACTAAGAGTTTTAAAGAAAAATTGTAGGCGTTTCGAAAGACTTTTTAAAAAAAACCTCCCTTCTTGTGCATTCCATGCCTTTTTCGGACTCGGTAGTGGAATATAAGGAAGCATATATTTATAAATACTATATTTCTACTGTCTATATTTCTATATTTCTGACTATATTTCTACTGTCATTAACAAAGCTAAATGCAAACCAAAAGCTCTCTTTTCTGAAATAAGCAAACTGGTCAAACCCTCATCTGTAGCTATAACTGGCTCTGTTAATCTGTGTGAAAGTTTTCAGTCATTTTTTACACAAAAAAATTTATAACATTTATAAATCTTTTTCTCCAATTTCCTCTTCCTGTTTAGATCCATGTCTGATAGGTAATTCATTAGACACTTTTTTTTACTCACTAAAACATCTGTGGTTGAACAAGTGATTATCAAATCTAATTCTACCACCTGCACACTTGATCCTATCCCCACTTACCTTCTAAAAACACTTTTGCCTTCACTTATTCAACCCATTACCCATATTATAAATAGATCGCTCTCCACTGGTTATGTTCCGCATGATCTAAAAGTAGCAGCTGTCACTCCAATACTAAAGAAGTCTGGCCTTGATAACACCATTCAGAATAATTACAGACCAATATCTAACCTCCCTTTCATTGCCAAATTGCTTGAGAAAATCGTCATAGTACAACTGCAGTCTCATCTAGAGCAAAATAATCTTTTTGAACCACTTCAATCGGGTTTCCGTCCCTATCATAGTACTGAAACAGCTCTTTTAAAAGTGCTAAACAACCTCCTCCTGATTTCTGATTCTGGTGCACACAGTGTACTTGTTCTGCCACTCCACGCTCCTTTCCCGACTATCTGCGATAGGCATCACTGGTGCTGCTCTTCAGTGGTTGACAGATAGACAGCAGTTTGTAAGAATAGGTAAAGATCGATCAAGTACCGTTACTATCACTCATGGTGTACCTCAAGGTTCTGTACTTGGTCCGCTCTTATTTCTCATTTATGTACTGCCACTAGGTCAGATAATCAGACGACATGGTCTTTACTTTCAGAGTTATGCTGATGATATTCTGATTTATTTCACAGTTAAACCCAATTTAACTCATCCTTCCACTTCTGTTAACTCATGCCTTCAGGAACTTAAAACCTGGATGACTGATAACTTCCTACAATTAAATACTGATAAAACGGAAATCTTGTTGACTCTAAATCTCAAAATTTGCAACATGACATTTTCATTAATATTGATGGTGTACAGATTAACCCTTCAAAAATTGTGCGTAATCTGGGGGTATTGCTTGACTCTTCATTATCTTTTTACTCACATATTGGTCAGACAGTTAAGACATGCTTTTTCCACTTGCGAAATATTGTACGTATCCGCCGATCCCTCAACTTTAATGATGCTGAAACCGTTATTCACGCATTCATAACCTCACGACTTGACTACTGCAATGCTCTATAAAGTGGTTTACCAGCAAAGGCTATACATCGCCTCCAAATGGTACAAAACTCTGCTGCCCGAGCACTAACGTTTAATAAAAATTCTGTCCACATCACTCCAATCCTCAACCAACTTCACTGGCTTCCTTTGGCCAGCCGCATCCAGTTAAAACTGTTAGTTTTAGTCTACAAAGCCATTCATGGCCCTGCACCACTATACCTTGCTGAGTTAGTTCACAGATATGTTCCTGCCCGGACCCTCAGATCCAGCAATGATAATCTGCTTGTTGTACCAAAGTTTAAATGCACTACTATGGGAGGTAGGGCTTTTAGTGTTGCTGGCCCTACATTATGGAACAAGCTGCCATTGACTATCCGTAACGCACCGACTCTACAGTTGTTTAAATCCGAACTTAAAACTCACCTGTTTTCTTTGGGCAGTAAATAATTATCTCTCGCACCACATCAGCCTTCAAAGTGATCTTACACCTTTACATGTTACATGACTAGTTGCTTTTAATGGTTCAGTTTGATTATGTAACTTCTTTGTTGTCTATCTGTAGTTGATTGTTGTACACCTGCTTGTTTATGAGTTATCATGAACAGGCTGATTGTTTTTGTACTACATTGTAAAGCTTGGGTTCCTGAAAGGTGCTATAAAAAAATTTACATTATTTTATTATTATTGTAACGAGGCAGCAGACTCGGTCGAATCCATTTGCAGCTTTATTGTAAACAAACGTAGTCGTACAGGCAGGGGTCAACAACAGCAACAGTAGTATTCAAGGCAAAGAAGAGTCGTAAACGAGAGCAGGCAAAGGGTCAGGGCAGGCAGCAGACGAGACAGAGTTATTCAGGAAACAGGAAGGTAGGTCACAGGGCAGGCAGCAAGACAAACTCAGGGTACAAAACAGTCCAAGGTCAAACTCAGGAATACCGATCACAGATGAAACGCTCAGAAATGTCAGCCGTGGCAAAACAAGACTTCGCAATGAGTGTGTGCAAGAGTGAAGCTTAAATAGTCTGGGTGATGAGAGGCAGGTGTGAGTGTAATCAGTCCAGGTATGGGGTTATGGGAAATGTAGTGCAGGAAAGGCTAATACTCGGGTGAAGGAGCCCTCTGGTGGTGATCGGAGGGAGCCACAGAGGCCAAGTTTGTGACAGAGCCCCCTCCCTGCGAGCAGCTCCTGAGGCGAGGAGGCGGTCAACGCCGGGTCTTCCACGAGGGCGAGGGGCAGGTCGTTCCGGATGGGTCCTATGAAATTCATTGATGAGAGATGGGTCCAGAATGTCCTCTGCGTTAACCCAGGACTGCTCCTCCGGGCCATACCCCTCCCAGTCGACAAGGTATTGTAGTGTTCTGCCCCGACGTCTGGAATCCACGAGCTTGTGTACCTGATATGCCTCCTCGCCATCCACGATTAGGGGAGGAGGTCTCTGGTCACTGGCCTTGTCTAGGTTCTCCTCTCCTCTCGGACCACCTGCAGGCTTGAGCAGAGAGACATGGAAAGTGGGTGAGATACGGTATTCAGGAGGTAATGCTAAACGATAGGAAACGTCTCGGGTTACTATTGTAACCCTTGTTCCCTGAGAGGGAACGAGACACTGCGTCGTCGAGTGACGACACTCTGGGAACGCCCCCAGCGTGACGGCTCTGAAGTATGAATGAAATCAGCCACCAATCCGATTGGTGCAACGTCGTGACGTAACCGGCGACGGCGTACGCGGAAGCTATAAGAAGGCGCCGCCCGGAATCCACGAGCTTGTGTACCTGATATGCCTCCTCGCCATCCACGATTAGGGGAGGAGGTCTCTGGTCACTGGCCTTGTCTAGGTTCTCCTCTCCTCTCGGACCACCTGCAGGCTTGAGCAGAGAGACATGGAAAGTGGGTGAGATACGGTATTCAGGAGGTAATGCTAAACGATAGGAAACGTCTCGGGTTACTATTGTAACCCTTGTTCCCTGAGAGGGAACGAGACACTGCGTCGTCGAGTGACGACACTCTGGGAACGCCCCCAGCGTGACGGCTCTGAAGTATGAATGAAATCAGCCACCAATCCGATTGGTGCAACGTCGTGACGTAACCGGCGACGGCGTACGCGGAAGCTATAAGAAGGCGCCGCCCCAAACAACAGACAGCCTTTGCGATGAAGCGAGCGCTCTACGTGTAGGTGTGGCGACGAGACGCAGTGTCTCGTTCCCTCTCAGGGAACAAGGGTTACAATAGTAACCCGAGACGTTCCCTATATCGAGGGAACTCAACACTGCGTCGTCGAGTGACGACACTCTGGGAACGTCAATACCCACTATGCCACACCGAGACACGCCCATCCTGGTGTGAAGCTGGATCCCAGGCACACTCAGGACGCAAGCACTCTAGCACCCGGCGTAGCCGGGAGGTCCAGCTTATAAAATCTTATAAAGGTGTGTGGATTAGCCCAACCCGCCGCCTCACAAATCTCAATAAGTGAGGCTCCCGAAAGGAGGGCCACCGAGGAGGCCAAGCCCCTCGTAGAGTGAGCCCTCACGGCCATGGGTGAAGGCATATTGCGCACCCGATAAGCCGTGGCTATCGTCTGCACGATCCAGTTACTAATAGTCTGTCTCGCCGCAGGCAACCCTTTCCTAGGGGGGCCAAAGCACACCAGAAGCTGGTCCGATTTCCTCCATTGAGCTGACCTGTCTAGATAGATCCTCAATGCCCTAACCGGGCAGAGCAGGTGCAGCCTAGCTTCCTCTGCCGTCGCGTGAGGCGGAGGATGAAAAGCCTGAAGAAATACCGACCCCATCCCTGAAGAAGGGACCTTGGGCACGTAGCCCGGTCTGGGATGCAAGATAGCCTTCACCCCGCCCGGGGCAAACTCCAAGCAAGTAGGCGTGACCGCCAACGCCTGGAGGTCCCCCACTCTCCTCAGAGAAGTGATGGCGAGGAGAAATGCTACCTTCAGGGTCAGATTTCTCGCCTCAGCCGACTCCAATGGTTCGAAGGGGGCCTCAGCCAACCCCTCCAGAACCACCGCCAGGTCCCAAGCCGGGACTCTGGGATGAGCCGCAGGCCTCAATCTCCTAGCCCCACGGAGAAAACGCACAACCAAGTGGTGTCTACCCAAAGGGCCCCCTTCCAAAGGCGAGTGGAAAGCCCCTATGGCTGCCACATACACCTTCAGAGTGGATGGGGTCAAACCAGCGGAGAAACGGTCTTGGAGGAACTCCAGTACTGAAGCGATTGCGCAGTCAACTGGGTTCACCCCCCTTTCTCTACACCAGCTAGTAAAGACATTCCACTTTAGGCTATACAGTTTCCTCGTAGAGGGAGCCCTAGAGCTGAGAATGGTCTCAACGACCTCTTGTGGCAGACCCTCCTCTAGGTACTGTGCCCCCTCAGAGGCCAGACCCAGAGGTTCCACAACTCTGGCCTGGGGTGGAAAATCACACCCCCTGCCTGAGACAGCAAATCCCTCCTCAGAGGGACCTGCCATGGGGTCCCGTCTAGAAGTGCCACAATGTCGGAGAACCAAGCTCGGGACGGCCACCGGGGTGCCACTAATAGGAGGCTGATGCCCTCCCGGCGGACTCGCTCTAGAACTCCCGGGAGCAGAATGATCGGGGGAAATGCGTACAGACGCTGCCTCGGCCACGTCTGTGTCATGGCATCCAGCCCTAACGGGGCCGGAGGCCTGAGGCTGAACCACAGTGGGCAGTGGGTCGTTTCTACGGAAGCAAACAGATCCACTTCCACTGGGCCGAACCTCTCGCACATGGCCTCCACCACCTCTGGATGGAGCCGCCACTCCCCGGGCCTCAGCCCCTGCCTCGACAGGACATCCGCTCCCTGGTTCTGGTCCCCTGGGACATACCTCGCTCTGAGAGACGACAGTTTCCCCTGGGACCACAGGAGGATCTGAAGCGCCAATTTGCATAGTGGGCGTGACCTCAGACCCCCCTGGTGATTGAGATACGATACCACCGACGTATTGTCGGATCGTATCAGGACATGGTGGCCGTGAAGGTCTGGGAGAAAGCTCCTCAAAGCTTTGTAAACCGCCAACATTTCCAAGCAATTTATGTGCCAGGAGGAATGTTGGGGTCCCCACGAACCCCTCATGAACCGGCCTTCCATGACCGCGCCCCAGCCCGTGAGGGAGGCGTCTGTTGAAAGGAAATTCCTGCAACATAACGCTCCTAACACAGGCCCCTGGGACAGGAACCTCGGATCCTTCCATATAACGAGGGAACGAAGGCATCTGCGCGTTACCCTGATCATACGGAAAGGTTTTCCCCTCGAGGAAAACCCCTTGGTTCCTAGCCACCACTGGAGGGGCCTCATGTATAGCAGACCCAAGGGAATTACGTTGGATGCTGCTGCCATGAGTCCCAGCAGTCTCTGAAACTGCTTCACAGTGCGGCTGTGGCCTAGCTTCACCCTTGAGACCTCCGCCAGTATAGAACCCACCCGTGCGGGAGACATGCTCGCTCGCATCGAGGTTGAGTCCCATACCACCCCGAGGAACGTAGTCCTCTGGGCGGGTATCAACACGCTCTTGGCCGTGTTCAGTCTCAGCCCCAAGCACCTGAGATGGGCTAAAACGACATCTCGATGCCGAATCGCCATCTCGCGCGACTTTGCCATAATGAGCCAGTCGTCGATGTAATTCAGCACACGGATGCCCTGCAGCCTCATAGGGGCCAGAGCTGCATCCATGCACTTCGTGAAGGTGCGAGGGGAAAGAGCTAGACCGAAAGGAAGCACCCGATATTGGTACGCTTCGCCCCCGAAAGCGAACCTCAGGAACTTCCTGTGGGCAGGAAGGATGGAGACATGAAAGTATGCGTCCTTTAGATCTATCGTGACGAACCAGTCCTCGAACTGGATCAGATTCACGATCATTTGAATTGTGAGCATCTTGAACCTGAATCTCCTCAGAGACCGATTCAAGTACCTCAGATCTAATATTGGACGTAAGCCTCCACCCTTTTTGGGAACAATGAAATAACGGCTGTAAAAGCCCGACTCCCTGTCTGGCGGAGGGATCTTTTCTATCGCCCCCTTGACCAGCAGAGACTGTACTTCTTGTTCCATAACCTGCCTCTGGGCCGGGGGGACCACAGTCCAGACCACCCCGCTGAACTTCGGTGGTGGAACTCTGAACTGCAATCTGTACCCCCTTCCCACTGTACTCAGGACCCAAGCAGAAATATTCGGGAGGCACATCCATGCGCCGATATATTCTACTAGGGGAACCAGCCTCTCGAGGCTGGTCTCTGGTACCCACCGAACCCCCTGCCCGACCCCCTGAAGCGGCCACCCGGCAGAGCTTAGTCGGGGAGGATTTTCGGTGTGCGCACGCATTCGCTGCCCCGCCGCAGGTCGATTTCGAGGCGGCTGGGACAGCGCACGTACGCGGGAAAACGATGAGGCCCGAAGCGTTGTTAACGGCGGGAACACAACATCGATTTCCCCAGAGCTGCGGGCTCGGAACGACCTCGGTCGTCCGCCCCCGGGAGGGCCAGCTCTGAGCGATCCCGCCGCAGCTAGGACCGCTTGCCAGAAGCCTTCTTCGCCTGAAGGACTTCCCTCAAGTCGCCCTTCGGCTTAGAAGACTTCTGGCGAGAACGTCGCCTCCTTTGCCAGGCTCCCTCGGGAGGGGCGCGGGAAGCGACGCTCTCCTTTTGCGCCTGTCTGTGGGCGCTGGTGGAGGGCCGGGACTGGCCACCAGAGACCTCCCTGCTGGCTACAGGAGGCCCCTGGCGGCGAGGGAGATACTGCCGGAAAGCCGCCGACTGTTTCCTCACCTCCTGGAATCTCTCGACAACGCTATTGACTGCGTCGCCGAAGAGACCCACAGGAGCTATCGGGGAATCCAGAAGGAAGGATTTCTCCTTCTCCTTCATCCCCGACAGGTTTAACCAAAGGTGCCTCTCCACGCACACCATGCCAGCCATAGAGCGGCCGATAGCACGGGCCGTCTCTTTGGTGACGCGGAGAGACAAGTCGGTAGCTTTCCGCAGCTCTGTAATATCGTCCGGAGACGGACCCTCTCCCTCATCGAGCTCTTTGAGGAGCTCAGCTTGGTATGCCTGCAGTACCGCCATGGTGTGCAGGCAACTACCAGCTCTACCGGCCGCTCGATAAGCCCTGCCCACCAGGGACGACGTGTCCCTGCATGGCTTGGTGGGCAGGACAGGGGCTTTCAGGGACGCTGCTGCCTCGGGAGACAGATAGCTCGCTAGTGCCTCCTCGACGCGAGGCAGCGTCCCATAACCAGCCTCAGCCGCACCCACGACACACCCGAAGTCAAGAACTGGGGGTGTCGATAGGCGCGATGAGTATGGTTTTCCCCATGATTTGCACAACTCATTGTGCAAATCCGGGAAAAACGGCAAGCCCCTGCGTGGCGGCTGAGCACGCTTTTTGAAGAAGCGTCCATCCAACCTGCTCACAGGCTGGACTTCCACCTCTTCCTGTGGCCAGTCGATACTGAGTTTGGCCACAGCACGTGTCAGCACGTCCACCAGCTCTTCTTGAGCGGGAGAGTGAAGAGGTGAATTCACCTGCACTCCGCCCGCCTCCAGGCTGAACTGATCTGATCCCTCGGAATCAGACAGCATCAGCACTGGGTTATCGACCTCGTGGGAAGAAGCCGCAGCGCGGGCTTCCTCACGAGGCGGAAGAGCGTCTGAATCATCGGACGAGGATTGGGAAGATGCCTCAGCATGCCCGCCTCCCATCGCGAGATCCAGTTGTGAGCCCCAGGATCTACGCCGCCGCGCTGCCTCAACAGACGCGGGACCAGACCCACGGGGCTCGCGAGCCTGACCGCCTTCGGTGAAGACGGCCAGCCGTGAGCGCAGCACCCGGAGCGGCAGCCTCTCACACTCGCTGCAGGCGGCACCCTCAAGCGCCGCCTGAGCGTGCTGCGCTCCAAGACACTGCACACACAGCTGGTGTGTGTCCGAGCCCGTAATGAAGCGCGGGCACGGATGAACACACCTTCTAAACTGCTCGCTTGCCATGCTTTCTCAGAGAGGGACTGATAATCAGACAGACAACAGTAAATAGACAAACAATATTCACACAGAGCGCCTCGCTGAAGAGCAAAGACTGTCTGTTGTTTGGGGCGGCGCCTTCTTATAGCTTCCGCGTACGCCGTCGCCGGTTACGTCACGACGTTGCACCAATCGGATTGGTGGCTGATTTCATTCATACTTCAGAGCCGTCACGCTGGGGGCGTTCCCAGAGTGTCGTCACTCGACGACGCAGTGTTGAGTTCCCTCGATATAGGGAACTGGATTTATTTGTATGATGATTTCGAATGGACCCACATACCTGGGACTGAGTTTTTTACAGGGTAGCCTGAGACGAAGATCCCTGGTTGATAAACAGACCCATTGACCAGGGCGGTAATCCGGATGCTGATGGCGATGGGGGTCAGCCTGTTCCTTCTGGCGCCGAACTCCCCTCTGTAGGTGAATGTGAGCCTCGTTCCAAACAGCCTCGCTCTGCTGGAGCCAGTGGTCAACTGATGGGAGATGCGAGGGCTCTCCCGACCAAGGGAACAGTGGAGGTTGATATCTGAGCATGCACTTAAAGGGTGTGAGTCCTGTCGAAGGCTTCTGAAGGGAGTTCTGTGCATACTCGACCCAGAACAGATACCGATTCCAATCAGTTTGGTTGTTGTGACAATTTTGAGTTTCTGGAAGAAGGATGTCCAGAGCCTTGAAGTGAACTGGGGTCCCCGATCGGAAACAATGTCCTCTGGAAGGCCATAGAATCGAAACACATAATTGCAAAGGTGTTCAGCAGTCTCTAAAGCGGTAGGGGGTTTAGGTAAGGGAATGAAGCGGCAGGCCTTGGAGAAGCGATCAATTACAGTGAGGATGGTGGTCTGGCCCTGAGAGTTGGGGAGGTCAGTGACAAAGTCGATAGCAATATGTGACCAGGGACGTCGTGGAATGGGCAATGGGTGTAAAAAACCAGCAGGCCTTTGGTGTGATGGTTTGGTAGTCTGACATATTGTACAATTGCGGATGAAGATGATGATATCTGACTGTAAAAAAGGCCACCAGAAACATTTACTGACAAGTTGAGTGGTGGTTGCTATACCTGGATGACCGGAACTGAGTGATGTATGTACACACTGAATGACCTTCTGGCGGAGAGATGTGGGAACATAAGTACGACCGGCAGGGCAGTTCGGAGGAGGTGGTTCAGTATGGTGTGCGTCTGTGATCTCTGTCATGATATCCCATTGAATGGGTGCAAGAATGATAGTAGGAGGAAGTATAGGTTCGCTGGTTGGTGGTACTAAGGAGGACTCATATTGACGTGAGAGAGCATCAGCCTTGGTGTTCTTGGATCCAGGTCTGTAGGTAACAGTAAATTGAAACTTGGTGAAGAACAGGGCCCATCTGGCCTGTCTGGGGTTGAGACGTTTCGCTGAACGGAGATACTCCAAGTTCCTGTGATCAGTTAAGACAACAAATGGATGCTTACTTCCCTCCAACCAATGCCACCATTGTTCTAAGGCTGCCTTCATGGCCAGTAGCTCACGATCTCCCACGTTGTAATTCTGTTCAGTGGGTGTGAGTTTGCGGGAGTAATATGCACAAGGAAACAGTTTGGAGGGATTGCCCTGACGTTGAGAGAGGATTGCCCCTATACCCGTGCTGGAGGCGTCCACCTCGACGATGAATTCCCGTTCGGGGTCTGGATGATGTAAGATGGGGGCTGTGGTAAACAATTCCTTCAACTTGTGGAAAGCATCCTTACCAGAAGAAGACCAGAGCAGCTTAGCATTTCCCTTCTTGAGCATGGAGGTGAGAGGTGAAGCAATTGTGCTGAAGCCTCTGATAAATCTTCTGTAGAAATTGGCAAATCCTAAGAAGCGTTGCAGTTCTTTGATGGTGGTTGGTAAGGGCCATTTAATCACTGCCTGGACCTTGTTGTCATCCATGGCAACCCCCTCAGGACTAATAATGTAACCCAGGAAAGAAGTGGCGGTCTGGTGAAATTCACACTTCTCAGCTTTGGCATAGAGTTGATTCTCTATAAGTCTTTGCAGGACGGAACGGACATGGCGGACGTGGTCAGGGTAAGTATCTGAATAAATAAGAATGTCGTCAATGTATATTATTACCCACTTGTTTAGCATGTCCCGGAAGACGTCATTGATGAAGGCTTGGAAGATTACGGACTATTGACCAGCCCGAATGGCATCATCCGGTTTTCATAGTGCCCTGTGGTAGTGGAGAAAGCGGTTTTCCATTCATCCCCTGCTCTGATCAAGCTTAGTATAATATCTGGCCGTGCGAAGTTGTTCTAGGGCAGCTGGACCCAACGGCAGGGGATAGCGAAATTTCACTGTGATGTCATTGAGGCCTCGGTAGTCGATACAGGGTCTTAGGCCCCCATCCTTCTTCTTTACAAAAAAGAACCCAGCAGATGCAGGAGACGTAGATGGTTGAATGAAACCCTTGGCCAGCTCCTCATTATAATTCTTCATTGCTTCAGACTCAGGCTGAGAAAGCGGGAAGATGCGACCCTTGGGGGGTGCCATACCAGGAATTAAATCAATGGCGCAATCGCTAGCGCGATGGGGTGGTAACTGGGCTGCCTTGGACTTGCTGAAGGCCTCAGAGAGATCTTGGTATTCGGCTGGTAGTGAGTTAGGGGGTGGTGTTTGTTTGGGAGAGTCTGGTAGTAGAAGGGTCTGAAGACAGTTTAGGAGACAATGGTTAGACCAATGAACTATTTGGTTGTCTGCCCATGATATTTGTGGGTTATGTTGGCGCAACCATGGTAATCCAAGGATGATAGGACTTTGAGGTGACTTGATAATGAAGAAACGTATCTTTTCAATGTGTAATGCCCCGACTTGAAGAGTCACGTCGTCAGTGGTGTAACGAACCCTTCCAGTCCCCAGGGGGCATCCGTCTAACGCTGCCACTGACAACACAGAATCACAGGGAATTAATGCCATATTATGTGTCTTGGAGAATTCCAAGTCCATGAAGTAACCAGCTGCTCCTGAGTCAATCATGGCTAGGGCATTAAACTGAGTTATCACTTAACAGGAGTCTGACTGGAATCTAAATATTAGGAGAGAGAGAATGGGAACTCACCACAGTGACATTTCGGCTTGTAGGTCGAGTTGGACACGATGCTCTCATATGGCCGGGTTGACCACAATAAAGACAAAGGTGTTGTAGAATGTGTCTGTCCCTCTCCTCCGAGGACAGGTGAGTGGAGCCAATTTGCATTGGTTCAGAATCTTGCATTGGTGAAGTGGTGGCTGAGGCTGAGGCTGACGAAATGCTTCTTGGAGGGCGCCGTGAGCGAATTAAGTTGTCGACACGGATAGCCAGATCAATGAAGTCATTCAAGGTTCTCCCCTCGTCGCGACAAACTAACTCAGACTGAAGATCCAGATTTAGGCCCTTGCAAAACAGCAGTTTTAGTGTGTCATCAACCCAGGTTGTTTGAGCAGCTAGTGTGCGAAAAGTGAGGGCGTATTCTGCCGCAGTTTGTCTTCCTTGGCGAAGTGCTAGCAGTAATTCACCTGCCTCCGTACCTCCCTCGGCGTGTTCGAAAATCTCACGGAATTTCTTTAAGAATTAATCTAATGAGGTAAATGTTGGTTGACCGTTATTCCACACAGTAGTAGCCCATTCTAGTGCTTTACCAGTTAGCAAAGAACAAACAAAGGCGATGCGACTCACATCGTTGGGGTATAGAGTGGGCTGTTGTGAAATAAACAGTGTGCATTGTAGCAGAAACCCCTTGCATCTTGCTGGTGAGCCGTCGTATTTTTCAGGGAAGGCGAGGCGTGGGTTTGTAGTGGTGGAAAATGGCGATGCTGCTCGTGTAGGCGGTGTGGGTAATGGTGGATCTACATCAGCGTTGGGGAGTCGCATGCTTTGTAGCGTCTTCACCAATTCCTCGGTTACGGTAGTGAGACGGGTAAGTTGTTGTTGGTGGATGGTTAGTACATTGGCTTGGGCAGAAACCTCTGTTGACAGACGATAGATAGCCGCTGGATCCTGGTCTGGCGAAGTCTTCTGTAACGAGGCAGCAGACTCGGTTGAATCCATTTGCAGCTTTATTGTAAACAAACGTAGTCGTACAGGCAGGGGTCAACAACAGCAACAGTAGTATTCAAGGCAAAGAAGAGTCGTAAACGAGAGCAGGCAAAGGGTCAGGGCAGGCAGCAGACGAGACAGAGTTATTCAGGAAACAGGCAGGTAGGTCACAGGGCAGGCAGCAAGACAAACTCAGGGTACAAAACAGTCCAAGGTCAAACACAGCAATACCAATCACAGATGAAACACCCAGAAATGTCAGCCGTGACAAAACAAGACTTCGCAATGAGTGTGTAGGAGAGTGAAGCTTAAATAGTCTGGGTGATGAGAGGCAGGTGTGAGTGTTATCAGTCCAGGTATGGGGTTATGGGAAATGTAGTGCAGGAAAGGCTAATACTCGGGTGAAGGAGCCCTCTGGTGGCGATCGGAAGGAGCCACAGAGGCCAAGTTTGTGACAATTATTATGTTAAACCACCATATGAATGAAATTATATTGCGACAGGAAACTAATAAAAACACTCAATGGTTGTCAAAAGTGATAAGTCTGTATTGTTCAGCTTTGTTATTTTTTCGATAAAGCCACTAGAGGGCAGAATAAGACAGAGAATCAGTTAACGCATTGTAGTTATAATGATACTAAGAACTTTTGCAAGTTGGTGCTCAAAAATCCCTGAGGTTTACCCTTTCATTGGAAATTTTAACATTAATGCCAGGCATATTCATTCCAGGCTCACTTTTATTGAGGTTAAATTTATGCTTCTATATACTATTACCATAAAAGCCACGATTTTCATAAATAGGCCTACCCTAGGCGTAGCTATATCAAAAGCGAAAACTGCCTATGAGCCCGCTTTCAAATTAAATAAGGTTGTTGAATGTTTGTAAAAACAACAATATAAAATCTTAAGATATAAAAGTGCCGCCATTGTCCCACTATGTGCAGGGGTTGCATTTTGCTCCAATGAACGGGTCAAAGAACTACAAACTTTGTTTTAAATTCATTATTTAATATTCATGATTTTTTTTTGTTCACGTAGGCTAATGTTTTAATTTTTTTAGGAAACATTTGCAAAAATATCACCATTTACAACAGCTGACAAAGCAATTTTGGTCACAATTACGATTAATCGGTAACCGCCAGTTTGAAAAATTTAAAATGTTTGTTCCACTTAATTTCTATCTTGGTTGCACGTGAGGTTATTTTAGACTACTAAACCAAATAAAGGGCCACACGGAATCTGTGGGATTTTTTTTAATACATTTTTTTAAAGATTTTTTTCATTTTCAAAATGTATTTCTTATGTGATTTCTGCGCAGAATTTTTTTTCTGTGAAAATTTTGCAGACTTATACGGATTGTGGAATGGTTTTAAATGTGTTATAAAGATCTAAGATTATTGGAACTGAAAGCATTACAAATAAAAATATTCACTTCTTACATTTTATTTAAGGTTTACGATACAAATACAAATAGAACAACTTGTTTTAAACAAAGCTTGATCTCCCTTGCGTCTACTAACAGAGAAAATATTGCTTTTACAATTGTATTGTAGACAAATCATTAAATTAACTATTTCATATCTTTCAACTGTCACCGACACGCCACGCTCCCATGTCACCGAATGTGCGCGCTCTCACCTGAGTATTAACCACACACACCTGCAGTTCATCACCACCACGATCACCAGGAGCACAAAAGGCACACACACCCACACAGTCACTGTCTGGTCTCCTTAAGAGAAAGGTACTAACCTCTTCTGCTTACCTTAATGACTCCCTCGATGTTACCTACCCACCTCCAGCGTTTAGTACCCAGTCTCCAGCGATCTCCAGTGTCTAGCGTGTGTGTGTTTCGTGTTCTCCAGTGTTCCTCTCCAGCGTTGTTTTTTTTCTTTTCTTTTTTTTTCTTTCTTCAGTGCACCCTGAGCAAGAACAAACCCGAACTCTCATCAGCCCACCTGCACCCCGTCAAGTTTCACTCTATACTGGTTGTTCAATAAACCTGATACTCACCATCTTGTCTCCGTAGACTCTGTACCTGTAACAGAAGACCGGACCACAACCATGAGCACCAGTATGAGTCACCCGGATCCCTTCCAAGAACTGGTGGATGCCGTTTCGCTGCGCCCTTACCATCAGTTATGGTGGCAAACACTTCCGGATCCACCAGCACCTCTTCCACATCACCCCAGTTTGCCAGTCCCATGGCCAAGCCAGCACCCTTCTCTGGATCGGCGGAGGATTGCAATGGATTCCTCCTGAAGTGCTCGCTGGTCCTGGAGATGCAACCGCACCTATATCCGACCGATCATTCCCGTGTGGCATTCATCGTATCACAACTGAGTGGCAAAGCCTTGCGTTGTGCCGGAACCCTGTATGCCCAAAATAATTCCATCGTGCAATCGCTTTCCAGTTTCACCGCTCATTTCAAGAAAGTCTTTGGGAAGCCCACATAGGATGCTTCAGTGGGTGAGCAATTATATCATATCATATCATATCAGAGGAGAACTGGCACCCCGACTGAGTCTGGTTTCTCCCAAGGTTTATTTTTCTCCATCATGCCCTGATGGAGTTTTGGTTCCTTGCCACTGTCACCTTTGGCTTGGCTTGCTCAGTTGGGGACACTAAAATTATGATTAAAGTTATTCAACTAATTATACAATTAAAATGTATGAATTAGGTTTTATTTAAGTCTATAAACTATAATACTGATATGCCAACATTGTCGCTATATGATCAATTAAAATAAGCTGATAACATCACTGTTTTCTCCAGTACGACTGTAGAGCCAAATCTAATTTTGTTGCAATATTATCCTGTTTGACACTGTGAAGCTGCTTTGACACAATTGTGATTGTAAAAGCGCTATATAAATAAAGTTGATTGATTGATTGATAATTTAAAGCAAAATAATTTGTCTGTAACTGAATATGCCTTGCAGTTTCGGACCTTGGCAGCCATCCCTTCTGACTACCTATCATCAAGGATTGGATCCCTGCGTGCGATTGCATCTTGCTGCATACGAGGATTCCATAGGGCTAGAACGCTTCATTCAGTTGTCCATCTGCTTCGCCACTCGTATGAGGGCGTTGTCTCGAAGAACACCAGGACCAGTGTCTGAGCCTGCCATCCCGCTGTCGACCAGAATCGGCCTCCAGAACCAGTCTCCAAACCCATGCAACTGGAAATGCCCATGCATCTCTGAACCCATGCATCTCCGGCGCCCTCTGCCATCAGCTCCACCTCCCGACGACTCATACTCCGTCCGTCTTCCAAGTTGAATCCATAACCGGCTGGCCGTTAAGCCGGCGGCAAGTCAGTCTCCTTGCTGCCCTCTTCAGTTCCAAACTGGTATTCTTCAGGTGGAAAACATACACCTACCAGTTCTGGAGGATTCCACCGCTGATGTGATCCTAGGGCACCCATGGCTAGAGCAGCATAATCCTGTCATCTCCTGGAAGTCCGGTGAGGTCCTCAAATGGGGAGAGAATTGTTTCTCAAGTTGTTTATCTGCACTGCCTGTTCCTTCCACATCTCGTTCCAGGAGTATTCCCGCCTGTGCAACGTCTATTGAGAGTCCCCTCGAGCAGCGATCTGTTAATATTCCACCCTGCTAAGCCCACTTCAGCGACGTGTTGCTAAGCCCACCTCACCGGGCTTCCAAGCTGGCTCCCCATCGGCCATGGGGCTGTGCCATTGATCTGCTTCTGGGTAAGCCAGTGCCCAGGGGAAAGATCTATCCCCTGCCCCTACCGGAGGAGAAGGCCTTGGAAGAATACATCCAGGAGGCACTCGATCAGGGCTATATACGACCATCCACGTCCCCTGCTGCATCCAGCTTCTTCATGGCCAAGAAGGACGGAGGCTTGCGGCCCTGCATCGACTACCGGGCAATCAATAAAATAACAGTTAAGCTCGTTGGACCCTCTTCTCCACCAGGTTCAACTTTTCCATCTTCTATCGACTCGGTTCGAAGAATGTGAAGGCGGATGCCCTCTCGCGCCTTTTCACCTCCGAGGAACAGCCTGAGCGGTCCAAACCCATTCTGCCAGACAAGATATTCATGACTCCCATCACCTGGTCCGAGGAAACCCTGCCCTCCTCCAATGCCTTTGCCAACACCCTGCCGGGCTGCCCACCAGGACTCCAGTACATCCCACGAACACGGCGCACCCCACTTATTCACTCCGCTCACACTTCATTGGGCACTTCATTGGGCACTTTCATTTCACACAATGAAACCCTCTCGTTGTTTCAACATGGTGGGAGAGGTCAGGAGGTACGTGACAAGGCAAACAAGCAAAGGGGCGGAATTACAATTAAATATAAACAATATATCGATATATACGATATGTCAAAATACATATCGTGTTTAGAAAATATCTCAATATTTTTTAAATCTCGAGATATCGCCTACTCCTGTCACATCAAAAAGTGCAGCTTACTAGCCTAGCCCTCACAATCAAGCACGCAATTGTGTATGCTTCTCAAATGACGGCACTATCTGCAGAAATCTGTGCTCGCAGATTCCGTGTGGGCCTGTGGTTCTTTTTATACTGGGCTGCATTTCCCGATAATGTTGTCTCTTAGCATGCTATGAAGACTCTAAAGGTATAACTTAACTGAAGGTATCCGATTTCTAGCTGTGTTCCCCGAACCATACCTTAGGAGGTTGCTTAAGGTAAACCTTCTTAAAGGGTTAGTTCACCCAAAAATGAAAATGATTTAATTAATTACTCACCCTCATGCCATGAACACCCGTAACACCTTTGTTAATCTTCGGAACACACGTTTTTGACACAGATATTTTTGTTGAAAGCTGATGGCTGAGAAAGGCTTCAAAAAGGCCTCCATTGGCATTTAGTACATTTCCACTGACCCACTCACAAGACCCATAAAAGGCACGAGAATAGTTTTTGTGCGCAAAAAAATTGAAATAACGACTTTATGCACTAAGTTATTGATGTGAACTCGGCGCATGTGCAAGAATATGACACAGCTCCACGGTTCAATACATGACCTGGAAGAGGAGGAGCGCAGCTATTGCGTGAGTTTCAGGTGAGTTCACGTCCGAGACCTACACGGAAGACAATATCTTGGCAGATAAAGTCATTATTTAGATTTTTTTTTTGTTGCGCACAAAAACGTAAATAGTTTATGTGCGCCAAAGAATCTAAATAATGACTTTATTTTTTTAATAATAAAAACAACATAATTAGTGTTTTTTTTTTTTTTTAATATTGTAGGCCTACCTGTCAATACAGAAGGAAATATTCTGTAGCCTATTTTGTCGTCAGTACCATAGTAGGTGTGGTCAATAGGCTACTGCTGACGTTGTCTTTGCTGTATCAGCTATATATTTATGTTTAACATGAAGTATAAGCCTTCCCTGTACATCAATTGCAGCAGCAGCAAGTGACGCCCGTTTCACACATACCGACTTGCACCGACTAGTCGACTAATCGACCAGTCGACCTTAATGCTCTTTCATGACGCTTTAAGCTTGATGTCCACTAGTTGCTGGCCTATAGAGGGCGCAATAGGATAAGCAATTTCCTGACACGCAGGCTCTGTTTTGAACAGTTAAAAATTACAAATAAATGCATACTCTGAGAGCTCTCCACTAGACATGTTTGTTTACCATCTGGATGCTCAAAATTGATCGGGAGAATGCACGCTTATTGTACACGCAAGTTAATCATCGCGCTAAACTGCATGCTTTTAGTTTCAGTTTTCTGTTTACTGTGTGCTTCACTGTGTGCTGCGCGTGCCTCACACAAAACCATTAGCACAGAAATGTATTGTCAACACAGTTCTGGGATTTATCAATAAAATAGCTTAGAAACTGAAAAGTTCTAGCATATATTTCTTGATAACTCAAATTTACAGCTTCACTATTAGTAGAGAGGCTGGGGGGGGGGGACTTTAAAGTAGAGGACTTTTCTACACCACCGTTACCTGAAGTGGAGGAGGGTGAAATGTCTGTAGAACTCCTGATGCCGACAATGCTTTCATTCATTAATTTATTCATGCTAGCGAAGCAGCAGTGAAAGAGAGAATGAGACCACTAACTAATCTATGAACATTGAACAGCCAGATACTTATACTGAATGCCACTAAAAAAGCGCAGGACCAATAAGTTCAAACCTAATAGCCTATTACAACAGATTTCCTCAAATAAAAGCTAGACTATAACGTTATACGCCAGCACGTTACGGTGTTGTTGTTCATTACCACGGCAACCATTTGCGTGTCAGGGTTTGTCTGGAAGCATCTGAAGTATAAAAATTATCTGTAGACATGACGGGCGGCAAAATATCACAAGAAAAGCTTAACATGTACTTACAACTGCATTATTTATCTGTATTTTCTTCATTAGGATGTTGAAAGCAAGTTACGAGAGTTTCATTCATAATGTTTCTACTTCATGTAACACAAGCACTCATACTGGACTAAAGCTGTTCTAATCATGTGATCACGGAAAAACATTTCTTGGGGCGTGGTGAGCTCGTGCCAGGGTGTGGTAGTGAGCCGTTGGAAGTACCATAGACATCATATACGTAGACACCCCATGATGTGCTGGAGCGCCATATTGGTTGGGTCTCTCCACTCAACGCTAGCATTCAGAGTCAATAGAGAGCGAGCAATTATGCCTGTATTTTATGCAGCTTACGGTTGCAATAATGCAATATTCATACCAGATTGCATGGGATTACATTTCACAAGAAAGATTGAACAATAATTTAGGTTATTTTACAATTTATATATCATTATCATTTCATGCTTGTGTCATTTGTGGTGTCTGTAGGCCTATTTCACAAAGTAAGGCTGCAACACATCGCAAAATTAACTACCCTGGAGTTACAGAGTGCAAGCATACGCAAGAAGCTGTGCAAAACAGTTTTTTTTAAAGGATTTTAGCTCCCCAGTCCCAGTTGCAAGCCTGACAGGGTAATGTAAGATGCTGGAATGACCTGGAATTATAACGTTTACTTTAGGCCTTTAAAAAATAATAATTCTGAGCTGGTACAGTATATATGGGAGCTTGTATGTGTTACAGAAGGTGAGTGAGTGAGTGTGTGTGTGTGTGAGAGAGAGAAATAAATCTACGACTTATTTTGTTGAAATAACGACTTATGTTGAAATAATGAATATTATGTTGAAATAACGATTTATGTTGAAATAACAAGTTATTATCTTAAAATAACAACTTGTGTTGAAATAACGACTTATTATGTTAAAATAACGAGATATTATGTTAAAATAACGAATTATTATCTTGAAATAACGACTTATGTTAAAATAGCTAATTATTATTTTGAAATAACAAATTATTATCTTGAAATAACAAATTATGTTGAAATAAAGACTTATGTTGATATAACAATTTATCTTGAAATAACGACTTATTATGTTGAAATAAAGCGATAAGGTTTAATTTTTTTTTCTCTCCCACCATTTTTTTTTTTGTTTGTCACCATGCGGTTCCATACTTTAGATAATTGTGGCTTACTAAATGAAATACTGCGCTGTTTATGGGCCATTTAGGCAGGCATACATGTTAAAATGGCTTTTAATAATGGCTGTTAAAAAAACAAAAGATTCATAAAAAAAGAATAATGAGGATTGTCTCATACATTCAAAAGTGTGAAATGATCGTTGAGTTAGTCAAAGTGTACCGTTCACATGCCGTTATCTCCCTGCCCTCCTTGTTGGATTCGAACAAACATATGACTCAGATCTGAGGGGAAGGTAAAAAGTTCGTCTCCAGCTTTTTATTTTTAGGATGCAATATATAGGAAAAAGAGAAGAGGTGTGGATTTAACCAATGAGAGAAAGATTACATCCCATATACATCTCATGGTATGGGGACATGCTACAGGTGGTACACTTTTAAAAATGATGTGTTAAAAATTAACACAAAATTTGTGTTAAAGGATACGTAACACATTTTGTGTTACTACAGACACATGATGTGTAAATATAGTGTTCAGCTGTTTACACAATTACTGTGTAAAACACATGTAGTAGTATGTTTACATTAAAAGCATATTTTCTGTTGCAAATACTCAATGGGTTGTGGCAACTTTAACTATTGGATTTATTTATCACGTTGCAAATGTGAATATCTCATTTAACTCTCTGGGGGAAAACAACCCAAAACAACTAGGTTACCGGAATGACATTGCTGCGCATGCGCAGTCGTCGTCCGTTTCCAAATGAGAACCGAAGCTGGCCAGCCTGTCAGTTCTTCAGTCTGTCTCAGGTGAGTGAATTTAATTAAACGCGTAAAAGAGTGAATATTTCTCTGCCTAACATGAGACAGATTTGTGTTAATTGTCTAGGAAACATAATTTGTTTGTTTTAACCGTTATGCCGTTTCCATGTTCCCACACCGAATGTTAATTAGGTCAGCGAGCTCTCACGTTTTGCAAAGGGGTTTATAGGTAACGTTATTGCTTTTAAAAATACTTAAAGGTTAATATGCATGGTTCCTTAAGTTTGTACTCGTAATAGTCCTTTTTGGCTTTTACCAAATACTATGCGGTAGTTTAAACGACGTTGTGGCGACGTGTGTTGTGTATTTTTTTTTTTTTTTTTTTTTTTTTTTTACAGTCTATGGTTGTGTAACGTTATCTTAGTTTAAAAAACACGCCACTTTGTGCCAGCGGCTTGTCACTGACGAAAGTTGTATGGATTACGGGATGAAAACATTTAACATTTACATTTTCTCATTGGTTTATATTATGACTCTTATATGATTACGGCATTATAATATGGTGTTGTTGTTATTATTATATATTTTATCTAGGTAATGGAAGACCAGGATCCAGTCACATCATATTACACTTGGTAAGTTAATACATGTTTAACAAAGCTGCTGAGCACTTTACACAAAGGTTGTTTTATAATTTGTTAATATTAATATTTCATTGTTTCTGTTTTATTCACTGCATGTGGACATTGAATTTTCCAAGATGACAGGTGGGAAAGAAGACAGACTGGAGAATGCTGATAATCAGCAGGATGGTAAGGATTTTTTTTTATTTCTGTGGCATGTGCACACATTTCTAAATGTGGTAACGTGACAATGACATGTACATTGTAACACTCAATTCATAATTTAGTAATCATTTCAAATAGACACTATGTTAATCCTCATTCATCATCATCTACCCACGGCATCTTGGAGTAGCGTCACTGTCAGTAAAAGCTGTTAATTTTGCTCACATACTCCATTGGAACTGGCGCCAGTATGCATTATGTTAGCTTTTAATAAAGTTGCAATGTCGCATGCAACAACATTTTCTGATGCTTTTCATTGTTTCATTGTTGTAGGCTGGTACCAGTGTAACGTCTGGCATAAAAGGATCATCAATGTCAACTCGGCCGCAGCTGGTTTCCATCGGCTCTACAGGACATTAAAGGGTTAGTTCACCCAAAAATGAAAATTATGTCATTAATGACTCACTCTAATGTCTTTTAAGATATTTTATATTTAGTCCGAGCGCTTTCTGTATCTCCATTGAACACGTATGTATGGTATACTGTCCCTTTCCAGAAGGACCAGAAAGGTAATAAAAACATCATCAAAGTAGTCCATATGTGACATCTGTGGGTTAGTTAGAATCTCTTGAAGCATCAAAAATACATTTTGGTCCAATAATAACAAAAAACTACTATTCAGCATTGTCTTCTCTTCCGGGTTTGTTTTAAATCCGCGTTCGCGACTGCGCAGTGTTATCTGGTGCGCACAAGATTCGTTTATAGTCTTCGCTTCGCTTCGTTTATTGCAGTCGCGAACGCGGATTGAAAACAAACCCGGAAGAGAAGACAATGCTGAATAAAGTTGTAGCTTTTGTTATTTTGGGACCGAAATATATTTTCGAAAAATTCAAAATTCGAAAAATTCTAACTAACCCACAGACTTCACACATGGACTACTTCGATGATGTTTTTATTACCTTTCTGGAAAGGGACCGTATACTGTGCATATGTTGTCAATGGAGAGACAGAATCTCTCAGACTAAATGTAAAATATCTTAAACTGTGTTCTGAAGATGAACGGAGGTCTTATGGGTGTGGAACGACATTAGGGTGAGTCATTAATGACATAGTTTTCATTTTTGGGTGAACTAACCCTTTAAGCTAGTATGTAATTGTGGAAAATAATAATTATTTTGCTCTTCCCACTTGATGTCAAAAGCCTCACTTGTGCTCTAGACAAACTTTTCAAATACTATTGGCTGTGTAATCTTCAATATCCATGCCAACTGTCTTCAGTTTTCTCATTTTTTGATTATGTGACCTGCCTTTGTCCCAGTCCACTTGCAAACGATCAAATGCTGCAGAATTAATTGCCAAATTGTAGTGTTGTGCCTAATTTTAACAGACCATTTATAACTGTCAAAAGTGCTTGGAAAATATTTTTGTCAATACAAAACTTGATTTGGCATTTAAAGGGTTACTTCATCGCCTTTTCCATATTAAACTGTTATTCGCTTAACTAAAACGAGTTGATACATACCTCTCTCGTCTCAGTGTGTGCACTTAATCTCTCTGACACGCAGTGATGATCTGATAGCATTTAGCTTAGCCCACTAAGCAAAGTTCATTCACTATGGAACCAAACAAATCAAGTTAGAAGTGACCAAACACCTCCACGTTTACCCTCAAGATGAAGGTGCTTGGTACTTCTAACTTGATCTCTGTTTGGTTTGATTAAGGAAAGTACATGCACTCTTTAGGTAAATATGAATTATGTGTGTGGTGTGATATTTTATTGACTTCAATTTTTAAGTTTTTTTTAATCATATTTGATGTATGTTGTTATTTAAATAAGTGTTTGATTCATGTTTTGTATGATTCATGTTTTTAAAATGCTTATTTTTGTATTAACTTGTTTATACAGTTAATTCCAATGTTAAAACCAGAAAAAAGCTAAATAAACACAATATATGATCAGTAGTCAATGCTTCAGTGTGATTTTATAATAAGTGTACATATTGTATTCTGATCTAGCTTTTTCAATAATCTTTTATAGTAAAAAAAATAAATAATAAATCTATAACACACAGTTGTGTTGGATGTACAATCAATCAATCAACTTTATTTATATAGCGCTTTTACAATCACGATTGTGTCAAAGCAGCTTCACAGTGTCAAACAGGATAATATTGCGACAAAATTTGATTTGGCTGTACAGTCGTACTGGAGAAAACAGTGATGTTATCAGCTTATTTTAATTTATCATATAGCGACAATGTTGGCAGAGCAGTATTATAGTTTATAGAATTAAATAAGACCTAATTCATATATTTTATTTGTATAATAAGTTGAATAACTTTAATCATATTTTTAGTGTCCCCAACTGAGCAAGCCAAGCCAAAGGCGACAGTGGCAAGGAACCAAAACTCCATCGGGGCATGATGGAGAAAAATAAACCTTGGGAGAAACCAGACTCAGTCGGGGTGCCAGTTCCCCTCTGGCCTATTAACACACCGTGTAAGATTATTATTCTGGCAACCTTACAGGTCGGAAATCATATTAGATCGGATTATTCAAAATTTTCAGGGTATCACGGAAGAGACAGATTTATTTAGGATGGGGCGTCGATTACACAAGAGTATGAATACATGAAAGATCGGAATTATTGCGCCGAAGACGGGTTTTGAGCATGTCGTGCCAGTGAGGCAAATTCGGAGGAGACACCATTTGACACGGCTCAGCAGACACTCCAGGATGCGTTGGTCATGTCCAGGCAGGTCCACCATCCGATCTGGACAGGGCCCAGATCCGGGATAAACCTCGGGATAAACAGAGAGACTAACATTAGCGTAGATGTCACTCTTTTTATGATGTAACGAGAAAATCAGGTGTTATGGGAAGTGTTCCCGGTTCCGGCTGACCTAGTTAATGCAGCCTAACAATCAGTCAATTGAATTGAATAATGAAAGTTAAAAATGTTCTATGTGTATGCCATAGTAAAGAGATGTGTTTTTAGTCTAGATTTAAACTGACAGAGTGTGTCTGCTTCCCGAACAATGCTAGGAAGACTATTCCACAATTTAGGAGCTAAATAGGAAAATGATCGACCGCCTGCAGTTGATTTAGATATTCTAGGTATTATCAACTGGCCAGAGTTTTGAGACCGCAATCGACGTGATGGAGTATAATGCGTTAAGAGCTCGCTTAAGTACCGGGGAGCTAAACTATTTAGTGCTTTGTAAGTAATAAGCAAGATTTTAAAATGTATGCGATGTTTAATAGGGAGCCAGTGCAGTGTTGACAGAACTGGACTAATATGATCATGCTTCCTGGTTCTAGTAAGAACTTGAGCTGCTGCATTTTGGACTAGCTGGAGTTTGTTTATTAAGCGAGCAGGGCAACCACCCAGTAGAGCATTACAATAATCTAGCCTTGAGCTCATGAACGCATGTACTAACTGTTCAGCATTTTGCATTGAAAGCATGTGCCGTAATTTAGATATATTTTTAAGATGATAGAATGCGGTTTTACAGATGCTAGAAACGTGGCTTTCAAATGAAAGGTTGGTATCAAAGAGCACACCCAGGTTCCTCACTGACGACGAGGGCTTGACAGAGCAGTCATCAAGTGTTAGACAGTATTCTCGGTTATTACTTGTGGAGCTTTTCTGTCCAATAATTAAAAATTCAGTTTTATCTGAATTAAGTTGCAGAAAATTACTATTCATCCAATTTTTTATATCAGCTATGCATTCTGTTAATCTTGTGAATTGGTAGGTTTTGTCAGGGCGTGAGGAAATATAGAGCTGAGTATCGTCAGCATAACAATGAAAACTAACGCCATGCTTCCTAATGATATCTCCCAGTGGTAGCATATACAGGGTGAAAAGCAACGGTCCTAACACTGAGCCTTGCGGTACCCCATACTGAACTTGTGATCGGTGTGACATCTCTTCATTTACTGCTACAAACTGATAACGGTCAGATAAGTACGATTTAAACCATGCCAAAGCAGTTCCACTAACGCCAACATAATTTTCGATTCTATTCAGAAAAATATTGTGATCGATAGTATCAAATGCAGCGCTAAGATCGAGTAACACTAATAGAGAGATACAACCACGATCAGATGATAAGAGTAAATCATTTGTAACTCTAATTAGAGCAGTCTCGGTACTATGATACGGTCTAAATCCTGACTGGAAATCCTCACATATACCATTTCTTTCTAAAAAAGAACATAATTGTGAAGACACTGCCTTTTCTAGTATTTTTGATAGAAACGGTAGATTCGAGATTGGCCTGTAATTGACTAATTCTTTAGGATCAAGTTGCGTTTTTTTAATAAGTGGTTTAATTATAGCCAACTTAAAAGTTTTCGGTACATATCCTAATGTCAAAGATGAATTAATGATATTAAGCAGAGGATCTATGACCTCTGGAAGTATCTCTTTTAATAGCCTAGTCGGTATAGGGTCAAGCATACATGTTGTTGATTTTGATGATTTTACAAGTTTAGCCAATTCTTCTCCTCCTATAGTAGTGAATGAGTGTAATTTTTCCTCAGTGACCCTACAATGCTCTGTCTGAAGTGATACTGTAGTAGACGGCTGCATGGTTATAATTTTATTCCTAATATTATCAATCTTACTAGTAAAGAAGTTCATAAAGTCATTACTGCTGTGTTGTTTACAAACATCAGAAGCTGAAGCTTTATTTTTTGATAATTTAGCCACTGTATCGAATAAATACTTAGGGTTGTGTTTGTTTTCTTCTAAAAGAGTTGAGAAATAAGCAGATCTAGCAGTTTTTATGGCCTTTCTGTATGCAATCATGCTCTCTTTCCACAAATTGCGAAAAACCTCTAGTTTTGTTTTCTTCCAGCTGCGCTCCATTTTTCTGGCTGCTGTTTTAAGGGCCCGAGTGTGCTCGTTGTACCACGGCGTTGGATTATTTGCTTTAATCTTCTTTAAGCGCCGGGGAGCAACTATATCTAAAGTGCTAGTAAGGAGAGTCAATAGTTTCTGTTGCAGCATCAAGTTCATCTTGGCTATCTGTAATGCTGAGGAGATGGAACTGATGAGGAAGATTATGTACAAAGCAATCTTTAGTCGCAGCGGTTATCGTCCTGCCATATTTGAAGCGAGGGGATGGCTTTGCAGCCTTAGGTTAATTAAGTATACACGATATTAGGTAATGATCTGAGATGTCATCGCTCTGCTGCAGAATTTTAACAGTATCAACATTTATTCCATGTGACATTATTAGATCTAAAGTATGATTAAGGCGATGAGTGGGTCCCGATACGTGTTGTCTAACTCCAATAGAGTTTAGAATGTCTCTAAATGCCAATCCCAATGCGTCTTTTTCATTGTCTACGTGGATATTAAAATCCCCAACAATTAGTACTTTATCTACAGCTAATACTAACTCCGATACAAAACCAGCAAATTCTTTGATAAAGTCTGTATTGTGCCCTGGTGGCCTGTATACAGTAGCCAACACAAATGTCAGAAGGGATTTATCATTTACACTACACAGCGTTACATAAAGCACCAAAACTTCAAAGGAATTATATTTGAAACTAGACTTCTGAGTAATACTGAGAATATTATTATAAATTACAGCAACACCTCCCCCTTTACCTTTCAGACGTGGCTCATGTTTGTAACAATAATCTCGGGGGGTGCACTCATTTAAAGTAATGTAATCGTCAGGTTTTAGCCAGGTTTCTGTCAAACACAGCACATCTAAGTTATGATCTATAATCATATCATTGACAACAAGCGTTTTTGGCGAAAGGGATCGAAAATTCAGCAACCCAAGCTTTATCAATTGTTCATCCGTATTATATCTGTTGTTTATTTGTTGGACATCAATTAAATTTTTACTGTTGAATGGTTTTGATGGTTTTTTGTATTTACTAATTCGGGGAACAGACACAGTCTCTATATGATAATATCTAGGTGAAAGAGTCTCTATGTGCTGGGATTTAGCTGACTTTGGTGACGTGAGACAGCTAGCAGACGGTTGGTTTAGCCAGTTTGTCTGCTTCCTGACCTGGGCCCCAGTGAGTCAAGGTTTAGCTCTAAGATTACGTGCCAAATTACTAGAGAGAAGAGCAGCACCAGCCCAGGAGGGATGAATGCCGTCTATCTTCAACAGGTCAGGTCTGCCCCAAAAACTTTTCCAATTGTCTATGAAACCTATGTTATTTTGCAGACACCACTTAGACAACCAGCCATTGAGTGATGATAATCTGCTAACTATTTCATCACTCCTTTTCGCAGGGAGAGGACCAGAGAAAAATGCGGCTTTTGACATCGTACTTGCGAGTTTACACACCTCTTTAAAGTTAATTTTGGTGATCTCCGACTGGCGAAGTCGAACATCATTAGTGCCAACGTGAATAATAATCTTAGAGAATTTACGATTAGCCTTAGCCAGCACTTTTAAATTTGCTTTGATGTCAGGCGCTCTGGCTCCCGGTAAACATGTGACTATGGTGGCTGGTGTCTCTATTTTCACGTTCCGTGTAATAGAATCGCCAATAACTAGGGCACTTTCAACAGGATCCTCAGTGGGTGCATCACTGAGTGGGGAGAACCTGTTTGATGTTCTAATCGGAACTGAAGAGTGTTTTTTTTGATCCGGGACTATGCTTTCTCATCGTCACCCAGCCCTGCTGCGCGGGCTCAGCCGGAACCAAACAATGAGTGTTCACTAAGCTAGTCGCATCCAAAGCAGTATCTAAAGCTGTTACATTCTCACTACTCTCACATAATGCTTGGATGCGTGTCTCTAAATCTGAAATCTTCTCCGTCAGCCTGATTAATTCCTTACATTTATCACATGTGAAGCCCTGTTCGTCAACGGAGATAGATATGCTAAACATGTAGCATGCAGTGCAAGTGACAATGACAGGAGAAGAAGACATGGCTTACCGTATTCGTTGATGAATCCAAAACTTACCACAGTTGTCTGATGGAGTCTTTTTAATAATCCAACTCACCACAGTTGTCTAAAGAACTCAGAAAACAGGAGACCTGGATGCTGGGATGGAAAGCTACCAGGCTAGCGAAAAGCTAACGTGTGGTAGTGATTTAGATTTAAAGCTAGTAATGTCAAATTTAAATTGATAGGCTATGTTAAACACTATATGGTGATGAGCAAGTTATATTTAGCAGTGTAAATTACAAAGAAAATATATCAAATAGAGATTCAAACACAGCTATACAGAGCTACAAACAATGAGGCAGCAGCAGCAGCAGGCAGACAGACAGGAGCAATCGATCAGGATGTCGATCATGTACACAAAAAGTACACATTAATGTGTTTAGTAAAGTAACACATTTGTGTGTATATCTCCACAACACATAGTCTGTGTTGTATTTAACACAACATGTGTTGTCCCTGAGCACACTCAGAACATGTGTTGAAAACAACACATGTTGTGTTGTTTTCAACACATTTGTTTTAAGAGTGTACTTGCATTATATAGAACACATCTGGTAATCATTATAGCAACCAGGAGATCCTTCCGATCCAGCTATCCTCTTCCATGTAAAGAGTAGGGACCATGAGACCCTCTCACCGGACAAACCTAGTAAGCCTCTGACAGGAGAAACATATGTGGGGAGGGGATATGCTTCACTTAAAGAAAGAGAGAGAAACAGAGAAGACAAAGGGGAAAAGGCAGGCCACACTTTTATTTGTGTGATCTGGAATGAAATGATAAGGATCATAAAGGTGATTACTTAAAGGGTCAATGTTGAGATGTACATAAAAACCTTTCAATTGTCGAGTGAGCACATTGAAGCATTAATTGAGCTATTCTCCTTGCCAGACATTAGACAAAAGACTACAAAAGGCCAACAAACTTATTTGATAAAAGAATCTCTAAAAAAAATCCAAACATGGTCTTAGAAAATGT
Source organism: Pseudorasbora parva (assembly GCF_024679245.1). Lineage (NCBI taxonomy): Eukaryota > Metazoa > Chordata > Actinopteri > Cypriniformes > Gobionidae > Pseudorasbora > Pseudorasbora parva. The sequence continues at coordinate 35,495,540 of NC_090189.1, forward strand.
TTCATAAAATTCACAGTTTTGGACACAGCCTCAGATTTTAAATAAAGCATGAACACACTTGTGGCTTCACTTTAGTTGTAGTTATAAGTAACTACACTGTAAAAAAATTCCTGTAGAAATTACAGTAACTTACTGGCAGCTGGTTGCCAGTAACTTACTGTAAACTAACTTTCAGTAAAAATACTGTATTACTATTTACAGTACAGTTTATCTTACTGTAATTTGTTTTACAGTACCATATATTTTTTACTGTGAAACTTACAGTAATTTTATTAATTTACTGTAAATCATTTCCCACTTTTCCTTTACTGTAAAACTGTACAAATTGCCAATTACTATATTTCAACAGGTCCTCATAAATAACAATAAAAAGAAGCAATGACAACTGCTTAATTTTTTTTAAATTTTGGTTTTAAAACTTTGTTTTCTGAAAGCCTGCAGCAACTTTTAAACATAACATTTTTAAGACTATTCATGAACAGATTCAGTCATAAAAACTTACAAATTCAAAAGAAGGGCTGTACAGTAAAAAAAAGAAAGTAAAAAAAGTCTACAAATAATAGTAAACCAGAACAAGAAGACAAAGATTAATAATAACAGAAGAAGAAAAAAACAGGAAACAACATTTAAGAAAAAAGTTTTTGCTTAGTTATGGAAGCTTGTTTCCGGCACAGAGTGAAAAATAAAAAAGGTAATTGCAAAAAATACAAAAGATACCAATCACATCGTGTATAGAGTCGGTGGGCGGGCTTAACATAATGACGGCAGAGTTGCGCTTGCCTGCCACTAGTAAACACAGAAGCTGGAGAATGGCGGTCTTTCGAATCAGCTTTGACCGCGACTCTGGAAGACTTGGAGTTAAGCTTATCTCTGAGAAAAGAACAAAGAACGGCACTGAAGTCATTCTTAAGAAGGGAAGATGTGTTCGGAGTTTTGCTGACCGGATACGGCGAAAGTTTAATATATCAACTAGCTCCACTTCACGTTGCTCTGGTTGGTTGTAGCGCTATCCTATCGCGTGCACAGAGAGTTTGAAAGACAACCGTTTATCCCGCCCCTCGGATTGAGCTGTCAATGGTGAGTTCCCAGACCAAACATCTTGATGTAGGTCTGACTTGTCAGGCTACTATCTTTCCATTTCTTTTGCTGACCTGGAACTTTGAGGAGCACTTGCTGTGGTCAGGGTTAATCCTCACAGTGGACCTTTACATAAAAGAAAGAATTTGTAAGATCATTTGATGTGTAAAAACATTTTAAACATTGGTGTCATTTACTCACACTTATGTTGTTTCAAACCCATTAGACTGGTTCATTTTCAGAATAAAAATAAATTAATCTCTCTCTCTCTTTATTTTTGTCTATCCAGTCAACCAAAGTTTTTTTAGTATCAAGTGCATAAAGACAATGTTAAAGTAATCCATATGATTTGAATCCATATGCACTTTTTGAAACGGGATATTTTGGTTAAGTGGACATTCAGTGGATGGACAAAAATTATGAGATTAAAAACATCTTAATTTGTTAAAGTTTGGAACAACATGAGGGTGAGTTAATAACAGAAGTTTCATTTTTGGTTGAACTATTCATTTAAATCTATTAAGATAAGAAACACAGGTTTGATACCAACTGAGGTACCAAGTCGGTACTGAAATTCAAAAAATGTGATAATATTTGCATTTCTGAACGGATTCTTAAACACCTCTGATTCACCATAGTGTTCACATGCTCGTAGTATATCTGTGATTGGAGTGAATGCTAGTATAGTCACATTTTTTTAATTTCAATACCAACTTGATTTTGTAGTTGGTACTTTTGACAACACTAGTAAGTACACAAATCTACAAAATGCATAACATTGTTCTACTGGTTTTTGAATATTCTATACATCATAGATATTGTGACTTTAAAAGGGATAGCCCACCCTAATATGAAAGTTTTCATCACTTCAAAATATTATATGTAAACATCTTCAAAATATCTTCTTTTGTGTTTCACTGAAGTAGTAAGTGATGACAGAACTTTCATTTTCATTTGGATTGCATTTGGTTGGACTATCCCTTTGATGTTTAATATTATAGTATACTGCAAGATGTACTTACCTCTGAAAACTCCAAAGTATTGGTTGCTTCCACTTGGTACTCGATGTTTCAATTGCCAGCATCAATGCATTTTTCTGTGTAGAACGGAATCCCCTAAAATAATAATAATAAATTGATAAATGTAGTATTTAACTTCTGAAAAACATTTCACATTTTATTTTGGTGTCAGTGACAGTATGTAGATAGAGCTTTTGTTATTAGTTTAAAAGGATAGTTTACCCAAAACTGACAATCATAATTTAGTTAGGCCTACCTTTGTTATTCAAAAATGATTATCATCATTTAGTTACCCTTGTTATTCAAAACTTATTAAAGGAGATGTTAAGCAGAATATTAAACATGGATGAATAATGAACATGCTACAAATAAAGCAACATGTTTGCTTTTAAAAAACTATCCTAGAAGTACATGATTCTGGATAAATTGACAATCAACTTTTTTTGTTAAAAATAGAGTTCACATTTCTCCCATGGTTATGCAATTATAACAATTATAAACAACAATTATAAATAATATGAAATTTCCTAGAGTTGCTGACAAAATATATTATTGCTGCTATCCATTTAAATGTTTAATTGATTTTAATTATTATTAATAGTTAATACATACATCCGTATATTAATCTCTTTTAATGAAAATGATAAATTATAACTACTATAAATACTTTTTAGAGCCAGAAATCTGACATTGACATTAATTTATATATATATATATATATATATATATATATATATATATATATATATATATATATATATATATAGCATCTCGAATGTACAATCTTAGATATGAAGAAACGAGGGGGGAAAAAAGATCAGATACGAAAAGCTCTGGCTTCGTGTGGACAAAGACTGGCCCATTTGGTCGACACTGTACAGTGTACAACCTTCAACGCTGAATCTAGAAATCAGATCGTGCTGTTCCGATCTGTTCGTTATGTGATCCGCGGCCTTTCTGTGTTTGCGGTACATGTGTGACTGAAGTGCGGAGAGGCTTTGGCACGTGCACGGGGGATTCAGGAACGAACTCCACACGCAAACCTGAAGTTCGCCATGTTTTTGTGCCCTTTGGCATAATTAATAAAGGCAAATAAGATGCCACAGTGCTTGCATATGAACATTGCGTGTTTTATTCTAACAATAAATGCATGCTGAACATTTATATGGTGTACGTAATAGGTTATCGGCAGACGATTGTGTAACTTAGCGGGGGTAACTTAAATGACTGACTTTAAACTAACGTTAAACCCACAAAAGCTCGTTTTTTCACGTGAACACTCACCTGCTCATAATGTGGTCGTCAAACCTAAGACAGAGACCAGGTTATGTCACTATTTTGATGGTGAAACGTCCATAAAAAGGAAATTAAAAAAAAGAAATATTAATATTTGGAATGAGTGGCGCCACAAATCTCTCTGAGCTCTCACAGTCTCTCCACACAGTAACGTTATGTATGTGAGGTGGCGTTGTTTTTTTCTTCTTTTTTTGTTAATTAAACTACAAATATAAAATATACAAAGAATAAGTAAGAATATTTGCACAAACCTTTGCAGCTGACATGTTCTTGCATCTGTGCCTGTCTTCTTTTTTCTTCCTTCTCCAAGCGGAAATAAAAGCCTTTCTGTGATTGGTCAGGTTTCGTGCTCATTTTTCTCTCGCCAAGCAAGCCGTTCTGTGATTGGTCAGGTTTCGCGCTCATTTTTTTATACTGTATTTTGATTTACAGTAAATTAAAAATACTGTATTTTAGTGGTGCCAGTGGGAAATTTCCCACAATGCAACTTTAAAATACAGTAACATACTGTATAACTGTCTTACAGTAAAACACAGTTCATTTTACAGTTAATTACTGTGAAATTTACAGAAATTGCTAACAGTGTATACTACATTCACATGATATTTTTATACATGAAGAAATATATTTAAAATATTTACATTTTTTAAAAAATGTTTTAGCCTATATATCTCTATATTAATAACTGTCTGAGTAATGTTGAGTATTCAGCTGAAAACTCTCAAGTGTTGGCTATCTAAATATATATTATGTGTATATTCAGAATACTGTACGAGCAGCTGTCTGTACTATGAGTATGTCTAAATGGTTAATTTGCCAAATGGAGGGCTGACAGGCAAGGGGTTAAGGTTCACTTTCACAGGTTATTAATGTTTGTGACTCATTAATAAATGGTTCACTGGTTTGCACTTCACTAAATATTAAATAACTAAATAATAAACTAAATATTGAAATAAAATAAAAAAAATATTGTGCTCTTTTTTTTCTTTTCTTTTTTCCTAAATAGTTTTTAGTCCTTGATAGTGAATACTGTACAGTCAAATCAAATTTTGTTCCAATATTGTCCTGTTTAACACTGTGAAGCTGCTTTGAAACAATCATCATTGTAAAAGCGCTATATAAATAAAGTTGATTTATTGATTGATTGATAAGCAAAACATCAGCTGTATACACTACTGTGGATAGGTATGTGTCTATTGAATATAATGGGTAAGACAGTAACTTCTGTTAAATCTTAAGAAAAGTGGCAGTCATGAGACATCAATGAGAAAACGACAAATACTTTAGTCTCACAATGATAGTTTTTGTTGTTGTTGTTGCTGCTGCATCATGAAATAAAACAGGAATCTGGTTTTGAGTTTATTAATTGTGAATAAATACTTTTCTTAAGCATTTATAACGCGAGTTAAAGTAACCTTTTTTATTCATGCAGTTATAACTGCTTATCAATGATTTATAAAGCATTTATAAATAAGTTATTAATCATTAACATTAAAATGAAGTGTTACAGACATTGAGTGTACCTTGAAGTGTTACAGACATTAAATATAACATAAAAATAAACATGTTTTACATAAGAAATATAGTATATTTTAGAGGTAAATAACTCCCTGTGGCTAATGGCTAACATTAGTAAAATAGCTGATGTGTTTCAGCAGACTTGAATGCCTATATTGTCGTCTTGAGTTGAAAGAAACACAGATTTTTCATCGTCTGTTTTGCAATTGATTTTAGAGCAATAGATAAAAAAGACCCAGTCTAAATCATAAAACATCTATTTCCTGGAGAATGCTGGAAGAAGTTTTTGAGCTTTATATTTCATCTGAAAGCTGTTTTATGAGTTTGTGTGTGTGTTTTGTGACTTCTAATTCACATTCTCCACCAAGTCAGCTGCAGTCACTGAGTTTGAAGTAGATTTTATTGCATTAGATTTGATCAAACTCTATAACCTTAATAGGTTTTTCTCCTTCTCGCCTATTAATCCAATTCATCCAACAAGCCTTCAGGGCAAGGAAGGTGCAAGTATACGTTAGTACATGTGAATGATCACCACCTCTCTATTGAATTGGTTGTGTGGTGACTAGCATCAGTACTTTATACAGTTTCAAGATCATTTGCGTGAGTATTAGTACTGTCAGTACATCCATCTTAGAGCAGGCATAGTGCTGTAGAAAGCCATCCATCCAGCACCTATAGATGGCTTTCTACAACAATATGCCTGCTCTTAATTATTCAGTTATGTATGACAGGCCTTTGTTCTCTGCCTCGGTCCTAAGATAAAACCAATCACTTACAAAAAACTTATCAAATACAATTTGTTCCCAGGGATGCAATTCTCACTGAATTATTCAATATAAAAGAGTTAAAACATGCACTTAGCTCTCTATGGGTCTCCTGTTAATGATATGAGTCATATATCTGTCAATCTTATAATATTGCTCAACACCGCCCTCGCATGACGCGCTCCTCCTAGTGGACATTTCCTTATTCTGGCTCTGTGAAGAATTCTACATTTCTACGCATGAACTAAGAAGCTAATAAACACAAAATAACTATGGAATAAGGTTTTTGTGTGATTTGTCATGTGATTTCGGCTATTTTATATCAATAATGGATGTTTACATTATGACTGCTAAAAGGTGTAGCGATTAGCTCCATATAACATGATGAATATAACGTTTTACCATCACCATCTGAATGAAAATCCCATTAAATCGCGACAGGAAACTAATAAAAGCACTCGATGGTGGTCTAAAGTGAGATAAAGAACAAAGGTGTAATATTTAATGTTTTAAATTGTGTTGTGATAATTCACAGAATTTGCTTTTAGTTTAGTTTTTATTTTTAGAAAGATAAGCTAATGTGGAGTACTAAATGAAATACTGTAAGGTAATGGGTAATTTAGGCAGGCATACATGTTCAGGGCTGGACTGGGGCTAAAATTCGGCTCTGGCATACCCAGAACATCCGGCCCATGAGTTCCCCGTGAACCCTGGGGTTGGGGCCTTAAATTGAAGTATATAAATAAAACTAGGACAAGGACAAATAATGATAGATATTATCGAATTTGCTGCAAATGCATAAACTTTAAATTGCTTTTTTTGTCACACAGAAATGCACCTGAAAGTAAAGCACTGATGATTTTGAGCTAGGATACAGTTAAGTAAATTTACTTCTTTTAAATGCTGTCATCATTTACTCACTCTTGTGTCATTTCAAACCTGTATGACTTCTGTGAAACACAAAATAAGATGTTTTGAAGAATGTTGGCAACCAAGTCATTTTGGTTAGGCTACCATTTGAATATTGTAGGAACAAAAAAACAGACTCAAATTATTTTATTTTATGCTACACAGAAATAAATTCATTTAGGTTTGGAATGCCATTAGGGTGAGTAAATGATCACATTTTTGGGTTGAACAATAATATTTTTTAAAAGTTAATACATCATTTAAGTAAGAAACTGATATCTATCTTTCATGAGGCTATTAAATTTCGTGGCAGATAGCCAACCACAGACATTAAAAGATGCGCAGCCAAAAGTAACACTAGCGTTTTTTTCACCCTCGCTCAGTGTTCTGATTTACTTAGCTCATATATTTGTTGTTTGGTGGAGGCAATCTAGAATTACTGTTGGTAAAATTATAATCAGACACCACATTTGCATCCCTGTGTTCCAGAGCAGATTTTCATAGCCTGAAAGAGCTGAGAAAATCTGCTCTGGAAATGTTTGTATTTTACATTCGAAGTTTTCAAAACAATCCCCCACGTGTACTGATAGGCAAGTCGAATCTCATTATTATGCAAAACTATTATCCAATCTTATTGGTGGGCATTTACGCCCAAGAATTCAGTGTGGCACACCATAAAAACCAAGTGTTTCAAGAGCTAGGCTCAAAACCAGGGTAAAAAATAGCCTATAATTATTCATGATGATGTTGATGAATGTAAAAACCACACAAACATCATAAGTTGACCTCAGACAACAGTATAAAAAAAACCTTCCAATGTGAAAAAAAAAACTAAAAAAACCCGTCCCGGGTACCCCGTAACCCGTTACGTCTGTAACCTTAGTTCCCGGAATAGGAATGAGACGCTGCGTCACCTCTGCGTGATTGCGTCGTGAAGCACGTATGTAATCAGTCCAATGGAGAGACGGAACGTCATAGGCGGGTGACGTCATCGATCGACCTGGAAACTATAAAGGCTGCCAGCAAACACACACTCCCAGCTTCTGAGAAGGCCTGAAACAAGCCGCTAGAGGGCATGCAGGGAGTATGGCCGGGTGACGCAGCATCTCGTTCCTATTCCGGGAACTAAGGTTACAGACGTAACCGGGACTCAAGCTGCGTCACCGCTCTGGGAACGAGAATACCCACGTCCCCATACAAGCCGGGTGCCCGCCTGTTGAATTGTCTAAGGAGCGAGCACCCGAGCCCCAGGAGTAGAATTTATGTCTAGTTTGTAGAACCTGACAAAGGTATGAGGCGAAGACCACCCTGCCGCATCACATACATCTTGCAGGGAGGCCCCTGCCAGGAGAGCCTGAGAGGTCGCCATACCCCCCGGGTAGAGTGGGCCCGCACAGCCAAAGGCGAAAGTTGCCCGACCGCCACATAAGCAAGTGAGATGGCTTCGACCACCCACTTGCTTATCCTCTGCTTTGACACCAGACCCCCCCTCGAGGGTGGCCCGTAGCACACAAACAGTTGTTCGGACTTCCTCCACAGGGCAGCTCTGTGGACATATGTATCAAGAGTCCGAATTGGGCAAAGCAGATTAAGTTTTTCCTGGTCTGACATCACAAACGGAGGAGGATAAAAGGCCTGGAGCATGATAGGTCTCATGGGATTAGATGGAACCTTAGGAATATAGCCCGGCCTCGGGTGAAGGAAGGCCTTTGCCATACCGGGTGCAAATTCCAAGCACGAGGGTGCCACAGAGAGGGCTTGCAGATTTCCTATTCTCTTTAAGGAGGAAATAACCAGAAGAAAAATAGTTTTGAGGGCGAGGAACCGCTTAGAAACTGAGTCCAGGGGCTCAAAGGGAGCCCCTGAAAGGCCTTGCAGGACCACGGCCAAGTCCCAGGCTGGCACCCTGGTGCGTATTGCAGGTCTTAACCTCAACGTCCCACGGAGGAAACGGGTTACCAGAGGATGTCGAACCCAAAGACACCCCACCCAAAGGAGAGTGATAGGCTGCTAGGGCCACCACATACACCTTTAAAGTGGAGGGAGCTAGCCCGGAGGAGAATCTCTTCTGCAGGAACTCCAGCACCGTGCTCACAGGGCAGTTAACTGGGTCCCACAGGCGATCTCTACACCATAAGGTGAAGAGTCTCCATTTTAAAGCATAAAGTTTCCTCGTGGAGGGAGCTCTAGAGTGTAGAATGGTCTCATTAACCTCGGTTGAGAGACCGGAACTTATGAGCTGGGCCCCTCTCAGAGGCCAAGCCCACAGATTCCACAGCTCTGAGCGAAGGTGCAGAATGGCCCCGCCCACCTGAGAGAGAAGGTCCCTCCTGAGCGGAATCTCCAGTGGAGAGTATGTCTATGTCTGAAAACCAGGCACTATGTCTGAAAACCAGGCTCGGGCCGGCCAAAACGGGGCTACTAGCAGTAGACGAACCCCGTCCCGGCGCACCCTCTCTAGAACTCCTGGAAGCAAAGCAATCGGGGGGAAAGCGTACAGGAGCAGCCTTGTCCACTCCTGCCCTATGGCATCCAGTCCGAGAGGAGCTGGCTGCACTAGGAATAACCACAGATGACAGTGTGTATTCTCCTGAGTAGCGAACAGGTCGACCTGCACCCTGCCGAACTTTTCCCATAGGAGCTCCACCACCCTGGTGTGGAGGCTCCATTCCCCGGGCCTCTGCCCCTGCCTCGACAGGATGTCTGCTTCCACATTCAGGCGCCCTGGGATGTAAACTGCCCTCACCGAGGACAGTTTCTCTTGGGCCCCTCAGGAGGATCTGACGTGCCAGTTTGTATAGGGGCATGTCAGGCCATACGAGACCTCAGACTCCCCTGATGGTTGATGTAGGCGACCACCGATGTGTTGTCTGTGCGAACTAGCACATGGCGGCCCCTGATAAATGGCAGGAAGTGTTTTAGAGCCTGAAACACAGCCAACATTCCTAGACAATTTATATGTCATAAACGCTGGCCCTCCTGCCACAGGCCCTGGGCTGAGCGACCACTCATGGTCGCCCCCCAGCCGGTCAGGGAGGCATCCGTGGTCAGAGATGCGCGCTGACACGGTACCCCCAGGGACGGGCCTTGGGCCAGAAACCAAGGGTCCTTCCATATAACCAAGGCGCGGAGACACCACCGCGTGACCTTGATTACACGAAAGGGGTTTCCCCTCGGGGAATATCCCTTGATCTTGAGCCACCACTGTAACGGTCTCATGTGCAACTGGCCGCAAGGAATCACATTGGAATCACAAGGAATCACACCGCTGCGACTAAAGATTGCTTTGTACATAATCTTCCTCATCAGTTCCATCTCCTCAGCATTACAGATAGCCAAGATGAACTTGATGCTGCAACCGAAACTATTGACTCTCTCTTTACTAGCACTTTAGACATAGTTGCTCCCCGGCGCTTAAAGAAGATTAAAGCAAATAATCCAACGCCGTGGTACAACGAGCACACTCTGGCCCTTAAAACAGCAGCCAGAAAAATGGAGCGCAGCTGGAAGAAAACAAAACTAGAGGTTTTTCGCAATTTGTGGAAAGAGAGCATGATTGCATACAGAAAGGCCATAAAAACTGCTAGATCTGCTTATTTCTCATCTCTTTTAGAAGAAAACAAACACAACCCTAAGTATTTATTCGATAGAGTGGCTAAATTATCAAAAAATAAAGCTTCAGCTTCTGATGTTTGTAAACAACACTGCAGTAATGACTTTATGAACTTCTTTACTAGTAAAATTGATAATATTAGGAATAAGATTATAACCATGCAGCCGTCTATTACAGTATCACTTCAGACAGAGCACTGCAGGGTCACTGAGGAAAAATTACACTCATTCACTGCTATAGGAGGAGAAGAACTGGCTAAACTTGTAAAATCATCAAAATCAACAACATGTATGCTTGACCCTATACCGACTAGGCTATTAAAAGAGATACTTCCAGAGGTCATAGATCCTCTCTTTAATATCATTAATTCATCTTTGACATTAGGATATGTACCGAAAACTTTTAAGTTGGCTATAATTAAACCACTTATTAAAAAAACGCAACTTGATCCTAAAGAATTAGTCAATTACAGGCCAATCTCGAATCTACCGTTTCTATCAAAAATACTAGAAAAGGCCATGTCTTCACAATTATGTTCTTTTTTAGAAAGAAATGGTATATGTGAGGATTTCCAGTCAGGATTTAGACCGTATCATAGCACTGAGACTGCTCTAATTAGAGTTACAAATGATTTACTCTTATCATCTGATCGTGGTTGTATCTCTCTATTAGTGTTACTCGATCTTAGCGCTGCATTTGATACTATCGATCACAATATTCTTCTGAATAGAATCGAAAATTATGTTGGCGTTAGTGGAACTGCTTTGGCATGGTTTAAATCGTACTTATCTGACCGTTATCAGTTTGTAGCAGTAAATGAAGAGATGTCACACCGATCACAAGTTCAGTATGGGGTACCGCAAGGCTCAGTGTTAGGACCGTTGCTTTTCACCCTGTATATGCTACCACTGGGAGATATTATTAGGAAGCATGGCGTTAGTTTTCATTGTTATGCTGACGATACTCAGCTCTATATTTCCTCACGCCCTGATGAAACCTACCAATTCACAAGATTAACAGAATGCATAGCTGATATAAAAAATTGGATGAATAGTAATTTTCTGCAACTTAATTCAGATAAAACTGAATTTTTAATTATTGGACAGAAAAGCTCCACAAGTCGTAACCGAGAATACTGTCTAACACTTGATGACTGCTCTGTCAAGCCCTCGCCGTCAGTGAGGAACCTGGGTGTGCTCTTTGATACCAATCTTTCATTTGAAAGCCACGTTTCTAGCATCTGTAAAACCGCATTCTATCATCTTAAAAATATATCTAAATTACGGCACATGCTTTCAATGCAAAATGCTGAACAGTTAGTACATGCGTTCATGAGCTCAAGGCTAGATTATTGTAATGCTCTACTGGGTGGTTGCCCTGCTCGCTTAATAAACAAACTCCAGCTAGTCCAAAATGCAGCAGCTAGAGTTCTTACTAGAACCAGGAAGTATGATCATATTAGTCCAGTTCTGTCAACACTGCACTGGCTCCCTATTAAACATCGCATACATTTTAAAATCTTGCTTATTACTTACAAAGCACTAAATAGTTTAGCTCCCCGGTACTTAAGCGAGCTCTTAACGCATTATACCCCATCACGTCGATTGCGGTCTCAAAATTCTGGCCAGTTGATAATACCTAGAATATCTAAATCAACTGCAGGCGGTCGATCATTTTCCTATTTAGCTCCTAAATTGTGGAATAGTCTTCCTAGCATTGTTCGGGAAGCAGACACACTCTGTCAGTTTAAATCTAGACTAAAAACACATCTCTTTACTATGGCATACACATAGAACATTTTTAACTTTCATTATTCAATTCAATTGACTGATTGTTAGGCTGCATTAACTAGGTCAGCCGGAACCGGGAACACTTCCCATAACACCTGATGTACTCGTTACATCATAAAAAGAGTGACATCTACGCTAATGTTAGTCTCTCTGTTTATCCCGAGGTTTATCCCGGATCTGGGCCCTGTCCGGATCGGATGGTGGACCTGCCTGGACATGACCAACGCATCCTGGAGTGTCTGCTGAGCCGTGTCAAATGGTGTCTCCTCCGAATTTGCCTCACTGGCACGACATTCTCAAAACCCGTCTTCGGCGCAATAATTCCGATCTTACATGTATTCATACTCTTGTGTAATTGACGCCCCATCCTAAATAAATCTGTCTCTTCCGTGATACCCTGAAAATTTTGAATAATCCGATCTAATATGATTTCCGACCTGTAAGGTTGCCAGAATAATAATCTTACACGGTGTGTTAATAGGCCAGAGGAGAACTGGCACCCCGACTGAGTCTGTTTTCTCCCAAGGTTTATTTTTCTCCATCATGCCCTGATGGAGTTTTGGTTCCTTGCCACTGTCGCCTTTGGCTTGGCTTGCTCAGTTGGGGACACTAAAAATATGATTAAAGTTATTCAACTTATTATACAAATAAAATATATGAATTAGGTCTTATTTAATTCTATAAACTATAATACTGATCTGCCAACATTGTCGCTATATGATAAATTAAAATAAGCTGATAACATCACTGTTTTCTCCAGTACGACTGTACAGCCAAATCTAATTTTGTCGCAATATTATCCTGTTTGACACTGTGAAGCTGCTTTGACACAATCGTGATTGTAAAAGCGCTATATAAATAAAGTTGATTGATTGATTGATTGACATTGGCTGCTGCTGCCATCAGACCCAACAGTCTCTGGAACTGCTTTACAGTGAGTGACTGGTCTAACTTCACCCCCTTGACTGATGAGAGAATCGACCCTATACGAGGCTCTGATAGACGGCCCTCATAGAAACCGAATCCCAAATCACCCCCAAATACGTGATCCTCTGGCCTGGCGAAAGAGCGCTCTTCTTGGAGTTGAGCCTTAGCCCCAAACCCCTCATGTGAGCGGGCACAGCATCTCGATGCTGGGCCACCACACGAGCTGAATGAGCGAGAATCAACCAATCGTTGATGTAATTGAGGATCCGAATCCCCTGCATCCACAAAGGGACTAATGCCACGTCCACACACTTCGTGAACGTGCGGGGTGAGAGGGCTAGACCGAAGGGAAGTACCCGATATTGGTACGCTTCTCCCCCGAAAGTGAGGGCCCTGCACGCCCCGGGGCTCGGGCGGGTTTTGTGGAATGACCCTGTGAGGGCACCGAGGGCCAACGGATACCGTATGATGAGGTAAGCACCGCCTGCCCCCGGAGGGGACCACCCTCAGTGTCCTGACCACACAGGCGTTAGGACTTTTTCGACGCAGCCTTCTTCGAGATAATGACTGCCCCCAGATCAGTCCTACCTCTAGAAGACTGCGCCTGAGAAAGCCGCCCACCACCCCACCCTTTCTGCGGGGGTGTGCGGGTGGCGACGCTCTGTTTTTGCTGCGCTCGATGGGAGGAGATAGCACTCGGCATCTGCTGCTCTCTCACAGCAGCAGATGAGGCCTGGGGATTATGGGGAAGGAACTGCTTCAGCGCCGCTGCCTGCTTTTTGGCCTCCTGGAACCTGCCAATGTTTTGTCCTTATCCTTGATCTCGGTCAGATTTAACCAAAGATGCCTCCCCGTGGCCACCAGGGCTGCCATAAAATGGCCAATACATCTGGCCGTCTCCTTAGTGGCACGGAGGGCTAAATCTGCCGAGGATCGGAGCTCATGAATATATCAGCCCCGATCTCATCACTTTCCCCCAGGTCCTTCAGCAGGTCAGCCTGGTATGCCTGCATAATAGCCATAGTATGCAGACATGCGGCGGCCTGACTTGCTGCCGAGTATGCTTTACCCACTAAAGCAGATGTTGACTTTAATGGCTTAGTGGGCAAAGCGGGAGCTTTAATGGTCGATGACGAATCGGGAGAGAGATGGCTCATGAGCGTCTCTTCCACCCTCGGCATCGAACCATAACCATGCCTTTTCAACCCCAAGATATTACTATAACCTGCTGTGTGGGGGCTGAAAACACGAGATGACATGGGCCACTTCCACGATCTCGACACCTCGGTGTGGAGATCCGTGAAAAACGGCAAGCTCCGCCGTGGAGGCTGAGCAGAACGGGCTGGCAGAAAGCGCTCATCAAGCCTGCTTTTTACTAAGGCGCGCTCCGGCTGTTCATTTGGCCAGTCAATACTTAATCTAGCCACAGCCCTGCTCAGAACTTCCACTAGCTCCTCACTCTTCTGCAGACATCAACCTCCTCGGAGGAAGATAACTGCAGCACCGCGGCCCCACTGCGGGCGGGAGAAACCGCAGAGCGGGCTCCCGAAACCCGGAGAAACAGCCGTGGATCTAACGGGTGAAGGCTGAGAAAGGGCGGGGCCCGTCTCAAACCCCTCCATTAGATCCAGCTGCGAACCCCACGACATGGACTTCCGTTGTGCCTCGGCAGCAGCGGGGCCCGTGCCGCGGGGAATGTGAGCCGGGACGCCCTCCTCGAAGAGCACCCGGCGGGATCGCAGCACGCGGAGAGGCAGAGCCTCACAATGCTCGCAGCCGGCACCCTCGAGTGCCGACTGCGCGTGCTGCTTACCCAAACAAACAACGTAAGGAAGCGCGAGCAGGAAGGAACACACGTTCTGAACGACTGTTCGTTCACCATAATCTCTTACTGTCAGTAATGTGTGTATTTTGTGAAAAAACAACAAAGTCTGAACTCAGACACAACACAGAGACAGTTTGGACAATGAAACATAGAGCGCTTGTTAAAGGCAACAGAAGCTGGGGGCGTGTGTTTGCCGGCAGGCTTTACCCAGATAACAAATTGGCTTTGGGCCGGATCTGGCTAAATTTCGGCCGAGATTTTGGCCCACATACCGCATGGAATTACGGTCCAAGGTTGGCCCAAGAGCTTTTTGCCAAAAGTCAACCTGAGCAATGCCGGAAGCAAACCGAGACTCACCCAGAGTGTTACAATGTACCCAGAAATTATCCAGAACTGGCCCATACCAACTCCCATACCAATCCCCAAATGTCAGCCAGACAAGAACCAAACTGCCACCACCTTTACCCCCGAACTTAGCCACAACTTATCCAGAAGCTCCAAAAAACAGCCATAACTGAGCCAATATTATGCCAGACTGCCCAAAACTGAACCAGAAATTATCCCTGTGTAATACTGATATATTGTGCCAGGAATAATAAAAGAATGAGACCCTACACGAACCTGAAGTGCAGCATTTTATTGAGATGGGAAGAAAAGATACAATTTCAGCCAGATACAAGGAAATATAAAAGCAATGGGGTAAAGTTAAACCAATATTAGAGTAAGGCAAAACAAAAGCAACAAATAGTAACAATAATAAAAACACATAGCAATAAATTAAAATGTTACAATAGAAGTGTGTATCATGCTTAAATGAAATACAGAAACAGACAAAATACAGTAGCTAAGAAATTTCAATACTCTGAAACAGAAAAAAAACACCAGTAAATGATTTGACCATCATCAGTTTGACAACACACATGCTGCAAATACTCACAATGGCCCTCATTTATCAATCTTGCGTAGAAACTGGTGTATATGTTGGCGTAAGATTATGCTTACACTCCTCTCACCGCCTGATTTATGAAACTGTGCGCACCTCTGCAATCCAGGTGTACGCAATACTTGCCCTTGATAAATGTGGTGGCTGAAAACGATCGTCATTAGAATAACACGCCCTATATATTCAAGTCTCCGCCTCTCCCACGCCCTCATTTTACGTCATGGACAAACAGAAGACGGCAAAGAAGCGAAACTTCTCCGACGTGGAGATCGGGCGCGCTCAATCATCTCACTAGTCCACTAGTCAGGGCACTGATTAGGACATAAGTCAATGGGCTGACTCCCTGATCAGTGCCCTGACTACTGAACTAGTGAGATGATTGAGATGCGTCCATCGAGACCATCACCAGGGAAGTGAAAAAAAAAAAAAAACGAAATTGTTTTATTTGGGAGTTTAAAGAGTGGGATTAAAGGCACCTACAAAAACAAAATATGGACCCAAATAACGAGTACTCTTAGGAGGTTGAGAAGCGCACTCCAGCAGTTTAAGCTGTTTGGATGATAAATTACCCCTAAGGCACCTTGATTTCCGAATGACATGCGAAATTTGCTTTCATCCAAAAAAAGTACTTTGGACAACTGAGCAACAGTCCAGTTGCTTCTCTGTAGCCCAAAAGTGGCTTGACCTGGGGAATGCGGCACCTGTAGCCCATTTCCTGCACACCCCTGTGCACGGTGTCTCTGGATGTTTCTACTCCAGACTCAGTCCACTGTTTCCGCAGGTCTCCCAAGGTCTGGAATCGGTCCATCTCCACAATCTTCCCACAGACTTCGCACTGAGGTGCCTTGATACAGCACTCTGGGAACAGCGTATTCGTTCAGAAATTTCTTTCTGTGTCTTACCCTCTCGCTTGACGGTGTCAATGATGGCCTTCTGGACAGCAGTCAGGTCGGCAGGTTAGGTCAGCTCCTTTCCCAAACAAGCAACACATAATGTGTGTGTGTGTGTCCACTCGTAAGGAAGCGCGGGCAGGGATGCACACACACTCTAAACTGCTGCTTATTCGCCATAGTGTTTTTGTTATCGTTACTTTACTGAACTAGAAAAAACACTTGAAAAAAACACTGAACAGATATACACACAGAGCGCTACTGAAGACACAGAAGCTAGCGCGGCTTTGTTTGGGGATGGCTTTATAGCTTCCTGGTTCGTAACGTCACCAGCTCTGACGTCCCATCTCACCATTGGACTGATTTTACATGTGAAGTGTCATGGATCTGCCATCTGGCAGATAAGGCCTACGCGTCTGTGGGAGTAGCAGCATCTGCGTGGCATTCCATGGCAGTGCTGCAGGTGTTCTGGCTACATGGACATCATCAGAGACCTGTGGGTGACAACTGACTTCACCCTCATGGCAACCAAGCCATCTGCCCAAGCCATCCACAAGAACCTTTGGCTAACCTTAGCTGACTTGAAGGACATGGATCGTAAGACCCCCCTCAACGTTCCTTTTGCTCTGGCCTCTTTGGTGAGGGCATGGAGTTGGTGGTCGAGTGTTTCGCTGAGGCGCAAAAGCATGCAAAAGCTATGAGGCACATTATGCCTCGTTGCTCATTACAAGTGCAGGGTAGATCACAATCCTCATCAGTGTGTTGCCCTGAGCAGAGACCTTTCAAGCACTCTGCCGTGTCCACTGCAGCCACCCAGATAGCAAGCATGTTTGTGCCACATGTGGGTATTATCTAGCACATATGGCCCAGATTTGGCATGGCTGAACAGATATGGGCCAGAATGTGACCATATTTGTTTTGCCATAACTTTAAAATCGGTGGGAAATGTTCTCTTGGTTCACAACTCATTTTGAGGTATATGGCCCAGATAACAATGTACACATAAGGGCCATATGTGTTTGAGCTATGGCAAAAAGTGAGAAAGGCTGACTTGTGGTAAACCTTTGGATTATATATGGAAAAACACAGGACACCTGAAATCAAGCGCAGCTGACATCCGAGGTTTCACACCTCAGGTGGTTGCATCTCATTAGTGGAATGAATCTGACTGATACTGACATTTTCTCATCTGCTCTCATGAGTTTTCGGTCACGCGTATCTTCAGGTAAGTGACATTTCAAAGTCTTTTTAAGGTTATTTTGTGCAGCATTATGTATTTGTTTGAGGAGGGTGTCGAATTAGCCTCAGTTGAGTGTATTTACCATTTCAATCCCATGTGTAATGCAGCACACAGTCACCAAACGAGTCATTGATTGATGATTTAAAACTCCGGACTAGTTTTCTTGCATGCGTCCGTTTTTAACGCGCCTCAACTATCGTACAGTCAGACATTTATGACAGTCGTGAAGTCGTGAAGGAACAATCGTGAAGGACTATAATAAATTAAAAATGTGCACCCGGGTTAAGTTTTGTTGCGGCTGCAACAAAGTTAGTTATTTTTTTTTGGCGCAAAAAATAAATTAATAAATTCAAATCCTAACCTGGCTAATGATAAATTACAATGATTAAAAAAAGTGTCGAAATTATGACAGAATTATATTTTTGGTTGAACTATCCCTTTAGTTTAAGATTTATTTTAATCATAATTATGCAGACCTAGCTTCCAGGTTGTATTGCTGTTAACATTATTTAAATGTAACTTTTTTTTGCAGGTGCAGTTGGTTGAAACAACTCCAGTCCCAGCAACACACTTCCAACACTGATTAGTGTCACAATTCACCAGTGTGTGCCCGTGCTCACCACCAGAGGGAACTCCAATCCGGACTGTCATTCGATCATAAACTACATTAATTCACGAGTTTGTGTGCCCATATAATCTTAGTGAAAGTGGTAAACAGGTTTGGCTTGCTGTCTGCTATAGAGGGGGTCGGAGAGGATATTCTACCCAAGCTCCGATTGCCCCCCTATAACAGGCAAATTAAATAAATAAAATAATGAATGAATGAGTCATTTATATAGCGCTTTCATATGTACTACTGTACACCCAAAGCGCTTTACACTCGTGTCAGGGATGTCTCCTCAACCACCACCAGTGTGGTGTACAAAATTGTACAAAATGAGGAGCAGGGGATGAGGAGGGATGCTTCAGGAACAAAAAAAGGGAAGAGGTAAGCTGCTGGTTTTATACCTTGGTATTAATTGAAAGATTAGATGGGCGTACTCCTCCCGAAATTACGTTTATTAACTTCACTTCATGAGTTTGTGTGCCCATATAATCTTAGTGAAAGTGGTAAACAGATTTGGCTTGCTGTCTGCTATAGAGGGGCTCGGAGAGCATATTCTGCCCGAGCTCTGATTGCCCCCCAAAAACATAATGCAGAAATAGACAGCAAGCAAGAATCATGGCAATTTGAACAGCTCATGATTACAAGAGGAGACTGCATAATTATTCCAGAAAACCCCCCAAAATTGTTAAATAGACTGAATGGAAGATGGCACTGTAGCAGTATTGAGGTAGGTAACTGCTGTGGCAGTTTATGAAATAGGTGAGGTGTTGCAGCAGCAGTCAGGCATTGAGCGGGGCACTGCAACAGCATCAAGCAAAGCACTGCAGCAGCATTCTCAAACTGGCGGGGCACTGCAGCAGCCTCCAGCATTCTCGAATTGGTGGGGCACTGCAGCAGCTTCAAGCAAAGCACTGCAGCAGGATTCTCAAACTGGCGGGGAACTGCAGCAGCCTCCGGCATTCTCAAATTGGCAGGGCACTCCAGCGGCAGTCTCAAACGGGTGGGGCACTGCAGCGGCAGTCTCAAAATGGCGGGGCAATGCAGCAGCATTGAGCAATACACTGCAGCGGCAGTCTCAAGATGGCGGGGCACTGCAGCGGCAGTCTCAAAATGGCGGGGCACTGCAGCGGCAGTCTCAAGATGGCGGGGCACTGCAGCGGCAGTCTCAAGATGGCAGGGCACTGCAGCGGCAGTATCAAAATGGCATGGCACTGCTGCGGCAGTCTCAAACTGGCAGGGCACTGTAGCAGCAGTCTCAAATTAGCGGGGCACTGCAGCGGCAGCATCAAATAAGAGGAACACTGCAGCGGCAGCATCAAATAGGAGGAGAACTTCAGTGGCAGTGTCAAAATGGCGGAGCACTGCAGCGGCAGTATCAAAATGGCGGAGCACAGCAGCGGCAGCATTAAATAGGAAGAGCACTGCAGTGGCAGCATTAAATAGGAGGTGCACTGCAGTGGCAGCATCAAATTGGTGGAGCACTGCAGCAGCAGCGTTAAATTGCGGAGCACTGCAGCTGTTGCGTCAAATGGCGGAGCACTGCAGTGGCAGCATCAAATAGGAGGAGCACTGCAGCGGCAGCATTATAAAGGAGGAGCCCTGCAAGTGGCAGCATTAAACTGGAGGAGCACTATAGCGGCAGCATCAAATAGGAGGAGCACTGCAGCGGCAGTGTCAAAATGGCGGAGCACTGTAGCATCAAAATAGGAGGAGCACTGCAGCGGCAGCATCAAATACGAGGAGAACTGCAGTGGCAGTATCAAATAGGAGGAGCACTGCAGCGGCAGCATCAAACTAGAGGAGCAACGCAGCGGCAGCATCAAATAGGAGGAGCACTGCAGCGGCAGTGTCAAAATGACGGATCACTGCAGTGGCAGCATTAAATAGTAAGGGCACTGCAGTGGCAGCATTAAACTGGAGGAGCACTGTAGTGGCAAGCGAAGCCCTGGAGCATCAAGCGAGGGACTCTGGCATTAAGTGAAGGACTACAACGGTGATATCTAGTAAAGCCAAATACTGCAGCGGCAGTATCAAATTGGCAGAGCACTGCAGCAACAAGCGAAGATGGCTTGTTTGATGAAGGTCCGAAGAAAGGTCCGAAGAAAGTAAAATCGAAAGGCCTCTGAGGACCACCAACCCAGTAGTTTAACTGATGGTGTGGCAGTCCTTTTTGGCCTGCGGTGGTGTCTGCTCCATTGCGGAAGAAGTGAGGTGAATATAAGTAAGCCTAAATACCAGAGTGGGTGGGGATTTGCTGAAGCTGTTTTAATGAACTTCACTGCCTGGTGACAGGAAGGTTGTTCTCATCAGAAAACAGCGGGTCGAGATGTGAGGAGATCTGCATCTCCCTGTGGCAAGGGAAAAGGAAAGATATTGATATTGCTGGATTTGTGTCGGGAGATTGAAGATAGGAATGAAAAGGCAGTTTTTTAAATCGATCCGTTTATTGCTTTTGATGAGGAAACGGATGGTGTTCTTGTTTAAAACTTAGAGATCATAGATGGTTGGATGGATGGTTGTAGATTAGAAATTGAAAGCAGCTGAGAAAGACTTTGATGGTACTAGATTGGGTGGACTTCTCATATCTGAGACATGAGATAAATGAAAAAAAAATGAAAAAATAGGAAGAATTTGGGAAAACAAGTTGGTTGTTGGAGTGAAATAGTTTGAAAGCTCTCCAAGTTGTCCAGAAGGATTGCAATGCTGGGGTTGGAACTGTGTTATAGCTTTTCTCGATTTAGCAGAGAAAAAAGCCAGAAACCGGTCTGGTCGGTCATGGATGATCCAGTCGGGTATAGACTTGGAAAAGCTGACAAGTCAGGTTTGCCACACTAACGTTAGCTCAGTGTTTCCCCAACTTTTTTATTTTGCGGCACACAATTTACTATGAAAACATCAGTAACATTTTATAATACAGGTGCACTATTATAATTCATGCCTAACTAATGCACAAATAATCATGAGTTAATGTATTACTAATGAAGAACTAAACCATTTATTAATGATTACTGCATTAGCAACTAATGAACATTCTCTATAATAGATTACGTAATATATGAATTGCTATTAATTAAATATGGCATCATTAATTCCCTAATAACATATTACATTAACTAATAATGTAAATTCATGTAGGCTATTCAAAGCCATGCATTCCGACTCTCAGTTGTCTGTTTAATTAATCATTAATCATAACAATTGGCAAAATTATAGTATGACTTTACTTGTTGAGGCACATGACTATTAACTAATTGTTACGTAATATGTCATTGTGGTTATGGCTTTTGAATTAATTTTGAATTAGTTAATAGTATCTTGCTCCTCATCTGTTTTATGGAGCTAATGTTATGGAACATGTCTATTTTAAGTTTAACCCCTATACTGCGTTAAGGTGCTTCATTGTCTCTTATTAATTGCAAATCTAACAAATTCTTAATTTCAGTATCTAATCTTATCATTTGTTCAATTAAAGCATTGCATATCAGTCCCAAAAGATTTTATCTGCTTATTGATATTTACAGTTAATTTGAATATTTACTTTTTACTTTCGGTACTTGAGTATGTTTTAAATCTGATACTTTTGTACTTTTACTCAAGTGATGTTTGAATGGAGGACTTTCTACTTTTACTGGAGTATTTTTTTATTTAGGTATATATACTTTCACTCGAGTATAACTTTTGATTACTTTTACCACCTCTGCTGTCATTCACTGCAATGTCTTGTTTTGTGTACACTGCATTTCTGAGCATTTTCCTTGGTTTCATGTCTCTTGGTTTGTTGGATTTCTTGCCTGTTTCCCGGATTACCCGCTTGCCTGTCTCTCCTGTCTTGTTTGCCTTTTTGGACTATTTGCTTGTGTATGACCTTTTGCCTACTTTTGACTATGATTGTGGATTACCCTCTTAATAAATACTGCATTTGGATCTCCAACATTCTGTCTCAGAACGGTTCTTTACAATTAGAGACTTTTTTTCTCATGTGAAGTTGTTGTTTTTTATCTTTAGCAAGTTACTGTGATTCCCCCCTCCCTTCTACTTTAACTCTCATTGCTAGTTTAGCATAATACACACTTGAAATTTTGGTGTCACACTTTGAATGTTATTTAAATTAATATAAATGGTTTCTGATTAACTGTAAATATTTGTCAAAAGTAAATTATTGAATACATTTTGTTGTTGAGTGTTGTATTTACTATGGAGTTAATAAGACTTTTACATAATGCTCAAATTTGCATGTGGGCCACATAAGGGCCATTAGATTTTAACAAAACTCAGTACTACTAAAATTTCATATGAGGCCCACATAAGGGCCACATACAATTGTATTGTTTGGCTCACATTTGGTTAAGTTATGGCACTACTTTGGCTGTGCTGTGGTAAAGAAGAAGTGGGCCAGATCTGGGCCGGCAAACACAATCTAATCTGGGCCACATCTAAGCTGTTCATCTGGGCCAGATCTTGTGCCAAAGGAAATTTGCTGACTGGGTGGTTAGCCAGTACTGACTTTGCCATATATTTGCCAAATGTGGCCCCAATTTGGTGTAATGTATTCGGGCCATATTTGCTATGCCATGTGTGGCCCACTTTAGGTTCATATTCAGATTTGCGAGTGATTTCTATCCCTCACCTTTGCCAAAACTGGCCCAGATGTGTTTTAACATAATTGGGCCACATTTGCAGCACTTAATGTGGGCCAGTTTAGGTTCAAGCCCTGGTTGGCCAGTGTTGACTTTGCCATATATTTTCCAAATGTGGCCCAAATTTGCTGTGACGTATTCGGGCCATACTTCCTATGCCATGTCTGGGCCACTTTAGGTTCAAATTCAGATTCACCAGTAATTACTGTCCCTCACTTTTGCCAAAACTGGCCCAGATATGTTTTAACATAATTGGGCCACATTTGCAGCACTTAATGTGGGCCAGTTTAGGTTTAAACCCTGTTTAGCCAGTGTTGACTTTGCCATATATTTTCCAAATGTGGCCCAAATTTCGTGTAATGTATTCGGGCCATATTTGCTATGCCATGTGTGGGCCACCATAGTTTCACATTCAGATTTGAAAGTGATTACTATCCCTAACCTTTGCCAAAACTGGCTGAGATATGTTTTTAAGAAAGCTGGGCCACATTTGCTGCATTATATGTGGGCCCGTTTAGGCTCACATCCTGGTTAGTCAGTGCTGACTTTGCTGTAGTTTTGCCAAATGTGGCCCAAATTTGCTGTGATGTATTCGAGCCATATTTTCTATGCCATGTGTGGGCCACCTTAGGTTCACATTCAGATTTGTTAGTGATTACTGTCCCTCATCTTTGCCAAAACTGGCCCAAATATGTTTTAACATAACTGGGCCACATTTGCTGCATTAAATGTGGGCCAGTTTAGGCTCACGCCCTGGTTAGCCAGTACTGACTTTGCTGTAGTTTTGCCAAATGTGGCCCAAATTTGCTATGATGTATTCGGGCCATATTTGCAATGCCATGTGGCCCACTTTAGGTTCACATTCAGATTTGTAAGTGATTACTGTCCCTCATCTTTGCCAAAACTGGCCCAGATATGTTTTAACATAATTGGGCCTCATTTGCAGCACTTAATGTGGGCCAGTTTAGGTTGAAGCCCTGGTTAGCCAGTGCTGACTTTGCTGTACTTTTGCCAAATGTGGAAAAAAAATTTGCTGTGATTTATTCAGGCCTTATTTCCTTTGCCAAGCGTGGGCCACTTTAGGTTCACTTTCAGATTCGCATCCCAGATAGCAAATTGGCTTTGGGCTGGATCTGGCTAAATTTCGGCTGAGATTTTGGCCCACATACCGCATGGAATTACGGTCCAAGGTTGGCCCAAGAGCTTTTTGCCTGAGCGATGACGGAAGCAAACCGAGACTCACCCAGAGTTTTACAATGTACCCAGAAATTATCCAGAACTGGCCCATACCAACGCCGTAATCCCCAAATGTCAGCCAGACAAGAACCAAACTGCCACCACCTTTACCCCAGAACTTAGCCACGACTTATCCAGAAGCTCCAGAAAACAGCCATAACTGAGCCAATATTATGCCAGAGTGCTGAACTGAACCAGAAATTATCCCTGTGTAATACTGATATATTGTGCCAGGAATAATAAAAGAAAGAGACACTACACAAACGTAAAGTACAGCATTTTATTGAGAGGGGGAAGAAAAGATACAATTTCAGCCAGATACAAGGAAATATAAAAGCAATGGGGTAAAGTTAAACCAATATTAGAGTAAGGCAAAACGAAAGCAACAAATAGTCACAATAATAAAAATACATAGCAATAAAATTTAAATGTTACAATAGAAGTGTGGATCATGCTTAAATGAAATAAAGAAACAGACCAAAATACAGTGGGATAAGAAATCTCAATGCACTAAAACAGAAGAAAACACATGAAAATATAAAAAAAAACACCATTAAATTAATTGAACATCATCAGTTTGACAACACACATGCTGCAAATACTCACAATGCAACCAAATACAGAAACACAGAGCAAACGTCTCAGGTTACGTATGTAACCATGGTTCCCTGAGAGGGAACGAGACGCTGCGTCAAAACGCTAGGGGAACGCCTCTGTGTGATGCGTCATGAAGCACTCGTGAAATTAGTCCAATAGCGGGGAGATACGTCATAGGCGGGTGACGTCATCGAACAGGAAGCTATAAAGCATACCCGGACCAAACAGTCACTAGCTTCTGAAAAAGCCGAACAAATCGATCACAGGCCTGCCGGGAGTATGGCATAGCGACGCAGCATCTCGATCCCTCTCAGGGAACCATGGTTACATACGTAACCTGAGATGTTCCCTTTATCGAGGGAACTCGAGCTGCATCAAAATACTAGGGGAACTTAATGCCCACGTCGCCAGAGTCCCAAATGTCTGTCTATGTGAATTTGCTCAACCCAAAATCACGCGGGACCCTGGGGTAGAGGCCACATCTAGATTGTAGAACCTCACAAACGTATGCGGAGAGGACCACCCTACCGCTTCACACACCTCTTGAAGTGAAACTCCTGATATAAGAGCCATAGAGGCCGCAATACTCTTGGTGGAGTGAGCACGGACCCTCAGTGGTGAAGGCTGTCTGGCCGACTCGTAAGCGAGTGAGATAGCCTCAAATATCCACTTACTAAGTGTCTGCTTCGAAGCCGGTTTTCCCTTACTCGGGGACCCAAAACACACAAACAGTTGTTCTGACTTTCGCCACAGGGCAGCTCTGTGGACATAGGCGTCTAGGGCCCTGACCGGACAAAGCAGATTCAGCTTCTCTTGGTCTTGATCAAGAAACGGAGAAGGACAGAAAGCCTGCAGCATTACTGGTCCCGCTACATTAGTGGGGACCTTGGGCACATACCCTTCCCTCGGGAAGAGAAATGCCTTCACCATTCCAGGCACAAACTCGAGGCAGGAGGGTGCCACTGATAGAGCCTGTAGGTCTCCTACTCTCTTTAGGGATGAAATAGCCAGGAGAAATCCTGTTTTTAATGTAAGAAACTTTTCTGACACTTCTTCTAACGGCTCGAACGGGGCTAACATAAGGCCTTCCAAGACTATGGCCAGGTCCCAGGTAGGCACCCTCGAGCGTGCCGCAGGTCTGAGCCTCAAAGTACCACGAAGGAAACGCGTGACCCACGGGTGTTTTCCTACTGATGCATTGTCTAAAGGCGCGTGGTAGGCTGAAATAGCCGCCACGTACACCTTCAGAGTCGAAGGGGATAACCCTGCAGAGAATTTTTCTTGTAGGAACTCAAGTACTGAACCGACCGGGCAGTTAAAAGTATGGAGTGCAACATGGTTTCTATCACCTCAGTAGATAGACCCCTATCTATGAGCTGGGCCCCCTCAGAGGCCAAGCCCACAGTTTCCACAGCTCCGGACGGGGGTGCAGTACTGACCCCCCCGCTTGCGAGAGAAGGTCCCTCCTGACGGGAATTTCCCAGGGGGGACCCCCGATGAGAGATATGATGTCGGATAGCCACACTCGGCCCGGCCAGAATGGCGCTATCAATAAAAGCTGGGCCCCGTCCCGGTGGACTCTCTCCAGCACTCCTGGGAGCAACGCCAGAGGGGGAAAGGCGTACAAACGCAGCCTCAGCCACGTCTGTACCAATGCGTGAGGGAGAAGAATAACGGACAGTGCGTTGTCTCTTGAGACGCAAACAGATCCACCTGAGCTCGCCCGAAGCGAATCCAGGGACTCTCCACCACCTTGGGGTGGAGTCTCCATTCCCCCGGCACCACTCCCTGCCTCGACAGGGAGTCTGCCACCACATTCAGGCTCTCCGGGATTTAAATAGCTCTGAGCGACAGCATTTTGCTCTGGGCCCAAATCAACATTCAATGCGCCATCTTCCACAACCGGCGCAATCTGAACTGCAACTGTTCAGCAACTGAACTGACCGCCCCAAGGGTGTGAACATCCCCACGCCGCTACGTTTCCGGGCGGTCATGGAGATATATGTTCGCCGGAGACCGCCGGGCCCTGAAGCACCAGTGGTGGCAGGGTTGGCAGACCGGCCCCCCGATGGCACCGGGAGAGAGCGGGCGCCTCGCCAAGCCGCACTTTCCCGGAGGGGACTGCCATCGGAAGTCCTGAGCTTCTGGCGTCAGGACTTCTTAGTCGAGGCCTTCCTAGAGATAATGACAGCCCTCAGGTCTGCCCTACCTCGGGAAGGTCTCGGCTGAGCTCTCTTTCTGTTGCGCTCGATATTGGGCGGAGGAAGACGTACTCGGCTGGGGCTGCCCCCGCCCGGCAGCCCCAGAGGGATATACTTTTCGCGGGAGTAAGCGCTGAAATGCAGCTGCCTGTTTCTTTGCCTCTTGAAACCTTTCAACTACAGTATTTACTGAATCGCAGAAGAGGCCGGTAGGGGAGATGAGCACGTCCACCAGGAACTTTTTATCTCTCTCTTTGATGTCTGACAAATTTAGCCGCAGATGTCTCTCCATGGCGACCAGTGCTGCCATAGAGCGGCCGATGGATTTGGCCGTCTCTCTGGTTGCCCGAAGAGACAGATCTGCATCTTTCCTAATTTCCGCTATTGTTTCCCTCCCCACTTCCTCACACTCTTCGTTTATATCCCCCAGAAGGCCGGCTTGATATGCCTGCAGGACAGCCACCGTATGTAAACAGGCGGCCGCCTGCCCTGCTGCTGAGTACGCCCTGCCCACCAAAGCCGACGTTGTTCTGACCCGCTTGGCGGGCAGCTGCGGGGCTCTCAGCAACGATGCTGACTCGGGGGAGAGATAGCTCGCAAGCGTCTCTTCCACCCGAGGCATCGCCGCATAGCCATGGCTCTTCAAACCTAATATATTAGAATATTCGCATGTTGCTGGATTGAAGACCTTAAATGACGCTGGCCTTGGTGTGGAGGTCCGGGAAGAAAGGCAAGCCCCGCCTTGGAGGTTGTGAATAGAATGGCAAAAATCGCTCGTCCAGTCTACTGTGTTGGCGTGATTCTTGTCACTCGTCCGGCCAATCTAAACTTAATCTGGCCCCGGCACGAGTCACAACCTCCAAGAGCTCCTCCTGAGTGTGCGTGTGTAATGGCGGCAATAAATCGTCAACTTCATCAATACTAACAACATCCAGTTCCTCGGAACTGGAGTGCTGCTGTTCTTGTGCCTCAGCGCGAGCGGAAGAAACCGCAGAGTGTGCTTCCAACTCACGAACTGAGGCATGAGATCCAGCGGGTAAGGGCAGAGATAGGGGATCACCCGTCTCTAACCCCGTCACTAGATCCATCTGGGATCCCCAGGACGCGAGCCTCCGCTGCGCCTCGGCAACAGCGGGACCCGAGCACTGAAGACCGCGCACCAAAGCACTCGCCCGGCGTGATCCTAATGTGCGCATTGGGAGTCTCTCACAATGCTCGCAGCCAGCCCCCTCGAGAGCTGACTGGCCATGATCGAGCCCCAAACACATCACACATAGGTCGTGTGTATCCCCACCCGTGATGTAACGTGGGCAGGGAGTGACACAATGCCTAAACTGACTGCTTGCCATAATATCTCTTTCTTTTCTCTTTAGACAACACACACAATAAATGGACATACAATATTCACATAGAGCGCTTTGTGAAGGCACAGAAGCTAGTGACTTTTTGGTCCGGGTATGCTTTATAGCTTCCTGGTCGATGACGTCACCCGCCTATGACGTATCTCCCCACTATTGGACTGATTTCACGAGTGTTTCATGATGCATCACGCAGAGGCGTTCCCCTAGCGTTTCGACGCAGCTCAAGTTCCCTCGATAAAGGGAACAGCAAGACTCTTCAACATCCTGCAACAGAAGAAACCTTACATAGGAAAAACACCAGCAAGTGAAGAAAACATGCTCCAAATACAAAGCTATCAAATGAATATGAATAATAATAAAAACACCACTGTCAAGTAGATATTTGTGGTATTTGTGGATAAGGTATTTGCAGCATGTGCTGTCAAACTGATGAAGTTGGTTTCTTCATTTTCTGGGGGTTTTCTTCTGATGTAGCATGTAAAAAAAAGCAACAGAAAACAAGCAATAAATTAAATTGCTGCAAACAATAATGCAATAATTACATTTCTCAAAAGTGTAAATGTGTCATGCATAAATATTGAAAGACAAAAACAAAAACTGGTCATAAAAGACTAATTATATAAAATGTACAGATTTAAAAAATAACAATAGAGTAAGGCAAAATGAAAGCAAGTAGTCACAATACAAGATTAAAAACAAGACAAATTAAATTGTTACAAAAAAGCAATAATGCTATTTTTTAGAAGAAAAACAAAAACAAAACAAAAAACAAGCTGTTTATAAAAGACACGTAAAATACAAATAATATTTACAGATGTGCAAAAAAACTTTTTTTTTGCAACAATTTAACACAGATTCCATTCCTTTAAAATAACTTAAAATGTGTGGTGTTTTTACATTTTGCAAAGGTGTTCCTTTTTCCTGCCACCCTCAGTCACCAGCTAGTTGAAACACCATTTTAATCATCTTTTCGACCTCCAGCTCAGTTGTCTGTATATATATACACACACACACACACACACACACACACACACACACACACACACACACACACACACACACACACACACACACACACACACTAACACACACTAACACACACACACAATTTCTTCCTTTTTCTTCCTTTCTTCACCTAGGAGCATACAAATACAGAGTTAAAAATACATTAAAATAAAATGAACTATAGAGACATAAAGCACTTTTATTACAAGACAAAAATTAAAACTTTCAATATTCATGAAATTCTAGAAAGACTTTGAAACAATGAAGATGCACTTACCAATCACAACGTGCCTTCCCATGTACACATCTCCAATTCACCACTTTGGTAATGTCATTTTTGATTGCTTGATTCATAGTCCACAAGAGCTTTACGTCCACTCCACCCAGCAATCCCAGTTCAAGTACCTGAAATATTTTTAATACATGCCGTCACTATTAAGTCAAAACAATAACAGTCAACACTAGTATTATATCTTCAGAGAATAGAATGGCGTATATGGCAAGCAAATATGACACATACACAAGCTTAGCGTGTGTGCTCTGTTTACTCTCTTTTTTATTACACACGTTACACCGGAACGTCACAGGAAACACATGTACAAAGTGCATGATGGGAAATGTAGTCACATAACAGCGTTAACCCAATATACAACATCCCTTCCCCCTTACTCTTTGAGGTCTACCCAAAGATTACGAATTTACTACTATCAGTAGTCAAGACCTTATGAACTTCAACTTTCTTACGAACTTTTATTATTTTATTTTTTTAACATTCAGTCTTCTTGTGGGTTTCCTTATGTATAGGAACACAACAACTTCCCTGGGAGTGAGGGTAGACTACCTCAAACCCTAGCTAACCCTTAGGGGATTATTCTGCCCCAAACAACAAAGGGTAGCTCCTGACTAAGTATAATCCAAGAGATGCGGAGGTGGGCGCCGCTCCCTTACAGGATATCGGCGGCCTATTTGTGTTTCACTTTATGTTGGAAGAACAGGTGGAGACGGTTCCTTTACAGATGGAAAATTTGAAGTCTTATTAGGCTCAGTAGTAGGTGCTACAGGAACTGGTGTACTGTCAATAATTTGGTCAGTGACATCAGTGACAGAAAGGTCTGTAAAGGCTTTGGCTCCCTGAAGCAACTGATCAGTGTGTCTCCTCCAAGAAAGATTCCCAGCAGTTTTGACTTTATACGACACTGGACCCGTCCGGGCCTCCACAGTAGCCGGAATCCATTTCGGACCACAGCCATAGTTCTGGGCCAGCACTGATGAGCCTGTAGAAAAGGTTCTGTCCTTGGCTCGCAGGTTCCGCCGCTGTACCTGTTTCCTTTGCTGTTGTAATACAGTTCTTTGATTGTTGCTAGTTTAAGCAGCTCAAAGCTTGTTATGAGCTCTCTATTAAACAACAAAGATGCTGGTGATACCTTGGTAGTCGCGTGCGGAGTACTGCGATAACACAGCAAGAAGCTATGCAGGCATTGATGAAATGTCCCTTGCCCTATGTAAGCTTTCAACGCATGTTTCATGGTTTGGACAAACCTTTCTGCTAACCCATTTGTTGCAGGATGGTAAGGTGATGACGTGATATGCTGCACCCCGTTTGCTTGTAGAAATGTGGCCATCTCATGAGATGTAAATTGAGGGCCATTGTCTGAGACAAGCTGCACTGGAGGTCCAAATCTACTGAAAATTTCTCCCAGTTTCTCAATTGTCTTTTCAGCTGAGGTGGATTTCATGATAGCCACCTCAAGCCACTTACTGTGTGCATCTATGACGACCAACAGCATTCTGTCCTCGACTGGGCCAGCAAAATCAACATGAATGCGATGCCATGGCTTCTCCGGATATTCCCATGGGTGCAGTGGTGCCAGTTGTGGTACATTACGTATACGTTGACATGATGTGCATGTTCTTGCCTTTTCCTCAATTTGGCCGTCCACTCCTGGCCACCAGAAGTAACTTCTGGCAATCTCTTTCATACGAACCATTCCACAATGTCCCACATGCAGCTGTTTTAGCACTGGTTTGCGCAGGCCCGGGGGAATAATCACTCTCTTCCCCCATAGCAAGCAGCCTGATTGCACAGAAAGTTAATGCCATCGAGTGATGTACGGTTTTAACTCTAGGTCATCGATTTCCCCTTTTCCTGCCATGACGATATCCATGACCTTGGACAGGACAGGGTCATTCCGTGTGCCTTTGCGTACTTGTACAGCTGTTACCGGGGCCCTTTCTACCTGACTGAAGTAGAAAATGTCTTCCACCTGAGCCTCCTTTACCCTGTCAGCAAGAGGCAATCTGGACAGACCGTCTGCATTTCCGTGCAATTCTGACTTCCGGTATTTGATATCGTAGGTGTGAGCATATAATAAAAGCCCACCTTTGCATCCTACTGGCAGCGAGAGAGGGAATGCCATGGTATGGGCCAAAAACTGCAGTGAGTGGGCGATGATCGGTCAGCAGCATGAACTTCCTTCCAAAAATGTACTGATAAAACTTGTGCACTCCAAACACGATGCTCAACGCTTCTCACTCAATCTGAGCATAGTTCGCTTCTGCTTTACTCAGACTCCTAGAAGCAAACGCGATCGGCCTCGCTTGACAATTTGGCATGGTGTGGGACAAGACAGCTCCCCCACCATTAATCAATCAATCAATCAATCAACTTTATTTATATAGCGCTTTTACAATCACGATTGTGTCAAAGCAGCTTCACAGTGTCAAACAGGATAATATTGCGACAAAATTAGATTTGGCTGTACAGTCGTACTGGAGAAAACAGTGATGTTATCAGCTTATTTTAATTTATCATATAGCGACAATGTTGGCAGATCAGTATTATAGTTTATAGAATTAAATAAGACCTAATTCATATATTTTATTTGTATAATAAGTTGAATAACTTTAATCATATTTTTAGTGTCCCCAACTGAGCAAGCCAAGCCAAAGGCGACAGTGGCAAGGAACCAAAACTCCATCGGGGCATGATGGAGAAAAATAAACCTTAGGAGAAACCAGACTCAGTCGGGGTGCCAGTTCTCCTCTGGCCTATTAACACACCGTGTAAGATTATTATTCTGGCAACCTTACAGGTCGGAAATCATATTAGATCGGATTATTCAAAATTTTCAGGGTATCACGGAAGAGACAGATTTATTTAGGATGGGGCGTCAATTACACAAGAGTATGAATACATGAAAGATCGGAATTATTGCGCCGAAGACGGGTTATGGGTTATTGCGCCATATGGGGAAGCGTCGCAGGCCAGCTGAATGGGAAGAGCAGGATCAAAGTAAGTGAGAGCATTGGACTTTAAGAGTGTCTCCTTGTCCACTTCCAAGTTTTCTCATGACAGCAAATTGTGTAGGGGTTTCAACATCATAGCGATGTTTGGAATTAAACGGCCGTAATAATTTAGTAAGCCTAGGAAAGACCGCAGCTGACTTACATTCTTGGGCTCTGGAGCATCCACAATGGCTTTAACCTTGGATGGGGATGTATGCAAACCGGATGCATCAATGACGTGGCCTAAGTACTCCACTGAAAACTGGAAGAATTCACATTTATCCTTGCACATTCTCAATCCATATTCTTTCAGTCTCTCAAGGGTAGCATCCAGGTGCTGTAAGTGTGACTCCTCATCCGTACCGGTCACTAGAATGTCATCTAAGTAACATACCACTCCTGGAAGGCCAGCCAGAATCTGATCCATCGCTCGCTGAAAAATGGATGGGGCTGACGTGATTCCGAATGGTAAGCGTTTATACCTAAATAGGCCCTTGTGAGTGTTGATAGTGAGAAGTTCTCTGGACTGTTCCTCAACATGCATCTGTAAGTACGCTTGGTTTAGGTCGATTTTGCTGAATTTTTGCCCTCCTGTCAACCCAGCAAACAGGTCATTAATGTGAGGCAAGGGGTATTGTTCTGCTGACAACACTGGATTTACAGTGACTTTGAAGTCCCCACAGATCCTTATGCCTCCATCTTTTTTCAAAACTGGAACAATGGGTGTTGCCCACTTACTCACACTGACTGGTTCCAGTACACCCTCCTTTACGAGTTCAGCCAAGCTTGACTCCACCTGTGGTTTTAGCCCATATGGAAGGGGCCGGGCCTTAAAGAACTTAGGCTGGCTTCCCGGCTCTACAGTCATTTTCACTTTGATTCCTTCCATGCTGCCTAACTCCGATTTGAAAACGTTGCTGTGTTTCCGAAGAATACCTTCCAAGTCAAGTGTTTTTGGTGTGATCATATGTATGACTGACCAATCCACCTTGAGTTGCTCCAGCCCCGAACGTCCCATCAATGAAGGATAATCACCCGAAACCACGTACAATGGCAGTTTTTTTGTTTGTCCATTCAACTGTTACTTGGGTGAGTCCTTTCATGGCCACAGCTTCACCAGTGTAATTTTTAAGAACCACATTAGGTGGTATTTGAGTAGCAAATGGCTCAGTATTTCCCTGTACACCGCCTCCGACACCAGTGACACAGCAGCACCAGTGTCGATCTCCATTTTAACTGGCTGTCTTTCCAGCAGCGCTGTGACTTTATAAGCCTTAGTTCCACCTGTGACAGTTAGCACATGTAAAGGAAATTCCTCATCAGATGTATGGGTAACCTCTTTATTTTCCTGCCCGACAGTAAATATGTGCTTCTTTTGCTTTCTTCTGTACACTGGTTTCTTTTGTGTTTTTTTCTTTTCCGTTCTATTTCTGCATGCACGCTCAATGTGCCCTTTTTTCTTACAGCTGCGGCACTCAGTATCTTTTAACCAGCACGAAACAGGTGAGTGTCCAGTTTTACCACAACGGAAACATGGGTCTTTATTTTCCGTTTGTTTTTCAGTGTCCATTTATACACTTTACTGTTTGAGCTCAGTTGCTGGGCTTCCTTAGCAGCCAATTCCATTGACACACTCAGCTCGATCGCTCTTTGTAGTGTCAGATTGCCAAAAACTGCTGCCATAGTGCCGTTCTCTGTTGTTTCAAATAATTCAGTCACTTATCTGAATCGTTGTCTTTCTTTCCCCTCTTCGGACAAGACGTGGATTAGCAGCAGGCTCGTTTTATTTTTCATTTTCAGCGATCTCGCCGTCAAGGTGCTTCCTTCCCGCATTTAACATCACACGCGGATTAACAAGATCCTCGTCGCCACTTTATTATATCTACAGAGAATAGAATGGCGTATATGGCAAGCAAATATGACACATACACAAGCTTAGCGTGACTGCTCTGTTTACTCTCTTTTTCATTACACACGTTACACCGGAAAGTTACAGTAAACACATGTACAAAGTGCATGATGGGAAATGTAGTCACATTACAGCGTTAACCCAATATACAACAACTAGAACTCGCTTCAGCGCCATTTTGGGTTGGCCTGTTTTCAGGCTGAGAATTTGTTTATTTTTCCAAAGATTCAAACTCTTTTAACAGCCGTTTTTATCGTGTTACTTCGCTCACTCTAAGACAACATATTTTCTGTTAAGCATTGTAAACAGGGGCTGAGAATAATTCTAGCACCTCTAACATTACAACAAATATAATCCAAACAAAGCAACTAACTCCACACAAAAAAGCCTATAGATTCTACTAGTACTGCGCTGTAGATGGCCGAGTCAAATCTAGTTGAGAATAAAAAAAATAAAAAAAAAGTATCAACTTACCTTGATCATGATGTATTAAAATTCCAAAAGATAAAACCAAGATAGCTTGATTGTCGAATTTAGAACAACCATTTGAATTTCACCGCGAGACTGTGTAACTTCCAGATCGTCTGGTAGGCAGGATGTTGTCACGGAGTGCACTCTGGGAAAAGTAGTTCTTTTTCTAAAGTGGATTTAACGGCGTGAATGTAAATCAACTACTATTTCCAGGATGCATTGCAAACTGTGTCATCATATTAAATGAAGCAATCGTCATTGTAAAAGCGCTTTATAATTAAAGTTGATTGATATTAGTAAACGTCTGCCAGACTGAGCATTATAATAATCACCATTATAATCTACCTTAAGTTAAGTGACCTTAAGTTAGTATCTACTACGGCTACTCACAAAACGGGTAACCAATTAGACCTCGTCTACACACGCAACTGCTCCACGGACAACACTTTAGTTACTCCATTATACACCTCAGACCACTTTCTCATCACTCTTAACCTCATACTGACTCCTGATACACTACGCACTCCTACACAGATTACCTTTCGGCGTAATCTACGCTCACTCTCTCCCTCTCGCCTATCCACTATTAGTTTCATCTTCACTCCCTCCACCTGCTCAGTTCTCAGCATTGGATGCTAACAGTGCTACTGACACTCTTTGCTCCACTCTAACATCCTCCTTAGACAGTTTTTGCCCCCTTTCATCCAGACCAGCCCGCCCCACCCCATCCCATCTGCCCCCTGGCTGTCTGATGTTCTCCGTGAACATCGCTCTGGACTCAGGGCGGCAGAGAGGAAATGGCGGAAATCTAAAAACTATACTGACCTTACCTTGTATCAGTCTCTTCTCTCTTCTTTCTCCACAAATGTCCCCACTGCTAAAACAACATACTACCACAACAAAATCAACAAATGCTCTGACTCTCGCAAACTCTTTAAAACATTCTCCACTCTCCTTTGTCCTCCTCCTCCCCCTCCTTCATCAACTCTTACAGCTGATGACTTTGCATCATTTTTCACAAACAAAACATCTCTCATCAGCAACCAGTTCTCCTCACCACAAACTGACACGCACATCTCAACAACTAACACGAACACACTTCCATCCTTCTCTCCGCTCTCAGAGGCAGGTATTTCTAAACTCATCCTTTCCAATTATCCTACTACCTGTCCACTTGATCCTATACCCACTCACCTCCTTCAGGCCATTTCTTCTTCAATCACTCCTGCACTCACTCACATTGTCAACACTTCTCTTCACATGGGAACCTTTCCCACAGCATTTAAGCAGGCTCGGGTAACCCCACTGCTTAAGAAACCCTCTATGAATCCAGCACTTTTAGAAAACTGCCGACCGGTATCCCTTCTGCCTTTCATTGCAAAGACCCTTGAGCGAGTTGTGTTCAATAAACTCTCTATGTTTCTTGAACAGGACAACCTCCTAGACAACAACCAATCCGGCTTCAAAAGCGGCCATTCGACTGAGACTGCCTTGCTCTCGGTAACTGAGGCACTGAGACTGGCAAAATCAGCTTCCAAATCCTCAGTGCTCATTCTGCTGGATCTGTCTGCTGCTTTTGACACATTTAACCACCAGATCCTCCTGTCAACCCTTAAGAAGACGGGGATCTCAGGACCTGCTCTCCAGTGGTTCAGGTCTTACCTCTCTGGTAGGTCCTACAGGGTGTCATGGAGAAGTGAAGTGTCTAAGTCACATCATCTAGCTACTGGGGTTCCCCAAGGCTCAGTGCTTGGACCACTTCTCTTCTCCATCTACATGTCATCATTAGGTTTTTTCATTCAGAAACACGGCTTCTCCTATCACTGCTATGCTGATGACACTCAACTCTACTTCTTCATCAGACTGCACTGGTTGCCAATGGCTGCTCGCATCAAATTCAAGGCACTAGTTCTCGCCTACAAAACAACCACTGGCTCTGCACCAATATACCTAAACTCACTTGTTCAGACTTACACACCCTCCAGAAGCTTGCGTTCTGCGAGTGAGCGGCGCCTCGTGGTTCCATCTCAAAGAGGCATGAAATCGCTCTCACTGACATTTTCCTGGACCGTTCCCACCTGGTGGAATGACCTGCCGATCTCAATTCGTGCTGCCGAGTCTATAGCCATTTAAAAAAAAAAAAAAACATCTTAAAGGGATACTTTACTTCCTTTTCATATTAAACTATGTTATTCCCTTAACTTAAACGAGTTGATACATACCTCTCTCGTCTCAGTGCGTGCTCTTAATCTCTCTGACACGCAGTGACGATCTGATAGCATTTAGCTTAGCTCCCTAAGCCCAGTTCATTCACTATGGAACCAAACAGAGATCAAGTAAGAAGTACCAAACCCCTCCACGTTTCCCCTATTTAAATTTAGTTACACGAGTAGTTGAATGATCAAGTATGATGACAAAATAAAATGTGGCGCGTTTCTAATCGGATTAAAAAGGAGAACTATAATGTA
Organism: Pseudorasbora parva; assembly: GCF_024679245.1. Lineage (NCBI taxonomy): Eukaryota > Metazoa > Chordata > Actinopteri > Cypriniformes > Gobionidae > Pseudorasbora > Pseudorasbora parva. Next base: position 35,533,128 of record NC_090189.1, read on the forward strand.
TGGCGGAATAGCACTTCTGAGAGTACTTCGGCTGAAGAGTACTTTTACTGAGAGTAAAAAGTCCCTGCCGAAACATCTTCCCTCAAATCTCCCTATTGACAGAAATTAGAGAGTGAGGGGGAGGTGTGAGGAAAGATGTTTCGGCCGGATGTTTTCGACCAATAGCACTTACTGATCACCACAGCAATGACCAAAAAGTGCACACTCTTGGATTGGGCCACTGAATCTACTTAACGACAATAGTTGGGGCAACAGCCTTAGTCCTAATGGATTGTTATCATGGCTATCAAAATCCAGTGTTCTGTATTTTGCGTACGTGAGTTTTTGTTGTAGATGGCTATTGCTGCGCGTTTAGCTAGAATGCCATACAAAACCAACCCATTGGGCCACTGAATCTGCATTAACGACAACAGCTGGGGCAACAGCCTTAGTCCTAATGGGTTGTTATCATGGCTATCAAAATCCAGTGTTCTGTATTTTGCGTACGTGAGTTTTTGTTGTAGGTGGCTATTGTAGATGGCTATTGTAGATGGCTATAAAAAAATAATAATAATAATTATAATAAAATTGTGTACTGTGCTAATTATTTGAGACTTCTTACAGCTCTTACAGGTTGTTGGCCTTGTTTGTTTCGTTGCTTCTATTGCTCTCCCCTTTTTTGTGAGTCCCTTTGGATAAAAGCGTCTGCTAAATGATTTAATGTAATGTGTAATGGAGATTGTAATTATTCATTGTTAAGCAATTGTGAATTTTTTTTTTACTTTTTTTTTTTTTTTGCTACAAAAAAAAAAACAACAACACAGTTTAACCACAGGTTTTTGTAGTAAACCTGTATATACAAATGGTAATCAATTCACCAAAAAACTTTGATTACCATTTGGATAACACCAAATACTCATTCAGTCCCAAATAATCTTTCCAACAGAATAATCATGTCTTCTTTTCTTTTAAAGCCTGCTTCCTTATGATTACTTTTGTATTTCATTTTTAAATCACTTTTAGTAGAATTTTAATAAATATCTAGAAGTATTTTAACTAGGCCTATAACAAAATTTTATTTAATTCTTTTTGACAAAACAATCCTTATAATTATAGTATAATGATAATATGAACCAATTAACACCACATCTTCACAGCTGTTTTACAGTAGAACACATGCCAGAGATCTATTATTTATTATTTGGCTAACCAAAACCCAATCAGATCTCAGCCAAATATTTTCTTATTTTGGCCGACTAAACTAGATCTAGGACTCAGCCAAACAGATACAATTTGCTTTTTTTGTCTTCTGGTTAGCCAAGCTCCAGCCAGAGCTCAGCCTAATGCTGTTTGACACAAGAGTGTGAAAAAAACATTGCCAGAATGAAGCCAGAAGTGCCTAATGTAAGCCAGACTCAGCCCAGACTTTGTTGCTATCTGGGATGTGATTACTGTCCCTCATCTTTGCCAAAACTGGCCCAGATATTTTTTGAGAAAACTGGTCCACATTTGCTGCATTATATGTGGGCCAGTTTAGGTTTACACCCTGGTTAGCCAGTGCTGACTTTGCTATACATTTGCCAAATGTGCCCCAAATTTGGTGTAATATGTTCGGGCAAAATTTGCTATGCCATATGTGTCAGGATTCCGGTGTGATCTACACTTATTGTTTGTTTACCTTTTGTTTCCACATGTACACTCTCTGTCTCCTCCCTCCTCGTTATGCCTGATTGTTTTCCACTGTTGTCTCGTGTTCGTCTCTCTATTTACTCATTGCGCGTTCGTTGTTTCCTCCTGGGTGATCGCTGCCGTGTTGGTTTTTGTTTCGTTTTTTTGTATTCATTGTTTTGCCTCCAGGACTCTGCTGAGACTGTGTTTGCCCGGGCCGTTCTCCTTTCACCTGTTTTGTTGGATCTCTCTGTTGGTCTCTCTCTCGCACTCTCCCGTGGATTCCTCCTTGGATCTTTGGACTTCTGCTGTCAAGCGTGTCTCGCTGTTAGACTGAGCTGGCTTCTTCGTTTCCCTTCGATACTGTGTACTCTGTGAACATTTGTCTATCTTTCTACATTGCTCATCGGTGTGTCTTGCCTTTAGACTGGATCCGGTTGAGCGTGTATTGAGTTTCCAGGGAGCACCGCATTACCGAGTTTTCTACTGCTGTTCAGTATCGAGTGACTGTTTACCCTGAGATCCATTGTGGAGTTTGCTTATTGCTGTCTGCTCTCATCTTTCAAATAAACCTGTTGACTTGCATCAGATTCCTCATTCTTGTTCCTCACAAGACGAACGCGCCACAGAATGGAGTCTGCAAGTCAGGTAAGCGGAGAGTCTGTTCAGGCGGCCTTGGCCCAGCAGGGGGCGAGATTGGACCAGCACTCCTCCTTATTCACAGAGGCTTCCCATGTTTTCCAACTACTATCTGGTCGACTAACCGAGATCCAGAACAGGTTGGAACAGGTGGCACAGTTTGATGGGAGAGGAGAGAGTTCTTCTCCTTCAGCTGAGCGTCCGAGCGGATCTAAACGTGAGCCTCAGGCAGTTAATCCTCCCAATTATGTTGGAGACGCCAAGACCTGCAGAGCTTTTTTTTCACAGTGCTCCCTAGTTTTCGCGCTCCAACCTCGGAGGTATGCTGCGGAGGTATCGAAGGTAGCATATCTCCTTACTCTTCTAACGGGCAGAGCGCGAGACTGGGGAATGGCAGTCTGGGATGCACAGGATCCTTGTTGTTCATCATTTAAATCTCTTCGTTCTGAGATGATCAAACTTTTCGACCGGACAGTGCAAGGTGATTTAGCTGCGGCTGAATTGACCCATCTCACCCAGGATTCTGTCACAGATTACGCTATTGAGTTTCGGACCTTTGCTGTGTCCAGTGGGTGGAATGATGCTGCCCAGAAAGCCCAATTCTTGAGAGGTCTCAACGAGAACATACAAGATGAGATCGCTTCTCATGATCTTCCCATCTCTTTGGAAGCAGCTATCGATTTGGCTCTCCGAGTCGAGACCCATCACAAGCAGCAAAGGGTTCGTCGCTCATTTCAACATCTTCTCTTCGACCCTGCGTGCGAGTGACAACACCTCTATATCATCTTCCTCCTCGAGAGAGCCTATGCAGCTGGGTCGGCTCCGGCTTAATGCTGAGAAGAGACAACATCGACTCGTTAACAGCCTTTGTCTTTATTGTTGTAAACCGGGGCATAGGGCTCTAAACTGCCCGGTAAAAGGGACCGCCCGCCGTTAGCTCCGGGAGTATCGGTGGGCGTTTCTCAGATCAGCTCTTCTCTCGGATCCCATACCTTGCTGGCTGTCTCCATCTACTTCGATAATCATGTGTTTCACTCACAGGCTCTGCTGGACTCCTTTGCCGAGGCGAGTTTCATGGACGCGTCTTTAGCTGAGTCTTGGGGCATTCCTGCTTTGCCTCTTATGGATTAATTATCTGCTTTTACATTAAAGGGTCAACACATGGCAGAGACCAGTCACTGCACTCCCTCTGTCAGTCTTTTTGTTTCTGGCAATCATCAAGAGGATGTAAATTTTTTTTGTTACATTCTTCCCAGTCACCCATTATTTTAGGGCACGACTGGTTGATTAGACATAACCCTCACGTTGATTGGCAGAATAGTGTTGTCTTGTCATGGTCACTGTCTTTTCATGTTTCTTGTCTTGGTCCTGCTCCTTCTTGTCCTATTTGTCCTGTTTTACAGGTTCCTGCGGTCAATATATCAGGGGTTCCAACGGAGTATTCCGATCTACATCGGGTGTTCAGTAAGGCTCGAGCTACGTCCCTGCCTCCTCACCCGTCATATGATTGTGCTACCAATCTCCTCTCAGGTACTTCTCCGCCTAAGGATTGTTTTTTTTCCTTTCTGGTCCTGAAAGAGAGGCTATGGAAAAATACATTAACGAAGCTCTTATTTGCCGCTCCACCTCCCCCGCTGGGGCAGGTTTTTTCTTTGTTAAAAAGAAGGACGGCTCCCTCCATCCATCTATTGATTACAGAGGGTTAAACGACATTACTGTTAAAAATAAGTACCCCTTACCATTAATGTCGACCGCCTTTGAATTATTACAGGGAGCTTGTGTCTTCCCCAAGTTAGATTTGCGAGAATTGAGTCGGTTTCGTTCTTGGGTTTTGTTATCGCCGCTGGGGAGATTCGTCCCAATCCCGCTAAGATCAAGGCAGTCGCTGATTGGCCAGTACCCAACACACGTAAGGATTTACAGCGATTTCTGGGTTTTCGCCAATTTTTACCGGCGTTTTTATAAGAAATTTCGGTCAGAATGCTAGACCCCTTACTACTCTTACTTCCACCAAAGTAGGTTTCCATTGGAATAACGAAGCTTAGAAAGCCTTTGATGAATTAAAGTCCCGTTTCATCTCTGCTTCTGTTCTTCCTTTTCCTGATCCGGCTTACCAATTTATAGTGGAGGTAGATGCCTCTGATGTCGGGGTAGGCGCTGTTTTGTCTCAGCGGTCACCTATTGATGGTAAAGTGCATCATTGCGCTTTTTTTTTCTCACTAGTTAAACCCAGCAGAGCGTAATTAAGACATAGGTAATCGGGAGCTGCTGGCGGTAAGACTAGCCTTGGGTGAGTGGTGCCACTGGTTAGAAGTAGCTTCGGAGCCCTTTCTGGTCTGGACGGACCACAAGAATTTAGAATACATCCGTTCAGCCAGGAGGTTTACATCTAGACAGGCTCACTGGGCGCTCTTCTTTGATCGTTTTAACTTCACCCTCTCGTATCGGCCGGGCTCTAAGAACGTTAAACCTGACGCTCTCTCCCGTCTGTTCGGTGGCACGGAGTCTGAACGGTCCGAGACCATTATCTCGGAGGGGAGGGTGATTGGGGCTCTCGTCTGGGGCATCGAACAGTGGGTGAGAGAGGCCGGTCGAGGGGTGGAAGTTCCTGAGGGGTGCCCGGTGGGTCGTCTGTGGGGTCCCGAGGCGGTGTGCTCCGATGTTGTCCGGTGGTGTCATAAGTCCAGGTTTGTCGGCCATCCCGGGGTTCGGAGAACGTTGGCTACCGTCCGTCAACGTTTTTGTTGGCCTTATATGGGTCCGGATGTCAGACAGTTTGTGTTAGCCTGTCAGGTTTGTGCTCTTAATAAAGCCTCTCATCTATCATCCCTTGGTCTGCTTAAACCTTTGCCCGTGCCCTCCCGCCCCTGGTCTCACATAGCCCTTGATTTTGTCACTGGCTTACTGGCGTCTGATGGTAACACTGTTATTTTGACTGTGGTGGATCGCTTTTCTAAAGCAGTTCATTTCATTCCCCTGCCCAAACTTCCTTCTGCAAAGGAGATGGCTCAGGTTCTGATTAACCATGTTTTTCGTTTACACGGTCTTCCGACTGATGTGTTTTCAGATAGGGGTCCTCAGTTCATCTCGCCTGTTTGGCAGGAGTTTTGTAGACAGATCGGCGCTACTGCCAGCCTGTCTTCTGGGTATCACCAACAGACCAATGGACAATGTGAACGGGCTAATCAGGATCTAGGTCATACGGTCCACTGTCTGTCGTCCCGTTATCCGAACTCCTGGTGCCAACAGCTACCCTGGGTCGAGTATTCTCACAACTCACTTCCCGTTTCCTCGACTAATCTATCCCCGTTTGAATCATCTATTGGTTTTCAACCGCCTCTGTTCCCATCACAAGAACCTGATGCAGCGGTACCATCTGCTCTAGCTTTTGTCCGAAGGTGCAAACGCACCTGGAGGAGAGCTAGAACACTCTTATTACAAAGTTCCAGATGAACCAAAGCTGCGGCTGACCGCCACCAGCGACCTCATCCCCGTTACATTTGTGGACAATAGGTTTGGCTTTCTTCCAAGGATCTGCCTCTCCGCGAGTCATCTCGTAAGCTGGCTCCGCGATTCATTGGGCCATTCAGTATTGTCAAGGTTGTCAGTCCAGTGGCAGTTAAGCTTAAGTTATCTCCTTCTCTTGGTCGGGTTCACCCTGTTTTTCATGTATCCAGGGTTAAACCAGTGATTTTTGCCCCCATTAATTCCCCCGTCTCTACTCCTAAGCCCCCTGCCCCGCAACTAGTGGATGGTGCTCCTGCCTATTCGGTCATGAGGTTACTAGATGTTCGCCGCAGGGTTAGAGGTTATCAGTATCTCGTGGACATGGAGGGATACAGTCCGGAGGGGAGGTGTTGGGTAGCGGTTCGGGACATTCTGGACCCCGGGTTGATCGAGGATCTCCGTCGTCGCCAAGGTGAGCCCCTTCCGGGTCCGTCCAGTGCCGGACCTGGGGGGGAGGTACTGTCAGGATTCTGGTGTGATCTACACTAATTGTTTGTTTACCTTTTGTTTCCACATGTACACTCTCTGTCTCCTCCCTCCTCGTTATCCCTGATTGTTTTGCACTGTTGCCTTGTGTTCGTCTCTCTATTTAATGTCCTGATGTTCTGTTCTCATTGCGCGTTCGTTGTTTCCTCCTGGGTGATCACTGCCGTGTGTCGTCTGGTTCGTGTTGGTTTTTGTTTCGTTTTTTTGTATTCACCTTTTTGTTTTGCTTCCAGGACTCTGCTGAGACTGTGTTTGCCTGGGCCATTCTCCTTTCACCTGTTTTCTTGGATCTTTCTGTGGGTCTCTCTCTCGCCCTCTCTTCTTGATTCCTCCTTGGATCTTTGGACTTCTGCTGTCAAGCGTGTCTCGCTGTTAGACTGAGCTGGCTTCTTCGTTTCCCTTCGGTACTGTGTATCCTGTGAACATTTGTCTATCTTTCTACATTGCTCATCGGTGTGTCTTGCCTTTAGACTGGATCCGGTTAAGCGTGTATTGAGTTTCAGGGAGCACCGCATTACCGAGTTTTCTACTGCTGCTCTGAGACCCGAGGAGGACTGTTCAGCATCGAGTGACTGTTTACCCTGAGATCCGTTGTGGAGTTTGCTTATTGCTGTCTGCTCTCATCTTTCAAATAAACCTGTTAACTTGCATCAGATTCCTCAGTCTAGTTCCTCACAATATGTGGCCCACTTTAGGTTGAAAGTGATTACTGTCCCTCACCTTTGCCAAAACTGGCCCAGATATGTTTTAACATAATTAGGCCTCATTTGCTGCACTTAATGTGGGCCACTTTAGGTTTCACTCCCTAGTTAGCCAGTGGTGAACCTGCCATATATTTTTCCAAATGTGGCAAAAATTTGCTGTGATTTTTTTCGGGCCATATTTGCTATGCTATGTCTGGGCCACCTTAGGTTCACATTCAGATTCGTTAGTGATTACTGTCCCTTTCCTTTGCCAAAACTGGCCCAGATATGTTTTAACATAATTGGGCCTCATTTGCTGCACTTAAAGTGGGCCAGTTTAGGTTCACTCCCTGGTTAGCCAGTGCTGACTTTGCCATATATTTGCCAAATGAGGCCCAATTTGGTCTAACATATTCAGCCCATATTTGCTCTTCCATGTGAGGGCCACAATAGGTTCACATTCAGATTCGTCAGTGATTAATGTCCCTCATCTTTGCCAAAACTGGGCCAGGTTTTTTTTACTTAATTGGGCCACATCTGCTCCATTATAAGTGGGCCAGTTTAGGTTTACACCCTGGTTAGCTAGTGCTGACTTTGCCATACATTTGCCAAATGTGGCCCAAATTTGTTGTAATGTGTTCGGGCCATATTTGCTATGCCATATTTGGCCCACTTTAGGTTCATATTCGGATTTGAAAGTGATTACTATCCCTTACCTTTGCCAAAAATGGCCCAGATATGTTTTAACATAATTGGGCCTCATTTGCTGCACTTAATGTGGGCCAGTTTAGGTTCACTCCCTGGTTGGCCAGTGTTGACTTTGCCATATATTTTCCAAATGTGGGCCAAATTTGCTGTGATGTATTCGGGCCATATTTGCTATGCCATGTGTGGGCCACAATAGGTTCACATTCAGATTCGTCAGTGATTAATGTCCCTCATCTTTGCCAAAACTGGGCCAGGTTTTTTTTTTTTTTTTTTTTTTTTTTTTACGTAATTGGGCCACATCTGCTGCATTATATGTGGGCCAGTTTAGGTTTACACTCTGGTTAGCCAGTGCTGACTTTGCCATACATTTGCCAAATGTGGCCCATATTTTGTATAATGTATCCAGGCCATATTTGCAAATTGCATTTGTGGCCCACTTTAGGTTCATATTCAGATTCGCCAGTGATTACTGTCCCTAACCTTTGCCAAAAATGGCCCAAATTATGTTTTAAAATAATTGGGCTTCATTTGCTGCACTTAATGAGGGACAGTTTAGGTTCACTCCCAGGTTAGCCAGTGTTGACTTTGCCATATATTTGCCAAATGTGAGCTTGTAGTGTATTCACACATCGTGCACAGACTTGGACTGCAGAGAATGTGCTCAGTGTAAAAACACACTTTTCTTTTGACCTGGAGTCTAATAAAAGTTAAAAAGAAAAAGGTAGTGAAGGATTGCAAATTATTTGCAGACAGTTGATGGATTTTTGTCTTCTTATGGGGACCCGATGCTCACAGAAACATGTGGATCAGAAATAAAGTACTGTTTACTTTCAATAAATTGTTCAGCTGTTTCTCTTTGCATTCATTATTTATTCATGGATGTTACTACTACTTTCAGCCGTGTCACTTGTAGGCTATAACTACACTTGTTTCAGAATAGTAATGTTAATGTTAAAGCGATGGTAAGAAATGATTTCACTTTTCTAACGTTAGCTATTGTGTAATGTTGCTGCTTGAGCATAAACAACATCTGCAAAGTTACAATGTTCAAAGTTTAAAGCAAAGGGAGACATTTGCTTTTATAGAAATCAATTTGTAAAGACTACAGCAAATGGCCGGTAGGCACTACAGACTTTTCCTCCAGGGTTGTTGACATCACCAGCCCCAATTTTTACATAAACCCCTTCTCCGAGAATATAAAATAAGGGGGGCGAGGACATTTTTCTTACTGTGGAATAGTAGACTGGATTGTTGTGCAATGCCGACGAAACACTGTTATTTTCATCCAAATTGCAGGCCAGTGACAGTGCATGTCAGCCGCGGGCCGGCTGCGTGGCATTTCCTATGCCTTTGCTCTACAGAAATGTGTCTGATGCATACCAATAAATACCACTGCTGCTGCTAGGTGTTGTACAGGGAAGGCCTATACTTCATGTTAAACATAAATATATAATATAATATAGCCTGTAATGATACAGCAAAGACAATGCCGGCACTCGCCAGTATAGACTATACATATCTATGGTATTGACGGCAAATTAGGCTGCAGAATATTTTGTTCTGTATATACGTGTAATATTTGAAAATCTATATATGATTATTATTTATTTAAATTACAGTTATATCTGCATTTATGTCAACCTAAAATACTTTCAAACATCAAAATGTAATTTATTAATATGTATTCGTGTCAAAATGACATATAAACATATTTTCCTATTCTATTTTGCCTGGAAATGCTTCCAACACACTTGTGTCATGTGAAAAATAGGCATTGGTTCTTGAGCTGCGCATCATGCAGGCAGTGTGCAAACTCTAATCTGTTAACATGGGAGCCAAAATAAAAACGGACAAGCCATGCAACCAAGACGCTTACACCATGCTTGCAGTGTTTCGCCGGCCTCAGGGATCAATGGTTAAACATTTGTTTTTAACTCTGTCCCTCATAATTATTATCCAAATCTCGCTCTCTGTGCTGCACATTTAACGGAGGAAGCTTCCACAATCGCTTCAAGTTCAATGTAGGATTCGCACAACGGCTTGTCCTGAAAGATGGAGCAGTTCCAACTTTAAAAATGGGCCACAACCGGTAAGTATGATTTATTTTTCGTCTATGTGTTATCCTGTAATAGTTCGTATTCAAAGTAAACAAATGACAACACTTATTGGCTCTGCAGACCAGTTTGTAAAATGCCCATTCATAGGGGAGAGTAGAGTAAAGTTAGACATTTTGCATTTTCCCGTCAGAACTCACGGATAGGAAGCAGCGCTAGGCTACAGTAAAGTCAAGACAAGCATATTGACGAATGCTTTTGAAACAAGGAAAATATTTTCAGCAAAGGAAAGTTATGACGAGCGCCCACTGTCTGCCATTTTGTTTAAGTTGTTCAGCATCTTATTTTTTTCCACAAAGCAGAGACAGCTGTGTGCTTATTTTATGCAACAATCTTTCTTCAGTGACTTTAGTTAGTCAGACTATTTCTTAGCCATTATCCTAAGACTGTGTCTATGTTTATGCAACCGGCCCCAGGGTATATGCTCTTTGATAACAATCTTTCATTTGAAAGCCACGTTTCTAGCATCTGCAAAACTGCATTCTTCCATCTTAAAAATGTATCTATATTACGGAACATGCTTTCAATACAAACTGCTGAACAGTTAGTTCATGCGTTCATGAGCTCAAGGCTAGATTATTGTAATGATCTACTGGGTGGTTGCCCTGCTCACTTAATAAATAAAATGCAGCTGATCCAAAACGCAGCAGCTCGAGTTCTTAATAGAACCAGGAAGTATGATTTTAGCCCGGTTCTGTCAACACTGCACTGGCTCCTTATTTTTCATCATATACATTTTAAAATCTTGCTTATAACTTACAAAGCACTAAATGGTTTAGCTCTCTTGTACTTGAGTGAGCTCTGAACACATTATACTCCATCATGTCTATTGCGGTCTCAAAACTCTGGCCAGTTGATAATAGACCTAGATATACCTAGAATATCAAAATCTACTGCAGGCGGTCGATCCTTTTCCTATTTAGCACCTAAACTCTGGAATAGTCTTCCTAGTATTGTTTGGTAAACAGACTCTGTCACTCTGTCAGTTTAAATCTAGATTAAAAACACATCTCTTTGCTATGGCATACACATTTTTAACTTTCATTATTCAAATCAATTGACTGATTGTTAGGATGCATTAACTAGGTCAGCTGGAACCGGGAAAACTTCCCATAATTGATGTACTTGTTGATGTACTTGTAACATCATAAAAAGAGCGGCATCCACGCTAATGTTAGTCTCTTTGTTTATCCATTATCTATTTTACTGCAGTCGGCCGGATCCAGGCTGTGTCCGGATTGGATGGTGGACCTGCGCCTGGACATGACCAGCTCATCCCTGAAGTGTCTGCTGAGCCCCTGTCACTTGGTTTCTTCTCTGAATTTGCCTCACCGGCACGTCATCCTCAGTAAACCCATCTCCGGGTCGATGACTCCGTTCCTTCAAATACTCATATTCTTGTGTAATCATCGTGTCATCCTCAATAAACCCATCTCTTGCGTGATACCCAGAAATTTTGAATATTCTGATCTAATATGATTGGTTGCCAGAATGATAATCATACACTGTTTGATAATAGGCTAGAGGAGAACTGGCACCCCGACTGAGCCTGTTTTCTCCCAAGTTTATTTTGTTTATTTTTCTCCATCATGCTCTGGTGGAGTTTTGGTTCCTTGCCACTGTCACCTTTGGCTTAGCTTGCTCATTTGGGGACACTAAAATTATGATCCAAATTATTTAACTAAATATACAAATAAAATAAATTTATTAGGTCTTATTCTAAAAACTATAATACTGATCTGCCAACATTGTCGCTCTGATAAATTAAAATAAGCTGATAACATCAAAGTTTTCTCCAGAATGACTGTACAGCCAAATCAAATTTTGTTGCAATATTGTCCTTTTTAACACTGTGAAGCTGCTTTGGAACAATTGTCATTGTAAAAGCGCTATATAAATAAAGTTGATTGATTAATATCAAGAACGGAATTGTTGATATTAACATTTTTATTTCTGATATAAACAACTGAATTTAAATGGTAGCCTATAGTGACATTTCACTAGTTAAAAAACAATTACTGATATCAAGAATTTGAGTTTTTACTAGCTGAAATTGACTTGTTAATATTAAGAATAAGCATTTTAACTAGTAAACATGTAATTGTTGATATCAATCATTCATATCCTGTGAATGAATTAAAGTCGAAATGGCTTGCCATAAAAACATTAAATATTGATATTTGAAATGTTTTAAAACATAAAAAGATTCTTAAAATGTGAATTTAAAAGCACCAGTAAGTGGCAACAAGTCACTGTTAATGAGTGGGTCATTGAGATTCCATCGATTCATTCAGGAACTAAGCATTTGACTATCTTAATCTTAGTCATTGAATCATTGATTTAAGTGATACATTCAAAAAGCAAATTCTTTCATTCAGTAAGGAAACACATGTCAAGTCAGATTTATTTATATAGCGCTTTAACAATGACGATTGTTTCAAAGCAGTTTCACAGTGTTAAACAAGAAAATATCACAACAAAATTTGATTCCGATGTATAGTCGTCCTGGAAAAAATGTTGATGTTATCAGCTCATTTCAATTTATCATACATACATCCATCACACATCCATTTATCCATCACACATCTCTGTGTTGCTCAGAAATTCAATCACAATGCTGTGGCTTTGTTTTGAACTATTTCCGTTGGCGAAATAGACCAAAAACAGGCAATATGGTGCCTAAATTCACCTAAAAGTCACTTATTAACTTTGTGTTTAGAAAACATGTATACAATCATTATCACATTTGTTAAAATGATGCTAGGTGAAAAACGGCACTCTTCATGTGAAATGTATTTACTATATTAAATTCAGAGGTGTCAAGTAACGAAGTACAAATACTTCGTTACCTTACTTAAGTAGAAATTTTGGGTATCTATACTTTACTGGAGTAATTATTTTTCTGCCAACTTTTTACTTCTACTCCTTACATTTTCACGCAATTATCTGTACTTTCTACTCCTTACTTTTTAAAAATAGCCTCGTTACTCCTCTTTTATTTAATCTTAAAAAAAACTATGCAAATAAATCGCGTCATCCGGATAGTGTGAATTTGATTGTGGTTGGATGAGAAGTGTAAACATATACCATTCCAACACCCTATTGGTTACTACGCGATCCATCGAGCCTGCACATGACTCAAAGCACAAATCACACACGGTGTTGACAGATTGGGCGGGTTCCAGCGCACGAGCACGCACTTTCAGTCAATCAGCAGCAGCTCATTCATGACAGCCAGGTTTTTAGCGCGATAACTCGTCGTAGATGTATTCAAGTGATCGCTATGCTAAAGTGGCATACATACAGTATATATATAAAAGCCGTTTCTACAGAAAACGTGGATTACACCTGTGACTCGAAGACTCTTCATAAATATAATCATGATTCCTGTCCATCATAATATACACACTCAGGACATCTGCAACTAGCAACCCCAACAGCTGCTGAAAGAGGTTTGAATCAATGATGAATCAGTTTTGACTGGGCTAAGTGCATGTTCTATGAACTTCACAAGGGTAGGCTACTGTAGTTTTGTCAGAGCAAAGCTAAGCGCATTGTTGTTATTTTTTTGTCGGGGGATTATTGTACAGTATCAATGAATTACGCATTTTGGCAGTGGCATGGGCGTAGATTCCGGGGGGGGGGGCACTTTTACTAAAATGTATTTTCGTCCCCCTCACTTTTATTGGGTGTCACCGATTCTAGTCGACCCGTTCCGAGCGGGATTCGAACCAGCGTTACCCTGCGCGGCGACGGCCAAATTAACAGGGACGCTAAAGACAGCTTTCTCTAATCTCGGTTGACAGAGCGCTTTTTGAGGTCACGGGCAAGTGTATTTACATAGAAACCAATGTGAATACATTAAGATTTAAAATCAGAGACAAAAAATAATCTATGCATGACCTGCTGTCATTTTATTCGCATCTAAATATGAGGAGGGAGCTCTCACAGAAAGTCCTAATTCCAAAAGTGGATTCGTAGAAGTAATACCCTGTCACGCTGGAGCTGCAGCTGAAGGAAAACAATCGTTATGATGATGAAACGTGACGAAGACAATCAGACGAGTGCGACAATATATGCTTTATGTGTGTTTTTCAAGCCATCTCAATGTAGGCTATTTATTGACAATAAAGTAGCCTATCATATGAATAATGCAGTTTTTTAATGTTTAGTATCTTCTGCTCACCAAGGCTGCATTTATTTAATCAAAAATAGTTAAAACAGTAATATTGTGAAATCTTATTACAAATTAAAACAGCCTTTTTTTCTATGTGATGAAAGCTGAATTTATCATTACTCCAGTCTTCAGTGTCACATGATCCTTCACTAATCATTCTCAAATGATGATTTTATAATCAACAAACATTTATGATTATTATCAGTGTTGAAAACAGTTGTGCTGCTTTAAAATGTTGTGTAAACCATGATATATTTTATTTTTCAGGATTCTTTGATGAATAGAAGGATCATGTGACACTGAAGACTGGAGTAATGATGATAAATTCAGCTTTGATCACAGGAATAAATAGCATTTTACTATATATTCACAGAGGAGGAAAGTGGGCTGGTTTTGTTGAGCTTTGAGCCCTGCACAATCCTATGACACACTCCTGCAGTCATTAAAATAGTTCAGCTTTGTTTGTAATGTCCAAGTAGTTATATTTTGTTTAGTTTCTTTATTAAAGTTAATTTAGAAAAATGTTTGGATGATTTGTTTGTTTGTTATTTTTTTTTAAAGTGACAACCAAGCAGTCGGCGGCCGACAGTGGGTATGAGGTTAGGGGTGTAAAAAAAGTCAGGGCCCCGTAGGGCTCTAAAGCATCGACCCAATCTGGCAACACTGATCACACATGTAGCCTACATTTACATTCTGATAAAGGTTATTGATAACATTACTTATAGGCAACTAGTCATCATATCTTCCGCTTCAGGAAACACATGTTAATGCTCAGCATTACACATAATGGTATATTTCTATTGTACTAAAATGCATTCATTTTCAATGGGTATATATGTGGCTGAAACAGGTAGCCAGTGTATCCCAAATTTTTCAACATTAACATTTTAATATAACATTATAGTCATTATGGCCTTTAGAAAAATGTTTTTTGAGGAGGTGGGGTGGTGCACTATAGGCCCCTGTGGTGTGGCCTAAGCTTTTGTCTTTAATGGCATTTTTTTCCTTACATTACTTTTACTTTTATACTTTAAGTAGTTTTGAAAACCAGTACTTTTACACTTTTACTTAAGTAAAAAGCTTGAGTTGATACTTCAACTTCTACAGAAGTATTTTTAAACCCTAGTATCTATACTTCCACTTGAGTAATGAATGCGAGTACTTTTGACACCTCTGATTAAATTATATAATATAATCAAACAGTGAAAGTGTGCGCACCCGCACTACTCAGACTACATCAAGTAATAAATAATAATAATAATTATACATTTTATTTATAATGCGCTTTTCTGAAACCCAAAGCGCTACAATAAAAATAACAATAATACAACAATAAATAAAATACAAAAAAGCAATAAAAACAACTATAGAAATGCAACAAATAATTAAAGAAAAACAGTCTTAAGCAAATGTGTTTTTTTTTTTTTTCAACTTAATTTTTATTTTCCATTTTTCTTTTTAAGAACAAACATAAATACATCCTGTGTGTAACATACATCATACATGTCTGATTTCAAGTTCACCTAATCACCAACTATATACAGAAAACATATTTAACAAGAATTATACAACAATAATCTTCACAGGAAAAAAAAAATTTAAAAAAAATTAAAAATTAAAAATTAAAAAAAAAAAAAAAAAATTAAAGAAAAAAAAAAAAAAAAAAAATTAAATACATAAATAAAAAAAAAAAAAAAAAAAAACATTATAAATAAGTTAATACTTGAATCCAACCAAGAAGAGTGGGACTTTTTATTTATTCATTTTAGTTATAAGTGTTTCTATTGCTGTATATATTACTAGAAATATATATTTTGCCATGTCTGGAAAGCCATCAGTCCCAGTCCAAAGCCAATCCTTCTAACCAGGCTGCCCATCTTTTTTTAAATGATGCCTGTTGCAATCTAAGAGTATATGTTATTTTTTCCATAACATATATTTCTTTAATTAAAGATAACCATTTATTACAGGTTGGAGGCTCTCTTTGGAGCCAATTTTTTGTGATAGCTTTTTTTGCAGCAACAAAGAGTATTTGGAGTAAATATTTTCGATCTTTAGATTTCACCTCTTTCATATTGGCCCCAAGAATAGCCATGATGGGGTCTCTATTTAATTTTATATCCAATGTTTTATCTACAATATCAAATACCTCATTCCAAAAACCTGTTAATTTAGGACAAGTCCAAAATATGTGTGTGTGATTGGCCAGAGCCTCCCCACAGTCTCTCCAGCAATAAGCCGTTTGGTTAAGATTGATCTTGGAGACCACTATTGGTGATCTGAAAAATCGGATTGAGCATTTCCAGCTGAATTCTCTCCAATTAACCGAATTCGTTACTTTATGCAAGTCAATGAAAATATTTCTCCAGGTCTCTTCATTTATTTCTTTGTTAAACTCATTTTCCCATTTGTGCCTTATGTGTTCAATATTATCCTTTTTCATATCAGATAAGGCCCGGTATAAAGTAGATACCGGTTTACCTGCCTTCTCATTAAGCTGAATTCTTTTAAAGTACTGTTCTACTGGTGATAACTGGTTTAGAATTTCTTTTGAATTTGGATGTTTGAGAAGGAAATTTCTTATTTGAAGATATCGGAAAAAATCAGCTCTTGGTAAACCGAACTCTAATTCCAGCTGTTCAAAGGTTTTCAATGTAGTACCAACTAGTAATTGATGAATAAAACGTAAATTATATAGTCTCCACCTCTGAAAACCTGAATCTAACTGTAGGGGCATAAATTTCTTTAAACATGAGATATCTGACAGGGCAGAGTCGCCAGTTAAAAGACCAACACTCCGCTGAACTTCTCTCCACGCTAAAAGAGTAGTCCTTGTCCACCTCCCTAAACTGCTATTACAACTCTTCTCTTCACTAAAAGGAATAGCTGACAATGGCACACATGAGCAATTAGTCTTCTCTATTTCAAGCCATCCTGTATCAGACCTATCTGATATCCACACTGTCATAGCTCTTAATTGACATGCTAACCAATAGTATCTGAAATTTGGTAGGGCCCAGCCTCCTCGAGATTTTTGTAACTGTAGGACCTTGTATCTAACTCTTGGGCGTCTTCCCTGCCAGATAAATCTTGAAGTTAATCTATCCAATTGTGTAAACATGAACCTTGGAGGTGTGATGGGTAGTACCTGGAATAGAAACATCAATCTGGGAAGGATATTCATTCTAATTGACTCTATTCTTCCGGCCATAGAGAGGGGCAACATAGACCACCTGTCAAGATCATTTGTAATCTTTTTAATGAGCTTAATATAATTGACCTCGTATAATTTATCCAAATTTGCGGGGATTTTTGCTCCCAAATACGTTATGCCTTCTCTTGGCCACCTAAAATGAAAGGAAGCCTTTATGTGAGGGGAAATCCGTGCATTTCAAGCTAGGGCTTCAGTTTTATTAACATTAATTTTATACCCTGATAGATTTCCATATTGTTTAATTTCCTCCATTAATATTGGGACTGAACTTAGAGGATCTGAAACATATACAAGGACATCATCTGCATAAAGGGACAACTTGTGTACATTATTATCTATATCTATTCCTTTAATTTGTGAGTTATCTCTAATAGTCTGAGCTAGGGGCTCTATACTCATTGCGAACAATAGTGGGGATAAAGGGCATCCCTGCCTCGTCCCCCTACTTAATTGAAATGCCTGTGACAGACAGCCATTTACTCTGACCATGCTCTTTGGGTCTGAGTATAACATTTGGATCCACTTAACAAATTGAGGGCCAAATCCAAATTTCTCTAACACCTTAAACAAAAAAGGCCAGGATACGCGATCAAACGCTTTCTCTGCGTCTATCGCTAGTGCCATGCAAGGAAGCTGTTGAGAGGAGCTATATGTCATGATATTGAGTAGCCTTCGAATATTATCTTGCAAATGCCGCCCAATCACAAATCCAGTCTGATCTGGATTTATCAGATGCCCAATAATTCTCTCTATACGCCTAGCCAGAATAGATGTTAACAATTTGCAATCTGTATTAAGGAGGGCAACTGGCCTGTATGAGGCACAATCCGTAGGATCCTTCCCCTCTTTATGAATGACTGAAATTATTGCCTCCTTCCATGAATAAGGCATTTTACCTGTTTCCATAATATGGGCATATGTTCTTTCTAATAAAGGACTAATAATGTCACTAAATGCTTTATAGAACTCATTTGTATACCCATCTGTCCCAGGGCTTTTATTATTCTTTATTTTTTTAATGGCTTCCATTATTTCTTCCTTTGTTATGGGGTTATCAATTACGTTTGAAGTTAAAATGTCCATCTTGGGGAGGTTAATTTTATCTAAATATGATTTAATTTGTTCTGACTCTGAGCATATATCAGCGTCTGAATACAGGTTTTTATAAAAAGCAGCAAAGGTCTCTGAAATTTCAGCAGGTTTATACAAGAAGGGTTTATCAAAAGAATTGGTCTTTATTTTTTTCACTATATTTAAACCAATTTTTTTTCGCAACTGAGAGGCTAATAAACGGTTAGCTCTGCTCCCATGCTCATAAAATTTTTGCTTCAAAAATCTTAGGTTCCTCTCTACTTTCTCTGTGAGTAAATCATCTAGTTCCCTTCTCACCTCCTTGAGCTGTTTTAGATTCTCTGTTGTTGGGTTTTGCTTATGCTGTATTTCCAGAATTTTTATTTTTTGTTCGAGTTTGTTTTGCTTTTCTATCCTACTTTTTTTTAATGTGGAAGAACATGCAATAATTTTCCCTCTTAACACAGCTTTAGCCGCCTCCCATAATGTTATGGGTGATGTATCTGGTTTATCGTTAAGCTCTAGGTACTGTTCAAATTCATGTCTTATATATGTTTTAATCTCTGGCCTTCCTAATAGTGACGTATTCAACCTCCATCTACTACCTGAAGGTCTCTGGCCAACTTCCCATATCAGTGACACAGGAGCATGATCAGATAATGAGATATTATGAATTTCGCACTCCCTTGCTCTGTAGATTTCGCTTTTTGGCATAAAAAAGTAATCTATCCTTGAATATGTCCCATGGGGATGGGAGAAAAAGGTATAATCTCGTTGTTTTGGGTGTAAGAATCTCCAGATATCTAAAAACTCGAGTTCCTCACAAACATTCTTAAGGGCTTTGGCCATTGATGTCTGAGGTGAGGATGAGGGTGGATATTTATCTAATAACAAAGAGATTGAACAATTAAAATCTCCCCCAATCAATAAAAGGCCCTTTGCTCTTTCTGTTATTACACTAAAGATGTTTTTTATAAATTGTGGTTTATTGTCATTCGGTGCATATACATTACACATGGTAATCCATACCCCGTCTATCGTTCCATTTACTATGATATATCTCCCCTCTTTATCTTTAAATACTGAATCTAGACAAAACTGAACTGACCGGTGTAATAAAATGGCAACTCCTCTCTTATGGCCTGAACTGTAAGAAGAATAGTAAACCTGTGGAGCCCAAGACTTACTTAATTTCTTATGCTCGTCATCTGATAAATGTGTTTCTTGGAGGTATACAATATCAGAATGCATTTTTTTTAAGCTGATCCATAATTTTTCGTCGCTTAATTGGATTATATAAACCTTTCACATTATAAGATACTACATTATACCCCTTCATTTACATTATCATATAGAATTGCACTTTACTCTCCTGTTTTAACCAACTTAACTCTTTAATATTGCTGCACCTATACCTTAAACCATGGCGTATTACCCAAAGATATACTGTTGTAGGTCTCACTCTTTTAATACTCTTACAATAAAGAAAAAAAAACATAAAAGCAAAAATAAAATAAACCTATATTGACAAGGAACAACAACAAAGAACAATATAATGTGGAGTCTGAAAGAACATTTCCACTTCCACAACAACAATCCCCCCAGAACCATGGGATACCTTTAGCCATTTCTAACAGAGATGACAAGTTTAAGGTTTATCCAAGCAGCCCTATTAGTGCTTGGGCCTTCCCTGCCTGATGTAAAAGGCAGTAAAGCAGGTAATCTGTTAAACACTATTGATTATCTGCTTAAAAATTTTCTTCCAAGTCCCCCGTTTTGCATTAAACCCACCCCTTTAGTCTGCATCGAACTGGGTTTAATCCGTTATCCCGAAGTGCAACTAAACATTTTGTTTTTATTCTGTATTTAACACCAAATCGAACCTTTTATCAAGTGTGTGTAGTAAGGAAAACTGTTTACATAGGACAGTCTCTTACTTTTCTACCACTTTAAATCCAAACAACTTACTTGTCTGAATATATTATTCATTTAGAGAGCGATTCTATATCCCCAACCAGAGTTGTAGATAATTGTGTCTCCTCGCGTTTCCGCGGCAGCAAGCCCAGCTTGAACAAGTCTCTTTCACGCATCTCGGCCTCAGAAAGTTTCGCTCGGATCCCCAGGTGTTGAAGTCCTTCTGCCGCCTCCCAGGCGGAGCTATAACTCACTTCTCCATCTTTTAGCTGAACTTTCAGTATCGCTGGGAAAGGTGTCTTGAACTTGATTTTGCGTTCTTTCAGCTGCTTTTTGATGTCTTTATACTCTCTTCGTTTGCGTTGTACTGCATTGGAATAGTCATGATCCAGCGCGACCCGACTCCCATTAAACTGCAAATCCTTAGCCCAGGCTTTGTGCAAGATCCGTTGTTTCGTCTGAAAATGCAAAAACTTTACCACGACTGATCGCGGGGCCGCGTTTGGATTTGTCGGTTTCATCCCTAGTGATCTATGTGCGCGCTCTATACCTAAGTCCTCATCTTCGGGCAGCTCAAGTATCAGTTTTAATGTTGTCGACACGAATTCAATCATGTTTCTGTTTCCTTCTGCACCTTCTTCCAGTCCATATATCCTCACGTTTGAACGCCTTGAGCGGTTTTCCAAGTCTTCTAACTTCTCCTCCATCTGCAGCTGTTTTTTCATCATATATGTCAACAACCGGTCTGATCGCTCGCATCTGTCCTCAGTAATGCCGATTCTTTCTTCGGATTCATCCATTCGTTTTTCGAGTCCTTTTATCCCTTCATTTACTTGCTTGATCGATTCCTCCAATTTTCCAAACTTCTCGTTTATTTCCTTTCTCATGCCACGCATTTCGTTGAGTATTTCAGATGTCGGCGAGTCGTTGAAAGCATCCTGGTTAGCATTTGCGCTAGCCCCCTGGCTAGGCTTGAAGGCATCGGTTATTTTACCAGTTCCCTTGCGATTTCTTCGACTTTGCATTTTAGAATCTCTGTTTAGTTACAAGAACGAATTTTCGTACATTAACAACCCATATGTTATTCTGAATCGATGTCTGGGGCAAGTTTTAACTTCTTAAGTGAGGAGCTCTCTTATTGTGCTGCCATCACAAGGCCAGACCCGGGAAAAAAAAAGCAAGCAAATGTGTTTTAATCAACTTCTTAAAATGACACAGCATTGGTGCATTTCTGATGGGCTGAGGAAGCAAATTCCATAGTTTGGGGGCTTTGTATGAAAAGGCTCTTTCCCCCATGGTCTTTAGCTTACATGAAGGCTGATGAAGTGAAAGAGAGTTAGCAGAGCGAAGAGAGCGTGCTGGAGTATAAGGATTGATGAGGTCACAAAGATACTCAGGTGCAATCCCATGATGTGCCTCATATGTTAAAAAAAGGATTTTAAAATCAATTCTTATTTTTACGGGAAGCGAGTGCAGTTGTGAAAGAACAGGTGTAATGTGTTCACGAGGAGATATATACGAGTGAGCACACAAGCGGCAGAATTTAGAACATACTGAAGCCTGCTCAACAATTACGCTGGAAGTCCAGAGAAGAAGGCATTACAGTAATCTAACCTAGTTGTAATTAAGGCATGGTTAAGCCTTTCTGTGTCTGCAAAAGATAGAAAAGGTCTCAGTTGATCTATATTTCTCAGATGGAAAAATGCAATTTTAGAGATGTGTTTTATGTGTGCTTCAAATGTTAATTTTGAGATTTCGTACCTGAGAAGTAGGGATTATCATGCAGGACTCAACAATCAAACTGATCTACTCGGCTCTACAAGTAGCCGCCTCTGTACCAATCTGCATTAATTCAATTAATGTTAAGTTTTGGAGCCATTCAGTTTTATGAAGATATTCTGCTTCCAGATACTGATCTGTGCTAGACAGTTACACAAAGCAATTAATGAGCAATGAACATCAGGACTAGTGATGATGTGAATCTGCATCCACATAGCACATGCATCCACATAGCATCCACACTGCATCCACATAGCAGTGATACCCAAGACCATATGTCCTTATGATCTGCCCAAGCAGAAGCATATAAGTGTTAAATCTAATTGGACCCAGTACTGAACCCTGAAGAGCTCCCTGTCGAACAGGCACGGTTTCAGATTTGTAGTTACCAAAGCCAACTGACACGATTCGTTAAATAGGACCGAAACCAATTAAGTACACCTCCAGAAAGACCCAACCAATTTTCCAGCCTGTCAAGGAGAATAGAGTGACATATAATGTCAAAAGCAGCACTGAGGTCTAATAAGACCAAAATACTGCACGCTCCAGAATCAGCCGCAAGAAGATCATTTACGACCCTAATTAAAGCGGTTTCAGTACTATGCACTCTTCGAAACCCAGATTGAAAAGGTTCAAGGAGACTGTTCAGTGCTAGGTGATTATTTAACTGAATAGCCACAACACACTCAAGAATTTTAGCCAAAAATGGGAGGTTAGAAATAGGCCTGTAGTTGGACAAATCGGAAACATCACAACCAGTCTTCATAGTGACTTCTTAGGAAAAAATTCCAGAAAACAATGACATGTTCACAAATGATGTCATAAAAGGGCAGATTGATGCAAGGCAGTTCATAATAACCGAGCAGGGACCGGATCTAAAATGCTGGTAGTAGAGTTCATGGACCTAATCTTGCACCAATATGATCCTTTAAGTCTTTTATCAGCAGATATTTTAGCTGTAAATTGCGAGGATATGACTTATTTGTTCTGCAGATCCCACAGAGACTCGATTGGATTGAGATCTGGGAAATTTGGAGGCCAAGTCAACACCTCAAACTCTGTGTTGTGCTCCTCAAATCTATATTTGTTTTATGGCAGGGTGCATTATCCTGCTTTAAAGATATCACAGCCACCAGGCAATACCATTTACATGAAATGGTGTTAATGGTCTGCAACAATGATTAGGTAGGTTGTCAATTTAATGTCAAATTAACATCAACGTGAATTGCAGGACCCAAAGGTTTCTCAGAAGAACATTGCCCAAAGCATCACACTGCCTCCACCTGCTTATCTTCTCCCCATAGTGCATAGTCACCTGTTCACCACTGTTTCTTCCTTAGACCACGTTTGATAAATACTGACCACTGCAGACTTGGAACACAACAAACACCCCTGCAGTTTTGAAGATGCTCTCTTACAAACTCGCTCATATCCTTACACTTGCCTATTTTCCCTGCTTCTAACACATCAATCAAATGTTCACTAACAGGTGCCATGATGAAGAGATAATCAGTTTTATTCACTTCACCTGTCATGCTATGCCTGATTGATGTAAATAATATTGTTTATGTTTTTGAATAGGACAAAAATATAACATTTGTACAGTTCGGGACATGAATAAATGTGTTTATTTTGTATGCATCATTTGTACTAAATTAATATGTTGACAGCATTATATATTTGATGGTTCGGTTTTTTTTGTAAAAAACAAACAAACAAATAAAATAAAAAACTTCATATCACAATATCTCACATCACCCTTAAACTTGACAGCTATCAACAGCTCAGTCAGACAGTGATGTTCATCTTCTGTTTGTCTGTGTATCATATTAATTTACCAACATCAAAAAGCATGGCAGCCCTATCAATCGGACAAGCTTGACTTGACCATGGCTTTCATGTTAGCTGGTGTCTCTTTGAATATGGTGTTGCAGGGGATGGGAAGCTGGTAAGTCTGAAGTACTGTAAATCATGGATACAATCTCCATATACACGCTGCCCCCTACAGTCTACACAAGCTGCCAGCTTGTGGTACTCAAAAAGAATAGAACATCACAATAATACATATTTTATGAAGGCAAGGCGAGAGCAAGCCAGTACACTTCCAACAGCAGAGAAGAGAATTTGAACGAGGCAGGGTTAACAGCCTTAGCTAGGTGCTTTTAATAAATGGACCAGAAAATTTAGAGCAAATGGATTATTTAACTTTAAGGATCTCAAAGACTGCAGGAACGGGGTTACCAATATGCAAATACTGAGAAAGATAAAGATTTAGGAGGATATAGGTAAGATAAAAACAAAAAAACAGCTGCAAATGAGTATCAGAGCTCCAAATGGGTTCAAGGAAAAAAAAAGAAGAAACTAACAAAGTTTTGACAAAATTGTATATATAGTCAGACACTCATGTGTGTCGTTATATTATTAACATTTTTCCAAATTCAAGCTGAAATGGGGTTACAGTGCTTTTCACTAGCACATGTCAGAGAGTAAGTTTTATAAGTTTTTATAAACTTACAAAGATTACGAAGGTTAATATTGCTATGTGGGCACCGTCCATTAATATATTTGGCAAAACACAAGATGAAGTGTTGTTATGTACAGCCTGTATTGGCTATGACTAGATGGCAAAAGCTTCTCTACTGTTCAAATTCATAAAACATTAGCCTCTACACACACCATGTTTTGAATAAAGAAGGTGCTGTAGCTACTTAATTTATTAATTTATTACTTAATACTTAATACCAATCTGCATAGAGGGCGCGACCTCAACCCTCCCTGGTGATTGAGCTACGCTAGCCGTATTGTCTGTCGTACCAGGACATGTTGGTTCCAGGGGGTCCGGGAAAAAGCTCCTGAGAGCTTTGTAGACCGCCATCATCTCCAGGCAATTTATGTGCCAGTAGGAATGCCGGCCCTCCCACGGGCCCCTCGCAAAGCGGCCGTCCATGACCGCGCCCCAGCCAGTGAGGGAGGCTTCTGTTGAAACGGATTCCCGGCAACAGGACGCTCCCAGCACTGGCCCCTGGGACAGAAACCAAGGTTTCTTCCATATGACTAGGGAACGAAGGCACCTGCGTGTTACCCTGATCATACGAAAAGGATTCCCTCTGGGGGAAAACCCCTTGGTTTTCAGCCACCACTGGAGGGGTCTCATGTGCAGCAGGCCGAACGGAATCATGCTGGACACTGCTGCCATGAGACCCAGCAGTCTCTGGAACTGCTTAACAGTGAGGCTGCCCAGTATGGACTCGATACATGCGGGGAATACGCATCATTGTCGAGTCCCGAAAGGGAAGAACCCGATATTGGTACGCTTCGCCCCCGAAAGCTAACCTCAGGCCTCCTGTGGGCAGGAAGGATGGAGATATGGAATAGGCGTCTTTAGATACATCGTGACGAACCAGTCCTCGAACTGGATCTGACTCACGATGGGATAGTGAGCATCTTGAACCTGAATCTCCTCAGAGAACGGTTCAAGTACCTCCGATTTAATAATAGATGCACCCTTCCATCCTCTTTGGGAACCATGAAGTACCGACCGTAAAAGCCGGACTCCCTGTCTGGCGAAGGGATAAACTATATAGCCTCCTTTACCATCAGGGAGCACACTTCCTGTTTCATAACCTGCCACTGGGCTGGGCACACCACTATTCAGGCCACACCGATGAACCTCAGTGGTGGAACGCTGAACTGCAGTCTGTACCCTTTACCCACGGTACACAGGGCCCCAGCTTTATTCAGCAGCATAACCATGTGCCGAGATATTCTACTAGGGGAACCAGCCTCTCAAGGCTGGTCTCTGGTACCCACCGAGCCTCATTCCCGACCCCCTGAAGCGGCCACCTGGCAGGACTTAGTCGGGGAGGATTTTCGGTGTGCGAACGCGTTCGCTGCCAAGCTGCAGTCTTCCTAGAGGCAGCTAGAGCAGCATGCGGTCTCTGGTACCCATCGAGCCTCCTGCCCGACCCCATAGGCTGAAATACCTAACTCCTCAAAGTCAGATAAATCCCATTTAATTGCACACAATAAAATGTCACCAAAAACACCCATATAGTAAACACAATTTGGATGATAGGCTGATAATCTAACTCCTCAAAGTTAGATAAATCCCATTTAATTCCTTAGAACTAAATGCCACCATAATACCCGTCAAGTGAGCATGTTGAATGATAGGCTGAATAGACATATCTAACTCCTTAAAGTCAGATAATGTTTCATTTAAATTCCTCAGAATTAAATGCAGCCCTAATCACCAGACCATACTGTTTAAATAACCGTCATCTACACGCTGCCTCAGCAATGCGAGATTCGATTCGTTACCAACATATTTGGCTTTCATCCCTCGAGATAGGTAAAGACATGCGGATGGAGGAATTCTATCAAGTGAAATGATATATCCTCACTCCCTTTATTGCCAATTCAAAGCGTTGTCAATTAATAATTATTTTACACCACTAGATTTAGCTTGCACATCGGGATTCTTTAACATTAGATATAATTATTTATATTGTTTCAAATTCCACAAAATACCACATTTGTCCATATTCTTTTTAATATTACCATTTATTAACAACAATACATGATTCCCAGTTATGAACTGCCTTTTATTTGTATTACAGTGGTTTAAATTTTCTTTGATATAATTCTGCAACTGTCAACTGCAACTATAAAGATGTTGTCAGTTGACATATATTTGTGTCTTGTAAATGTAAATGTAAATAATAATAATAATACAAATTCCTAACAATTACAATATGGTTTCATGGCACTTCGTGCTTAATAAACAGTGGCAATATGTTAAGGGGGGGATAATTTAATGTGCGTCACGTTTAGTCGCTAAAACACTGCTATTGTATTGTATTCTTGCTCATGACTCCTCCGAAAGCCTCCTCACTCCTCGACCCTCACCTCTTCGCAGTGCAAATAGAGAGTTGAAATGTCCTACAAGATGGCTAAGCTCCATTGGTTTTAGAATCATAGGATGGAGGATGAAGGAGCGAGAAAACAAGGAGGGATATTGAGAAGCACCCCTGATCTCTGATCAATTTTATACATTTGTAGATGTTTTAATTAGACATTAGTATAATTGAAAGGAACAATAGTAGTTAATAGTCTCTTATTGGCCTGTTTATCTAAACCATCCATGGAACAAACAAAACAAGCCCTGACAATTGAAAAAAAGAACATATAGACACTTATTTATAAATTGTATTAAATTGTTATATTTATTAATTCTATTAAATTAATGCTTAGATTTGTAAAAGGTGTTTTCATGCATGCTTGGAATGGGTTATTGATCTGTTCTGACCAGCAGGGGTCATCGTGGAGACGGGTGTTGGATTGTTTCGAAGCTTTAACACAACGGCATATTTGCTTCAACTGTTTCAGTGTTTTGGTTTGTCCATCACTACACAGTGTATATAGATGTGCTTTTAATTTAAAAAAAAAAAAAAAAAAAAAAAAAAAACAGCTGTTAAATAAATTTAGAAGAGGAATGATGTCCAAGGTGAAGAGAATATTTACTATTTGTTACATATGAGCGGAACCACACTGCAGCACCATAACCTGGAAGCCCACACATGACTCTATACGAGCAATACAAGCGTAACCTTGATTTGGCTTGCTCAGTTGGGCACAAATATCCAAATAAAATGAATTACTATATATCAGCTATATCATTGATCTGCCCATATTGTCGCTATACAGGGAGTGCAGAATTTTTAGGCAAGTTGTATTTTTGAGGATTAATTTTATTTTGGAAGTTTTAGTTTTTAGTTTTAGCTATTTTAGGGGATATCTGTGTGTGCAGGTGACTATTACTGTGCATAATTATTAGGCAACTTAACAAAAAAACAAATTTATACCCGTTTCAATTATTTATTTTTACCAGTGAAACCAATATAACATCTTAACATTCACAAATATACATTTCTGACATTCAAAAACCAAACAAAAACAAATCAGTGACCAATATAGCCACCTTTCTTTGCAAGGACACTCAAGCCAGCCATCCATTGATTCTGTCAGTTTTTTGATCTGTTCACCATCAACATTGTGTGCAGCAGCAACCACAGCCTCCCAGACACTGTTCAGAGAGGTGTACTGTTTTCCCTCCTTGCAAATCGCACATTTGATGATGGACCACAGGTTCTCAATGGGGTTCAGATCAGGTGAACAAGGAGGCCATATCATTAGATTTTCTTTTTTTATACCCTTTCTTGCCAGTCACGCTGTGGAGTACTTGGACGCGTGTGATGGAGCATTGTCCTGCATGAAAATCATGTTTTTCTTGAAGGATGCAGACTTCTTCCTGTACCACTGATTGAAGAAGGTGTCTTCCAGAAACTTGCAGTAGGACTGGGAGTTGAGCTTGACTCCATCCTCAACTCGAAAAGGCCCCACAAACTCATCTTTGATGATACCAGCCAAACCAGTACTCCACCTCCACCTTGCTGGCGTCTGAGTCGGACTGGAGGTCATGCCCTTTACCAATTCAGCCACGGGCCCATCGATCTGGCCCATCAAGACTCACTTTCATTTCATTAGTCCATAAAAACTTAGAAAAATCAGTCTTGAGATATTTCTTGGCCCAGTCTTGACGTTTCAGCTTGTGTGTCTTGTTCAGTGGTGGTCGACTTTCTGCCTTTCTTACCTTGGCCATGTCTCTGAGTATTGCACACCTTGTGCTTTTGGGCACTCCAGTGATGTTGCAGCTCTGAAATATGGCCAAACTGGTGACAAGTGGCATCTTGGCAGCTGCACGCTTGACTTTTCTCAGTTCACGGGCAGTTATTTTGCGCCTTGGTTTTTCCACACGCTTCTTGCGACCCTGTTGACTATTTTGAATGAAACGCTTGATTGTTCGATGATCACGCTTCAGAAGGTTGGCTATTTTAAGACTGCTGCATCCCTCTGCAATATATCTCACTATTTTTGACTTTTCTGAGCCTGTCAAGTCCTTCTTTTGACCCATTTTGCCAAAGGAAAGGAAGTTGCCTAATAATTATGCACACCTGATATAGGATGTTGATGTCATTAGACCACATCCCTTCTCATTACAGAGATGCACATCACCTAATATGCTTAATTGGTAGTAGGCTTTCCAACCTATACAGCTTGGAGTAAGACAACATGCATAATGAGGATGATGTGGTCAAAATACTCATTTGCCTAATAATTCTGCACTCCCTTATGATAAATTTAAATAAGCTGATGACATCACCATTTTCTCTAGAGCGACTGTATTTTCCTGTTTAAAACTGGTAAGCTGCTTTGAAACAAACATCATTTTAAAAAAAATATTTAAAGTTGACTTGACTTGACTATTATGATAGACTAAATAGAAGGCAGAGAAAAAATAAGGTCAGTAGTCAGCATGATGCCATTCAAAACTCTTAGGAGAGCTGATTCAGTACTATGGCAAGCTTAACCCTCTTGGCGCCACGGTCGAGTTTACTCGACAAGATGCGTCACTGAATAAAACAAATCAAATAAATCAAATTTCATTCAACCTCCCCTCCACTAGATGGTAGACATGTCGTACATCATCCCTGACTCATACAAACATCATGATCCTATACAAAATATGCGAGCAAAAGCGCTTTGAATCAGTGTAAACAAAAGCGGAGCTGACGTGCGAGTGAGCTGTTTTATCAGACCATTGTCAATGTCAGCAAGTATTTGCATTAGATTTTTATTACTATAATTATTTTCTAATTTGATCAATAAAGCTTACCCACAACGAAGTGTTGGGTCTTCTATTCGCGGACCCTGATTCTGAAGGTAAATATGAGATGACGGTGATTCTGAAAGTGAAACTAAACCTAACGTTACACTAAGCACAAATGGTGAATCATTTGCCCAATGTAGATGGTCCTTTGCCCAATGTCAGTGGTGGGAACAATGTTTCCCGGGGTCCCAGTGTTCATCGCAAAGTTAGCAGGTGTGTTAGTGTTGAGAACGCGGCGGCCGCGGGAGATTTTTGCCGCGTCTTCTCACCGCGCGCATCTCCGCGATCGCGGCAACAGTATTGTGGTGGCGAATTTATCTAACGTCACTGGGTATGTTAGAAGAGGTCGAAGTATTCATAAGCAAGTTTGAGGGCAACATGGAGGCAGGGTGGGGAGTCAAAATGACAATAACAGTGGTCCAGACACTGTGCAGACTCTGCGGCGCTTGAGGCAGATCTGGACTGGAGTAGACGCGCTGTGACACGAGGCAGGGGGCTATTATGCATAATATATAATATATAATATATATGTGCCCTATATATGGAATCAGAGTGCTTACTGTATGTAGTAAATGGAAAATCTCTACAGCAAAAGGCAAACCGCTACATGCATTCGGTTTTTTTCTACCATTTATTAGTAATGATTTACACAGTTTGTTTACTATTTACTATTTACCTAAACAATCAGTATTGTGCAATATAGCACACATAAAGTGAGGGACATTTTGGGGGGAAAGAAGTGCTGCATTTATCATTTAAACATTTGGCTTTTCATGAAAATTCTATAATCCAAGATTGCCCCCATGTTATGACGTCATAATATGCAAATTAGATGGGAAAATGTAATCTCTACATAAAATTATGGTCCCCCTTACTATTTCTCTAATTTACAGAAAGTTTCTATCTTTTATCACTTTTAAGATATAGCCTTTTGAAATTAAGATGTCAAAATCGAAAGTTTTAGGAAAAAACCTCTGGCGCCTAAAGGGTTAAAAGTGTATTTAAATGTTCCATGAATATAACTCATAGTCAAAAAAGAGGTGAGTTAAAACCACTCTCACTAAAATTTTAGACAGAAAAGGCAAGTTTGAAAATGTTGGCAAAAATACAATACAATTCAATGCATTTTGAACCAGCTGGAGTTTGTATATCGATTGCTGATCCCTGATTGCTTGCTCCTGTCTGCCTGCCTCAGCATTTGTAGCTCTGTATAGCTGCTTTATAGCTGAGTCTATTTGATATATTTTCTTTGTTGTCTATACTGCTAAATATAACTTACTCATTAGTAAGTTAAATATAACTGACTCCAATAGACATCTGTGGTAAAATGGATTATTAAAAAGACTCCATCAAACAACTGTGTTAAGTTTTGGATTCATCAACGAATACGGTAAGCCATGTGTTCTTCTCCTGTCATTGTCACTTGCACTGCATGCTACATGTTTAACGTATCTATCCGTTGGCGAACAGGGCTTCACATGTGATAAATGTAAGGAAATAATTAGGAGATATGCATCCAGACTTTATGTGAGAGTAGTGAGAATGTAACACAGGGGTGTCCAACCCTGGTCATGGAGAGCTACCGTCCTGCAGATTTTAGCTCCAACCTGAATCAAACACACCTGAACCAGCTAATCGTGGTGTTCAGGGTTCTAGATAAATACAGACAGGTGTGTTGGAGCAGTGTTGGAATTGAAATCCGTAGGATGGTAGCTCTCCAGGAACAGGGTTGGACACCCCTGATGTAACAGCTTTAGAGACTGATATGGATGCGACTAGCTTAGACTAGTGAACTTTACATTGTTCTTTTTTCAGCTGAGCCCACGCAGCAAGGCAATCGGGTAACTGCGAGACGGCATAGTTGCAGATCAAAAAAACACTCTTCTGTTCCGATTAGAACATTAAACAGGTTCTCCCCACTTAGCACCCACTGAGAATCCTGTTGAAAGTGCCCTAGTTATTGGTGATTCTATTAGACGGAAAGTGAAAATAGAGACACCAGCCACCATAGTCACATGTTTACCGGTAGCCAGATTGCCTGACATCAAATCACATTTAAAAGTGCTGGCTAAAGCTAATCATAAATTCTCTAAGAATTGTATTCACGTCGGCACTAATGATGTTCGACTTCACCAGTCGGAGATCACCGAAATTAACATTAAAGAGGTGTGTAAACTCACAAGTATGATGTCAAAGGCAGTCTATTGCTCCGGACCTCTCCCTGTTAAAAGGAGAGATAAGATAGCTAGCAGATTATCATCACTCAATGGCTGGTTGTCTAAGTGAAGTTATTAACCCTTTAGGCGCCTTTAGGTTTTTTCCTAAAACATTCGATTTTAACATCTTAATTACGAGGCTATATTCATTACATTATATTAAATACAAGGCTATATTTAAAAAGTGATAAAAGATAGAAACTTTCTGTAAATTCGAGAAATATTAAGGATGACCCAAAGTTTATGTAGGGATTACATTTTCTTATCTACTTTGCATATTATGACATCATAAAGTGGTGGCAATCTTGGATTATAGAATTTTCATGAAAAGCCACATGATAAAATGATAAAATGCAGCACTTCTTTCCCCCCAAAATGTCCCTTACGTTCTGTGTGCTATATTGCACAATATTGAATGTTCAGGTAAATAGTAAATAAACTCTGTAAATCATTACTAATAAATGGTAGAAACAAACCGAATGCATGCAGCGGTTTGCCTTTTGCTGTAGAGATTTTCCATTTACTACATACAGTAGGCACTCTGATTCCATATATGGGGCACATGTATATTATGCATAATAGCACCTGCCCTGTGTCACACCACGTCTGCTCCTGCTATGAGCAGTGCGTCCAGATCTGCCTCGCCCGCTGCCGAGTGTTTACAGCCTGGACCACTGTCATTGTCATTTTGACTCCCCACTCTGCCTACAAGTTGCCCCCGAACTGTCCTATGAATACTTCGACCTCATCTAAAATACCCAGAGTCATTAGACAAAGTCTCCACCACAATACTGTCACCGCGATCGCGGAGAGGCGCGTGGTCAGAAGATGTGGACTTCATGGCGACCGCTGTAAAAATCTCCCGCGGCCGCCTCGTTCCCAACACTAACACACCTGCTAACTTTGCAATGAACACTCCGACCCCGGGAAACATTCCCACGACTAACATTGGGCAAAGGACCATCTACATTGAGCAAATGATCCACCGTTTGTGCTTAGGATAACGTTAAGGTTAGTTTCACTTTCAGAATCACCGTCATCTCATATTTCCCTTAAGAATCAGGGTCCACAAATAGAAGATCCAACACTTCAATGCAGGTAAGCATTATTGATGCCATTAGGAAATAATAATAGTAATAATAATCTAATGCAAATACTCTCTGACGTTGACAATGCTCTGATAAAACGGCTCACTCGCACACCAGCTCCGGTTTTGTTTGCACTGATTCAATGTTTTCTTGCTCGTAGATTTTGTATAGAATCATGATGTTTTTATGAGTCGGGGATGAAGTACGACATTTCTAACATCTATCACCCTATTTGACAAAATAGGCCATTTTATTCAGTGCCGCATCTTGTCGAGAAAACTTGACCGTGGCGCCTAGAGGTTTAAACGTAATTTCGGGAGGAGTACGCCCATTTAATCTTTCAATTAACACCAAGGTATACAACCAGCAGCTTACCTCTTCCCCTTTTTAGTTCCTGCAGCATTTGCCCTGCCCAAATCTGCTCGACTGACTTCACTGTACATTTCACCCATATGGAAAAGTTTAGCTAAAAACATGTGTGATTCTTATATGTTCCAACATAATACTATAGGGATCATATATGCTGCAAAAACCCCATATACAAATTGCACAATATTAATGTATTTTCAATCATATATGTCCTACACTGTAATATATATATATATATATATATATATATATATATATATATATATATATTAATTTACTAAATTAAATCTAACTGATTTGCAGGGGTTGCAGGGGTTGTATTTAACACAATCCAGCACACACACACACATATATATATATGCTGGATTGTGTT
This sequence comes from Pseudorasbora parva, assembly GCF_024679245.1. Taxonomy (NCBI): domain Eukaryota; kingdom Metazoa; phylum Chordata; class Actinopteri; order Cypriniformes; family Gobionidae; genus Pseudorasbora; species Pseudorasbora parva. The sequence continues at coordinate 35,566,842 of NC_090189.1, forward strand.
AAATACAACCCCTGCAACCCCTGCAAATCAGTTAGATTTAATTTAGTAAATTAATTAGCAAGTAAAACTAATAAAAATGGCTAACGCTAACACAAAGAAAATATTTACTTAAATATGTAAATTATAAATATATTAAATAATTTGACTACATATTAAAAATATACAGGATAAATATATTACAATATTTAATAAATCATGAGGAATTGCTGCTTTCAATTTGTGAAAATAGATTTACTTATATATCATAATGTATGTCATTTTATTTGATGTGCATGTGATGATATACCCAAAATATATTGAACAAAATAATATTATATATAAGCTGCAATATTATATATATTTTGTTGAGCCGCCAAGTTATATGCAGCTATGTATACAGTTAGCATATCATGCCTCATTTTATTTAACGTTAAACAGAAACATTACTTAAATGTAGGCAACTGTACTGACTGAAGAGATATTGGATGAAAAAAGGATAAATGCACTGCTTTCAATGGTGTGATTATTTACCATGTCAACGAAAAAGCTCCACAGCTCACTCGGTGCGCTCAATATGCTGTAAAACTTCAATTAATAATTATATAATTTATAATAACAATCTACTTGTTTTTGTGTAAGTAATATGTTGTCAAGTCAGTAGTTAATGTCTCTTTGTATTAATTTGTCCGGTTTTGACGTAATGCGCGTCAATGACAAAATGCATGCCCAGATGTTCGAATATTCATGTTTGTTTTAGAGGGAATATTGGAACGTCATTTTTGAGCAATTTTGACAGCCCTAGTGTCTTAGAACATCAACGTCTCATCACAAGCCGCAGGGTTTGATATGGATTTCTCTGTGCATGTTTTATTAACTCTTATGGATTTTGTAACCATTTACATGCATTATATGACTGACAGACTGCAACGGTTGGAGCTAAAAATATTATTTTGTGTTCAACTGAAGAAACAAAGTTGGATGCCCTAGGGGTAAGCAGATAAACATCACATTTTCTTTTTTGGGTGAACTATACATTTAACCAAGCCACCAAATCAAGTGCACCACGGAGTGGACTTTAGGACAACATAAGTTGGTCTCTCTCTTCTGTCCCTTGCAACCGGTTTACATCAAATGCACAAAGGACTGGATGCATATGGTAAATATTCTGAAACTAAGAAAGAAAGACACACAAAAAACAATAATCAGTAAACAGCAAATATTTTAATATTAATATTTGCATTCACATTTTTACTTTCACTAATTTGATGATGAAAAATAATTTTGAAACTGCTGAAACGTCTCTAACATAAAAACAAGCCGATGGAGCATCTGTGAGTTTTACATTTGTTTTAGCCTGTCGCCCAGAATGCAAAGTGTGTTTAAAAAAATGATCAAAAGAACTCAACGAAACGTCATCATAACTATCTAACATACCAAATCAGATAAGACACATTACAACTTCTTGCATTAATGTAATACGAGGTTCTCGTCGGTTTCCTCACAATACTGCTAGCATATGGTGCACAACATGAGAAATATACCCTGACCGCGAATTATGGATTTGTTCTGTCGATTGACTCAGTCGTGTCCACATTGTACTAATATGTTCAACTTAACAAAAGCTAATGTTATAATACTAATGTTCTAGGAAGTTACAGAATTAGGTGATGACAAAACAACCATTGCATGAATTACATTTATATAAATCTATAATCATATCAATCTAAAAATCGACTATTTAATGCTGTTTATTGCTTACCTGTCGAGACCTGAGTGCAGTGCAGATCAGAGAAGCCCTCAACAGTCGCAGTTCTTTCCACGCATGCGCAGATTCCTTGCTTCAAGACAACGTACATTTTACTTGATTTTTTGTACTTTATTCATTTGTGTAAATATGCCAGAAAGTCACAAGTGAAATTCGCTTGTCTGTTGGATGTCTAATATTTACAAGTAAAAAATGAGTACATGTTTAGATTTTACTTAATACTCTAGAGTTTTCACTTTTACAAGATTATTCTTAGCAAAATATGCACAATTTTTCCTGTTTTATTTACTTTGCCATAAAATCATTTTTTACAGTGTAGGGTTAAGAGAGAGGTTAACGAATAGGTTAAGAACTACTTAGCGATAAGAACATTTTGGGGAACCGGGCCCATAATTGTTTTAAGGCAGTTTTTATCCATATTATTTTATTTCAAGTATTTGCTTTAAATAAGTTTAGCTTAGTTAGTTGTTTGATGCTATAAAAGTTGTCACTGAGGAACCAACAGACTTTTTCAGGAGAAAAGTGGAACTTTTATCTTAATTTCTACATTTCCCAGATTTTAGCAGAAATTAAGGACATTACCCTGAAGGTGGACCCAGTTCCTACCTATTCGGAAAATATATTCCAGTAACTCACCCACTCAAACATCTCCACCTCATATCTGGATTCAATATTTAATGCCGTCTCAGCCAGAACATTGCAATCCTACTGGACAACTTGGAGAGTTGTTTTCCCAAATTTTCCCTCCTTTCATTTTCTTCATTCATCTCATATCTCAACCAGAGTAAGTACACCCAATCTAGTACCATCAAAGTCTATCTCAGCTGCTTTCAATTTTTCTAATCTACAGCCATCCATCCAACCATCTCCGATCAAGCTTTATACAAGAACACCATCCGTTTCCTCAACAAAAGCAGCAAACTGATCAAATTAAAAACTTGTATCTTTCCTTCTCCCTTGCCACAGGGAGGTGCAGATGTCCTCACATCTGTACCCGCTGTTTGCTGATGAGAACAACCTTCCTGTCACCAGGCATTGGTTCATTAAAAAGCTTTAGCAAAACCTCACCCACTCTGGTATTCAAGCTTACTTGTATTCATCTCACTCCTTCCACAATGGAGCGGCCACCACCGCAGGCCACAGAGGACTACCATCGACCATCAATTTAACTACTGGGTTAGTGGTCCTCAGATGCCTTTTGATCTTACTTTCATTCAGACATCAGCCTCATCAGACAATCCATCTAACTCTCACTTCTCTCTAAGATAGCTGCCCCATGGAAATCAATCCAACCACCAATTTGGCACTGCTGCTACAGTGTTTGGCTTTACTTGATACTGCCACTGCAGTCCTTCACTTGATGCTGCAGTGCTCTGCCAATTTGATACTGCTGCTACAGTATTTGGCTTTACTAGATATCACTGTTGCAGTCCTTCACTTGATGCCACAGTCCCTCGCTTGATGCTCCAGGGCTTCGCTTGCCATTACAGTGCTCCTCTAGTTTGATGCTGCCACTGCAGTGCTCCTCCTATTTAATGCGGCCGCTGCAGTGCTCCTCCTATTTGATGCTGCCGCTGCAGTGCTCTGCCATTTTGACACTGCCGCTGCAGTGCTCCTCCTATTTAATGCTGCCACTGCAGTGCTCCTCCAGTTTGATGCTGCCACTGCAGTTCTCCTCCTATTTAATGCTGCCACTGCAGTGCTCCGCCATTTTGACACTGCCACTGCAGTGCTCCGCCATTTTGATTCTGCAGTGCTCCTCCAGTTTGATGCTGCCACTGCAGTGCTCCTCCTGTTTGAGGCTGCCACTGCAGTGCTCCTCCTGTTTGATGCTGCCACTACAGTGCTCCTCCTATTTGATGCTGCCGCAGCAGTGCTCCACCATTTTGACAGTGCTGCTGCAGTGCTCCGCAATTAGATGCTGCCGCTGCAGCGCCCCACCATCTTGAGACTGCCGCTGCAGTGCCCCGCCATTTTGAAACTGCTGTTGCAGTGCCCCGTCAATTTGAGAATGCTGCTGCAGTGCTTTGCTTGATGATGCTAGAGTCCTCCCCCAATTTGAGAATGCTACTGCAGTGCCCTACTCAAGACTACTCAAGTAATCATGAGCTGTTCAAAGTCCCATAATTCTTGCTTGCTGTCTATTTCTGCATTATGTTTTTGGGGGGCAATCGGAGCTTGGGTAGAATATCCTCTCTGAGCCCCTCTGTAGCAGACAGCAAGCCAAATCTGTTTACCACTTTCACTAAGATTATATGGGCACACAAACTCATGAAGTGAAGTTATTAAATGTAATTTCAGGAGGAGTACAACCATCTAATCTTTCAAGTAATATCAAGGTATAAAACCGGCAGCTTAGCTCTTCCCCTTTTTAGTTCCTGAAGCATCCCTCCTCCTTCCCTGCTCGTCCTTTTGTACAATTTTGTGCACCACACTGGTGGTGGTTGAGGAGAGATCCCTGACATGAGTGTAAAGTGCTTTTGATGTACAGTAGTGCATATGAAAGCTATATAAATTACTCATTCATTCATTCATTATTTTATTCATTCAATTTTGCCTGTTATAGGGGGTAATCGGAGCTCGAGTAGAATATCCTCTCCAAGCCTCTCTATGGCAGACAGCAAGCCAAATCGGTTTACCACTTTCACTAAGATTATATGGGCACACAAACTCGTGAAAGCCCTATTTGCATGGGATCTAGGGACCTCTGTGATTTAGAAATGACTCCTCCACACCTAAGTTTTGCGTGGCACATTTGTATGGGATAAGCAAAGCCTGTGATTTTACTCAAATTTACTGACTTCTCCCGGATATGATGTCAAGACTTGTAAATGTTCATAGACAGAATTCAGACTTCATTTATCATGAGTCAGAAGCTGACAATATACGGCGGAAGATTCAGTTTCAAAGCTAAATGTAAAAGCACTCATTTAAGCCAATTTGGCATTGTACTGTTCTATTATGTTTTTAATTAAGAATAGTATTAAGGGGGGGGGGGGGGGGTTAAAACACTCAATCAGTTTCAGTCAATCTGATGTCAATCTTGAGTACCTATAGAGTAGTATTGCATCCTTCATATCTCTGAAAATTCTTTAGTTTTATATTTATAAAAGAAATATAGGCTGTACCGAGTCTTTCCGGAAAAAAGACGAGCGCCTGGAGGTGAATCGTGTGGGCGGAGCTAAAGAATGACGAGCGCACAAAGCGGTGACGTACTCAAACTTGGAGAAACCCACGGCTATCGATTCTCAGCTAATACAGATATGATCCAGAATCAGATTTGGAGGCTGAAATAAATTGAACAGGAGAAACAGCAACAGCAGGACGTCTGTCTCTGTGGTATGTACTGTATTTAATGGCCTGTCAACATTTGTGTGTTTTTACTCGCAGTTTATGAGGACATGATTCGGTTTATGGACTATTGTATGGGACTAAACATTAGCAGTAGCAAGCAAAACGGTTTTGCACGTCAGACTAGTAACATTATACATAGAACAACAATGGACTAACCAATAGCGCATTTGAATGACGAAGCACGCGATCCTGTCGTTTACTAATGTTTACTCATGCGACGATAGCCAACAGCATAGACATTTGAAGCAGTTTTACTCACTGACTGCTTCCAAAGCAGGACCGAACCTTTATCGCTGGGACCGCTTCGTCACCGCGGTGTGACAGAAGTTTTCATTGACGACTGGATCTGCACCTGAGAGAGTGTTTATGGGCGTGCATTTCCTCTCTCGCTCTAGTCACGCGCCCATGCACCCTACCGGGAGAAGAGCCCGTACGGCCCATACAAGGACCTTCCGCTCTGTTCACGTCAAGCCAGGCCATACTCGAAAAAAACTCTCCGAAACTTATGAGAAACCGGAAGGAGTATTTTTGACACAGAAATACTCCAAAAGTCCAACATTAGTTTTTGAAACTTTGTCTATGTTTAGGATGGAAATCCAAGTCTTTAACAGTGTAAAAAGCTCAGTATGCATGAAACAGCATTTCAAAACAAAAGTTGAAGGTGAGAACACACTTCAATCCTCTGTCCCAGAGTGAAGATGGGATGACACCGGATGGAAGGTCAAAGCAAGGATTTTATTTACAATAAAATAAAAAGAGAAGGCATAAAGATTAAAGGGGGAGCAATGGCTCAGGTTAGTTAGAATCCCTCCCTAAATTAGTCAGAGAACTGTTTTGCTTGTTATTTTAGGCCTTACTCTCCCCTAAGACAAAATAAACAAATAAACAACATAAACTTCCCTTACCTCCCTGGCTGTGGAAAAACAGGGACAAAAGCGGTATTAAAAGAAAAAGGCACCCTCCCCCTACAGCTTCCTTTACAATAGTAATAATAAAATAAAATAGCGAGCACACTACTTCTCACTTCAGTTAAAGGTAAGACTGGATCACTTTTCAATTGCTAGATTCAGTTAGCCACTGCTAACACACATAACTACTTTGATGGCAATTCAACATCAAAACACAAGTTCAGTCTGGAGCAGGGGAAAGTGTGTCTCATCTCACTGCAACCAGCACCGAACTGCCCCAATATACTCTTCTCCTCAGGCACACGCGCTCACAAACGAGCTACAGGTGGTGATGATTTGGCCTGTGAGAGAGTAGAGAGAGAGAGGGAGAGAGAGCAATTAAAGTGGGTTAAATTGAGTCCTGGGTCTCAGTGATTAACCTAGGTGGCGTAGTCGGCTACTTTAGTATTTTAGGTCAATCACAACAGTATTTCTAGTATTTTAATTATTCTATTGTTGCCGCCCTATCACCACTTGCATCGCTGCCACAGTCAGCAGGGTTATTTGTTTAAACCTGTGTGAGGAATTGAGGACATTTTTGACACTCACTTAGTAGATTGAACAAGGGTTTTACAAAAATGTTGATGCAGTTTTTCCTGGGCCTCCTTGGGTTACCAAATTTAGTTGGACAGGTGGTGATTTGAGTTATGGGGATTGGAAGGAGCGAATGCAAGAACTTTTAAAGGCTCAAGATTTGACTGAAGCAAAACAAGTTAAGATTTTATTAGGTGCTTTGAGTGGGGAGGCAAAACAAGAGATAAGTGTTTTGGCAGAGGTAGAACGTGATAAGTTGACCAAGATTTTTGACCAATTAGACACTCTTAGTTAGACCTCACACCAATTAGAACTTGATGGTAGACCCATTTGTCGCTGTTGCCAGCAGCCAGGTTATGTAGCACAATATTGTAGAGAAAACAGAGACCCCAGACAAGCTTTAAATGAGACTATTTAAATGCCCTGTGTGACCAGATGACAGGGCTACGCGCTCCAACTAATAACTAAGGGACTCACTCCTATATCGATAACCACTCCTTTATTACTGACTGCCCTATGGTGGATGTTGTGATCCAGAATGTTCCTTGTAAAGGCCTGTAGACACCGGGTCACAGATAACCCTGATGCGACAGAGTATGTTAGAAGAGATGTTCATAACTATAGATTGGGTGATGCCCCTCTGTTGACACTGAGAGCCGCAATGTCAGCACATTGGTTCTGGGAAAGATGACGGTTTCCTTGGCTATATGTGGCCCACTAGTTACCGTAGGAGATAGATTCCACCCCAGAGAAAGGTCCTTTTGTGGGGCCGTGTCCAAATGGGCTGATAGAACCACAGCTACTGTGGACGTGTGGAACCCTTGCTGGAGCTGATTGTGTTAAGGATGATAGAATCCCTGTCAGACTGTGTAATTTACAGCCTTATAAAGTGTCGTCAGGCAGTATTGATCACAACATTCTTTTGAATAGACTCGAAAATGATGTTGGCATTCGTGGAATTGCATTGGCATGGTTTAAATCGTACTTATCTGACTGTTATCAGTTTGTAGCAGTAAATCAAGAGCTGTCACACCGATCACAACTTCAGTATAGAGTACCGCAAGGCTCAGTGATAGGACCGTTGCTTTTCACCCTGCATATGCTACCACTGAGAAATATCATTAGGAAGCATGGCGTTAGTTTTCATTGTTATGCTATCTATACTCAGCTCTATATTTCTTCACGCCCTGACGAAATTGACCAATTCACAAGATTAATGGAATGCATAGCTGATATAAAAATATTTATGAATAGTAATTTCCTGCAACTTAATTCAGATAAAACTGAATTTTTAATTATTGGACTGAAAAGCTCCACAAGTAGTAACCCAGAATACTGTCTAACACATGACTGCTCTGTCAAGCCCTTGTCATCAGTGAGGATCCTGGGTGTGCTCTTGGATACCAATCTTTCATTTGAAAGCCACATTTCTAGCATCTGTAGTACTGGATTCTACTACCTTAAAAATATATCTAAATTACGGCACATGCTTTCAATGCAAAATGATGAACAGTTAGCACATGCGTTCATGAGCTCAAGGCTAGATTATTGTAATGCTCTACTGGATGGTTGCCCTCCTCGCTTAATAAACAAGCTCCAACTGGTCCAAAACGCAGCAGCTCGAGTTCTTACTAGAACCAGGAAGTATGATCGTATTAGCCCAGTTCTGTCAACACTGCACTGGCTCCCTATTAAACATCGCATACATTTTAAAATCTTACTTATTACTTATAAAGCACTAAATGGTTTAGCTCCTCAGGAATCAAACTCTTAAAGGTGCCCTAGAATGATTTGTAACAATATGTTAAATTGTTCTCTGATATCTACATAGAGGGTATTTGGCTTATTTAAGGGCAAAAAAAAAGTCCAGATACAGTTTTACAGGTCCATTTACAACCCTATTAATTGTTTTTGCCTAATTTGGAAGAGTCATGAATATTAATGTTGAGCTCTGCTCTGATTGGCTTCTTTCAGCAGCTCACAGCAGTTCAGTTGTTCAGCGAAGCAGCTGAGCTTGTGAGTCCTGACCGTCCTGACAGAACACAGACCGACTAAATTACACTTTAAGCAGAACATCTCAAATGGAGATTGCTAAAATGCAGCCTAATTGTTTATTAGTGTGGTTGGATTATCCGTGTGCGAGAAAGAGCTAAATTAATCTGGCTTGCGGTTGCCAGATTTCAGTAATTTAAATCCCCCAAACAGAGCTTCTGTGAAAAGAACACGTATACTATACTATCTGGTGTTTTACCCAAACATGTCCAATCTGGCAACCATATGCATGCAAGCTCTCTCTCGCGCACGGCTGATCTGAAAACACCAATAAACAAGTAAGCTGCATTTCAGCAATCTCCATTTGAGATGTTCTGCTTAAAGTGTCATTCAGTCTACATTTTAGACTTCGTAAACGATACTGCATGTTTATATAACGTATGTCACAATGTAGGCTACGCAGTGACTTGTGATGTAGCCTACTCTGAAATACAAGCATGCAAAACCATCATAGGCTTACTTCAGTTCTCAAAAATATAAATATATAACTTATATTTTTACAAAACGAATAGTTGTTTTAACTTATATGGTGGAAAAGGTGACGTTTGCTAGAAGGATCGAGTGAACAATCTGTAAGCAACGTATCTACGGTTGTATTTTGTAATACAAAATAATATTAACCTTTGTCATTAGACACACTATTTAGTTTTGTATGGTTCTTAGATTTTTCTATTGTTACTATACTAGCATCTTGTGTCATGTAGACAATGCGGTCTCTCTAAGTTCAATTTAATCAGAAATTCAATTTAATCAGAAAATTGTTTAAACAGGTAGTAATTTCAATTTAATCAGAAATTGTTTAAACAGCTAGTCAATAAGTGTAAAAATCACTACTTATTGCTTGCATCTTGTGTCATCTAGACAATGCGGTCTCTCTAAGTTCAATTTAATCAGAAATTCAATTTAATCAGAAAATTGTTTAAACAGCTAGTAATTTCAATTTAATCAGAAATTGTTTAAACAGCTAGTCAATAAGTGTAAAAATCACTACTTACTGCTTGCAGGAATATAGATGCCTTTTTCTTCAGTGTAAGACGCTGAGCGAAGCTTGCTTGAAATGGGCTGAACAAAGGAACGATTTTGAATTAAATTGTTGTGATATCCGATTATAATAAACCTCAGCCATGACTGTTGACATATGAAAAGTCCTCACGTCCCCTGCACAGCCTGAACATGACGTGTGTCCTTGAGAGCCGTTTTTGCTATCCTCAAGTGTCTTTGTTTACCTGCAGTCCTGATGATTCGGCTCCGTCAGTTCTGCCTGACAATGAACATGTTTGGACAGATGCAAATGTTGGGGGCGTGCATATAAATGATCTCCAACGCTTGCGTCACGGTTGGCCTTATGTTGAGAAGAACTTATTTTTCTGTAGTGGTTTTGATTCATGAGATTTACATATGAAGTAGGAGGCAATGGTGTTTGAGACTCACTGTATGTGATGTCCATGTACTGAACTCTTATTATTTCACTATGGCAAGGTTAATTCAATTTTTCATTCTAGGGCACCTTTAACACATTTAACTCATAACTCCATCACGTCTATTGTGTTCTCAAAACTCTGGGCAGTTGATAATACCTAGAATATCTAAATCAATTGCAGGTGGTCGATCCTTTTCCTATTTAGCACCTTTATTATTCTTGCAACCAGGTCAGGTCAGAAATCATATTAGATCAGAATATTCAAAATTTCTGGGTATCACACAAGATACGGGTTTATTGAGGATGGCGCGTCGATTACACAATAATCTGAATATTTAATTCTGATTTAATTCTGAATATATTTATCGGAGTCGTCACGCCGGAGACGGGTTTATTGAGTATGATGTGGCGGTGAGGCAAATTGACACGCTCTCAGCAGACACTCCAGGAAGAGTTGGTCATGTCCAGGCACAGGTCCACCATCCGAACCGGACATGGCCTGGATCCTGCCGACTACAGTAAACCTCGGGATGAACATAGAGACTAGCATTAGTGTAGATGCCACTCTTTTTATGATGTAACAAGTACATCAACAAGTACATCAGGTGTTATGGGAAGTGGTCCCGGTTCTGGCTGACCTAGTTAATGCAGCCTAACAATCAGTCAATTGATTTGAATAATGAAAAATGAAATTTGTGTATGCCATAGTAAAGAGATGCGTTTTTAGTCTAGATGTAAAATGACTGCCTGTGTCTGCTTCCCAAACAATGCTAGTTCAAGAGTTTAGGTGAAAAAATAGTACTGACAAAATGGGGGTTTCGCTTAGAAAGCCAGCTGCCTTCAATCTCAATCAAAACGATCCAATGACATGGAAATGTCATTGGTCTGCGGAATTTGCCTAATGCAAGCCCGCCCCACAGCGTGGGTATAAACGGCGTTGCATAGCAGTTATGCATTTATGTTTCTGTTTCGGAGCTGAGTTCAACTTGCTTAGTAGCAATTACCTTACCTTAGCGATCTTTCTCTCCAAGACGAGTATCTCCCCAGAGTGTTGGTGTGACGGTGCATTCCAGCGGGTCTTGTAGTCTCTTTCCTCGTCAGGTCAGAAGCTCAGGACGTGGTGTGTCTGTTAGTGTCTTCTTCCCCGTCGGGTTAGAAACACAGAACGAGGGTGTGTCTACCCGGGGCACTCATTTGTTTAATGGACCTGTCCCATGGACTGTTGTTTTCACAGTCAATAACCATTAACATAAACAGTACTTTGTGTAAAGATGAGGTAGATGAGTTGCAGTTCATATACATTTAAGACCTCCAAACATGAATGGATTTAGATAGATCTCTGTGGCCTCTCTTTTGCTGCTGCCTCCAGGAGGTCCTAAAGGAATTTTATGGCAGCACTTGCATAAACCTTAGGAATGAGTTTAGTGGTTAAAATCAACTTGTAGACCAATGAGAAGTCCTCTTCTTGGTGGTGGTGGGTGCAGAAGGTCCCCCCTTCCTGCCATGTAAGAGGTGTCTGGCAGTTGTCTTGGCATCTTATCTGATGTTGCTGAACATTTGTTTATGTTTATTCACCAAGGGTCCAATCATAGTGTGGCACATCTTCTTCCACACCGATAGTTAGGGAGCGGCCTTGCCATAAACTGGTCTCTGGAATGCCACCCTAACTGATGTTCACTACATGTGCCTAAGGTTCCTACCACCCCCTTCAGGGACTAGGTGGTGAACCTGCAAGCGCTTCCCTTGAAAGGAGGCAGACCCAGCCTCGGCACTGCGTAGCTGCCTCTTGGGCGTTAGCGCGTGGCACCTCGCTGACAGACATTTGTAGAGCTGCAGGCTGGGCGACACCGAACACATTCGCCAGGTTTTATAATCTGTGAGTGGAGCCTGTGTCCTCTCGTATACTCGCCCCAGATGGCCAGTGATTGGACACAAAGGTGTCCTGGCTTGCTGTGCCATTCCACCCCTAAATGGACCAAATACCTGCGCTATATTTGCTCAGGTGAGCCTCTCTGAAGGCCCTGAATTCCTCCAGCACTGTTGATGCCGGCACCAGAGTGCATGCCCGAATGGTCCCAGTGCTCGTGTCAGGCTAGATGCCCCATGTGCACGGTTCCCCCGCAGGCCAACTGTCACATGTGTATTCTCCACAGTAAGTCTCCTTGAGCATGTGTCTTCCCTTGGCAAGGCCCTTGCTAACTCTGTGGTTGAAAAACGTTTCCACCTGCGGCTGGATACTCCAGGTTCCTCTGTATGCAACCCATACGTGGGTCATAAGTGTATGACGTGTATGGGTAGGCGCTGTGATTGCATTTCTCCAAGTGGGATATGCCTCCCAGTGTACCTTGGTAGCTGAGCCGGCCCCTCGTCATCTTAAACTCCGAGGCAGGGTGCTCAGGACAGCCCAGGATGCTGGAAGACAGCGCTGTGGCATGATTAGACTGGACCCCCATTTCATCAGTACTGACGTAACTCGTAGTGTACTGACTGAAAGGGAACGTCTCGGTTACATTTGTAACCCTCGTTCCCTGAAGGAAGGGAATGGAGACGTTACGTCCTCATGCCACATCTGCTGTGCCGCTGGGATGGCCGGGGGCGGTAGGCCTGCACTCTTTTTTCCAATCGAGTTCCCCATGCTTGGCAAACCTGGGACACCTTTTCTACCTCCAGGTAAATAACAGTAGCCAAATTTGCTAGCAATTACTTATGGTATGCCCCTTTTCAGGTGAGCCCTTCTACTTGGATTAAGTGCTCAATATGTGCTGATTCCCTAACGTTAATTCCACATGAGGTATTCCACTGTTTGGTTTCTCTGTCTGTAAAACGTATCACCTGGATGGGGCCTTGATCTTTCATTAATCACTGGGGCTGGTAATATCTACCGTTTCAGGTATACTCGTTCACTTGGCGTCCCGCATTTCGGCCAAGTTGAGCCATAGATGTCTCTCCTGGACCACAGCAGGGGACATCACCTGGCCCAGTGAGTGTGCGGTAACCTTCGCAGCGAGGCCAGTCACGGCACGCAGCTCATGTCTGAGCCTTGGGTCAGCTCCACCCTCACGCATGTTGCACAGCTACTTGGCCTGGTAGCCCTGGAGGGTTGCAATGGCATGCAGAGAAGCAGCGGCCTGCCCCGCAGCTCTGTAGGATTTTACCACCATTAAAGATGAGAATCTACAGGCTTTGGAGGGGTGTGGACACAGTTGCATTGCAACAGAGTGCTCAACCAAGGGAATCAAGGGCGGAAAAGGCAGAGGAGTTTACCGAATGGTAAGGGTAGCGAGGCCCTCCAGGAATGCGCAACCTCCTCATGCACGTCTTAGGTGGGGCCAGAGGGTTCACTTCCAACCCAAGCGCAGCAGTTGCCCGGGCAAGCATGGCTGTCAACTCTGGGTCAAACTCGGGCAATGCTGGCACACCCGAGGGCAGCAGCACAGCTGAATCATCCTCCTCAGATGACTCTATTCCACCTTGAGATTCGGCGATCGACATCTCGTCATCCTCTGGAGCACTGAATGACACCCGTGGGGTGGCAGAAGCTGAAGCCGCGGTCTCGATTCTAACGCTCGCAGGTACCGGTGCGCTAGAGGGCGGTGTGGGCCGAGGCAGGAATGTCGGAGCTTTGTTCCACACTGTCACCCTCAGGTCACCCTGCCTGAGTGCCGCCTCGCATAGAGATTTCAGATTGGGGTGTGGCAGAGATGACGCTTGCTCCAGGACGGAGATAATTGAGTTTTGACCGCAGCACGGAGATGGCCATATTCCCGCAGTGGGAACACGACTCATCAACAAATGCTGCCTGAGCGTGCTGAAAGCCCAAACACGTCAGGCAGTGATTGTGCCCATCAGAAGGCGGCAGAGACCGACCGCACCCAGAAGCACACGGTCGAGACATTCTGAAAAGGACGTGCCATGTGTGACCTCTTTTTGTGAGAGAATAAAGTCTATGCCGAAGCACCCAGGGACCACACACCAACTGGATACCATATCGTCTGACCAGCAGGCAGGAAGTATGCGATCGCTGGAACACCAACACCAACAGGAAGGTCCTGTCGTCTCAAAGAACTGACAGTAACTCAGAGGAGTTGCTGTTGGAGTGAAGAGGTATGTAACCCTTGGCTCCGAAACAGAAACATAATGCGATCATTCCAGCTACTTCCTTATATACCCACGTGGGTAGGCGGAGTTACGCATGCAAATTTCGCATGTCCATGGCATTGGCACTGCCATTGGGTGATTTCAAAGATCTCAAAGATGATAGGCTTCTAAGCGAAATCCCCATTCATCAGTCACTGACATTACCCGGAGTGACTGATATATATATATATTGCATAACCTCAGAAAAACAGGCCCACAACATTTAAAGATCTAGCAGTATATTTAATTGTATGCATAATAATAATTACCCATTAGTTCTAAAATACTTAAAGTATAAATAATTTGTTAATTTTCCTGGTTGTTAACCCTTTATTTCCTAAAAAGTTGCATATTGTTTCCTTAAACTTAAAATGCTTTAATTACCAAAAGTCATGCTGTAAATTTGTTTTATTTATGCAGTACTTTCCGTCTGTAATCTAAAGTATTACCATTGCCATCTTTTTACCATTGGTTCTATGCAATTATAAGCATTAATTGTATTAATTATAGCATTAATAATAATTAATATTTTTTTTCCTCTTTTTTTGTGTGGTTCATTCCATGTTTTATAAGTAACCTCTGTCATGCTAATTCAGATTAGCACAGTTGATTTTAAATTAATCTTGTTTATTTTAGAGCAGGAGTCCATACCTCAGGTGTTTATGTAATCCATACTAAATCTGGAATAGTAAATTGTGTCTTAAAAAACAACTTTCTGAAACACAGATTAATGTCTACTGGTTTAATTGAATCCCTGTTCTGGAAACTGCCCCAATGTGTGCTGCACATGATGTATTGCAAAAATAAAATAAAAACATCTGATGAATTGTCTGAAAAATAAGTTATCATAAACAACAAAATAATAATTCTGCATTTTTTTTTTGTTTGTTTGTTGAGGATATCTGTGTTTAATTCCAGCATCTGTTTATTTTTTTTAATATTAAATATATACTACAGACACTATCGGGATCTGTAAAAGCATTACTGTTATAATAGTAAAATATGAAATTTCAGTTTTTAAATGAAGAAACAACATTGTTTGTAACTAATTAAGAGACAGTGGGAGAATTAATTTTATTTTATATATATATATATATTGTTTTGTTTCACTGGGTGCACTAAAATTATATACTTCACATTTAAGGACATAGCAGCATTGTGAGACTGTGAATATGCAGCCTGAATTGGGTTTGAGAGGTCCATTCAGTATTCTATTTGCTCACACTATGAGTTCACAAAGAAAATGTTAATGTATGTGTGATATTTGTGGAGTGTCCAGATGGAAACCGTGTAAAGGAGAGGGCCAAGGTCATAGAAAGCCACACACACAGAGAGACACATACACTTTGGGTTTCCATGTTTTATGGGGACTTTCCATAAAATAATTGTTTTTATACTGTAAACACAAGAGGTGAGAGTTATAGGTGAGAGGGATGTGTATCGGTTGGCGAGGCAGAGGGATAGAGATGGAAAGGATGTGCAGTAGGTTAGAGTGATTAAAGATAGAGATGGAAATGTTTTGACAGGTGACAGGAGGGTGAGGGAAAGATGGAAGGAGTACTTTGAAGAACTGATGAATGAGGGAAATTACAGGGAGAGAAGAGTTGTAGAGGCAAATATTGTTGACCAGGAAGTAAAAGTATTAGCAAGGGTGAAGTTAGGAGAGCTTCGAAGAGGATGAAGAGAGGAAAGGCAGTTGGTCCTGATGACATACCAGTGGAGGTATGGAAGTGTCTAGGAGAGATGGCAGTAGAGTTTTTAACTAGGTTGTTCAACAAGGTCTTAGAGAGTGAGAGGATGCCTAAGGAATGGAGGAGAAGTGTTTTGGTGCTGATTTTTAAGAACAAGGGAGATGTGCAGAGTTGTGTAAACTACAGAGGTATTAAGCTGATGAGCCATACAATGAAGTTGCTAAGAGGAGAAGTGGACATTTGTGAGCAGCAGTATGGTTCCATGCCAAGAAAGAGCACTACAGATGTTGATGGAGAAGTACAGAGAAGGTCAGAAAGAGCTGCATTGTGTCTTTGTAGATTTAGAGAAAGCATATGACAGAGTGTCAAGAGAAGAGCTGTGGTATTGTATTAGGAGGTCTGGAGTGGCAGAGAAGTATGTTAGAGTGGTCCGGGATATGTGTGAGAGCAGTAAGACAGTGGTAAGGTGTGCCGTAGGTGAGACAGAGGACTTCACGGTGAAGGTGGGACTGCATCAAGGATCGGCTCTGAGCCCCTTCTTGTTTGTGGTGGTGATGGACAGGTTGACAGATGAGGTCAGACAGGAATCTCCATGGACTATGACGTTTGCGGATGACATTGTGATCTATAGTGAGAGCAGGGAGCAGGTGGAGGAAATTCTAGAGAGGCTCTGGAGAGGAGAGGAATGAAGGTTAGTCGCAGCAAGACAGAATACATGTGTGTAAATGAGAGGGAACCAAGTGGAACAGTGAGGTTACAGGGAGAAGAGGTAAAGAAGGTGCAGGATTTTAAGTACTTAGGGTCAACAGTCCAGAGCAATGGGGAGTGTGGAAAAGAGGCGAAGAAGCGTGTGCAGGCAGGTTAGAATGGGTGGAGAAAGTGTCAGGTCTGTTGTGTGATAAAAGTGTACCAGCAAGAATGAAAGGAAAGGTGTACAGGACAGTAGAGAGACCAGCGGTGTTGTATGGACAGTTGCACTGAGGAAAAGACAGGAGGAAGAGCTAGAGGTAGCAGAGCTGAAGATGTTTAGGTTCTCTTTGGGAGTGACGAGGATGGATAGGATCAGGAATGAGTACATCAGAGAGACAGCACATGTGAGATGTTTTGGAGACAAAGTTAGAGAGGCCAGGTTGAGATGGTTTGGACATGTTCAGAGGAGGGAGAGTGAATACATCGGTAAAAGGATGCTGAGGTTAGAGCTGCCAGACAGGAGGTCAAGAGGAAGACCAAAGAGGAGGTTTATGGATGTAATGAAGGAGGACATGAAGGTAGTCGGACGGAGAGAAGAGGATACAGAGGATAGAAATAGATGGAGGCAGATGATTCGCTGTGGCGACCTCTGAAGGGAACAGCCGGAAGAAGAAGAATTGTTTTTATACTGTACAACTATATTTGATCCCCTAAACCTATGACAGAAAACTTACTGCAATTAAAACATGACTTGGTATGATTTATAAGCAGTTTTCTTCATGGGGACCAAAAATGATGTCCCTCCAATGTAGGGTATGCCTGAACACACACATGCACACATATGTTGAGTTTTCATGTTTTATGGTGACATTCCATAGACATAATGTACACAGTATACTGTAAAAACTGTAACTCTAACCCCTATCCCTGAAGACAACCCTCACATAAACTCGTTCTGCAAAGAAACATAATTTAATATAATTTAGTAAAGCCATTTTCCTCAGGGGGAACATAAAATGTCCTCAGAAGGTCACATGTTTCTGGTAGTGCCTTCTTTCTGGAGACATTTCATCCCCACATTTTACGGTTTAGTACAACCACATACATACATATCTCTGCATCCCAGCTAACATGAAGACAACAGCAACAACAAGGAAATTAAAGGACTGAATATTTATTCAACATAAAGAACAGCAAACCAGGACACATAAAGTTTGAAAACAACACTAAAATACTTTCATTATCTCCACAAACAAACTTTCACAACAGAAATAAAAGTAAAACACCTTGAAGTCAAGATTTAACAAAACAACATTTCTGACAGTCTTTTTAGTGCTAAACGGTGGCAGGGAGGTCCTATCGTTCAAATTTTGATTGCACAAAAATTTGCTCCAATTATTTCATATAAGTTGGCCATACATAAGACACTGTGAATTTTGAAGTCCATATACATTATATACCTCACAGAAACCTTCACACTTAAGCCAAGTACATAACCTCACAATTATAATATGTAATTACCCAGGGTTACCGAACAAACTTTTGGGTTTCAGATGCGTTTGACAGCAGCCTGATAAAGTACAATCACTGCATTATTATATATTTTTTTCAATGTTTACTATGTAATCCTCTTTGTGTGGTCTCCAACCCCAAATCCTTTGCCACCAACAGAAGAATCTGCAAAATGTGCTAGGCTGACCAAACACTAAAGTAAGAGGGTCATAAGGACAGCAGGGAGCACAATAAATCTTAAAAATATTCTCTACATAAGTACGTTGTCCGATTGTAAATATTTAAAATTTGGTGATAACAAACCCTATACTTAAGGGGTTGCTACAAGATAATATCTCACCTGGTTTCAGCATGTAACCAGATGGGATATTATTCAGCTAGCTTAATGTCAATTTCAAATGTTTAACTGTAACTTGATCAACAAGAAGAAGAAAAAAGTCAACACTGATGCCCACTATCTAGTGCTTCATAACTCCCATTCTATGACCTATAAACAGAATGACAATTTAGATGCTGAATAAAATTAGGAGTTAACAACACTATTTTGATAGTCCACTTAAGATACTCTACTAAATGATTTACAACGATGCACTAAAAAAGAAAACTTTTCCTTTTCACGTTTTTCACATACATACGTCAACATTGTTAAAAGTATCCCCATTCACACAGATCAGTAGCCTGGATGTCAGCCGAACTTAGCCCCGCCCACAAAATGTTTAGGTCGGGCAGTTCGGTATGGCCTTTCTCCATAGAGGAGTAATTATCCCCGAACAGAAACTGTTCGGACCAATGAAATCATCAGGGCGGGCTTTAGACGTTGACGGACAGATGATCAACAGTAATGTAATCATGCACATCATTAAAGGGGCTTGGATTATATTTTTTCAAATCCTAAATGGAGAGCTTGTTTGTAAATGCATTTACCTTCACAATTTCTCTCAGAAATGATGATCATGTTGGGTAAGTACTCTGTGTATCATTAAATTATTTTAGTTTTTTACAACACCGGCAAAGATCGTGTATTCCCGCCTGATTCCATTGCGCGCGGAGACAGGGTTGCCTGGTTTTTACAACAAAACCCGCCAACTACTAGCCCTACAATGTAAAAAAAAAAAAAGTTGGTTTTTGTTGGTTTACCTTAAAAAAGTAAGTAACCTGGTTGCCTTAAAATTTTAAGTTTATTGAAATAAAAAATTTGAGTTGATACAATGAAGGAAATTTGTTTAATAAATAGAAACTCAAAATATTATTGTATCTGAACCACATAAAACATTTGATAAATCATGAAAATAGCACTATGGCAAAGAAACTTTGGCATGTTTCACTGTGTCATCAGAAATAAAACACACGAAATTACCCAATATGCTTACAAAATCTTTTAATAATATTTTAGTAAAGGTTGTTGAATCTCAAAAAATGTTTATTGTATTAACTCAAAATTTTAATTTCAATGAACTCAAAATTTTAAGGCAACCAGGTAACTTTTTTTCTAAATAATTTTTTACTGTGTAAACAATAGCTTCTCGGGGGGTTATCCGGGGGAAAATGGCGTTTGGGGGTGTAAAATGTGTATATAGAAAACAACCCGAGGAAAAAAAACATGGACTTGGCAACACAGTGCAGTTGAACTATGTTGACATTTGACAATGCGTCGCTTCATTGCTCTGATTGGTTGATCCAGGTCTTTCCTGGTTTGGTTGAAACACGCCCCATAATCACAGCCCAATGGAGCAGTTTCAGACTCATATTCTGACTAGAATTGAGAATGACCACGTCAGGCTAACAGATCAGTGAAAATTTTCTAAAACACAGTATTATGTATGCCAGGAGTAGTTGTTGGCAATGTCATTGAAAATGCTGTAGTGTAAACTTTCCTTGTCAGTACTAGGAGATTGTTAGATTAAGGTTCTTTTTAGGGTTAATATAACAAATTGACTTGCACAGATACTTGTAGTCAGAAGAATATCGTTTGGGGACCATTACAAAAACGTGTTAGCAGATATTAAGCAGAAAGCATACTTTCTACTTATAGTATTTTTAATACTTTAATGACTGGTCATTGACATGTAGAATTTCTAAAATGGACTATTGAAATAAAGTGTTAAGATTGACCAACATTTTCTAGTTTCCACTGACAAAACCACAAGCATTTGTCACATTTCACTGAACTGTATCTGACTCAATACGTGCTAGGCTGACGATCTAAGGTGAGAGCTGTATCAGCTTGTTATTTCACTAAGGGTCTAAATCAGTAATGGCATCAAATAGGTCAGTTGTTCCATTGGGGCAAAGTCTCCATCATTACAGGGTCTCGCAAAGTGCTGGCTAACCACAAGCTATGCTAAAGTAACTTTTCTCAAATTAACCCATCACAAATGCTCCCTTGACATGTCTGTGCAAGAAACTCAATATCAAAGGGCAAGTCATTCCCCCTACACTCTTCTCTAAAGGTCATTTGGCTCAGCTGATAATTTGGCAATAATCATGATGTATGGCCAAGGCAGCAAGTCGTAAACATAGCAGAATTTTTTGAGGCAGGTAGCTTCATCAATTCACTTGTGCTCCAGCACAACACTTTACTTGAAATTAATTTTTACAATCTATTCTTTGTTGAAATTTATGGTACGACTTTTATTGCAAACATATATTCATGATACACATCTTAATAACTGTGGGACAACAGAAGACCGTTATCTCAAAAATGCATTATAGACAAAAAAAAATCTAACGTTCAAGGTGAGTCAAATCACGAGTCAAGAAATGTCGCCCTAACGAGATTTAGAGGGATTTTAGTCATTCCCTATGACATGGTTTATTTCACCAATGTCTTTGTTCTATCAGCCTTTTGGTACTGAATCACAGTGTGACAAGACATAACAAAATATCTAGCATGCGCCAGAGTACAACACGCATGACGTGACGAACCACCAAGAGGCACAAGATTGATGTCTTCAAAACAAACCAACTGTCCTTACAAGATAATGTTCGACTTATACTGTTACATTAATAGAAGCCTGCCTTTCCCATTGCTGTTTATCAAGAATAAAGCTTTTTGGAAAGAACAAGTCACATTTCAAACCCAGACACATTGAAAAGAAACCAGCAAACTGAAAAAGATAACATCTACCACGGCTCCACAAACCACAAGGTTGTGTCAGGTGCAACTGGGACATGCAAAAAAAAAAAAAAAAAAAAAAAAAAAAAAGATTAAAAAAAAAAAGAAACAAAAAAGTTTTATTTTTCTTCTTCTTTCTTCTTGATACAGTATGTACAGGGAGCCTGGCAGTACATCTGCCTCTTTCACAGTAAATGTTCAGTAAAGTGCACACAAGGTGGTACATATAGCACTAGGCTAATGTTTATAGCCAAGATGCTAACTGTTTAACATTATCCGGAAATTTCATATCTGAAACACACAAGGGGGTCAAAGGGGGGACATCAAATGTGTAATCAATTTTAAAACAATATTTTAAGCAGTAAATCAGCATTATTTTGCAAGTTTTTCAGTGGTATTCATCAGTGATAACTCATCAGTAATACAAATTAGCATTTGTACTGCTTAAAAAAACAAAAAACAAACCCCCCAAAAAAACAATTTAATACAACTATTACCCTCTTGAACATTACCGTTTGACTGATATTAGCCTTCATGTGCATGTAAAATGCCAAGAAGTCACACATTTTAGACAAGTATGCTGACAAAGTTTACAGAAGTTATGGCAATAAACACAACTACGTTTTCCAAGTCTCCTAATTAAGTGGGCTGACAACATCAAAAAAAAAAAAAAAAAAAAAAAAAAAAAAACCTTTTACTTTTACTTGTTCTTACACTGTAAAAAAAAATCCAGGTCTCCAATAGAACATTTTCTAGTGACTGATCACATCTAAATTTTTTAGTTGACCAAATTGAATTTCTGTGAATTGAAGCAATTTAATTCACAGAAATTACATTTGGCCAACTGAAAATTACATTTCAGTCACTAGAGCATTTTCAATTGGAAACCTGCATTTTTTTTTTTTTTTTTTTTTTTTTTACAGTGTATGTTTGAATAAACTATTAAGCCATTACCCTGATAGCACACGTAAGCTACATCATGTCTATTTGATGTGCACGTTTGGAAGATGTGTCAG
The DNA here is from genome assembly GCF_024679245.1 of Pseudorasbora parva. Lineage (NCBI taxonomy): Eukaryota > Metazoa > Chordata > Actinopteri > Cypriniformes > Gobionidae > Pseudorasbora > Pseudorasbora parva. The sequence continues at coordinate 35,589,054 of NC_090189.1, forward strand.
ATGTTAAATAGACATTTAGAAAATGTCTTTAATATGATTTAGAATGTATGTAAAACTGCATATTAAAAGACGTTTATCCGATGCTCGTACACAACAGATATTTTCCAAATTAGGTGTTTGTTTACACCTTGGATTTGGAGATACGTGTGCTATCTGGGATAGTTTTACCTAATATTGTTTTTGTCTGTTCTGAAGCGTTAAACTGTAAAAACATATATCAATAATGCTATCAGATATGTAGTTAGCATAAATAGATTTAAATTCCTATATAAATATACTTCTTAAATGTGGTTTTATTTATGATTTGTACTACTTGTCAACAATTAATACCAACACCAGCTTATCTAGCCCTACCATAGCTCAAATGAGATGTAAGGACCCTATTGGATATGGCTGTTTGAAGGGCCATCACGAGATAGAAAAAACATCAAGCTTCATTCAGAAAGATAACTTAATAGCATATGTGATGTTACTAATGTAGAGATTGTCATGCATTAATTTGTTCTAAACACATCCTAATAAATGGGAGAAAAAAAATCAAATAAACATGAGCTCTATCTATTATTCTGCTAATAAAATCCACTTATTTAAAACTGATGAGTGAGATTTGATGTTGTGTGTCTGAATCTATCGGTCAACAGCCACTGTAATGTTTCATGAAACAAATGAAATGGCAAAGTTAATGTTTTTTTGCTTAATATAGCTTGCTGTCACATAAGTAACTTTACGCAACGTCTTAGTTTATCTACAAAAATGTCTCTATTTAAATTCACATGTAAACCTGGCACTTTCTAAGTGAATGCAAAAGATTTTTCTTCCAGATGCATAATAATAACAAATAAATAACACACTATGTGAAATAAATTAAACCATAATAAAACAATGGTTATAACAGCACATTAATGCGCATCCATGTTGAGTGTATGTGCTAAGATTATCTTAACATGGCATAGAAACTACGACATTTTGTGTACATGACATCTCACACACAAGAAACTATGGTACTGGCTTGCAATTGCCAAATTAACACGATTTTATGATTCAAATAACATAATAAAAATAGTGCATTCGCAAACATGAATTCTATCAGTGTAAAGATCAAAACCACCAACACTTCAGTGTGAGGTAATGGAAATGCATGTTCCTTCCTGTGTGGAACTGAACCACATCTAAAATCTGGCCTTGATATGCTTCACAACTGAAATGTTTTATAGCCTGTTACAGCGTTATAATTCACCTGCTACTTTCTTTGATCCTCGCTGCTCATATTGGTCGTGAACAAAGAACCGCTGGCTGGCGCAGAGCCTTACGGTTAACCATCAACTCTAAATCAACTCACATGCAGGACACCCCCGAGTTTAACACCAACCTGTGAGAGATCCATCAACACTGACATTTTTCATTAGGCAGGCATAAGCTTGAAGACAATGTCAGCATGTGCCAAACTATTCATCTCTATGGCGAGCGATTAAAAAGGCACAGTTTCTTTATCTTGGAGCCTGCTCAGGCTGTTTAAACAATAGAGTCACTGGACAGGTAAATGCACAGATAGACCCATGTGGATGAGAACACAACTCTAGAGGATATTACTCTGGGTCTGCGGAGTGTCAAAGGACAGATAGTTAATAATGATGTGCCTACAGACATCGCTACTGGCTGCTGAAAGGCTACAGGTACTTGCCATGACGACAGACAGCAAATGGTTACTTAAGTTTTCCTCCTGATTATTCATACATTACCTCATGCAACACAAGAAATGTCACACATAAATCTGGAAAACTACTGACTCGGATTGTGTATCTAGATGGCTCTATGGCACGCACTACAAAATGTAAACAAAGGGAAAAAAAAGAAAAGATGATTTACATTGGGAAAAGAACACAGTAGCAGTAGCATCATGTGGCTGATTAAGAATGGACTGGCAGTTTTTCTCTTTTGGCTGTCGCCAAGTTCATTTCTGAGGGCTGGACTGGTTGATGGCCGGCTTTCTGTTGACATAAGTGGCCCAGTAAGCCAGGTTGAAGATGAAGAAAAGCACTGGAAAGATGATACGAGAGATCTTGTCCACTTTGCTGACACGATTGTATGACTTTCTTCCACCTTCTGGCACGTATTCACCATCCATCTTGGGCAGTCGGATCTCTCTGACCTGCTGTGATGGGGTGGATGTGGATGTGGATGTAGCGCTCTTGGAGATGGTTGTCAATCCGGGATCTTTGGCTACGCTCATACTGTAGGTGGTTCCCACAATGTTGAATGTGTTGTTGGTCTTCTTGGAATAGGAAGCTGACTCTCGTCTCTGTGGAAGTGTCAAAAGGAATAAATAGGGCAATAAATATTAAGAGAAGTAAAATAACCTCAATTATTTTGTGCAAAGTGAAACATTCTAGTACATCCTCTAGTACAACTGTTACCCTTACTGATTTTCCCTTTTATTTAATTTATTTTTTTATAGGGGAGGGAATCACATTCGGTGCAGTAAGAAAAACTATTCATTCATGACACCATATCTGATCAGAAAGGTAAATTCTGAACACTTATTCAATGTGGTGATCAACTATTACATTATGTCATTTTGGCAATCAAATATAACTTAAAATTCAAAATTAAATTTGCAGTGATTTATAAAACAAAAATATTAGTACTGCTTAAGCCAGACTATGGCATACACAGGGGAAAATATACTAAGAATAAATTGTGGCCACTTATAATGGTACCACCTGTTATTTTAGCTCTCATTTTACTAAAGGAATTATGCAAATTAGGTGCACTGGTGCAGACATGTCCACAGAATTTGTGATTAATGTATTTTACACTTTGCAATTCCCAAATCTCACATGGAAGTTGCTGCAGATTATTATATTTTCAGTGTTTTTCAGTGCTTGTTTAACCTGTGGGTGGTTAGTCACAGGTTTTAACACTCAAAAACTGAAACTGCCATATAATGCTTTTGTGGTCATATATTTTTTTTTTTGTGGTCACACTTTCTTTGCTTCTGTGCTTGTTGGCTATTGCTTTACAGAAAATGTATACATTTTTTCAACACCTCCAAGTCAAATTTGCAAGTGCTCATCAAGTTCTCCAGCCATGCAAATAAATTAGTACTGTTATGACTGCAGGCTGATAAAGGAGCATTTGCAGTTTGCCTTTGACAAGTGTTTTGATTCGTTCGTATGTATAATATGCCATAAAATGCGTATCATATGCACGCGAAAAACAGCGTGCCATAGACACGCCAAAATTAGTTTTGGCGTATACATTCCACGACATTGCACACTCGTACTATTTATAGGCATTTTTTGTGAGAATACCCTGGATATATAAATATACACACACACTGAAAAAAAAAAAAAATCAGGTCTCCAACTGAAAATTTTCAAGTGACTTATAACATCTACATTTTTCATTTGGCCGCATTGAATTTCTGTCTAATTAAACTGCATCAACTCACAGATTTTAAATTTGGTCAGCTGAAAAATTCAGATGTAATCAGTCACTAGAAAATGTTAAATTGGAGAATTTGTTTTACAGTATATATATATATATATATATATATATATATATATATATATATATATATATATATATATATATATATATATATAGAGAGAGAGAGAGAGAGAGAGAGAGAGAGAGAGAGAGAGAGAGAGAGAGAGAGATTGTACTTTTTTCATCAATAAAGTCCAAATAACTATTTAGCTTTACTTTTTATTACAGGTGGACATAGATAAAAAAAAATTAAAATCTAGATTAATATAGATTAATCTTGGAATTAATCTAAATTAATCTAGATTAAAATGGTTTATCAGAATTAAACAGAAAAAAATATCACCATGTAAACTACCCGATTACTTTTGAGTGTGCATTGATTTGACGTGATATACAGCGCACGCCTTCACTACTTAATAGTGTGTGCCACACTGCTCACACCAGGCTATAATGTTGACAAGACAGGAAAATATATTTTTTTGAGGGGTAAATATTTTATTTCGTAAGAAGTTATGAAGATAATGTAATAATGACACAGACTCTCATCTTGACAGCGTTTGTCCAAGGCAACTTTTTACTTCAACTGCGCCTGACAGAAGAATTAATTTTTCTGAGATGATTATTATACTTTACAACAAATAAATAGCTTTTATAAAACCATATAAGTCCTGGTGGCAGTTGAGAGTTGCTATTGCAACCCGTAGCTCATTCCAGCTGCTGGAGAGGACAGGACAGCGTTGACTTCTGATGAGCCAGACAAACTGTCACAACATGTCACAAAATGATTCTGACTGAAAGTCAGCTGTCTATGGTCAGCACACCTAAACCCCAGATCGGTTTAGATAACGTCTCATGTAAACAGTCCACTGAATCTTTTAATCGGAATGAAAAAAAGTGTGCATTTCGGTACTCGAGACTGGAAGAACTCCTACAGTAAACTAATTCTGCATTGCACAAGGTGCAAACAACCTTAGTCTTGTCAAGGTTTTCATTGGGAAGCTTTTTAAAAAATACATTTACCCTGAAGCAAACCCGGCGGCTTCATCGCTGCATCCATGTTAGCACGTCACGATTGATGTGGTGGTAACTTCACAGTAGGCATAGACAGGTTCGAAGACTCGTTCTTACCCCTGACAATGCAATTCGGCTAGGTTATACATCAGTGCTAAAATATCAAAGTGAATGTAATCATAGCTTGCGTAGTATAGACCCAGCTCCCAACCCAACTTTGAGAATAGATTGACCGCAATATTTTTACCCGCTACTTTTCACCCGATAAGAGTCTCACGTTAACGCAACACGTTAATGCCCACCACTACTTTTTATATATATAGAGAGAAACTGTACTTTATTCACCATTATAGTCCAAATAACTATTCAGCATAGACTTTTTAATGCATTTGCAACATTACCAGACAAAAAAATGAGCACATATTCTCTTAGTCAGTCCCTCCCCCACCTCCAAAGTGTTTTTTTTTGTTGTTTTTTTTTTTTTTTTGTGCAGTGATTTTTGAGTGGAGATGAGACTCTCCGAGAAGGCACGTTTTCCAGCTTGAGTGAGCTAAATTAATGCATGTCCATGTTAAATCACAGATGCTGTCATAGTGTAGCAGAAAAATTACAAAAAGGAAAATAAGCCCTGGAAGCAATCATACAGCACTACACATGCATACACACACTGGTGGTCTAGTTGTAGCTTCCAGGTTTCTATAGGGTTATCTAAACAGGCTTCATTATTGAGTCACAATCATATCACAGGAAGAAACATTGTATACCAGTAAACAAACAGAGCCTCTGTAAGCGGCCTACACAACAAACAAACACAGAAGCTGTCTAGTCTATCCTCAAATCTAACTACTGTATTACTATGTATAGTTGTTCACAATACATATAATGTTGCACACACACGGTTCTCTATCTTTGTGGGGACTTTCCATAGATGTAATGGTTTTTATTCATGATTTACTCACCCTTGAGTCAACTTATGTGTATATGACATTCTTATTAGTTCAATTTAAAAAGTCCTGGTTTATCTATGTAGCTCTGTTTTTGAAGTCCATAAAAATGCATCTGTATGTCAAATAACGTGCTTCACATGGCTCCAGGGATTGAAATAAAGGCATTTTAACTTATGGGAAATGTGTTGAAAGTGCCTCTGCAGTTCAAAAGGCTGTACATATCTTTAATTGCGAGAAGGTTGCCTCTCGCCAAAGGAAAAATTGAAAAATAAGAAAAAAAAAACCTCTTTTAAATCCTTTTCCACGGAAGGTGATCCGTGGAGCTTCAAGTTTTATATATGTACATAAACACAGTGATTCGCTTCAGAAGCCCCCAGAGCTGTGTGGAACACGTTATTTGACAGACAGATGCATTTTTTATTGACTTAAAAAACAGCTACAATTACTGTCAAAGCTTGGATCAGGACTTTTTAAATATGACTTTTTTAATTTTATTAATCTATTAGTAATTAAAATTAATCTTTTAATTTTATTAATTTTCAGATTTTATTAATCTGAAAGAAGAATATATACACCTAGGATGACGTGAGGGTGAGTGAATCATGGGCTAATTTTAATTTATAGGTTAACTATGCCCTTCAGCATTAATTTGAACTTATATGGTAATATATATATATATATATATATATATATATATATATATATATATATATATATATATATATATATATATATATTTTAAGCAATAGATAAAGATTTAAAGCAGTTTGGAACTGTTTTTCTTCGCGGAAGCTACAAAAGAGCTACAAAAATATTTAAACTCAAGACAATATTATACATTATTTATAACACACACACACACACACACACACACACACACACACACACACACACACACACACACACACACACACTATTTCATGCTGCCCATGGATGCCCTTCCAAATCTACGGCCAAATTGGCATGTCTTTGGACAGTGGGCCTTTTTCAGTGCAACCCACTAAGCCACTGTGCTGCCCGTAATAGGACTTCAGAATACTTAATATTCAAAAGTCATAATGTGTCACATTCTGTTTTGAGGATTCTTGTCTTGTCTTTGTTTTTTTGTTTTTTTTTTATGGGTCACAATCAGTTCCCGAGCTTGTGTATAAGTATATCGTCTACACAAATTCAGACACTGGTAAGGACAGTAAAGGACGCTATGCCCTTCCTAACGTCCGTTGAGGCAGTGTTTCTCAAACTTTTTTGGTCATGCACCCTTTCAGCCTATGAAAAAAATGTGGCGCCCCCAAATCAAATAATTTAACCAAAAAAATAAATTAATTAAGGACTGTTTTTTTTAATATTTTTTTTTATTTATTTTTTTATTAAAATTAAACATTTGAAACATTTTAAAGTTACAATTGTGTTGCTGTTAAAACTGGTCAGGCACATAGTGCATAAATTGCACATATCCTTTAACTGTCCTGTATCGCTGAAAGCTGCCATCGTCCTGGGGCAGCTCCTGAATCGTATTGAATGCACGTCTATTTCGCTTCAAATGCTCGACCGATTCGCAGAGGTGGAAAGTAACGAATTACATTTACTCGCGTTACTGTAATTGAGTAGTTTTTCTGTGTACTTCTACTTTTTTAAGTAGTTTTAAAAATCTGTAATTTTACTTTTACTTAAGTACATTTTGATTAAAGTATTGTACTTCGCTACATTTTAAACCACATCCGTTACTGAGTAAAAATAAATCATTAATGCAAAGAGAGGAGGAAAAAGACCGCGATCCGGAAATGACTAACGCCGGCTTCACACTGCACGCGTCAGCAGGGCGTAGGCAGCGCTGAAGCAGCGCGTGTGTAAAGCAGGAGCAGCGCGCGCACTTTTTCCTTTCACACAGGCAGCGTTTGTGGCGCGCAGTTGTCACGCGCAGTTGTGTACAGAGTACTCTCTTTAATGGATAAGTTTGCATTTCTCTTTAATGTATTTGAAATGGAAATAAAGCAAAGATTTATCATGAAGCTAATTTTATTTTTAAAAAAACGTTTCACTTGTTTCTGATGTCTTTTTATTTCGTTTAGTGCGAGTTTTTGATAGAAGAAAGGCCATCGCACTATATGTCCATGAAAAGCACACTGCTAAAAAGAGAAACTTCAGGAAATTGTCTTGAAATATAGGATATGCATCAAATTTACATGCATTACCCATCATAAACCTCTTAAAGATAATTCATAAATGACTGTAATAACTAAGAGGAAACTTCTTAATGATATATTGTAGGCTAAATGAGCAAAGTATCTAAAAACGTTTTTTTTTTAATGACAAAATAACGCACATCATAGTCTATCTACATGTCTATACTGTATGTGTGCTATATTAATGTGTGTATATTTTATTTACCTATCCATATTTAGTTGTTCGTTCGTGAGACAACGAAAGATTGTCAAAAACACTTTAAAATGAGCACCAAGAGCCGCTCACGCTCACCAACTTCCTCCCATGCTTTCATTCACTTGCAAGTCTTTATAAAGCAAATTGTGTGGATCATAGAGAACTGTGTGCTTCTCAACCTTCACGATGAGACAAGTGTCATGTTTTTTCAGGTGCACTCTGAAGAACACTGCCTGTGACACCACGTGCTTTTGTTTATCGTTTCTGTTTTTATGCCAGCGTATAGTTATAATATATACATAATTTAATTCATATTTCATTTAAGCTAAACTGGCATACATTATTTAAAATTAGTTTTGTAGTTCAGGCAAAAACTTATGGCAGTGACTTCGGTTTTTGTGTAGAACTTACTTTTTTTTTCCACAGCGCCGGATGTCATGGTGACTGAGAAACACACGGAACACTTCACTAAATTATTTAATGGTTAAATGTGTTATTTTTCATGTTAACCAGGTTAATTTTGATCAGAACAATATAGTGTGGCTTTAATTCATCGTGAGCAGCGCGTCAAAAATAGACCTGGCGCCGAAACGATCGCGGCACTGCCGCTTCTGCTCTGCTCCTGCTACGCGCCGCTGCGCTGCCTCTGCTGCCGGTGTGAATGCACTCATTGATTAACATGGGCGCCGAAAAAAATACGCGCTGCTTACGCCCTGCTTACGCGTGCAGTGTGACGCCGGCTTCACACTGCACGCGCAAGCAGGGCGTAGGCAGGGCCGAAGCAGCGCGTGTGTAAAGCAGTAGCAGCACGCGCACTTTTTCCTTTCACACAGGCAGCGTTTGTCGCGCGCAGTTGTCACGCGCAGTTGTGTACAGAGTACTCTATAATGGATAAGTTTGCATTTCTCTTTAATGTATATGAAATGGAAATAAAGCAAAGATTTATCATGAAGCTAATTTTATATTTAAAAAATCGTTTCACTTGTTTCTGATGGTTTTTTTTTATTTCGTTTAGTGCAAGTTTTTGATAGAAGAAAGGCCATCGCACTATGTCCATGAAAAGCACACTGCTAAAAAGAGAAACTTCAGGGAATTGTCTTGAAATATTGGAAAGGCATCAAATTTACATGCATTACCCATCATAAACCTATTAAAGATATTCATAAATGACTGTAATAACTAAGAGGAAACTTCTTAATGATATATTGTAGGCTAAATGAGCAAATTATCTAACAAAGTTTTTTAAAAAATGACAAAACGCACATTATAGTCTATCTACATGTCTATACTGTATGTGTGCTATATTAATGTGTGTATATTTTATTTACCTATCCATATTTAGTTGTTCGTTCGTGAGACAACGAAAGACTGTCAAAAACACTTTAAAATGACTTACCATCAGCACCAAGAGCCGCTCACGCTCACCAACTTCCTCCCATGCTTTTTCCTTCACTTGCAAGTCTTTATAAAGCTAATTGTGTGGATCATAGAGAACTGTGTGCTTCTCAACCTTCACGATGAGACGAGTGTCATCCATTGCTGTCTTTCCAGGACAGGTGCACTCTGAAGAACACTGCCTGTGACACCACGTGCTTTTGTTTATCGTTTCTGTTATGCCAGCATATAGTTATCATATATACATAATTTAATTCATATTTAATTTAAGCTAAACTGGCATACATTATTTAAAGTTAGTTTTGTAGTTCAGGCAAAAACTTATGGCAGTGGCTTCGTTTTTTGTGTGGAACTTTTTTTTTCTCACAGCGCCGGGTGTCATATGGTGACTGAGAAACACACGGAACACTTCACTAAATTATTTCATGGTTAAATGTGTTATTTTTCATGTTAACCAGGTTAATTTTGATCAGAACAATGTACTGTGGCTTTAATTCATCGTGAGCAGCGCGTCAAAAATAGACCTGGCGCCGAAACGATCGCGGCACTGCCGCTTCTGCTCTGCTCCTGCTACGCGCCGCTGCGCTGCTTCTGCTGCCGGTGTGAATACACTCGTCTGTTAACATGAGCGCCGAAAAAAATACGCGCTGCTTACGCCCTGCTTACGCGTGCAGTGTGAAGCCGGCGTGAAGCCGGCGTAATATTGAATAGAGGGCGCGGGGCGCGGGAGAGAACATGCGCGCAAATATCAGATGGAGACGAACAAGACATAAGATACGTCAGTGACGCAGACCCAGGTGAAAGCAAAACGCCGTCGTGAACTCCTGGCTAATATGTAAATACTTTGGATATAGAAAAAAATAATGTGGTGTTGTCCTGGAGGATATCAAATTTGCACAAAATGTGGATGCAAATGAAGAAACACATAGAACATGTTCGGGCACACATCCCTCTGTGCAGATAAAGGTATGTTTATAACTTAGGCCGATTGATTTCTGTGACGCAGAGGGAATCCCGGAATCCAGTCATGAACATTAACTTTACATTATAACGTAGATTTGGTGTAATACACGCAAACTGGTGGATGAACGAAAAACTCGAATGTAGAGCTGTAGGCCTTAGAAATAAATCAAATCGCGACATGGTCTGTGAACATTAAAGCACAACATTTGTAACGCTTGTGTCCGGGTGAAAAATGCGGATAGCTCACTTAATATATCTGGAGTGGATGCAAACACGGAGGCGATTGACGTCAGACAGATTGCGCTTTATTTCCCGCTGAACTCTCATCACAAACTCCATTTCCGTCCACAGCATTACTCAATAAAACAAAATAACTGACTGTTAGCAACAGAAAAACAGAGAATAATCCCCGCACATGGGAGCTCAAAACTCAGTGCGCACATACACAAGATGCAGAACTCGTTTTCAGGGAGCGCGCGCAGCTCTTAAAGGGGCCAGACTATATTTCTACTCGTTACACATTGAATGCTATATGAATATATGATCTGCTTGTTCTCTCTCTGTGAATGAGCTGCTCCGTCTACTACATATGGACTCTATTATTCTTAAACATTTTTACGAATTAATGATAAAAATAAGTTGTTAATCTAATTCATAATAATTTATTGAATTTAGTTTATTAGACATGTTTTATTGAAATTTTGATAAACAAAATAAACAAATGGTTTTAAGTTTGTTATAATAAAGCATTTGTTCAACCAAATAAAAAAAAGACCAATCTTCTTCATTCATTTAACATCATTTTAACAAGTGATAATAACCATCATTTAATAATAGGTACAGTAAATGTTTAATTGATGTTTTCTGAGATAGTTGTCATATCATGAAAATCTCATCCTATCACAACCCTACAGGGAGAGTCCCCCACCCCCACTGTAAAAAAAGTAACTAAGTAACTTTTACTCTGAGTACATTTTAAATGAGCTACTTTTTACTTTTACTTGAGTAAATTTTTAGACCAGTAATTTTACTTGTACTTAAGTAAAATTTCATTGAAGTAATAGTACTTTTACTTGAGTAGAATATTTTGTTACTCTTTCCACCTCTGCCGATTCGTGAGTAGATTTAAAATGTTAAAGTGTCCAGCTGTACTGTAGCGAATTGGAGGCTCTATTTACGTTCGATGTAAACGCACCATAACACACATGGGCCTCTCCTCTCCAACCACATGTCGGAAAGACGGAACACTTCTCCAGAGAGGAATCCTTTTATTTTTTAATATTTCATAATGTTTGTGTGCTGCTGTGCATCCCTGTTTGTGAATTATTCAGATTGTACGTGTGCTATGCACCCACCTATAGGAGCATATTACTAATAGGTCGTTTAGATAACACAAAAATATTGCACAGTCGATTTTCACTTGCCTCAGAATAGCAACGCGCCAAAAATGTGCCTGAACACACTTCCTTTTCACACCCATGGATGAACAGTGAGCATGAGTGCATTTGCTACAATAGTGCTGGATCTAGAAATGATAACTGTGTCCATCTGAAAATAGCAAAAAATACTTGCAAAAAACACCTGGTGTTGCATTGCTTCGGGTGTATGATAGGTCCCCTTGTGTTTTTACCAAAGCAGTTGTGTTTGCCCTTCTTCCTACTTGGATTGCCATTTTTGTTTTCTCTTTTTCAATTAACAAAGTAAGCTGCACTTTTTCTTTACCTGTCCATTGTGCCCATCCATGACAATATGGACTGACTGACCAAAGCTCATTCACTTTCATTCTATGGAAAAGAACATTGTAATATAAAGAACATTCTGATTTATAATAAATATCTAATTTTGTGCTACACGAAAAATTAAGGAATAAATAAAATATGTGTGGGTGGATAAATGACAAGAATCTGCCAAGAATCAGGCAATTAGTTGACTTATGAAATAAATTAAAATCTTTCAAAACAGCCATAAGTACTGCACTGTAAAAAATAAATTGGGTCTCCAATTGAAAATTTTCAAGTAACTTATCACATCTAAATGTTTCAGTTGCCAAATTGAATTTCTGTGAATTAAATTACATAAATTCACAGAATTTCAATTTGGCCAACTGAAACATTTAGATGTGAACAGTACCTAGAAAATTTTCAATTGGAGACTTGAATTTTTTACAGTGAATTACTTATGGCTGGTTTGAAAGATTTTAATTAATTTTTTAAAGATTTATTTAAGATATTTAAATTACATTTTTTTTTTTTACAGTGTGGTAAAAAATATAAATATTTAAATGTGTCTGTCATGCTCTCACAATCATCGGTCACTGCCTCGCCAACTCGTTCCCCATCACCATCATTCTGAACACCTGGGCACCATCACCAGTCACCACTTTATCAACCCGGCTCACCTTCACTCCGATTGTCTGGTCTCGCACCGAACCCCTCATTGACTACCTGTCCTGCCTAGAAGCCTTCATCTGCATTCCCTCTTCGTCTTCATCATCATCATCATCATCATCATCATCATCATTATCATCATCATCATCATCATCATCATCATCGTCGTCTTGAACTTCATCGTCTTCACCTTCATCGTCCTTCGTCTGAGTGTCACCATCCCATTAAGTATCACCTGTGTCTGAAACCTCTGTTAATAAACCTTGCACTTGCACTAATCCATCTGTGTCCTAATCTGTGTCTGACAGAAGACCAGACCATATGCAGAGCTCTTCAGACACAGGCGGGGACCGCACCGCAGACCACTTCACCACGCTGGTTCACGCAGTACAGTCCTCACTGGTTCACTACACTCCCTCCACCGCTAACCATGTTAGCGTATCATCACCAGCACCACCGGCACCCGCTACTTCGTCAGCTGCCTGCGTAAGTCCCATGGCCCAACCAGCGACCTACAGTGGCACGGAGGATTGCAGCTGGTTTCTCTTGCAATGTTCCCTGCATATGGAAGTGAATCCCCATCTGTTCCACACCGAGAGAGGGCACGTGACGTTTGTCATCTCATTAATCTCAGGCCGAGCCCTTCAGTGGGCATTTATGGTCGTTATGGGAAACAAATGCCCCCATCATTGGCTCCACCACAGCCTTCTGCACTCATCTAAAAGAGGTATTTGGTCAACAAACTGCCGAATTATCTGTCCATGATCAACTGTTTTCTATTCGCCAAGGCAAACGAGAGACAACGAGTTCCTAAGTCGCTGTATGAGCGGATGGAATGAATCAGCCCTCGTCACCACCTTCCGCCACAGCCTCCTCGCTGAAATCAAGCAACTCATTGTGGTCTACGAGGATGCCATGGGCTTGGAAGCCCTCATCCAGAAAACCATCCACGTGTCTCAACGGTTATCTGTCTGTGGCCTCTCCTCACCCGCTGCCGATCCTCCGCCTGCTCAAACATCTGTCGCACCTCCAGCACCTGAACCCATGCAGATCGACTCGTACCATCTAACCACCAACGAACGCCAACGCAGGATCTCACTACATCTGTGCCTGTATTGTGAGGGAGATGGACATCGCATGACAACCTGCTCCGTGCGACCTACTCGGCCAGCGGTGAGTACCATCCAGTTACCTCCTTTAATGGCAGACCTTACTAAGACGCCAGTATTCATTTGTAATTCCCACTCATCTGTTACAGCACAAGCCCTCATCGACCCTGGGTCGGCGGGAAACTTCATCAGTCAGCAAACCCTCGAAAAGCTAACCGCCTAAGGTCAACGTTGTCCCTTCGACCTCAGAATCACCACCATTCAGGGAAAACCGCTGGGCCGACGTCGTGTCCACCATTTCTCCCCCACACTTACACTACGCGTTGGTCATCTGCATTAGGAAATCATCAGGTTCATGGTGCTGGAGGAGTCAACCGCGGACATCATCCTGGGACGCCCCTGGCTCATCTTGCACCAGCCGCATATCCACTGGTCCACCGGAGAGATCCTGCAATTGGGTGAGAACTGCTTTGATCATTGTCCTCGCCTGATTTCATCGTCCTCGCCGAAAAGGTCCATCATCATCGTCAGTTCCTTCATCATTACCTGTCCAGTCCACCTCAGTAAAGAGTCCCGAAACTCAAGTCAACGTGGGCATTCCCCCAGCTTACTGGGCGTTCCAGGATGTCTTCAGTAAGCGGTTGGCTATCAAACTACCACCCCATCGGCCAGGACTGCGCCATCGACCTCCTGCCTGGGGCTACTCTACCCAAGCGCCACATCTATCCTCTGTCCATTCCAGAACAGAAGGCCAAGGAGGAGTACGTGCACGAAACGCTACAACAAGGGTTCATCCGTCCATTGACCTCCCGTGCAGCTTCAAGCATTGTCTTCGTGGCCAAGAAGGACGGAGGCTTGCAGCCGTGTATCGACTACGTCACCTTAATTCTCAGACTGTCAAGTTCAGTTATCCTCTTCCTCTGGTCCCATCCGCGCTGGAACAGCTCCGTGGGGCCACCATCTTCTCCAAGCTCGATCTCAGAAGTGCCTACAACCTCATTCACATTCACAAGGGAGACGAGTGGAAGACAGCCATCATCAGTCCCTCAGGTCACTATGAATATCGGGTGATGCCGTATGGGCTGTCCAACTTACCCTCAGTCTTCCAAAATTACATGAATGAAGTATTTTGTGAATTCTTAAAAAAGTTTTGTCATCGTCTATATTGACAATATCCTCATCTATTCTAGTGACCTGAGGGAGCATTGGGGGCATGTACGTCAAGTCCTACAAAAGCTCTGAGACCATCCCCTTTATCTCACGCTCGACAAGTGCGAGTTCCACGTCTCCACTGTCCAGTTTATTGGGTACATCATAGACAACCACGGAGACCAGATGGACCAGAGGAAGGTGGACACCATCACCCATTGGCCTCAGCCCACTACCATCAAAGAGCTGCAGCGCTTGCGGGGATTCCCCAACTTCTACAACCGCTTCATAAAGAATTAAAGCCTGCTCAGCTCCTCACTCACCTCTCTGCTCCAGAACCGGCCAAAGTCTCTGTCCTGGACTCCATCGGCCATGGAGGCCTTCCACCAGCTGAAGAACGCCTTCCAGTCCACTCCGATCCTGGTCCACACCAATACTCATCTTCCGTTTATCGTCAAAGTGGACGCCAAATCGACCGGGGTCGGAGCAGTTCTGTCTCAGCGGCAGGGGACACCCTCACGACTCCATCCACCTGCCTTCTTCTCCAAGAAGCTATCCCCGGCGGAGCAAAACTACGACATCAGGAACTGAGAGCTCCTGGCGATCAAGCTCGCCCTGGAGAAATGGAGACACTGGCTGGAGGGAGCAGAACACCCATTTGAAGTCATCACCGACCATCGAAACCTTGAGTACCTTCGAGATGCCATATGGCTGACTCATCGTCAGGGCCGCTGGGCCCTCTTCTTCACCAGATTCAATTTCAAGGTGACGTACCGTCCAGGGAACCGGAACAACCGGGTGGATGCCCTTTCTCGTCTTCACCAAGCCGACCCTGAACCAGAGCACCTTGAAACCATCCTCCCTCCAGCCATGGTCGTTAGCCCGATCCAGTGGGCGCTCCACGAGCAGATCCAACAGGAGAACACCCAACAGCCTGCTCCACCAGGAGGTCCAGAAGGGCACATCTACTGGCTCATTCTTCACTGGGCTCTGGACACCCAGGCAGGTTAAGGACCCTCTTGCTCCTTCGCCACCGTTACTGGTGGCCCGCCATGCCTCGGGACGTCTCCCGATCCATCAAGGGATGTTCAGGCTGGGCCATTGCTGACACCCCTAGGAGACTCCCCGAGGACAAGCTAGACCCTCTTCCGATCCCAGAGCAACCCTGGAGCCATCTGGGGATCGACTTCATGACCGACCTACCATCATCCCAAGGTTTCACCTGTATCCTAGTCGTTGTCGACCGATTTTCTAAATCCTGCAAACTCATCCCCTTCAAAGGCTTACCTACCGCATTGGAAACCGCGGAGGCACTCTTCACCCAAGTCTTCCTACATTTTTGGCTTCCGGAAGACATCGTTTCCGACCGAGGACCCCAATTCATCTCTAGAGTGTGGACCGCCTTCTTCCGTCTCCTTGGGGTATCCGTCAGCCTCTCGTCAGTTTACCATCCTCAGACCAATGGCCAGACTGAACGGAAGATCCAGGAGATCAGGAGATTCCTGAGAGTATATTGCCACCAGAATCAGGAGAGCTGGAGCCAGTATCTGCCCTGAGCCGAATATGCCCAGAATTCGCTCCAGCAGTCCACCACAGGTCTCACCCCGTTCCAATGTGTCCCTGGACGGGTGAGCCCTCCGAGGTCCCAGCGGTGGAGTACTGGTTCCGCCAGAGTGAGAGGGTAAGGGACTCAGCGCACGTGCAACTCCAGCAGGCAGTCCGGAGACACAAGCACCATGCTGACGCCAAACGCAGACCCACACTGTGGTACCAGTCAGGCCAGAAGGTCTGGCTATCGACGAGGGATGTCCGTCTCCGGCTGCCTTTCTGTAAGCTGAGTCCCTGACACATCGGACCGTTCATGGTAGACAGGCAGCTAAACAAAGTCACCTACCGCCTTCACCTTCCACCCACTTACAAAATATCACCATCCTTTCACGTATCCTTACTCAAGCCCTTCACTAAACCTGTCCCTTTTTCACCCACAGATCCTGGTGATGGTGCCGTTTGTCAGGTATAACCCCTTCCTCCTACCATCGAATGAGGACCCATCAGTCTACCGGGTGAGAACCATCCTCGACTCGCGGCGATGGGGTTCCCGGATGGAATACCTGGTGGATTGGGAGGACTAAAGTCCTGAGGAGTGGCCCTGGATCTTCAGGAACAATGTGCTGGACCCCAATCTTCTCACTCAGTTTCACCAAGACCACCCTGAACGACCCGCTCCTCTGGGCCGTGGGAGAACCTGTCGTTGCCTGTCCCAGCTGTCAGGAGCCGCCCGTGGAGGAGGGGGTACTGTCACACCCTCACAATCATCAGTCACTGCCACGCCCACTCGTTCCCCATCACCATCATTCTGAACACCTGGGCACCATCACCAGTCACCACTATATCAACCCGGCTCACCTTCAATCCCATTGTCTGGTCTCGCACCGAACCCCTCATTGTCTACCTGTCCTGCCTAGAAGCCTTCAGCTACATTCCCTCTTTGTCTTCATCATCAAAATCATCATCGTCGTCTTGAACTTCATCGTCTTCACCTTCATTGTCCTTCGTCTGAGTGTCACCATCCCATAAAAAAAAAAAGGTAAATGGACTGCATTTATATAGCACTTTTAACAGACCCTATGGCCATCCAACCCGCTTTACATTTTGCCTCACATTCACCCATTCATACACCGACGCCGATGTCAGCCATGTAAGGCGCCATTCAGCTCGTCGGGAGCAGCTGGGTGTCTTTCTCATGAACACTTCAGCAACCGGGGATTGAACCACCAACCTTTCAGTTTGTAGAGAACCTACATTAACCACTGAGCCACTGCCGAGAGCACTGATTTTGATAATATGTGATAATAGTTTTTATTAGTAAAAGAGTGCAATACATGCTAACATAATCCCAATGCTTTATATATATATATATATATATATATATATTTTTTTTTTTTTTTTTTTTTTTCATTTTTAAAAAACAAACAAAAATCAAAACCCTTTAAAATTACAAACAAAATCTGTCAAATTAATCTGGCTGTTATTTTAAGTATTATGCCATTAATGACAAATTACGGTAATTCTCATTTTCTCAGTAATTCTTCAATTGTATTATTTATACAGTATTTATGGTATTTATATGTTTTTTATTACATACCAATGTATATAAAATTAGAAAAATAATGACATGAATAATTCACACGATTGCTCACACTGTAAAAAAATAAACTTTTTTTTAAAAATTATTTTTAATTAAATATCAAAGTGAAATATACTAATTCAAAATAAGTGCAAATTAATGTTTTTTTGTTTGTTTGTTTTTTACCTCCAACTCTCACAATCCTTGCACAATCCTTGCTCCCCACATCTTCCCAAGCATTTCCTCCTGCATTATCGTTTTTCCCCCTTTCCTCCCTTTTGCTGCAAATCAGTACATGGACATTTTGGATCGCAAGCCTCTTGCTGGCTATTATTTTTTAATAACAATTCCAGTCTCATGCATGCATGAATTCACATTATTTCTTTATCCCTTTTTGCGTGTTTGGTTGTGAAACTCACTGTTTGCGGACAAGAGAGAGATATTACTGAGTAAAGTCACACAGTGTGAAACTCCCTGTCGCTGATCTATAGTGTGCACACAGCAGAGACTGAATGCTATCCCAGATAGTCGTGCAGTGTGAAAAGAACAGTGAGCCGATGACTTTGAAAACTGCAGTAAAAACTCGACATTACTCAAACAAGACCGGACAAACATGTGAATGAGAGGAACTTAAATATGCATGGTGAATAACTAAATGATGAATAACTAAATTATGAACTGTGATGAAGATTAATGTCCATGGAAACTGATAGCGGGAAACTCAAACAAAGGAACACATGTGAAAAATTAAAACAAACAAGTAGAAACTAAACTAAGAACAAACACAACTGATATTTTGTGACTATTTTACAGGTATTTTTAAAAAGCGTTAAAAAATCCTGGCAGCAACAGAATATTAAACACTAACATCTCTCAAGATCTTCAGATCTCCTCTCAGCATATTCAAACATTACAATCCATGTTGACTTAATTACTTTCATACAAAAATCTTAATGAGAATTAACAGGTTTATATGTTTTTGAAAATAATAAAGTTTAATGTTAACATTACAGTCATTGTTTGCTTTAATAATAATGATAATAATAATAATAATAATAATTCATTACATTTATAAAGCGCTTTTCTAGGCACTCAAAGCGCTTTACATAGAAGGGGGGAATCTCCTCAACCACCACCAATGTGCAGCATCTACTTGGATGATGCGACGGCAGTCATATTGCGCCAGAACGCACACCACACACAAGCTGATTGGTGGAGAGGAGGCCGAGTGATTAAGCCAATCAGGATAGGGGGAATATTGGGAGACCATGATGGACAGAGGCCAGTGGGCAAATTTGGCCAGGATCCCGGGGTTACACCCCTACTCTTTTTTGAAGGACATCCTGGGATTTTTAACGACCACAGAGAGTCGGGACCTCGGTTTAACGTCTCATCTGAAGGACGGTGCTCTTTGACAGTACAGTGTCCCCATCACTATACTGGGGCGTTAGGACCCACACAGACCACTGGGTGAGCACCCCCTGCTGGCCTCACTAACACCTCTACCAGCAGCTACATGGTTTTCCCAGTTGGTCTCCCATCCAGGTACTGACCAGGCTCGACCCTGCTTAGCTTCAGTGGGAAACAAAGTTAGTTGTTTAGTTGAGCTCTTGACCCTTGACTTTTTCACTTTATTTTATCTCTGGCTGTTTTAACTGTGTGTTTGAAGTATGTTTATTTAAGCAAAAAATGCAAAGAAAACTTATCAAATGATGTTGTCTTCTTACTGGTGATGATATAGGCCTATTCATCATTAGTGATCAGATTCACTGATCTGATTCATGGGGAGAAAAGGCTGGCCCATGTGTTTCGATTAAATAGAAAAGCTACTAAAAGCAGCAACAATGGGCAAGTGAGCATCTGGTAGCTATGGATTGGACCATGGATCAATGGAAGAAGGTGGCCTGGTCTGATGAATCATGTTTTTTTGTAAGCGTGTATGTCGCTTACCTGGGGAACACATTGCACCAGGGTGCACTATGGGAAAAAGGCAAGCCGGCGGAGGCAGTGTGATGCCCAGCAATGTTATGGGAAACCTTGAGTCCTGCCATCCATGTGGATGTTACTTTGACATGTACCACCTACCTAAACATTGTTGTAGACCATGCACACCATTTCATGGAAACAGTATTCCCTGGTGGCTATGGCCTCTTTTACCAGGATAATGTACCCTGCCACAAAGTAAAAATTGTTCAGGAATGGTTTGAGGAGCACAACAATGAGTTTGAGGTGTTGACTAGGCCTCCAAATTCCCCAGATCTTTAAGATGTGCTGAACAAACAAGTCCGATCTATGGAGGTGCCAACTTACAAGACTTAAAGGATCTGCTGCTAACATATTGGTGCCAGATACCACAGCCCACCTTCAGGGGTTTAGTGCAGTCCATACCTTGACGGGTCAGGGCTTTTTTGGCAGCAAAAGGGGGAACAATACAATATTAGGAAGGTGGTCATAATGTTATACCTGATTTGTCAATAACCCTAAACCTAACTCAATGCATTGTGGTACACGTACATCTCCAATAAGAGCAAAAGAACTACTAAAACCAACACAAACATTTGCCTCAGAGTTGGTCCTGTTGTCTGATGCCAATATCTATGCTAGAGATCTCACAGTGGGACTGCAGCATGCTGCTTGCCCAATCACAGGCCATCGATTCCTGCAACTACACCAACACTAGAGTCTCTAAATCACAGTCTAGGCTTATGTCAGCATTAGAAAAGGATCCCAACTACACGCCCAACATGACCCACACTGATACAACTGTTACTTTTGGCTTAGGTCTCATTTGCATTTTGTATTGGCAAGATAAGCTCCCAGAGTTCACTTAGAAAATACTTCAAAGAATTAGTATGTGATCAACACTACAAATGCTGCACAAGTGCTTTTGTTCTGTGTGTGTGAGTGAGTGTGTGTGTGTGTGTGTGTGTGTGTGTGTGTGTGTGTGTGAGAGAGAGAGAGAGAGAGAAAGAGAGAGAGAGAAAGAGAGAGAGAGAGAGAGAGAGAGAGAGAGAGAGAGAGAGAGAGAGAGAGAGAGAGAGAGAGAGAGAGTGAGCACACCCCACAATGGAGTACCTACAAAGGCCTGGAACTTGTTCATCTCTCAAGAGTAAATATTTATGTCAATGAACATATAAGAATAACATGTTGGAGGAGTCACGTGATCAGCTGGCTAAGATGGGGCATAGTTTGATTTTCCTCACCCAGAATTGTTCATTTGATCGGTGATTCTCTGTTGAAACACGTTATTTTTGTTCATTTTGTTTATAATAACTTCAGCTGTAGCAGGATGGTGGAATCAAACAAAAAATCAATGTCCAATACCTCGAAAAACAAAGTTAATCGGTCTGACGTGGAAGCCATTGCCGAATCAGTGTTGGAGAAACAGCATGACTATCTTGATTTCTGTTTTGACCAACTTCAGCAGATGGGAAAAGATACAGAAAGGAAACTGGGTGCTATTCAGACCCACTTGATGACTTTGTCTGAGGGCATCGGAACTATAAATGCGGAGATGGGAAAATACGTTCGGATGTTAAAGGTAACTCAAAGTTGCTAGCCACTCAAGATGCGATGCTACAACAGATACAGCTTAAGTTGGCGGACTTGGAGGACAGAAATCGACTGTGTAACATTCGAATCACAGGCTTGACAGATGGAAAGTTCTAGTGTGGTCCAGTACCTGACACAATCACTACCTAAATGGTTTTCCTGCCTTGGCAGCCTACAGGGTGAAATAATGCGTGCCCATCGAGTGTACACTGACAACAAGAATCGAGGGAATGCCCGCACAATGATTTTCTGCGTCCTTCGTTTTACCACCTGCCAAGCGATTCTCCGAGCTGCCAGGAAAAACCCTGTCACTATTGAAGGTCGGAGGGTGAGATTTTTACTAGATTACAGCAGCTACACCCTTAAACGCTTTTTAGCCTTTTCCTAGGCAATAGATAATGCTTGAGCCAAGGGCGTGGAGTTCTTCCTGCTCTACCCCGCTATTTTGAAGATTAAGGTTGGTGGTGGCCTAGTAGAGTCGTTCCAGTCTCCTAGAAACGCTGAAGATTTTATCCATTCACTACCTGCGATGCTTCCCCTGTCAAGTGCAGACGATGGAATTCCAGTGGAAATTGAAGATACAAATGCTGATGCGGTCGCGTAAGCAGTTTTAACTGTCTTCATCAGACCTCCAAACTTGTGGCCTTAAGATTAGCACAAGAACAGTGTGTAGAGAACTTTATTGAATGGGTTTCCATGGCCGAGCAGCTGCATCCAAGCCTTACCCCAATACAAAGCGTTGGGTGCAGTGGTGTAAAGCATACTATCACTGGACTCTAGAGCAGTGGAGATGTGTTCTCTGGGGTGAACAATCACACTTCTCTGTCTAGCAATCCGATGGATGAGTCTGTGTTTGGCGGTTCCCAGGAGAACGATGCTTACTTGACTTCATTTTGCCAAGTGTAAACTTGTGGTGTGGGGTTAATTTTTTTTCAGGGGTTGGGCTTGGCCCCTTTAGTTCCAGTAAAATGAACTCTTAATGCTTCAGCATGCCAAGACATTTTTGACAATGTCATGCTCCCAACTTTATGGGAATAGTTTGGGGATGGCCCTTCCAGTTACAATATGACTATATACAAGTGCACAAAGCAAGGTCCACTTGACTGGCCTGCACAGAGTCCTGACTTCACAAATGCACTTCTAGAAGAATGGTCAACAATTCCCACACACTCCTAAACCTTGTGGAAAGCCTTCCAAGAGGAGTGGAAGCTGTTATAGCTGCAAAGGGAGGGGTAACTCCATATTAAACCCTATATAAAAATTGAATGCCAATTAAAGTTCTAATAATACAGCATTTTATTTGAGCTACCATTTGCACTCCTATCTCATAATATATTTCTTTAAAATATGTACAATTATATATAACACATAACAGACAGATGTATAGTAATAAAGTGTAATCACAATCACTTATTTATTGCAAAAATGTCAATATCAGTACCAAAAGTAGTCCAAATAGTCCAAAGCAGTGTGCTGCTAGTGATGACAATTTTTGAAGCATTGCTTTCTAAAGCTTTGAAAGTTTTGTGAATCTTTTTTTTTAAGCCAGTGGTTCGGAGTGTGCATCTAACTGCAATAGTCACGTGATTTCAGTGAACAACGTTTTGTTACATCATATTGGTTTTGTTATATTGGAGTAGTTCAGTTAGTTATTTAACATGAAGCACACATGGCTGAACATATAACCACTTTACTATTTCTGTGCCACTCACACCACAATGCCAGCGCAAAACACAGACAAAACATAACCCTCTTATAATCACGTAAACCTACACTGTAAATAATTATTTAGAAAAACAGTTACCTGATTGCCCTACAATTTTGAGTTCATTGAAATTAAAATGTTGAGTTAATACAATGAAATTTTTCTGAGATTTGACAACCTTTATTAAAATATTATTTAAAGATTTCGTAAGCATATTGGGTAATTGTGTGTGTTTTATTTCTGATGACACAGTGAAATATGCCAAACAGTGCTATTTTCATGATTTATCAATTTTCATTTATCCATGTGGTTCAGCTACAATAATATTTTGAGTTTCTATTTATTAAACAAACATTAAGGCAACCAGGTTACTTACTTTTTTAAGTGAAACCAACAAAAACCACATTTTTTTTTTTTATTTTTTTTTTTTTTTTTACAGTGTAGTGGTAAAACACAACAGGTTTCTAAATGCTAAATGCCTCTAGGGGGCGATCTCAGTAAACCCATGAACCATTGTCTGTATGGTTTTTACCTGATCTTGTGTCAAATTTATAAAGTTGTAGACATTTGCAATGACATTTGTAAAAAAAAAAATGAAGAGCAGTAATTAATTACCTAGCCATGTCCACCATTAAACTCAAAAACAAGCTCTATAATAATAACAATAATAGTTAAATACATTTATATAGCACTTTTCTAGACACTCAAAGCACATTTACATATAGAAGGGACAAGCTCCTCAACCACCACCAATGTGCAACATCCAGCTGGATGATGCGACGGCAGCCATATTGCGCCAGAATGCTAACCACACACCGATTGCTGGAGAGGAGACTGAGTAATTAGTGGAGGGGTGGTTATTAAGGAGAGACCCCAGACATGAGTGTAAAGCGCATTGGCTGTACAGTAGTACATATGAAAGCGCTATAAAAATGCCTCATTCATTCATTCAGCCAATCATTATATGGTGATTATTAGGAGGCCATGATGGACAGAGGCCAATGGGCAAATTTGGCCAGGATGCCGGGGTTATACCCCTACTCTTTATCGAAGGACATCCTGGGATTTATAATGACCACAGAGAGTCAGGACCTCGGTTTAACGTCTCATCCGAAGGATGGTGCTCATTGACAGTATCGTGTCCCCATCACTATACTGGGTTGTTAGGACCCACACAGACCGCAGGGTGAGCACCCCCTGCTGGCCTCACTAACACCTCTTCCAGCAGCAACCTGGTTTTCCCATTTTTCCTCCCATCCAGGTACTGACCAGGCTCAGCCCTCCTTAGCTTCAGTGGGAAACCAGTCTTGGCCTACAGGGTGATATAGCTGCTGGCTGAAGCTCTACAAATTAATAAAATAACTCATATTAAACATACAGATTTGCAGATTTAATTTAATAGTTTAACAAAAAAAAATATTTTCAGTTGGTTTGTAAAGATTGTTTTTCTTTACATTTGTAGCATTTACACAATTTTGAGCAGCAGGTGTCACCAGTATGCTGTTTTGAAATCTTAGTTTCTCCTATCATCCTATCATATGTTGCAGTCACAGTCCTTTCTGGCAGTATAGTTTTGTCTGAGATACAGAGGAGAATTGATGTTAATCGCTGAAAATCTTTTCCTGATCCACTCCGCTGAAGCTGATTTCTCACTCAAAACACGGCATGCAACAAAGCAGGCGAGAGCCAATGAGTTTGATACCATTGCCACAAAATGTGTCGTAAAGCTTCTTGAGGTGTATATTTTTAAATGTATAACTAGTGTGAAATTTACGTTTATGTTTGCTACGGAGGATGGAGATGAAGGTCGTTGAATAAAGACTTGAATTTGGGTCTGTTCCTCACAATCATATGGATTCTAAAGATTTGGATTTCAGCACGCAAATAAAATTGATTACATTTTACATATTTTATTTTGTTTTGGGTGTATTTTACGAGTAAGTTGTCTGTCACAGCATAGGACTATACTCAGAAAACACCTTTTGTGTCTTATGGCAAACAAAATAAGAGAAGATACTGCTGAATAAAGTCATATTTTTTTGTTATTTTTGGACCAAAATGTATTGTCGACGCTTCAAAAGAGTCTAACTAACCAACTGATGTCTCATATGGACTACTTTGATGATGTTTTCATTACCTTCTTGACGTGGACAGCAAGTGGGCATACACTTACATTCAAAGGACAGAAAGCCCTTGGACAAAATCTAAAATATCTTGAACTGTGTTCCAATGATGAACAGTCTTACAGTGGAACGACATTGAGGTGAGTCATTAATGAAGGAAATTTTATTTTTTGGGTGAACAAACCCTTTAAGCAATTACAGAAACACTTCATTTCAAGGGCTTAAAGTGTAGTCTTGTTTAACATTATGTATTCCTTTTGCAGGAAAATATAATGAAATGTCGATGAGTAATCTGCACTTAGTACATGTGAATGAAAACATTGATGTGACGATTAAATTTCAATAGAATCTAAATATTAATGTCACAGTTTTAATATTCATTAATAAGGATTTGTATGTCTGCAAAGTAATATTTTTTGACTATTTTATTACTAATAATATTTGACTACTTTAATAATAATTGACTACTTTATTGTATTTAATGTTCTCTTTGATTCTATAACTTCTTGTGTTAATTATCTGTGGTTGTTTGTTGTTTGTTTATGTGTAATAATGAGGAGACTGACTGTTATTTTGATTGTCAATTGATTATACTCTTGTACTACATTGTGAAGCAACCTTGGGTTCTTGAAAGGTGCTATAAAAACATATTATTATTATTATTATTATTATTATTATTATTATTATTATTCACTCCAGTTTAGTGCTGTCTATACATCAATTTTGTATGTTTCAGTGTCTATGGAAACATAAATGTACGTAGAATCACTCTTTGCGTAAAGCAAAAAAAGCAAAAACGAATGAGTATATAAGATCATGTTGGAATTCACAATTATGCATTCTAAATGGCCTCCACTATCCAGACCAGATTTAATAAAAGTGCTTGGCTGCATCCAAAATGGCATACTTCCCTTCGATATACTAGGCAAAAAACAGTATGTGACAAAAGAAGTCTGAATTCACAGTATTCATAAAGGAGTAGGCAAAAAGTAGTTGTGGTGTGACAGGCAGCGGGGCGAGGGACCGCGAGAGCGGGCCGGTGATTAATGTTCACGAGGGCCAGCTGCGGCCATGTGACGGGAGCATATAAGGAGGAGCAAGGACAGTGGAAGACGAGAGAAAATCCAGGCCTGGTCCTCTCTCGTCTTCCGCTGTCCTTGCTCCTCCTTATATGCTCCCGTCACATGGCCGCGAGACGAGACCGGTGTGCCACGCAGCTGGCCCTCGTGAACATTAATCACCGGCCCGCTCTCGCGGTCCCTCGCCCCGCTGCCTGTCACACCACAGTAGTCTACCCGGAATACCATGGGAGAAGATAATGACAACATGGTGAATGTAGTACGTCCAGATTACATTCATACTACACACATTCATACTACATATAACTTTTGTTTACTGGTCGTGAAGTAATTACTTATTCAAAATAAGTACCTACTCAAAAGTATGAGAATTCAGGCGCAGCCCTTGTTTTATAGGTCTGCTCTGATCAAAATCCATTCAGGAGAGACATGAGATGCAAGAACCATAAATAGGATGTCAAAATAAAGCCACCATCAATGATGCATGTCTTCCCACACTCTCTTCAGCAAGCATGCAGACCGGTGAGGAAACATACATTACTGCATCCTGTCAACAGACGTGAAAAAAGCCCCTATGGCAGCCACATGCACCTCAGAGTGGATGGGGTCAGACCGGCGGAGAAACGGTCCTGGAGGAACTCCAGCACTGAAGCCACAGCGCAGTTGACTGGGTCCACCCTCTTTTCTTGAACCTGGTTAGAAAAGACATTCCACTTTAGGCTATACAGTCTCCTAGTAGAGGGAGCCCTAGAGCTGAGAATGGTCTCCACGACATCGGCTGGCAAGCCATCCCCTAGGTACTGTGCCCCCTCAAGGGCCAGACCCAGAGGTCCCACAGCTCGGGTCTGGGGTGAAATATCATGCCTGAGACAACAGGTCCCTCCTCACCGGGGTGCTACTAGGAGAAGGCTGATGCCCTCCCGGCGGACCTGCTCTAGAACTCCCGGGAGCAAAACAATCAGGGGAAATGCATACAGACGCAACCTCAGCCACCCCTGTGTCAAGGCATCCAGCCCCAGGGGGTCCAGATGCCTGAGGGAGAACCACAGTGGACAGTGGGTTGTCTCTCGAGACGCAAACAGGTCCACCTCCACTGGGCCAAACCTCTCGCACATGGCCTCCACCACCTTGGGGTGGAGCCGCAACTCCCCGGGCCTCAGCCCCTGCCTCGACAGGATGTCTGCTCCCTGGTTTTGGTCCCCTGGGACGTACATCGCTCTGTGAGACGACAGTTTCCCCTGGGACCACAGAAGGATCTGGTGCGCCAACCTGCATAGTGGGCGCGACCTTAAACCCCCCTGATGATTCAGATACGATACCACAGACATATTGTCGGACCGTATCAGGACATGGTGGCTGTGGAGGTCCGGGAGAAAGCTCCTCAGAGCTTTGTAAACCGCCAACATTTCCAGGCAATTGATGTGCCAGGAAGAATGCTGGGGCCCCCACCGACCTCTCGCAAACCGGCCTTCCATGACCGCGCCCCAGCCCGTGAGGGAGGCATCTGTTGAAAGGATTTTCCTGCAACATGACGCTCCTAACACTGGCCCTTTGGAAAGGAACCCGGGATTTTCCCATATGACGAGGGAACGAAGGCATTTGCGCGTTATCCTGATCATACGGAAAGGTTTTCCCCTCGGAGAGAACCCCCTGGTCCCCAGCCACCACTGGAGGGGCCTCATGTATAGCAGGCCGAACGGAATCACATTGGACGCTGCTGCCATGAGGCCTAGCAGTTTCTGGAACTGCTTCACAGCTGTGGCCTAGCTTCATAGCTGAGACTTCCGTCCATATGGTCTCGACCCGCACGGGGGACATGCAGGCCTGCATCGTAGTCGAGTCCCATACTACTCCCAGGAACGTTGTCCTCTGGGAGGGCGTTAACACACTCTTGTTTGTGTTTAGTTTCAGCCCCAAGCACCTGAGATGGGACAAAACGACATCTAGATGCCGAATTGCCATCTCTCACGACTGGGCCAATATGAGCCAGTCATCGATATAATTGAGTACACGGATGCCCTGGAGCCTCACTGGGGCCAGAGCTGCATCCATGCACTTGGTGAAGGTGCGAGGGGAAAGATCTAGACTAAAAGGAAGAACCCGATACTGGTACGCTTCACCCCAAATGCCAACCTCAGGAACCTCCTGTGGGCAGGGAGGATGGAGACATGAAAGTATGCGTTCATCAAATCTATCGTGACGAACCAGTCCTCGAACTGGATCTGACTCACGATATGGAAATGGAAATGGACTGCATTTATATAGCGCTTTTATCCAAAGCGCTTTACATTTTTGCCTCACATTCACCCATTCATACACCGACGGCGATGTCAGCCATGTAAGGCACCATCCAGCTTGTCGGGAGCAGCTGGGGTTAGCTGTCTTGCTCATGGACACTTCGACACTTGGTCAGGTGGAACCAGGGATTGAACCACCAACCTTTCGGTTTGTAGACAACCTACATGAACCATTGAGCCACTGTCGCCCCTATAGCCCGATAGCTGGAATGGTGAGCATCTAGAGTCTCCTCACTGACCGGTTCAAGTACCTCAGATCTATTATTGGACGCAAGTCCCCATCCTTCTTGGGAACAATGGAGTACTGGCTGTAAAACCCTGACTCCCTGTCTGGTGGAGGGATCCGTTCTATAGCCTTCTTGACCAGTAGGGAGCGCACTTCCTGTTTCATAACCTTTTTAGCCTGAAGAACGTCTTTCAAGTCGCCCTTCGGCTTAGAAGCCTTCTGTCGAGAACGCCGTCTCCTTTGCCAAGCTCCCTCAGGAGGGGCGCGGGAGGCAACGCTCTCTTTTTGCGACTGCCGATGGGCGGTGCTGGTGGACGGCCGGGACTGCCCATCCGAGGCTTCCCTGCTGGTCTCTGAAGGCCCAGAGCGGTGAGGGAGGTACTGCCGACTGCTTCCTCACCTCCTGGAATATCTCGACGACGCTATTGACTGCGTCGCCTAAGAGACCCGTAGGGGCTATCAGGGAATCTAAGAGAAAGGATTTCTCCTTGTCTTTCATCCCCGATAGGTTCAACCAGAGGTGCCACTCCACGCACACCAAACCAGCCATAGAGCGGCCGATGGCACGGGCCGTCTCTTTGGTGACGCGGAGAGACAAGTCGGTGGCCTTTCTGAGCTCGGTTATGTCATCTGGGGACGGACCCTCTCCCTCATCGTGCTCTTTTAAAAGCTCTGCTTGGTAGGCCTGCAGAACCGCCATGGTGTGCAGGCAGCTACCAGCGCGCCCGGCCGCCTTATAAGCCCTGCTTAGAACTGGGGCTTTCAGGGAAGCTGCTGCATCAGGAGACAAATAGCCCGCTAGTGCCTCCTCGACACATGGCAGCGTCCCATAACCAGCCTCTGATGCGCCCACAACACACCCGAAATCTAATACCGGGGGGTTCGATAGGCATGCCGAGTATGGTTTTGCCCGCAATTTGCACAACTCGTTGGAGGCTGAGCACGCTTTTTGAAAAAGCGTCCAATCCCGACTTTTTCCTGTGGCCATTCGATGTTGAGTTTGGCCACAGCGCATGTCAGCACGTCCACAAGCTCTTCTTGAGCGGGGGAGTGAAGAGGTGAATCCACCTGCACACCGCCCGCCTCTAGGCTGAACTGATCTGATCCCTCGGAATTAGACAGCATCAGCACTGGGTTATCAACGCGATGGGAGGCAGGCATGCTGAGGTATCTTCCTAATCCTTGTCCGATGATTCAGATGCTCTTCCGCCTCTTCCAGCCTGTGAAGATGGCACACTGCGGGCTTCCTCGTGAGGCGGAAGAGCGTCTGAATCATCGGACAAGGATTGGGAAGATGCCGCACCGTGGGCTTCCTCGCGAGGCGGAAGAGCATCTGAATCATTGGACAAGGATTGGCCACAGTGGCCTTATCAAGGTACCCACTGCCACGGACACGTAACATCCCTCTGTCACTTCTGCTGTACCGCTAGAATGGCCAGAAGTTCAGATCTCGGCTACTCAGCAGGTAACATAATGTGACATTGAGAGCATACTTCCTTATATACCCACGCAATGGGCCGAAGTTACGCTATGCAAATTCCGCAGGCCCATGGCATTACATTGCCATTGGGCATTTTCTAAGATCTCAAAGATGATAGGCTTCTAAGCAAAAGATTTGGATTTGGATTAAACCACTTGATTCAATATTTTTACGATGCCTTTAGGACATTTTTGGGATCTTTTAAGTTTGAGAGGAGGTGACTTTAAATGGGTAATGAATTGAGAAATCAACTTTCCCTTGAGCTTTTGATATATAAAAGGTCATGGTAATATAATATCCTGTAAGTTTCAAAGCTGAAAACTTTTTTGTTAGTCAAAGAAAAGCTTTTATAGACACCAGGCTTAGGAAACGGTCTTGTGCTTCATACTTACGTCATTGTGCAACAAATTGAACCTCTACAGAACGTGTAATCCAGCACCCTCCCCCACCGACTCATGGAGGGCTTGTGCTAGCTAAACAACAACAATAAACATGCCGAGGAAGATTGCTATTCCTGGTTGTGGAAGAACACAGTCGCTGCATAAGCTTCCTTCAGATCCTAATATTACTAATGTGTGTTTAAACTTTTTTAATGAAATGTTCAGTTCAGTTCACTGCGGAATCGTTTGTAAAAAAATCTCCGGTCGATGCTGGATTTGGATCCGACAGCAACCGAATGGTGTAACACACTAATGTGAGTAAAACGTGTTTTTATATGTTATAGATTGTTATAGATCGTTTTGCTTATGTGTACGTGTCTAACAGAGCAAACCTTTAGCACGCTGGACTTTTAGGCAAAGTCTGGAAGGCCGATGAATCTCATAATATTCCGTTCTTGATCTGTGCTATTCTCTCTCTCTCTCGTTGACATTTGAAGGGCAGTTTGCGCTTATATCGTCCGGTCTTGCGGGCTATGTGTAACGCCGGCTTCACACTGCACGCGTAAGCAGGGCGTAAGCAGCGCGTATTTTTTTCGGCGCTCATGTTAACAGACGAGTGTATTCACACCGGCAGCAGAAGCAGCGCAGCGGCGCGTAGCAGGAGCAGAGCAGAAGCGGCAGTGCCGCGATCGTTTCGGCGCCAGGTCTATTTTTGACGCGCTGCTCACGATGAATTAAAGCCACAGTACATTGTTCTGATCAAAATTAACCTGGTTAACATGAAAAATAACACATTTAACCATGAAATAATTTAGTGAAGTGTTCCGTGTGTTTCTCAGTCACCATATGACACCCGGCGCTGTGAGAAAAAAAAAGTTCCACACAAAAAACGAAGCCACTGCCATAAGTTTTTGCCTGAACTACAAAACTAACTTTAAATAATGTATGCCAGTTTAGCTTAAATTAAATATGAATTAAATTATGTATATATGATAACTATATGCTGGCATAACAGAAACGATAAACAAAAGCACGTGGTGTCACAGGCAGTGTTCTTCAGAGTGCACCTGTCCTGGAAAGACAGCAATGGATGACACTCGTCTCATCGTGAAGGTTGAGAAGCACACAGTTCTCTATGATCCACACAATTAGCTTTATAAAGACTTGCAAGTGAAGGAAAAAGCATGGGAGGAAGTTGGTGAGCGTGAGCGGCTCTTGGTGCTGATGGTAAGTCATTTTAAAGTGTTTTTGACAGTCTTTCGTTGTCTCACGAACGAACAACTAAATATGGATAGGTAAATAAAATATACACACATTAATATAGCACACATACAGTATAGACATGTAGATAGACTATAATGTGCGTTTTGTCATTTTTTAAAAAACTTTGTTAGATAATTTGCTCATTTAGCCTACAATATATCATTAAGAAGTTTCCTCTTAGTTATTACAGTCATTTATGAATATCTTTAATAGGTTTATGATGGGTAATGCATGTAAATTTGATGCCTTTCCAATATTTCAAGACAATTCCCTGAAGTTTCTCTTTTTAGCAGTGTGCTTTTCATGGACATAGTGCGATGGCCTTTCTTCTATCAAAAACTTGCACTAAACGAAATAAAAAAAAACCATCAGAAACAAGTGAAACGATTTTTTAAATATAAAATTAGCTTCATGATAAATCTTTGCTTTATTTCCATTTCATATACATTAAAGAGAAATGCAAACTTATCCATTATAGAGTACTCTGTACACAACTGCGCGTGACAACTGCGCGCGACAAACGCTGCCTGTGTGAAAGGAAAAAGTGCGCGCGCTGCTACTGCTTTACACACGCGCTGCTTCGGCCCTGCCTACGCCCTGCTTGCGCGTGCAGTGTGAAGCCGGCGTAATATAAAAATAATAGTCTAATAAATCACGGGTGGGTAAGAAATAAATCATTGTGTTTGTTTGATAAAGACGTTTACAAGCCCTGTGATCGAGAAAATCATTCCGGTTGCCACTTCTCCCTGAACTGACAGGGAAGCTGAAGCTCATTAAATATGCAAATCTTATCCAATCCTAACCGTGGGTATTTACTTCCAAGTCTCCAGTGCGGCACGCCCCCCAAAACCCAGCGTTTTGGAGACAGCCTCAAAACCAGTGTAGAAAATAGCCTATTACTTATTAGTTAATATGTTTTTGAATCTAAAACACCTTTAAATGGAGGTACAGACGACTTTTTCTGGTTTCTTCAAGAAAATATCTTTGTATTTTGTAATTACATGCAGGTATACATTTAAAACATACAATTAGGCATGTCGCGATAGTCAATAAATCAATTAATCCGCCTATAGCTCGATATTTTTTCTAATTTCCACTTGCATGCTTTTGTTTTCCTCGTTTCTCGCTGACTGTGTGCGCACATCGTCCGTTTGGGGAGTTTTATACTTGATGCACAGACGAGATGATGAGACTTCATTGCTCGGCCAGATTCGCCTGGAACTCTTCGGTTGCGGAGCCACACGCAAAGTTACAAAAATTGACCTGCACACCGCCAATTGAAATGGGGTCTCGCACACTCCGCGTTGACATCATTTTTGCCGCGTGCACCCTCGTGCGCACGTGTCGAGTATAAACAAGGCTTAAAGCTACTCTGAAGTTGGCAGTTTGATAAATGCAAGTTCATTTTTCAGTTAAATCTTTATGTGCTAAAAAGGCACATACGTGCTGTAGAGATAGCAATAGGCCTACACTATCTCCTTTTTTTGCCAAATAATCATCAGTGTCTTTTCACTTTCTGTATCAGAATCTCATCTAGCTTTCCTCAGAGATGGTCAAGTTCAGTTTGTGCATGGTTACATTAAATATATCTATATATCTCTCTCTCTCTCTCTCTCTCTCTCTCTATATATATATATATATATATATATATATATATATATATATATATATATATATATATATGCATCTAAAAATCAATCATCCATTGCAGTTTCAATCCATTTTATTTATTGGATTTAGTATTTATTCAGGTGCATTTTTCTGTTAACAGACTGGGAGTTCATTGCTTTTATTGTTTTTGGTTGTTTCGTTAATTTATTGTGGATATTTAAAATGTTTTTCGTTATCAGTGTTAAATAGTATTTAAAAATAAAAGTTTATTGATCTTTGAAAAGGTGTGCCTGCATTATTATGCCATTATCCTTATTTTAGATGAAAATGGCATCAGATTGACAATATTATTGTTTATCACAGTAAATTCTTGGCCACTTTATCGTCCAGCAAAATTTGTTATTATGACAGGCCTACAGAAAATATGTATACAATAAGTGCATTGTATCAAATTGTTAATTTAAATGTTAGTACATAGTAGTTAAGGCCGTCTAAAATAAAGTGGGTCCAATGTATCCTCTACAGCTTTTTTGTTGTTGTTTTTTTGTGACTTTTGTGTAAGTGTACTACACTAAATAAGCTTTTGTTAGTGTATATACAATAATATAATAACATACTATTCCTATTTTACTTTACTTTGTTTTTTAAAGACATTCAGATTAAATTATTTTAAGTAAGATTATCTAATTAGAATCTACTGTGTTTATCATGACCACATGACAGAAATGGGTTAAGCCAGAAAAACTGGCATCATCACCTGCCAATTTATGTGCCACTTAAGATGATTGCCCCTGCAGAGTGTAAAGGTCATGTGCAAAACCTAGGCTCAGTAGATAATCAAGGACCAAGTCTCAATGTCAAATTAACAGCTCCTCAGATTGCGCTTCAATCAATCATCATGGTAGTTTAACTGCATGCCCTGAAGCTTCAACGGGGCCACAATGGCATTTGGACATTTTGTCAACATAGACTCACCAGAAGGATTATAAGGAACACCATACTAAAACTGTGGTAACAAGGCATGATGGATCCATGTTCTCATTCTGTTTACGCCAAATTCTGACACTACCATCTGAATGTCTCAACAGAAATCGAGACTCATCAGACCAGGCAACATTTTTCCAGTCTTCAACTGTCCAATTACAAACCTGAAGAACTTCCTGTATCTAGATTATCTGAAAATAGAATATGCATTTTTTTCCCCAGATTGATAGATACAAACCAACCTCATGTTGGAATCTAGACAAAAGATGTCCCAGCATCAACATTCTGAAACTGCACATACTGAGTGTGAAATTCAGCAAGCACAGGTCCAGGATCAGCTGCAAACCACCATCCTTTTTCAACACCAAAAATATTATCCTTTAAAAACCTGAAATCTTCATGGGAAGGAAGCACTTCATCCATGGCTTATTTCTCCAACAAGGATTGATTTCCTGCCTCAACACAGCAATGGCAATGGCTACTATATTTCCATATTCCAATGCAAAAAGGACTTTGGTGAGTATTAAATTAACAATCATTTTATATTATACAACTATGTTCTTCATAAATTCCCTGCCTGCAGCCCAAGACTCTGGGATAGGCCCCAGCTACCCTAGAGAGGACAAGTGGTTTGGAGAATGTATAGATGGATGGGTGGAACTATGTGCTTCATAAATTATACAAATGTGATATATTTCCTTTCTGTCTTGATGGTATATCTGTTTTTCCCCCTGAGGACATACTCAGATTAAAGCAGACAGACTCTGCATTCCTGCTGTGCAAAGTAATATCCTCAATTTCAATACGCATCTCCTTACTCCTCATGTGGAGACCCCATCTGCAAGGCCACTGAAGCAGCTGAAAATAACTCTGAACTGAAGATATCTATAATGGTGTAAAATAATCTACCAATTTAACCCATAATCAGTCAGGTAAATATTAAATGTTCACATTTTAACACTATAATAAGCAATGTTCAATTTAAATTAAGTTGAGAACTTAATGTTTGACGGATTTAAAAGAACTTTGTTTTATGATACTGAGGTATGTTAAATATTTTATTTGCTATATACTTAATACCTATTTTTGTAATTTCCAGTCACTGTTTGTCATCAATGAAAGAAGTCAGAAATGTTGTATTTTGATTTGAGTTTTGAGATTTGATTTGATATTGTGAGGATAAAAAATAAAAAACGTAAAAAAAACTCTAAAAATCAAAAAAAAAAAAAAAAAAACTCTTCTAAAAGTCCAAATCACGCGTCAAACTCAGACGTAGGTCCACTGTCCTGCAGAGTGTAGCTCCAACCAGATCTGAAGCCCTGGATACACTGCACAGTTTTAGCAATCCTATAATATCATTACAAATCCCACGGTGTTACATGGATCTATAAAAAGACATGTTTATAAGTTATTATGATAAACTAATCAAACTGGTGTCACTGACATGCAAGACCGACAAATCAGTTGCCACACTACAAATCATGACTACACGTTCATAAATAATTAAGTAATATGTTAATGATTTCTTAATTATTCG
Organism: Pseudorasbora parva; assembly: GCF_024679245.1. Classification (NCBI taxonomy): domain Eukaryota; kingdom Metazoa; phylum Chordata; class Actinopteri; order Cypriniformes; family Gobionidae; genus Pseudorasbora; species Pseudorasbora parva. The sequence continues at coordinate 35,625,247 of NC_090189.1, forward strand.
CTGCGTGCCACAGGATGTTTTGGTGTATGTTCATGTTTCATGTTCATGTTTTTGAGTTCTTATTTTCACAGTCATGTTTTGTCATGCACTTCCTGGTTTTGTCATGTGTTCCTTCCATGTGTTCCTGTGTCATGTTGTCATTGGTTAATTATTTGTCACAGGAGTCCCTTGTCTAGTCATTAGCCCTTGTGTATTTAAGCCCTCATATATGCCATAGTCTTTGTCTGTCATTTAATGTGTTACCTGGTTGGTGGTGAGTGTTTGAGTTTAAGATTACAGGCTATGTTTGGATTCATGTCATGATTCATGTCAAGCCAAGCCTTTTGTTTATGTTTGGATTTTGTTAAATAAACTACAATTCGGTTAATCTAAACCTTGCCTCCAGTGGATTGTTACATTGCGTCTAAACAGACACAATTTATGTGTATGTAATAAATTGTAATTATGCCTTTTTTTAAAAAAAATGTTATTGTTACATTTTCCTGTTTTACTTCAACTTTTAACTACTTTGGTAACACTTTAGAATACTGTTTCTTACTTAATGCATAACTAATAAAGAGTTACTGCTAGGGCTGTAACGATACACCAAACCCACGATTCGGTTCGTATCACGATTTTTGACCCACGGTACGATACAAACCTCGATATGGGGGGGACAAAACAGTTTTATTCTGTGCAGTATTCTGTAGCCTATTTTGCCGTCAATACCATATATCTGTAGGGTCAATAGGCTACTGCCGACGTTTTCTTTGCGGTACCAATAGGCAATATATATTTAACATGAAGTATAGGGCCTCCTGTACATCAATACCAACAGAAGCGCCGCGTCAGACACGCTTCTGGTGTGCAAAGAAAGAGAAAACGCCACGCAGCCGCCCCGCGGATGACACGCAACAGAAACGCCACGCTCACACCACTTTGCCAGCCGGTTGGGGAAGCTTCTTGAAACATTTACGGCAAATTGTGTGGGTCTTGTCAACTACACGATTGCCATCCTTGTTCTCCACCGGGTAGCTGAAATGTTGCCATACTGCTGACTTAAAAGTTGGACCTGGACAGGAAGGATAATTCTGGGAGTTGGAAGGGGTGTGTCGCGATTCTGCCTTCTCAGATCGCGATACAGGTTCGTGGACCTGCGTATTTCGATTTCATATCGCATATCGTTACAGCCCTAGTTACTGCAGTACTAATTAGGGCTGCACGTTTTCAAGTTTTTCATTAACCGTTAACCGAGGCCCTTAGCGGTTAATACTCAGTTAACCATAGTGTGCGTCAGGGTTATTTTTAGTTTATTAATTTGACGACCGCCATCTCCGTAGTGAATGCGCCTATAGAGAGAAATGCACATCATGGATTACATAATCAGAGAGTAGCCTATTTCTTTTCGTTTTAAATTGTTAAAAGACATTTCAAGTTTCTTAAGATCTATTTCATGTCTGCGAGGTGTACGCTGAGTTTCGTTAAATTAGGATGAGATGCGCTCCAGTTCACGAGCAATGCAAGTGGCCGCGAGGTGAGGGCGCCTGCATGATTAGGGCATTAGTAAAATATGCAGCCGAGAATGATTCACACAGACAGCGTTTGACTCGCGCGGCTGCTGAGCCTCTCCCGGCAGAGAGTTCAAGCATCTGTGGACTCGTCCCTTCAGCTCTGGCCATCTTGCTTTCAGTCCGCGATTAGCTTTTTTGTTTTCTTCATTACAGTTAAAGTAACGTCTGCTTTTCTCTAGTCATTCACAAGTTTCTCACTTAAAACTTTCTTTCTTCTGCTCCGTTATGCACAGCGCGCGCGGCTCGCGCTCTGCTTCTGCCCTAATGCGACTTAGTCCAGTGCGACGTTTTTCCTCTTCATGACGCATATTTTGACTGATGCGACTCATACTCCGGAGCAACTTATAGCCTGAAAAATGCGGTAAGCACTGCATTGCAATACTTGCATTTTGCCCCGTCACTCTCATTTTTAAAGTGCTCCCACGCTTTCTTTGCTTAGAAAACTGCTCATGACTTTTTCTTGTGGATATTACAAATGTCTGGCAGCGCTCTTGCGGTCTCTAGGGGTGCAAACATATATTACAACTAAATTCAAAGCACGTCATTGACGCCACTTAACCGAGCAAAATGTTTCACTCGGTGACGCAATTTTTAACGGTTAATCGGTCAATCGGTTAACCATGGACACCTCTAGTACTAATGAATAATTCTTCATTAACACTCAAGTCACTAATATTAACTACTAAGGAATGAGTGTTAACTAATCAATATGTAATAGCATTTTTTAATTGTGTTAAGTATCAATTAGTTAATCAGTAACTATTTCAGTACTAATTCAATTCAGTTATGCCTCCTTAAGAACTACTATTGAGTAACTACTAATTCAGCTTCACAAGGAATAACTATTAAGTAACTACTAATTAACAGTGATGCACAGTTTCAGATCGAGGCCCTTTCTTCTTCTTTAGTACTAATGTTGTTAGATAAATGTACTACTGTTGTGTACTATGTAAATATTCATTTACATTCACTCGCAAATGTGCCGATTAATGTTTCTGTCTGTGTGTGTCCCCACGCTATAATGTTGCAGTTCTTGCAGCATTAAATCAGAGAAAACAATTCTAGTGAAAGAGTACACAGATTCATGAGTGCACATGCAGAGTGCACAAAATGTGAGCGCGCACGCAATTTCTGTGAGTCCAGTTTTGTGCAATAGAATGCAATAGAAAAAATTATTGTTAGTAGCATTTGGCGAAATGCACTCCCCCCCCAAAAAAAAGGCGTGGTGTCACTGTCATGCAAGACCGACAAATACGTCGGCACACTACAGTTCTATGTGTCCGAACATTCCGACATGCTGATCCTGGGCAGAGCTGCATGTGAGGAGATTCAGCTGGTGAAAAGGATTGAGCAGCTCGTAAAAAAGTCTGTGCAAACCAAAGAAGAGCTGGACAAGATGCATCCATCAGTCTTCACTTGGTTGAGTTCCCAAGGGCCCATCATATACACATTGACCCGACAGTCATGCCTGTGATTCATGGATGCAGAAAAATTTCACTGTCTGTTCGTGATAAGCTGAAAGAAACACTTCAAGATCTTGTGCATAGAGCTGTTATATTCCCTGTATCGGAGCCCACAGAATGGGTAAATAGCCTCGTTATAACAGAAAAAAAGAATGGTACACTGAGGGTATGTTTGGATCCTTGTGACCTCAAGGAGGGGAGCACTGAGCCTGCCCTGGTAGGAACCAGGCTGTAGGCTGCTCCATGGGTTCCCTAACTGAAGGGGGACCGGTAGCAGGGAGATGATCCTTCATCAAAGCCAGGGTCAAACTTGCCTACCGAATTTGCCCGACGGAAAGGCAGGCCAACTGATAGCAAGCGTCCACTCACTGGCAGTGTGAGGCTTGCTACTAGCACCCAGATATGGGAGTCTACCTCCAGGGAGGCCCAAAGAGGCATTACTACCCAGCAGGGACCCCCGGGGAGGCCTGCGAGGTCTTCTACCCGACCCCAAGTGCACAGGAGAGGTCTGAAGAGGCCTACTACATAACAGCCAGCCCTCAGGGAGGCCTAGTGAGGCCTGCTACCTAAAAGCAAATCTACAGGGAGGCCTGGTGAGGCCTACTACCTGAATAAAATCATAATGGCAGTAGTAGCTACCTAACAGACACAGTTCAGAGGCCAAACACGACCTACTATCTGGCAGTCAGCGAAGCTTGTCACCCAGAGACAGGGAGTTAAAAACTCATCCCCAGGGAGTCCTGTCTTAAGGCCTTCTACCTAGTAGCAAGCCAATCGGGAAGCCTGGTGAGGCCTATCACCTAGCAGCAAGAATGCTCCACTCATCTGAGGTGGTCCACGCAGCAGCCCGATGGGACTTGTTACTTGTGAGTACCCGAGGTTGCAGACTCGCCTGCAAGGGCGCCCGAAACGGCCTACTACTTGCTAGGGGCTTCCTACCACCTGAGGTAGTCACCCATGCAGAGGCCCAATAGAGCACAATGGAGCACAGATCTAACCTGAGGCTCACACAGCATATGCCTGAAGGGAACACTCCCATGACAGCACTTGGGTGAAACAATATCTACAGCCCAAAGGCTGAACATAGATCTGACTGAAGCAACAACGCCAGTCTCTGCAAACAATACTCTCAAAAAACACTACAAAGAGATGATACCAACAACTGATAACCCTGCAGAGGCAGGCCAAGTGGCTAACATTCAGAAAGTGAACCCAGAGAATGCCAAAAACCACTCTACCCAGTAGAGGGAGCCAAGCATCGCCTTAGCAGGGGCTAGACTAGTAATTCCCTCTGGAAATCCAGCCGCATTCTCAAAACACACACAGCAGAAAAACATTACTGAATAAATAAATATCGTTCACCACTCCCAGGGGGCTTCAGGGCCCTGAACTTTTCGACGATTGTCCAGAAGCTCTGATGATCCCCCCCCCACCCTTACACAGGGAGCATAATCAGCAGAGAAACCTGCAGTTCTCTCACAACAAAAGTAAAAAATGGTTCTCCAAAGGAGACTTAACAGCTCGCCTGTGGCGTGCAAATGATGAGTCACCAAAAAGCTTCACCAACCTGAATGTCTGCTTAGGTGCTTCACCACTAAAGGCCTGAAAGTGGGCGCTCTCACAGGCTGTCAGAATCTTCACCTGCTCATCATTGGCCCATCCGGCCTGATGTAAGATGTGCCCGGGGAGAAGACAGAGGAGAAGACGAGGGCTAGACCTTCCTTCCACCCTCTCAACGGAGGGGGAGCCTGCTCAGCGGCGCCTAGTCTGAAGGCGCCCTATCCGGGGCTCCACCTCTGAGTGCTTCTTCCTCTTGTTGCGGGAGTCCCGCCTTCTCTTCGCTCTACTCCTCCACAGAGGGGGTGCACGAGAGGCAACGCTCGCCTTCTGGTCCCGTCACCGATCCTTGGACCGTGACAGACCAGGGCCTCCCGCCTGCCTAGGCATAGCCCCGGATCTCAGCGGTATACAGGTCTTAAAAGCCGCTGAGCACGCCTTCACCTCTCTGAACCTTCCCACCACCGCCTCAAGTTATTCGCTGATGAGCTATGTGTGATTTTCTATTTTTCTCCTGTTTTTTTTTTATTACCCTCAATGACAGTCATCAGCAGGTTTATTAGGCTACGGTCACTTTAAGACCTGCCACACATGACACGGATCTGACACGCATCCCATTTTTTAGCTCTTAATGTTCATTTAGTGCTTCATTTAACTCATTTAAGCCTGTGCCATTCAAGCGCTGTTTGAAGTGTCTTTCTGTGTGCACGTGTGTGTGTGTCACACAGACAGGAGATTCCCACACAGCGTGCACCACTGCACACTGTTCTCTTTTGTGTCTTATCATGCTTGAATGGGTAAAAAAGTATTTACATGAATAAGAGCGTGATCCTTTAATGTAACGCTAGATGGATAAAACAGATGCCACAGCTGTTCTTGAGTCAAGTCAAGTCAACTTTATTTATATAGCTATTTACAATACCGATTGTTTCGAAGCAGCTTCAAAGTGTTAACAGGAAATTAATGCAACAGAATTTAATTAGGATGTCATCTAGCTCATTTCAATTGTCATATAGCGACAATGTGGGCAGATCAGTAATTTAGTTTATATAATTAATTTATTTTAGTATTTAAAGGGGGGGTGAAATGCTGTTTCATGCATACTGATCTTTTTACACTGTTAAAGACTTGGAATCCCATACTAAACATAGACAAAGTTTCAAAAGTTAAGGTGGAGTATGGGAGCCGCATACAGCCGGCGGGATGGGAGTATTTCTTTGTCAAAAATACTACTTCCGGTTAGTCATACGTTTCGGCAAGTTTTTTGCGATCATGCGTCCCCTTTGACGTTAATGGGGGCGGAATTTCCTTGTATGGGCCTTACGGACAATTCTACCGGAAGCGCGTGTGGAGAGAGAGAGGGAGAGAGCGAAAGTAACAGGCTACGCCCATCAAAGCGCTGGCTTGTAGGATGCTGGACAGGTGATGTGCACATAACAATGTCACCAAAAAAGTGCGTTTTTGGTTGCCAGACCAAGACAGTCCTGCACAGATTCGCCAAAAACCCCACGTTAAGGCAACAGTGGATGTAATTTGCTTTTCCGGATCAGCAACTGAGTTGCGCGAATGTTTATATCTGTTCGCTGCATTTCGGTGCCGACTGTTTCATAAACAAAGCCCAGCTCGACGCCGGATTTTCCCGATCGCCTAATGCTGAATGATGGAGCAGTCCCAACGATAGAGGTCCCAACGTTAGAACCGCAGGCGGTGAGTGAGACTGCTTCAAATGTCTGTGTTTTTTTTAGTCCGCTTACTGTCTACACAAACCACGCGTAAACACACAAACACACGTGCACAACTGCACTTCCCACATGTACACCTTCAAAGACAAAAATACGACGATATAATTCAAGTATAAATATGTAAATAACACAAGCCGCTAAGCATATTATATAGTTAGTGTATAACTTGTACCACATAGAGATGTCCTGCTCTAGTCATTTTTGCTGCTGCTCCTGTTCAACTGCAGCCTCTGGGTCTGATTCCGGATCATATATGTATGGCTGTATCTGATTAAAAGCCATATTTTTATTTTGAATAAAGTTTTTTTCCCGCTGTTAGGGATGACACAGCTTTACGACGCACTCGACTCAACATAGCAGCAGCGAGCACACGTCATTATTTAGCTCCGCTCACACGACGCCCCCACCCGCTTGGCTTTTTTCGGAAAGACTCGGAACAGCGCATCTTTCTTATATAATTATTAAAAAAATAAAGACTTTTCTGAGATATGCAGGATGCAATGCTACTCTATAGGTACTCAAGATTGACATGACACTGACTGAAACTGAGTGTTTCACCCCCCCCCCTTTAAATTTATTTGGATATTTAGTGGACATTTTAGTGTCCCCAACTGAGCAAGCCAAGCCAAAGTTAAGCTGCCAAATGTTCTTCAGAAAAATCCCCCAGGTCAGTTTTACAGCATCTTTTGCATATTTAAACCCTTTCCAGGAGTGACTGTATGATTTTGATCTTTTTACACTGAGGATGATTTAGGGACTCAAACATAACTAGGTTTAAACATTCACTGATGTTCCAGAAGGAAACAATGCATTGAGACCAGGGAGTGAACACTTTTTGAATAAAACAAAAACAAAAATGTTGCTTCCAATGGCAAGTACTTAAACAAATAAAAAAATAAAAAAAAAGAAACATTATATATATATATATATATATATATATATATATATATATATATATATATATATATATATATATATTTATATATTTACTTATTTTATTTTTTTGAGATCTACATCCTGTTCAAACATTTTTCCCCTCAGATCTTAATGCATCGTGTTTCCTTCCGGAGCATTGATGAATGTTTGTACCTTTTTTAATAGTTGTGTTTAAGTTCCTCAGTCGTACTCAGTGTAAACAGATGGATCTCAAAAGCATACAGTCATTACTGGAGAGGGTTCAAATATGCAAAGGATGCTGGAAAACTGAAGAATTTGCAGGAGCTGGAGGATTTTTCCGAAGAACATTGGGCAGTTTAACTGATCAGGGCAAACAAGAGACTCAAGATCTACCATAACGAAACAAAAAATCAGCCATTGATCATCCAGGGAATTACACAGTATTAGAAATCAATGGTTTATTAACTTTGGAACAGGGTGATTTTTAATTTATATATTATTATTATAATTTTTTTGTCTTGTGGATTATTTGAAACATTTTATGTAAAATATCTTATTCAGGACAGCACTAAAAAAAAAAAAAAAAAAATTTGTATGAGCTCTCTTGTTTTGTTAAAATTATTCACACTTTCACAGATTCTTCAAGCAGTTCACATGCTTTTTCTTGCAACTGTATATGAAAGGACTATTGTATTTTTCAAATAGTCTTCTATACATGTATAACATGTTCAGCTTGCTACAGCAGCCATTATGTAATCATATGTTACTACTATCCCTATCACCAAAACTGAGAGCCACTCTTAACAGTGTTCGCAGGACTTCAAAAGAGCAAACGACCAGTGCATGACCTTTTTCCCACTAAGGTAAATCACATCAACCCTAATCTATAATGTTCCATGCTCCAAAGGAAAGTGAACCTCAGAGAACACAGAGGTTAGCGTCCAACTCGATCTACTGTGGAATTACTGTAAAGAATGAGTATAATAGCCAGTATCCAGTATTGGTCTGTAGAGCGAGTTCTGTTAGATAATGTCTGTACTTAGGCACCACTCACGTTCTTGCTATCACACCACTTTTTCAGCAGTGACCATGTGACCCCGCCAACCCCTGTGGTAAAACCAATAAGATGAGATCCCAACAGTTCAATTTCTCATCATGGAGCCAATGTTCAATACCAACCCATTTCTTGTTCTTTTAATCATTCTCTTTTCCTTTCCTTGAAACGTTTCCTATTTCTTCCTGATTGTCTCATCTGTTTCTCTGTTGCTTGCGCTGCTCTTTTTCTGTTTCTTTCTTTAAACTATAACAAATCAGTTTTCAGCTTTTTTTAGGCATAGACCCCAGTGTTTTCATTTTATCTTTCATCTGAGTGCTTTCTTCTGCTTTCAACCATTCTCTTTCTTGCTATAAATAGCCATTAATCTGAAATGTCCAGCAATTTTAGTCTTAAAACTGCCCATGGCTGTTCTTTTGGCAATGGCACAAGAGGCCAGGTTCCTGCCTGTCATTAGAGTGAAGCCTGTTGTACATATCCAGTTATCAGTAGCTTTAGTTGATCAACCACCACCACACAATGGCCCTCATTTATCAAAAGTGCGTACACCAAATTTCCAGCATACACCTTGCTTACACCCAAACCCAAGGTGACTTTGAGATTTATCAATATGGACGTTGGCATACGGCACGCTCAAATCCTACGCCAGCTCAGGAGGTGGTGTACGCACGTTTTGAGTTAGTGCGAAAATGCACAGAAAAACAATTCCTAACACCACAAAACGCACTGACAAATATATGCTATATTATAACCCACTGTAAAAACAACAACAACAACAACACAGTAATTATAAACTTCAGTGTTTATTTTTTTGCAACATGGACTTCAATGTTTAATTTGTGTGATACCAAGCATTTGATTTGTAGGCATGTATTCCTCCAGTCGCGAGCCTGTGCGCTTTCCCTGATGGTTCAGGACCGCCTGGCCCGGCAGCTGCGCACGGACAGGGACTGAAAATAATTCAGACTGACAAAATAATAAAAATGACATTCTTCTTCTTTTAAATAATAATAATAATAATAATAATAATAATAATAATAATAATAATAACAACATTCTTCTTCTAAATAACAATAAGCGTCATTAATAATAAAAATCATAATAATAATAAGAATCTTACAAATTGTCATGCAATTATTGACCCCCAATAGCCTACATTTGCCGTGATACGAAATTAAATGCTAATTGTTTCAAAACATGTTCTGTAAAATAATGTATTGTGATAATTTCTCATTCAAACAGTTATTTAAACTGCTGGAGTGCGCTTCTCTCAGGGCACTGATCAGGGAGTCAGCCCATTGACTTTAGTCCACTAGTCAGGGCACTGATTAGGACATGTGAGATGATTGAGCACGCCCGATCTCCACATCGGAGAAGTCTAGCTTCTTTGCCTTCCGTGTATCCATTGCGTAAAATGAGGGCGTGGGGGAGGCGGAGACTTGAATATATAGGGGCGTGTAATTCTATTGACGATCGTTTTCAGCCGTGGCATTTATCAAGGGCAAGTATTGCTTACACCTGGATTGCAGAGGTGCGCACAGCTTCTTAAATCAAGCAGTGAGAGGAGTGTAAGCATAATCTTACGCCAACATATACGCCCGTTTCTATGCAAGATTGATAAATGAGGGCCAATATTCTGGGCAAAACAGGAAATAATTATGTTAATTGTGAATATATAAATGTAAATCTTAATATATAAATGTAAATCTGAATATATAGTTATAAGTCTGAATATATAGTTACACATCTAAATATATAAACAGTGAAAGTGAAGTGAGGTGAAGGACAAGCATGGCTACCAATACTCAGAATTTGTATATTTAGGATTTATAAATATATATTCTTACTATATATAAATATATATTTACATTTGTGACCCGCCACGGAAACCAGGGCCACAAGTCGGCAGCTCTACTTTCGAGCAAAATGAGAAATAAGCGTTTTTTCTTTTCTTTTTTCAAAATCACTTTTTTGTAGAATCTGCTAGTTGAAATCACGACGAAGCATCTGCGTGTTTGGGATACCAGTATTGGTATATTTAAAACCGTACATTTTGAGGTTGAAATCGCCTTGTTTTGTCTGTGTGTATTTCCATACTGGCTTTTGTTATGCCCCACCCTCCAAGAAACGTGTGGCTAATTATTTATGCAGCTCTCTGGCCGGCTCTAGAGATGATCTGAGCGAAGATGAAAGCAGTATATTAAGACTGAATAATATCCCTAATCTACAACTGAGTGAAGATCAAGAAGAGGATGAATGTATCAGGCTGGTGTTAGAAGAGCTGGACCATAAGATATCAGAGGCTACATCGATAGTAACATTTGACGGGGATAAAGACAGAGAAATGGATTAAATCTTTAACTGTGGATATTGTTAGGGGTAAGGTGCATGTCATCAAGTTTTGATGCAAATTGATCAGAGGTTCGAATCCGCCTTTTGCCACATTCTCTCTACTCCCTTTTCCTATCACATATCAGATCGGAAAGGCATTAATCACTTGCTAAAAACTATATTATAACTATATATTCAGAATATACATTTATATATTCAAATTTGTAACTATATTTTCAGAATTAAATTTATATATTTAAGATTTACTTATAATTATTTCCTGTTTATCAATTAAGAGGCTTTAGGTTTCATCTGCATTGCCCTGTCTGCACATCCCTCAGAAATCTGCCAGGAGAAATATCAATTCAGACGCCACGTCACCAGCAGCTGTAGTGTTTTTTTTGTTGTTTTTTTTATTTTTATTATTTTTTATTATTAAAAAGAAAGATGGCAGACACCCTTACTTTATTGTCCTTGAAAGGCAATTTTTTAAGTAGACAGCAGTATTCACTTACATCAGCACAACAATCAAAATAGCAAGTCAGTTTTCCCAACTCTTTATGAACCTTTTGAAACAAGAGCTCTTAGATTTCATCAAAATATCTTCATTTGTGTTGAAGATGGTTTTCTGAAGATAAATGGAAGTCTTATGGGTTTGGAACGACATGAGGGGGAGTAATTAATCACAGTATTTACATTTTTGGGTGAACTAACCCTTTAAGCATTAAAACAAATAAATACATCCATCATTTGACTACCGAGGTTTTAACACAATCACTGTTAAATACATATATCCCAACTTCCTCTTGTGCTTTCAGCCCTGGAAAAATTATATGAAGCCTGAATCTTTATAAACATAGATTTAAGATGTGCATACAACCTAATCAGGATCTGAGAGGGGAGGGGGACAAACTAAAGGCAGCTTTTCTCACCACTAGAAGTCACTACGAATATCAGGTTATGTCCTATGGCTTGGCCAACATTTTGACAAAAATGTCATTGCATACATTGCATGACATTCTGATTTAAGCCAGGTGCACACTGTACAATTTATGATAGTCCTTTATGATTGTTGCTCATTAGACTGTACAAGCATATTCCTGCTGTAAGCCATGTTACACTGTAGGATCTCAGTTGTCATTGATGTTAAACTAGTCAAGACATGGGTGCACACAAGAAGACTTTTCTGGCTCAATATGGCTGCCGTCGCAGCATCTGGGTGGATGCTGAACATTGGTGGTGGTTGAGGAGATTTACCTTTATTTTAAAGATCTTCTTTATTTTTAGATTTACCTTTTAAGTCACCTTTATTTATATATTGCTTTTTACAATGCAGATTGTTTTAAAGCATCTTTTACTGTGGCAAAAGGAAAATAGTGCATTTTAATTTGCCTTAAAAACAACAAAAAAAACAAAACAGGGGGCCAGACCTGGCCAATGGAAAGGTTAGAAGTCTACTTTAGCAGTTTCTCGCAACAAACATCAGGTGGCTTCACAGAGAGTACTAAATTAATTATGTATGTTTTGGTCATGTCACTTAAGGTAATTAAGTGCCAGATGATACCTTCACAAATTAATTCCTTCCTAGGAAGGATTGTTGGTAACACGTTATATTAAGATTCCCTTTGTAAAGGTTCCCTATTATGTTTTTTTTTATTGAATATTGTCAAACACTGTGTTATTTTGCTGTCTGTGAAAGTGAATGGTCTGCAAAGTTGTAAAGTTGAAAGTGCAAGATAAATTAAGTTATACCTTTTTTTCAATGACAAAATAACCAGCAACCACCAACAATTTAGGCCCTATTTTAACGATCTGAAACAACTGAAGTAACTTTGTGGGCAGGTCTCAGTGCTGTTGCTATTTTCCCAGCGGGATAAATGGCTCTTGCGCCTGGCGCAAATCTAAAATGGATTGGTCTGAAGTAGCTTCATTGTTCATAGGTGTGGTTTGGGCGTAACGTGAATAAACTAATCAGAGCATCATCCAACATTCCCTTTAAAAGCAGGTGCGCAAGTTCCATTATGGATTGCTATTATTATGGCATATTTACCAGGCGCACGCCAGGAGCGGTTCACAGCCGAGGAGACTGATGTTCTTTAGACTGATGTTCTGAATAATTTGTAAGCTATATGTATGCCTATTTTTTATGACTTTATTTTTAACAATTTATGATTTGCAAAAATAACTGTTGCATCTGTGTAGATTACATGAGCAAAGTGTATGCACGTTGTGCACGCTATACATTATGGTCAAGCATGCACCCTTAAAATAGCATAATGAACAACGCGCAACGCGCCACTGACTTTAGACTAGGTATTTTTCTGGTCAGTGGCGCAATTGTTTAATGGAACAGCAAAATAGCACCAGGGATTGTTTGCGCTGGAACACGCCTCCTTTTTTGCGCTGAACCGCCCAGGGAGCGCAAGTTCATTCACTTCTTTAGCGACGTGCTTCTGTGGAGGGAAAAGTGTGCTTTGCGCGGGTGCAAAATAGGAATGACACATGCATCGGTGTACAAAGTCAATTGCACTGGGTGCAAGAAAGGGCCCTTTACCTCTTCGCCTAACCTATACTATAGTGTAGTTCATCATACAGTACCTCAACGGATTCTCCCTTTACTCTCCATTCTTCTTTTGCTTTACCATCTGAACTTGAACTTTTTCATCTAAATTACAAATCTAATTCTTCATCTGTTATTGATTACCTGATCCCATACCAAATCATCTGGTAAAAGCCTGTTTTCCTTCTCTTTCTCCTCTTATAAGTTGTATTATACACACCTTTCTAAACTCCAGCATTGTTCCATCATCTTTTTAAATAGCTGCTATAACCCCAATAATTAAGAAACCTAGTGCAGAGCCAAACAATCAAGATAATTTCCATACCATTTAAAACCTTCCTTTTCTTTCCAAAATTATTGTAAAAGAAATTACAGCACAGTTCCATGCTCACACTAGTAACAATATCTTATAAGAGTGTTTTCAGTCAGGGTTTCGTTCTAAACATAGTATGGAAACCACCTTGGTGAGAGTAACTAATGATATGTTAATAGCTGCTGATGGTGGGTCCTTATCTATTCTGTTTTGCTCGATTTGAGTGCAGCTTTTGACACTATTTCACATAAATGTTTGGTATTGGCACTGGTATTCCTTTCTCCTGGTTCACTTTATATTTTTCTAAATATTTTCCGCTGTGGTGTCCCCCAAGATTCTGTCCTAGGTCCCCTAATGTTTTTTATTTACTGTAGTGAACATCAGTTAGGGTGGCATTCCAGAGACCAGTTTATGGCAAGGCCCCTCCCTAACTACCGGTGTGGAAGAAGATGTGCCACACTATGATTGGACCCTTGGTGAATGAACATAAACAAATGTTCAGCAACATCAGATAAGATGCCAAGACAACTGCCAGACACCTCTTACATGGCAGGAAGGGGGGACCTTCTGCACCCACCACCACCAAAGAGAGGACTTCTCATTGGTCTACAAGTGGATTTTAACCTCCAAACTCATTCCTAAGGTTTAGGCAAGTGCTGCCATAAAAATTCCTCCAGGACCTTCTGAAGGCAGCAGCAAAAGAGAGGCCACAGAGGTCTATCTAAATCCATTCATACACATGTTTGGAGGTCTTAAATGTATATGAACTGCAACTCATCCACCTCATCTTCACACAACGTGCAGTTTATGTTAATGGTTATTGACTGTAAAAACAACAGTCCACGGGACAGGTCCATTAACAGATAAACGAATGCGTGGACGATGACTTAGCCGTTTCTTATCATGTTTGGTCTCTATCTGTTCCATACGATGCCTTTTATATTTTAAAAGAGGTTTGGTAAAGAAATAATGCATGGGTAAAACATTTAAGATATTGTTTTAACATGCCACTTTATGATATGCAAATGAGTTCCACACTAGGGTGGGCAACACCGTGCCTACTTCAGAACCCAGTGGCCAATCACACTCCAGGACTGGAAAGGTGCCGGATTTCAATCTCCTCCTCATCGGAAAGGGATAAATATGTACCCCGGGTAGACACACCCTCGTTCTGCATTTCTAACCCGACGGGGAAGGAGACACTAACAGACACACCACGTCCTGAGCTTCTGACCTGACGAGGAAAGAGACTACAAGACAGTGGAGGTTAAGCTTTTGCGAGCAAAACCTTTATATTGCTTTTGGCAAACTATAGCTGGAAAAGGGCTCTCTCCTTGAGAGATCTTATCTGACCTTTACAACTCCTCCAGCAGCACATCCAGTCCACCAAGGACCTCTGCATCGGCAGACATTGCCAGTCCCACACGGCTCCTCAGTGACGCAGCCAGCCTGCAAAGGACCCTGTGAAGATTCGACTGACCCAGCTGCCTGGTCCACGTTTAAGGACCCTCTTGGCGCAACCAGAGTTCTGCATCCTTCAGCCCAGCGTGGCAACGGCTACTCGCAACTCTGCGCCCTTCCCACTGCACGCTACCCGCATAACCAGTGGAAGACGTATTTCTAGAGACCTTGGCATTAGTTTATACATGCATCATATGTTTTCTAACCTGTTTAGATAACTATTACTTAAGGTCAGGTTGTTAAAAATAATAGGTTTATTATTTGTTTAATGATAAATAAGTATTTATTTATCACCATGTGCCAGAACCATTAGGTGGTTCCCATAAGAAGCATTCCCATACAATTCTCTTCCATTGCTACATTCTGTTCAACAGCATTGCATTTATCCATTCTGTGTTAACATCATTTATTGGTTTTATTGTTTCATTAATTACTTTTTTGTTATTAGTTTACTATCCTTTAGAAGTAGATATCCATTACTAGCATTATTAATCTTTGAAGTATTTACTCTTGCATATCTATTGTTAATAAATTTCATTCATTTTATTATACCGTGTCTTCATTGTGTTGATAATCAAAGACTCTACTGGTTGTCCAGACTCACAAATCCTTCAGATAAATAAGCTGACCAACTCCCTCTAATTTACATTAATTCTGAATTACTGAACAGCTCTTTTGCGAGTGTTCTTATATTGTTAAGATAGTATTCTTAGCTGGTGCCCCGTATCAAAGAGGGAGGGGTCATCTGATACACTCATAACCACACCTTAAGTGACACGTGATCTGAAAATCACTACGTCATCGGTGAACTGAGTAAAAATCACTACATTACCTTATCCCACTTGCTAATGTTTTCTCTAAACTTCACATAATTTAGTTTTTCCTCACCGCCATAATGGCAAAGGGAGCAAAGAAGCGAAGAAAAGAACTAGCAAATGAAGCAAAGAACTTTACAAACACAGAATGAGTCACGCAATGACATTTAACAACAACAAATTTGCATTATAAATGTATGTCTGCATGTTAACAGAATTAAACCCTTTTCTATTTACATCATTAAATACGTTGATGGTGCTTTTATGGCGATGTGTGTGCAGTCTATGGCTCAAATTATGCTTGGGAATCTGGCGATAGCATGAAAGCCCCATTTTATTTTAGCTTGTTGAGGATTTTGGTATGGGAATTGGATTTAGGTTGGGGCCAAAGAATTACTTGCATACAACATTTGTCACAGCTGTCTTTTACAGGGTTTGATCCCAATTTTGTACTGTGTTTAAAACTACAAAAATTAGAAACAAAAAATTAGTGTTTTATAATTAAAGCAGATGACATATGTGGAGTGCTTAATGCATATGACTCTTAAATGCTTTTTATGTGTAGTGTCGCTATTCTACCACTAGATTATCTGCGTAAGCATGCTCAGAAGTGTGTTTATATTCACACATATTTCTACATATAAGAACAAGTTGGTAGATCCCACACTTTTCGTGAAACTGTTCTTACGCACTCATTATACACAAATCTGTGTGTACGCACCGTTAATAAATGAGAGCCCTGGTCTTGTTATTTTCATCTTTGTAATATTGCTTCCCTCCGTCCATTTCTCACCCCAGCATAATACTGTTATTCTTGTTCACTCACTTGTCACCTCTCGCATTGACTACTGTAATTCTCTTTTTATCTGATTTGCCACACAAGCTTCTTTATATGCTCCAGCTGATTCAGAATTCTGCTGCTCGTATCATAACCCAGACTCCACCTATACAACATATTTCCAGCTTCATTGGATTCCTATCAAATCCTGCACTGAATTCAAAATTCTCCTCCTCACTTACAAATCTCTTCATAACCTCGATCCACCTTACCTTTCAGATCTCTTACAGCCCTACACACCTTCCCAAACACTCTGCTTCTTTATAGTGGGTCTCCTCTATACACTAATAACCAGGCCTGTAGGGCCTTTAGTTGTGCTGTTCCCACAACTACAAGTAATAATAATAATAATAATAATAATAATAATAATAATAATAATAATAATAATAATAAAAACAACAATAATAATTAATTTTATTTGTAAAGCACTTTACATTTTTACAATCTCAAAGTGCTACAAAACATCTAGTGGTAGTAAAATGCCACTTTTTTAATAGTACAAATTTATATATATATTAGGGATGTTCCGATCAGGTTTTTTTGCCTTCGAGTCCGAGTCATTTGATTTTGAGTATCTGCCGATACCGAGTCCCGATCCGATACTTCTATAATACATAAAAAAAGAATAAAGAAGAGCGAAAAATGTTCCTTATTTTTTATTTTATTTACCTTATTTTAACACTCAACAACTCTAACAAACAGAGCACATCTGTGAGGTAGATTGAACAATCAAGTAATAAATAACATAAATTCTTCACTTTTGGATTTTAGTGCAACATTAAAATTAAAAAATTCCTGGACCGCAGTTGCAGATGCAGAACAATTAATTATGTTGGTGTGAAATAAACAGTTATGGAAATTAAATTAAATAATCTGCTCCCAATAATCCCGAAAAAAGTCTGTTAGTGCCTCAGTGACAATTTCTTCACTCAGAGATGATCTCAGCTGTCAATCATGACGTCACACAGCCGTTTTTATAGCATCAAATAACTAACTAAAACTAAATTTATTTAAAAAACGAACACTTGAAATGAAATCATCGTGATGATAACTGCCTACAATGACATAAATTAACTTTGGGGAAAAAAATA
The DNA here is from genome assembly GCF_024679245.1 of Pseudorasbora parva. Taxonomy (NCBI): domain Eukaryota; kingdom Metazoa; phylum Chordata; class Actinopteri; order Cypriniformes; family Gobionidae; genus Pseudorasbora; species Pseudorasbora parva. The sequence goes on from NC_090189.1 coordinate 35,642,919, forward strand.
TTTGAAGTGTAATTTGACTGAAGTGTAATTAACAATGCTTTTCAGGTTTTTATAGGTGTAACATTAGTTTTTAGGTAGAGAAATTGAATAAAGTAGGCTAATCAAATGTAAAATGCATATTTATCTGTTTAAATTAAAGACTAATCCTTACAAAAGCTATTCAATCAAGAGCAGTGGGAGATTTGATTCCTTATCTTTTCTTTTGACATTAAACAGACAGCAGTAAAGGCTACTGCCCCTTTAAGACCTAATGGAAGGCTCTGCATCGTCTTTCTCGGCTGCATAAAGTCCTCTTAAAGCATATTCAGACTATATGTCTGCTTGAATACTCATCAAGATGGACATGTTGACATACTTCTTGTGTGAGTTGGTCCGTTTAAGCACAAGACTTGAACGAGAACTCAATATTTGTGCGCTGTGAGACGAGTGCGCGCTTTCGGATGATGCACAGAGACAGATCAGCGCGCGCGCTCTCATTCGCGTCTTCTCTACACATGACAGTGAAAATGACTGCTCATATTCAATAACAATACGGCAGCACTCGCATGAATTGAACAGAGTTTACATAGATAGACCGTTTTGCCCAAGGTTTTCTTTTATAAGCGCTGTTGTAATGTATCACTGAGGAGCCAGCACGTGTATCCATCTACAGAAACATAGCCGCCTACATAAAGCATTATTTTCAAGTTACAACCTATATTATTGCGTCATCAGATGTGAGATGAACCGCGGTGCAAGTGCTTACTTTGTCTCTCACCCCAGAATATACATATATATCCGAGTTCTGATCGGGATGTAACGTCCGATTCCGATCGAGTCTAAAATCACGTGATCGGATCGGGACATCCCTAATATATATATATATATATATTGTGGCATCATAAGAGGGCGTGTGGTAGAAGACAGATACATTGCTCTAAGATGGCTGGAGCAAGAGGGCGTCTTGTAAAAACTACCCTTCCCAGGGTACCCCACGTGGACACGAGGGGGCAAGATGGAGGCCTGTTAAGGACTACAAAACCCAGGCTGCCTGAGAGAACAGGTGCAGCTAATGAGATGAGGAACAGGATATAAGCGAGGGTGTGTGGCTGTGGAAGGGGAGGGATTGGGAGCCACAGAAGGATTAAGTTGTTTTGTCGTGAACAGATGTTGAACTTGACTTCTCTTTTTTGTTTGATCATTAAAAGATTGCACGCCTGCATACTAAAGAAACTGTTGAAGTGGTGTTTGTCCAGGGAACCTGCACAATGCTAAGATCCTGAACCTCTCATGGTGCCACATATGGTGGAGAATGCAGGCACTTGGATGACTGCTGATGTTCCAGAGTGAAGTGGAGGACCTCACAGGCCTGTTTTCTAAGCTAAGTACCCAGTCAATTGATAGTAAAATGGAAGACTTACTGAAAGCAATGATAGAAAGTAGTAAAATCCAGCACCAAATCCAAGCAGCCTTACTGGAAGAACAAAAGAGGGCTAATAACCTTAAAGTTCAAGAATTGAAACTAAAACAAACTCAAGATGGTAGCAAGATACGGGCTGGTGACTTTATTCCGAAAATGGGAGAGAATGATGATGTTGAAGCTTACCTGCACGCTTTTGAGAGTACTGCGGTCAGAGAAAAATGGCCAACAGAGCAATGGGCCAAGCTATTGGCACCATTTTTATCGGGAGAGGCACAGAAGGCATTCCTAGATCTAAACCCTACACTAGCCAATAGTTATGACTCCCTAAAGAAAGAAATACTAAGTCGTAGTGGCCTTACAGAGTTTGGGAGGGCCCAACGGTTCCATGCATGGTGCTTCAAGAAAGAACAGCCACCCCGTACCCAGATGCATGAGTTGATGCGCTTGGCTAAGAAGTGGTTAGAGCCCGATAGGCACTCAGCGACCGAGGTTATTGATTCCTTGGTGATGGACAGGTTTGTGAGAGCCCTACCCCTTGAAGCCAAACGATTTGTCTGTCAGAATAACCCAAGTTCCCCCCAAGACATGATAGAAGCCATTGAACGATTTCAAGCCAGTGCAGATATGCTGAACACACGGTTCCCATTCAGTGGACCGCCCCAACAAAAGTCCCCTAGAGCCCCTAACCCCAGGTGGGCTAGTCCACAGACGGGAAGGCCCAGCCAGCAAGAGTCTCCAGCTGAAAGCAACTTGTACAAACTAAGGACGTGTTACAAGTGTGGGGAAGTAGGACACATTTCGTGGCAGTGTAATCAGGCAGACGAGCCGATGCCTACAGCAGAGAGTTCAAGTGGCTTGAAGAATAACCTCTTTGCGGCTTTATTGGGGACCTCTGCATTCCAAGCCATGACATGCCCTGTAACAGTCAATAGCCAAGATGTAGAGGCCTTATTAGACTCTGGAAGCATGATTACCCTGATTCACAAATCGTTGGTCAACCCAAAGCAAGTCTCACAAGAAAACCCAGTTCCAGTTTCATGTGTACATGGGGACACCTGTAACTACCCCACATCTGCAGTAACACTTGTCACCACTAGAGGAAAGTATGAAATTCAAGCTGGGGTGGTGGCTTCCCTGCCAGTACAGGTATTGATTGGTCGAGATTGCCCTGTGTTTCACATGTTATGGCAGGATGTACAAGCAAGGAGAACAAGAGAACCACAACGGCTCCAGGGTAAAAGCAGAAAAAAGGTAAAAAATCATGTAAATCAAAATGATCAAAGTGTAATACACCATTGCCTTCCAGTGCAAACATGGACGGATGGGGGAGACAACCCGGAAGAGACAGAGTCTGCCTCTGAACCAGCAGAGGAGCCAGGGTCAACCGAAGGAAGTGAGAGTGGTCCAGAAGTGCCAGGGGGTCAGAGGCTAACAGGCCAGTATGGAACCGCCCAATTAAATGACCCTACGTTCATTAACGCTTTAAAGAACGTGAGAGTAGTGGATGGGGTAGATATCAGTGGTGTCCCAATAGCCTACCCGTATTTTGCAATCAAGAAAGGATTGCTCTACCAAATAAAGAAAGAAGGGGAGGAGACGATAGAGCAGTTGCTTGTTCCTCAAACCCATAGGGCCACAGTACTGCAGTTAGCCCACACTCATCTGCTTGGGGCACATTTAGGGGTGGAAAAAACCAAAGAAAGAGTGTTAAATCGGTTCTTTTGGCCTGGGGTGCACAAGGAGGTAGAGAATTACTGTCGTAGTTGTCCGGAGTGTCAGCGCTCCGCTCCAAAGCCTCATTTTCGTAGTCCCTTGGTTCCTCTACCCATCATTGAAACCCCTTTTGAGAGGATTGGGATGGATATTGTAGGGCCACTCCCAAAGAGCGGCCGAGGTCACCAATATATTTTGGTAGTGGTAGACTATGCAACTCGCTACCCGGAAGCGGTGCCATTAAGGAAAGCCACAACATATCAGATTGCCAAGGAACTATTCATGATTAGTAGTAGAGTGGGCATCCCAAAAGAAATCCTTACAGACCAAGGGACCCCGTTCATGTCTCGGGTAATGAAAGAGCTTTGCACCCTCCTAAAGATAAAGCAGATAAGAACATCAGTGTACCACCCACAGACAGATGGACTTGTGGAACGTTTTAATAAGACCCTTAAGCAAATGCTTCGTAAGACCATTGACAAGGATGGCAGAAACTGGGATCAACTCTTACCCTATCTGTTGTTCTCAATTAGAGAAGTGCCGCAAGCCTCCACAGGGTTCTCCCCTTTTGAACTTTTGTACCCATACAAGCCAAGAGGACTGCTGGATATAGCAAAGGAAGCATGGGAGGAACAACCTTGCCCCCATAGGTCTTTTGTGGGGCATGTGGGGGAAATGAGAGACAGAATGGCCGCCATTTACCCCATTGTTAGGGAACACATGGAGAAAACACAACGCGAGCAGCAGGCTATTTATAACCGTCCAGCCCAGCCAAGGGAATTTCAACCTGGAGACCGGGTGTTAGTACTTGTGCCCACAGTAGAGTGTAAATTCTTAGCCTCCTGGCAGGGACCCTTTGAGGTCATGGAAAGGGTAGGGGAGGTAAACTACAGGGTTAGGCAACCAGGCAAGAGGAAGCCTGACCAAATATACCATGTCAACCTCTTGAAGCGCTGGCACCCTAGAGACGTAATGGTGTGTTCTCTTCCCCAAAAGAAGTCCAGTGATTCAGCACGAGAAGAAGTCAGGGTGAGCCCAGATCTAAACCCACAACAAAGACAAGAGGTGATGGAGCTAGTTGATCGTAACAAAAATGTGTTTTCCCCAGTTCCAGGCCATACTAAAATCATCCAGCATGAGATTCATACTGTTCCAGGGAAAACTGTACAGCAGCGCCCTTACAGAATCCCAGAGGCTAGGCGAGAAGCTATCAAGGAAGAGGTGAAGAAAATGCTGGAGTTGGGGGTCATAGAGGAGTCGCAGAGTGCATGGTCAAGCCCTATAGTGATGGTCCCCAAGCCAGATGGTACTGTAAGGTTCTGCAATGACTTTAGGAAATTAAATGAGATATCAAAGTTTGATGCATACCCTATGCCCCACATTGATGAGTTGATTGACAGGCTAGGTAAAGCCCGCTTCATTACAACATTAGACCTAACAAAAGGCTACTGGCAAGTTCCCTTGGCTCCGGATGCCAAAGAGAAGACTGCTTTTGCAACCCCAGAGGGGCTATACCATTATACGCATTTACCCTTTGGCCTTCACGGGGCACCAGCCACATTCCAAAGGCTCATGAACCGTGTTCTTCAACCCCATCAGCAGTATGCCGCTGCTTATTTAGATGATGTGGTTATCCATAGTTCAGACTGGGAAAGCCATCTTGGATTGGTACAGAAGGTACTGGATTCCCTTAGAGAGGCAGGCTTGACTGCAAACCCCAAAAAATGTAAGATTGCCTACAGCGAAACAGAGTATCTAGGCTACACAATAGGCAGGGGCTCAGTACAACCTCAAGAAGCCAAAGTTGGGGCAATTAAAAACTGGCCTAGACCACAAACCAAGAAACAAGTAAAGTCCTTCCTAGGCCTGGCCAATTACTACAGGAGGTTTGTGCCCAACTTCTCCAGTCTGGTTGCACCCATTACAGAACTAACATCTAACAGACACTCCAGAATGGTAAGATGGAGCAAAGAGGCAGAGGAGGCCTTCTCCAAATTAAAGATGATGCTGTGTTGCAGACCAATCTTGAAATCCCCAGACTTCACAAAAGAATTCATGGTGCAGACCGATGCCTCTGAGGTGGGTCTAGGAGCAGTCCTGTCTCAAACACATAAAGGTGAGGAACATCCTGTACTGTACATCAGTAGGAAACTGGCGAAGCACGAGAAAAATTATGCCACCATTGAGAAGGAGTGTCTGGCTGTTAAATGGGCACTAGAGACACTAAAGTACTACTTATTGGGGAGGAAATTTGTATTAATGACAGACCATCAACCGCTGCAATGGATGGCCCGGAATAAGGAGAGCAATAGCAGAATAACTAGATGGTTTCTAAGTCTGCAAGCATTTAACTTCTCTGTTGTCCACAGGCCAGGACTGTACAATGGAAATGCTGATGCCCTCTCACGCAAAGATGTCCTCTTCACAATGGCCTGCCAACCAAGGGCCTCAGAGCAATGGAGGGGGGTATGTGGCATCATAAGAGGGCGTGTGGTAGAAGACAGATACATTGCTCTAAGATGGCTGGAGCAAGAGGGCGTCTTGTAAAAACTACCCTTCCCAGGGTACCCCACGTGGACACGAGGGGGCAAGATGGAGGCCTGTTAAGGACTACAAAACCCAGGCTGCCTGAGAGAACAGGTGCAGCTAATGAGATGAGGAACAGGATATAAGCGAGGGTGTGTGGCTGTGGAAGGGGAGGGATTGGGAGCCACAGAAGGATTAAGTTGTTTTGTCGTGAACAGATGTTGAACTTGACTTCTCTTTTTTGTTTGATCATTAAATGATTGCACGCCTGCATACTAAAGAAACTGTTGAAGTGGTGTTTGTCCAGGGAACCTGCACAATGCTAAGATCCTGAACCTCTCATGGTGCCACAATATATATATATATATATATATATATATATATATATATATATATATATATATATATATATATATATATATATATATATATATATATATATATATATAATAAAACCTATAAAACACATTTATTTGAAAGCTTGTGTAAAAAGATATGTTTTAAAGGACAACACTTGTTTCCTTTAAAAACATGAGTGATTTCCAAGATGGCGCCTGTCCATGAACGCGTGATGCACTGTGTTTATAAAGTATCTTCTTATTAAACTGTTTGTACACTTACAAAGTTCTCAATGCTTCGGTTTGCATGTGAGGACCCTCATTATGCTATTGTGTTAGTGTGAGGCTATTTTTAGCCTTGTTAGTGGTATTTAATAGCGATTTAATTCCACTACCCTGTGCCCATAGACTAGTGTTATAAGCTAATCTGTTTCTAGAGTTAAAACTCTTTACATTCGATTCCCATGAAAACGCATCCCAGAGAATGATCTATTCTGTAACCATCTGTTAATTACACCTAGGTTCATTTCTCACTGGAGTTGTCCTTTAAGGTTTCGTTTAAAAACATCAGTAGTCTGTGGGGCCCTCAGATAGTCCGGGAGGGCATTCCACAGCCTCGGAGCAGCCGATGAAAAGGCCCTACCACCCATGCTGCAAAGTTTTGTTCTTGGAACTTGGAGGGTGTTTGTGTTTGCTGAATGAATGGTGCGTGAAGAAGTCGGATAGGTGAGAAGTTCCTGCAGCTAAAGGGGGGCATGTCCGTGAATACACTGATGGGTAAGAAGTGAAACTTTATATTCAATTCTCAATGGGACAGGTGGCCAGTGAAGAGATTTCAGGATAGGGGTGATATGTTCATGCTTGCACACCCTCATCAGGATTCTGGCAGTGCTGTTTTGGATGTATTGTAGTCTCTGGATGCTTTTGCCAGAGATCCCGATGAGGAGTGCATTACAGTAGTCCAGCCTGGAGGAGACAAAGGCATGGATGAGCTTCTCTGCATCAGCCAGGCTGAGAGTTGGATGGAGTTTGGCGATGTTTTTGAGGTGGAAGAACAAAGTCTTGCTGAGGTGTTTGATGTGGGTGTCAAAGGTGAGGTGAGAATCCATTTTGACCCCTAAATTATTGACAGATGTGGAAAGGGTGATATTTTGGCAAGAGAAGGTAATGCTGGTGATGGTTGAAGAGCGAAGCTGATGTGGCGTACCAATTAAGATAGCATCAGTTTTGGAACAGTTTAACTGAAGGAAACTGAGCTTCATCCATGTCTCTATCTCCTCCAGGCAGGTAGTCAGTGTGGATGTTGGCAGGGGAGCAGAGGAATTAGAGGTTGTCCTTAGATAAAGCTGTGTGTCATCAGCATAACAATGGAACGATATACTGTACCATGTCTGCTAATGATTTTTCCAAGGGGAAGCATGTAAATAGAGAACAGTGTGGGACCCAGCACAGAGCCCTGAGGAACACCTCAGGTGACATTAAGGGTGAGTGATTTGCTTTTTCCCAGAGCAACGTACTCAGTTCTGCCAGTCAGGTATGAAATAAACCAGTTGTGAACATTTTCTGAGAGTCCAATGTTGTATTTCAGATGTTGTAAGAGAATGTCGTGGTGTACTGTATCAAAAGCAGCTGTTAGGTCTAGTAGGATGAGAAGAGATGGAAAACTAGTATAAGCTGTGATAAGTGGTCATCGGTGATCCTGACCATGGCTGTTTCAGTGCTATGACCAGGGCGGAAACCCGACTGAAACTTTTCAAACAGGTTATCGTGTTTGAGGTGAACATGAAGTTGTGCTGCAACTATTTTTCCAGAGATTCAAAATGGGCCTATAGTAGGAGAGAACTTCTGGATCCATTGTTGGGTTTTTCAGTAAAGGTTTGATGACAGCCGTTTTTAATGTAGATGGGATTTGACCAACCATAAGGGAGTGGTTTATGATCTTGGTAATAAAAGAAGAAACAATAGAGAGGTTGGCCTTCAACAGAGTTGAAAGGGAAAGGATCCAGGGCACAGGTGGCCGGCTTAATTTTTTTGATGACATCCTCCATCTGTTCCTGTGTAGAATTTGAGAAAGAACAGAGGGGCTGGACTATCTTCAATGGTGGGACAGCCGTTAGAAGGGGCAGAACAGCAGTAGTAGTAAGGTGGGCGCAGATGTTATTTACTTTTTGTTTGAAAAAAATGATATGCATATTACACCTTTCCTCTGTGGTCTCAGAGTGAGTTTAAGAAGGTGGTTTATAGTTGAAAAAAGTTGTTTAGAATTTCCATGGTTGTTATTAATGATAGTGGAATAATACTGTGACCGTGCGTTTCGCAGAGCTTCTGCATAAGCCCTCTTTTGTTCAAGTGTCGATCTCTCTGTGCATATAATGGCTATTATAGATGCAGTATACTTATTTAAGTACGCCAGTGTGGGGATGCAGAGCAGGGCATGGGCATAGTATACTTTTAATAAAAATGTATTTTCGTCCCCTGCACTTTTACTGGGTCTCACCGATCATAGTCTCCGGGCTCCGAGCGGGATTCAAACCAGTGTTACCTGCGCGGCGGCTGGCAAGACACTAACATAGACACTAATTTCTCTCTTTTTTAATTATACCACAAATGTTAGAATGGTATGGTTGTTTTCATGAGCAGCACCATGAGCACCAAAACTTTTAAACACTGATAATAATCTTAAATGTTTGTTGAGTATCAAAGCATATATTTATATATATATATATACACACACACGTGTTTGAAGTACATAAACCAATCATAAAATTGGCATAAAATATAAGAGAAATCTTACGGAATTAAAAGCAAGAGGTGATAAATTATACCCCTCACTTCTGAAAAGATGGCTACGCCCCTGGGGCAGGGCATCTTTTGCTGAAATCTTTGCACAGATGGATTTTAAGAGAGCACTCGGCTCAGCCACTGAAGCCACTTTATGTTTTGGGAGATACCTACATACCCTACCTGTTGTTATATTATGAAGCCATTCCATTTCTGCTAAATGAATCATGACCAATGGGTCTTCAACAACACTCTCTGACCAAATGATGGAGAGTCTTTCCGCACCACAATTTTGTTCAACCCTGACAAGGTACTAGAGATCAAAATAAAGTAGATGGCACAACACTCTCAACCTCTTCAATATGGATCGGCTAACAACAGCACCATGGAAGCCAAAGAACTTAGTAACAAGCTCAAGAGCTGTTTTGTGACACCTGCAGTCCAGGTTCCTTGGCAAGAACACTGTAATTAGTGCAAAGAATATGCACTAATTAAACTATCCCCTGTGTGCTTCAGCTTCCCAGGGAGCATTTTCCCTAAAAGAGCTACACAGATAGAGATTGCGTTTTTAAAGAGGACATTCTACCAGTGTTTCTGGTTGCGATTGTTCTCTGTCCTCACTGACGGCCACGAGCACTGTTTCACATGTCTGGGCAGCATGCTGAGACTATGTTCGAGGGTGGTTCAAATGAGAACATGACCCCGTCGGCATGCTGGTCGTGACTCTTCTTTCTCCGGGAAGCTTGAGTCCCCTTTGTTGTTGGCCAGCCACGACTAATGTTGAAAAGCACAGCCACGGGTCTGCTCGACACTCTGGGAGACCGTGGAGATCAGCGAAAGCTGCCGGCAGGGGAAACCCAGATGGTCCCTTCGCTTCTCTGCGTGTCGTGTGCCGTCGAGCTGTTAAGCTACAGCGCGCGTTGTCACGGCAACCCAGCGCTCGCTTGGCGCTCTGTGCACTGTCCCATGGCCTATTTCCCGTTGTAGCACCCTCCCTGGTGGCCAACAGGAGAGGTCTACTTTGGTGTAATGGCTAGGGTGACCTAAGGTGGGTGGGGCTTCTTCGGGGAACCAACCCCCTTGGGCTCCTCCTCCTCTAGCGCACTGCAAGCTGTGCAGCTTCTGGATGGAATTGCTGGTCCTTCTTATGGGGGAACCTAGCGTTTCATTCAGGGCTCCAGCTGAGGATCATATGTCAATTGCTGCAGCAGAGAGAGAGCTGTAGTGCTCTGGGAATGAAGATGATGCTGAGCCCACTATAATGGTGTGTGCTTTGCTGAATCAGATTCAGAGTCAGCAGCCATGCTTTCCTGGGTTCAATCCCAGATGTGCATATAAAACTTGTCTTTGGATATGGAATGCCAAAGGGGCCAGATCTGCATACGTTTTTCCTCCCTACTACCCTCCTTGGTGGGGTGGCTGTACGCAGACCACCTCCGCCCTGCACTCTTATGCACAAGGGTAGTTATGAGCTGTGCATGTTGACTAACCATGATCAGGTCACGGCGCAGTCCCTCGGACGCCACCTGTCTCTACTGCTATTTAAGCGGTCTGTGAAACATCACCTCTGAGACAGGTGACCTGGAGATGGGTGGGGCTGCTTTTCCCCGGAAGAGGGCCGGGTCGAGAATGTTTTGAGTCTAAATTCTGTTCTGCCGCTGGTCACAACCAGTGGAACAAATTCTCAAATTAAAATAAAAGAGCAGTATCTCTGGGTCCTCAGGGGGCTTGGAGAGTTGTGGCCAGTCAAACGCCAGACCACACTCATCCTCCTCCTCTTTCGCCAGCAGGCAGCAGCGGATGACGCAGGGATGCACCACAGCCTCCTCACGGACCCTCTGCCCTCCGTGGAATCAGGTATGTGAAGCACAGCACATTCACACCTCACTGCGAGCCGCCTCCACGAGACAGCCGCCCCAGACCGGTGCATGTATACCACCTTGCTGCCCCATTGTGGGTATGCCTGTGGTCCTGATGTCCCACTTGTTCGGTCTCTGCCTGGCTCGAGCTCCCAGTCTGTCTTGCTGGTTCATTCGGACCATCAGACTCGGCTATGCGATTCAGTTCGCCCGGTGTCCTCCCAGATTTATGGGTGTTTGCTTCACCTCTGTGAAAACTGCAGACACCCATGTCCTGTGTGCGGAGCTAGCAGTCCTACTGGCGAAGGACGCGATAGAGCCGGTGCCTTCAGCCGATATGAAGACAGGCTTCTACAGCCCATACTTTATTGTACCCAAGAAAACCAGTTGGTTATGGCCAATCTTGGACCTGCGAGTTCTGAATCGGAACCTCATAAGATAAAATGGCATTCAAATTCTCAACTATCTCGATGACTGGCACAGACCCTCATACTAGCTCAGTCCCGGGAACAGTTGTGCGAACACAGGGACCTGGTGCTCTGACACCTCAGCCAGTTGGGTCTTCGGGTCAACTGAGAAAAGAGCAAACTCGCCCTGTGCAGAGGATCTCTTCTCTTGGTATGGAGTTGGATTTGGTCAAGCGGACAGCGCGCCTCACAGAGGAGTGCGTCCAGCTGATGCTGAACTGCCTGCACACGTTTCAAGGCAGGACGGCGGTTCTGAAATTTATATTTCAGATTAATGCTGTTGTTTTGAACTTTCTATTTATCAAAGAATCCTGAAATAAATTGTACACAAATGTTTTCAACATTCATTATAATATGAAATGTTTCTTGAACAGCAAATCATTATATTAAAAAGATTTTTGAAGGATCATTCTGAAGACCAGAATAAATTGCATTTTTAAAATATATCTAAATAGAAAACAATTATTTTTAACAAAAAAATACTTTACAATATTACTGTTTTTTTCTGTATTTTTGGTCAAATAAATATCGCCTTGTTAAGCAGAAGATTTTTTTTTTAAACATTAGAAAATCCAAAACTTTTGAATGGTAGTGCATGTACTTGGATTTACACATGGAGAAGACACAGAGCAGGGGTAAAAAAAAAAAGGACATACACGGACACTAATCAGTCTCTATCTGAGCGCACTTGTCGCGCATCTACTTTTAAAATAATAAACTCAGCGTAGCAGTAAATATTCAGCAGTCACCGCTCAAATTCTCTTTAATGAGGCTTGATCTTGCAACATAATCTTCTAGTTTTCTGTGGCAGTAATAATGAAAATAACCTTTCTGAGAGTTAATAGACAATGACAACAGTGTTCGCTGGATGAAAAAATTGTTCCAGTTCACTTTTAATGTATGGCAATATTTTTTACAAACAACTAAACATCAATGTCAGTTTAAAGTGTTTGTTTATCACCCTCAAGCAAACAGCCAAGTAGAAAGACTTGGATGCTTTCGGAGTTCCTACTGCTGCCATGACCAACAACAACTGAGTAACTACCTCCCTTTGGTGGAATATGCACACAACTCTATAACTCATTAATTCAAATGACTCACCTACTTCTAATTTGTACTAAGCAATACATCCCTCATGTTCCCTTGGTTCTGGAGAACTGTCTGAGGTACTAGAAGTGGATGGATCAGGACTACAGGATCAGGAAGTGAATGGGTGTGGGACAATGCTCATGTTAGGCTTTAATTCAAACAGTAGCACTCATGTTATAATAGATGGCTGCTTTTGGAAATGCCTTAAGTCCTGTATTTCTTATAATAATAAGTCATTGCAGACACAAAATGTTCCTAACCTCTGGAAAGATGCTGTGGTTGTACCTGTCCCTAAATGTAGTGGTCCTAAAACTATTAATGATTTCAGGCCGCGTGCTTTGACCTCAGCTTTGACCTCAGTTTTAATGCAGATTTTTGTTTTAAAACTGGTTAGGTCCGAGATCTTGAGGCAGACTGAACAAGCACTGAATCTCTGGCAGTTTGCATATAGGCCTCATAGAGGAGTGAAGGATACTACTAACACTGCTTAATTTGCTTTTTAGACATTTGTATGGAAATGGAACACATGGCAGACTTTTATTCATAGACTTTTCTCTGGCTTTTAATACAATCCAGCCCCACATTTTAACCAGAAGGCTCTTAGAACAGTTTGTAATACGTAAAGTAATACGTTAAGTTATAATCTGGGGGGTTGGATTCTTGACTTTTTAAGAACGAGATCAGCAATGGCCCAGTTTAATGATGGTTAAAAATAGATGGTTAAAAACAGGCAGCCAGGTCATTTGTCCAACTGAGATCTTTTAATTATGTCGCCCAAGCAGGAAGCTCAGTCCCAGCTTTGTGTTTGCTTTAAGGGCTCTTACCTTGCAAGGGAAGGAAGAAAGCATTCAAGGCCAGGACTTCCTTTGCAATAAAGCATTGAAGCTGTAGCTTCTGTTAACTTGCTGTATAAGGGAATAGCTCCACTAAGCAGTATATGGCAGTTTTGCACCTGGAGGTTGACGTCTTTTGACTCTGACACTTTATTCTGGAGCGTTATTTTCATGACGTCAAAAACTGCCATTAGCCAATCAATTGGGGTGTTTGTTACACGTGATCAGACACTGGCAAAGGGCGTTCCCCACAGCATCAGCTCCACTTTTTTTCCCTTCTCATGGAACCAAGATTACAGTTACTTAGTAAGAGTTACTAAGGTACTCCGATCAGGATTTTTGGATCACAGGATCACAGCAAGCAGTATTAGCCAATACCGATCACCAATAACAATAATGGGTTTTATTTCATGCCTTTCTTTTGTCATGTAGCATTATTAATAGGGGTGCTCTGATCAGGATGGTACAGACATTAATTGAGGGCCTACATTTTTAAAAATTGCCGTGAATTTCCCCCAGTTGCTAGGCAACAAGAACAGTCCTCCGTAGGATAAACCGTCCCATTTTTAACAATGCTCAGTCCGACCTTCGCAGCTTTCGAAGTATGGAGCCTTTGAATTGGGACATAGCTGCAATCTGATTATGTGAAGCCATTTGAGCATTTTGAGAGAGAGAGAGAGAGAGAGAGAGAGAGAGAGAGAGAGAGAGAGAGAGAGAGAGAGAGAGAGAGAGAGAGAGAGAGAGAGAGAGAGAGAGAGAGAGAGAGAGAGAGAGAGAGAGAGAGAGTTGTGAAATCAATTTTCACAGAAAGTTTTCAAATAAAGTTATTAAATAAAGATGTATGAATTCTTCAATTGGAGCACCCATAGTCATAAACAGACATTTTCTAAACATTCCCCCAAACTTCCAGTTTATGAAAATGTGCATGTAATTTACTAAATTATGTTAGAAAAAGTTTAATTTAATTTATTCATAGTATACATAATTGTCACATTATTTCTTCAATACTACATTTTTAGCAGCCAGCTTTCCTTCTATCATCCAAGCCTATATGTGCTATCAGTTTTGCATTGTTCTCTCGTGTACACTGAAGCTGTTCTATTGAACAGTTAATGAAGAAGTAAAGTGTTTCTCGACAGATTAAACATGGGTTACAACAAGAGGACGAAACAGGAATTTATATTAGTGATTCCCAGGTAAAATATCTTCTCATACTGTGAGCAATACGGCACCTTGCTGAGCTTTCTCTGCAGCAATTCACATTCATTAGCTCTAAGCACTTCATTTTTCAGAGGTTATCAGGGCCAGGACAGAGGGTGGCAATAATCAAGAGCAAGCAAAAGTGGTGGGGGAAAAAAGAGAAGGTTGGCAGCATCAAATGTATTGAACAGGAACAACCTCGATGAAAAATTACAATAGTGACAAGCTTGCTAACAAGAAAGCCCACATTAGTTTAGGATTTATATGCTGAATATTTATTGCTCATTGTGGGGAGGAACTCTGTAAAAAAACTGACAGTGGAAAAATGAAACAGTGATTGATTACACTGAGTAAGTACACTTTAAAGTACACAAGCTTAAATGTAAAGCTTTCTGCAATTTTTATTTAAAGAAAAAGGTCACTTCTTTCAGATATTTTTTTTCAAATGATAGTGCACCCATTAACTCTATGACAAGGTCTCAAAAAATATAAGCACTCAAGTGTACAGGAAGTACTGTACTTTTATACAATTTTGACATCATACTCCTGCATTTTAAATGGTCTATCTTACCCGCATCTCTTGGGCTTCCTTCTGGCCATCCCAGGCCCAGCTGCGCTTTGTGAAGTAGTTGACGGTGGCAAACTCAATGAGAGCAGAGAAGACAAAGGCATAGCACACTGCCATAAACCAGTCCATGGCTGTTGCATAGGCCACCTTGGGAAGTGAGTTCCGGGCACTTATACTCAGTGTGGTCATAGTCAGGACAGTTGTGACACCTAAGAACAGAAATGGAGGAAGTGTTAGATCAATGCAAGTTAGATCACCTGTTATGGTTCAGATAACAAAAAAAAAACAAAACAAAAATGATGGTTGAAATAAAATTCTGAGTAAACACACAGATTGACACCCATAGTTCCTGGGGAAAGTTCCTGTGGTGGAAACATGACTATAGCTATCAAATCTCATTTACATTTGAAGTAATTTTAGAGGGGGCTTCACCCAGCCCCCCTCTAAAAAATTGTGATTAACTCTGTAATCGGTACATAGATTTCTGATAGCCTCAGTCCCCTTTAATAGAAATGGCAGCAGGCTTTAGCTCCTCCGTATCTTTTTTCTTATTATTCAGTGTATTCAATCCGCAGTGGTGCAGCGCCAACGTCAGAAACAAGGTCTGTGCATTTATTGATAGATTATCATGACATCTGAATCAGTGCAGTTCTTTGTCATAAATGCAGTACTGTAAGTGTTTCACTGCATTCACCCTTCATCACACTACAGTTTTTTCCCCTAGCACTTCACACACATTAAAGGGGTCATAAACGGCATTGTTTTATTGTTTTATAATATTTCCTATTATAATGTTAGTATGATTAAAAAAGTTATAATTGAGAAATAATATCATTCCATTTATTTACAATATATTATAATATATTTCAAGTAATATACTGGTAAATATATTTTCCTTCCGTAAGTGTTATTTGCGCTTGGTAACAAAAAAAGCTGTTTTTGGACTAACCAAGACTTTTTCAGTTCTGAAACGTATGAAATAATATATCAGTATGATGACCTCTTACATGTTAAAAGCTTAAGGAAAATTGTATTTCTCAGTTCATGACCCATTTAATATGGTACTGTAGAAAATGACCTTGTTGCCTTTTCCATTTGAAATGTATTTCTTTAATTAAAATGGAATATTGTGGATGTGGCATTAAGACCAGTGGTTTTTAAACATGTCTTGTAGGCACCCCTGCCCTGCACATTTTTTATGTTTTCCTTATCAGACATACCCAATTTAGTTCTTGCAGTCTCTAATAACGAGCTGATGAGTTGAATCAGGTGTGATAAATGAGGGAGCCGCACAAAATGTGCAGGGCTGGGGTGCCTCCAGGACAGGTTTAAAAACCACTGCATTAGACTAACATGCGGCCATGCACAGAAATTATTAAAGACCCAATCAGTGACATACAGCACTCAATGCACTCATTTAAAATGCTTTTCAGAGTGAATGACAGCGAACCGTGGAGTTATGTCTTTCTACTAAATAATGACCCAGCAGCTGATTGTGACACATTTATTAGCCTTAGAGTAAAGAGATTTATGTTTTGATGTCACAAGTGGTAAATTGCTCTGTTCTAATACATAAAAAAAAACAAAAAGGAATGTTGTAGTATAGGACAGATTAAACATATTGGCAATCTAGACAATTACAGTTTTGCCACTACTGGTAATAAATATTTATGAATATTGGTGGGTTAATTAAAATGATTTGAAATTACATCATTATTCAGGGGTTGATGGTATGTAGTGTAGAACCTAGTATTTTTAATTTTTAACCTAGTATACCAATTTGTGACCCTGGACCACAAAACCAGTCATAAAGGTAGATTATTTTAAATTGAGATTTTTGCATTGTGTCGAGGTAGAGGAGCGAGAGACGTGGAAGGAGCGAGTCCTCTCATGAGGGAGCTCGGAGACATATAAGGACGAGCGACACCAGTGAAGGACGAGAGAGGACCAGGCCTGGACTTTATGTTATGGTTTTGTTTATGTTTTATTATGTGTATTATTATGTTTTATTATGCGTTACTTTCGTTTTGTTTATTTATTTGATTAAAGTCTGTTTCATGTTTGCCGGCTCCTGCCTCCTTCTTCCCAAATATTGAGAAAATCCTTTAGCGAGAGTCAAAGGGTAGGTATCTTTTGATAGAACACTTTTTAAAACTTTAAAACATATAGTTTAAATTACAACTGGACAATACAGCTGCATCTGGATAACATTTTGTGGTGATAGCATAAATAATCAAAAGTTACAGTATTTGGAACTAAAGTAGCCCTTTTGTTTAGTTCTTAACATTTCAAATCGTTCTCCCATTAAAAACTAATTATTGTAAAACGAATAAATTAATGGACTAATTTTAATTAGTATGATGTTTATAATTTGATGTTTCTACGTTTTCTACGACCTGTGCATGTCTCATGAAGTTAGGAGTAAAAATGCCATTTGAAATGATACATTTCTTTTTTAGTTAAATAAAATATGATTTTATTTCCCTTTTATTAATCAAGTCACTCAGCACTACTTAGCAGTCAATCGAATTGCATTGTAAAGTTCAGACTCTAAGCTTTCAAATGACACCTGCCTTGACTCAAGGCAGTAGTTTGGAAAAATATGATTATTAATGTTTTTGCTGCAATGTGGAGCTGACAGGTGGTGGTACACTCTGGTTTATAGGGACTACTCAGCACTCCATAAGAGTTTATCAAAATGGTAATGCCATGTTCAGACTGCCTGATTTTAGGCCCAATTTTGACTCACTGACAGGTTTTGCGAAATCGGCGACGGATGCCCAAAATCACAAGCAAATCGCTGCTCGTGCACGTGAGGGGCAATCACGCAGTGTGAATGATCAAAGACGCGATCAGAGAGAATCGCCGACGAGTCGCAGATGGCTGTGAGGTATTTGGCCTGCTAAATATATCTGGACTTGTAGGTGTTTCAAACGGCTGCTTTATGAATTGTGTTTTGACTGAAAATGACGAAAATCGGCGATGACCTACAGCCAATGGGATTGCAAGGCACAGGGCAGCGGGAGGTTCGGCGAAGAGTTATAGACCAGAATATCAGTTTTAATAGATAAACTTACAATTATATCAAACAGAAACAAAGCACAAATATTTGCTTGAGTGCAAAATTATTTATTTATCTCCGTCTCTCTTTGAATAACACAATCATTGCTCCCTATGTCACCCCAAACATTTCCTCCACAATATATATTTTTTATTTTTCTCCTTTTTTCTGCAAGTTAGTGCACAAACAATTTGGATCACAAGCTTTTCGCAGTCTATATTTTTAATAATAATTCAAGTATCGTGAGAGAATTTCAGTCGGTGTGATCTCACTTCCATTTGCTTATGAAACGTAGTTTGCGGACAGGACAGAGCTGTCATTGTCCATTCTACGAGTTTGAAAATCGTGCAGTCTGAGCTCGGCATAAGATGCTTTAAAAGCTGAGTTTCTAAGCTTTAAAATGATACCTATTTTGTGTTATTACATGTTGGAAGACAAGCATGGACGGTTCTGGGAACATTGGACCACATATTGCATCCCGGTAACACGAAGGGATATATGTAGCCAAATATGTTACATCATTTTGTAATTAATATCTTGTGATCGACACAATGGATTATGTTGTTGCTTATGAATCTGCTCTAAATGGTGATGTGCATATGTGCTGTTTTTGTTCAGATTTGAACTCTTTAGATTTGAACTCTTTCAGATTTGAAGTTTATGCAGACTCATTAGAAGGTGAATGTAATGTGACAGAAGCATGTTGGAGGCATGATCTGAATGTGTAAAGTGCATGCAGATGTATGCAAAAATAATTATTGTGCTATTTGGTTTCCGTTACTATTGTCTCTTAAAATGAGACACGTAAATGGGAGTCCTTTGCAACGCATATTACTTGCAAAAATATACTTTTGATATATTTACAGTAGAATAATACGGTAAAATTAATAAAATATCTTCATGGAACATGATCTTAATAGCCTAATGATTTTTCTGCATAAAAGAACATTTTGACCCATACAATGTATTGTAGGATATTGCTACAAATATACCTGTGTGACTTACAACTTTGCGGTTTTGTAGTCCAGGGACACACACACACGTCTGGTTCACTATCTTTGTGGGGACTCGCCATAGACGTAATGGTTTTTATACTGTACAAACCGTATTTTCTATCCCCCTACACTGCCCCTGCCCCTAAACCTACACATCACAGGAAACATTCTGCATTTTTACTTTCTCAAAAAAACTCATCCTGTATGATTTATAAGCTTTTTGAAAAGTGGGGACTGCTGGATGGTCCCCAAAATTTAGGTGATCTCAGGTTTTACTATCCTTATGGGGACATTTTCCTTATGGGGAAAATGAACCAGGAAAATAAACCAAACAAGATACAGAAACTATACATGGGTGAGTTTCCCAATAACGTTGTCTCTTAGCACGCTGCGAAGACACTACAGGAATAACCTAACTAAAGATAGACCTTTTCTATGCATGTTCCTCAAATATATGTTAGTTGCTTTAATCAATCAATCAATCAATCAATCAACTTTATTCATATAGCGCTTTTACAATGACGATTGTTTCAAAGCATCTTCACAGTGTTAAACAGAACAATATTGCAACAAAATTTAATTTGGTACATTTGTTGTGGAAAAAAACTGTGATGTTATCAGCTTATTTTAATTTATCATATAGCGACAATGTTGTATCAATGTTGATAATCAGTATTATAGTTTAGGTATACCTTTTTACGTGTTATGTTACCAGGTGCTTTCCATCAACCCTTCACTAACTGGCATTATGCCTTCACTGGCCTTTGAAAGTGTAATTTATATTATCATAATATATTCGCCATAGTGTCTCCATTCACTCCACAGCAGGAGAGCAGCCGCATCGCATTATTGGTGTAAATCACTCATTTCTGTTTTTGTTGACCTACTCAATAAAAGCACAGCTTTTCAATAAAAGCGTAACGCAGCTTTATATATACATAACTACCTGAATTTCAGGGCTGAGGGGGTAGTTCTGTTGATTTTTTTTCCCAACAAAATCATTTTTTTTTATTGCAGCTTCTGACATGGTAGCCAGGGGACTAAAGTTTTCAAGGATGAAATAGGACACATACATTAAATGACCCTACAGATACAGTGCCATATTTTCGCTGTTTTGCCATAGTTTGATCAAACTCCCCACAACAATCATTCTCTTTAAAATTACTCATAAGCCTTTACTGCTCATTGGATTGCCAGCTGATGTACCTTTGGATAATATAAGTAAAAAGCTAACAACCATATGTTTAATGACATAGCGTTAATGTTTCAGGAAACACTGTGGAGGGCAATATTTTTCAGGAATAATTATTCATTTAAATACGTACAGTGAATCTATGTCTTCTGAATTTTGGAATTCAATAAGTTGTATATTGGTGCTTTAATTGAGCTTGACAGTCACTGGTCCATTCATTACCACAAACAACGAGCCATCCATCTTTCTAAACTGCTTGCCTTAAGCAGGGTCACAAATATGCAGGAGCATATCCCAGCATCTCAGGCCATCCTAGACAGGGAACACCCTGGATGGATGAATATACACTTTCACATTTGGATTGTGGCAGAAACCCACGCCAAAGTAAAACTCCACACAGAAAGGTCTTAAACCTGGACATTCATGCTGTGAGGTGACAGCACTACCCACCAAGACACCATGCCACCCTGGTTACTTCTAAGGTTGTCCTGAAGCCGAATATCTCATTGGAAAAGGCAAGTAAAATGGCTTCGAAAAGGATTATGAATTCTACCAGATATTAGGAAATATTAAAAAATATTCAGAAGACACAATCACTCTTTGTGTTTGCTGGATAACAAGTGAACTAGGTGATATCATAGCACAATATTATAGTCAAGTAAGACTTTATTTTTTACAGCGATTTATACAATATAGAATGCTTCACAGCAGCTTCATTGTGATCACCAGGAAACTAATGATGCAAAACGAGTTGAATTCTGCTATAAAAAGAAAACAGTAAATAGTCACAGTAAATAGGTGAAATCAGTTCAGTATTTTGTGACATTTGGAGTTAATTTGATCCTGTTAGGCAGCACCTAGCCTGACGTGGTCATGCTCAATTCTAGTCAGAATATGAGTCTGATACTGCTCCATTGGGCTGTGATTATGGGGCGTTTTTCAACCGAACCAGGAAAGGCATCAATTGGATAGACCTACAACCAATCAGAGCAACGAAGCAACGCATTACGTTAGTTGTCAAATGTTGGCAACCCTGTCTGCATGCACGATAGAATAAACTATCTTTGCCTGCGTTGTAAAAAAATAGAATAATTTAAAGATACACAGAGTACTTACCCAACATGATCATCATTTTTGAGATAAATGGTGAAGGTGAATCCATATACAAACAAGCTCACTGTTTAGGATTCAAACAAATATAATCCAAGCGCCTTTGATGACGTGCATGTCTTATATCTTTTTAATGATGTATAGTTTGTCAAGGTAATTACTTACATCTGATAATAATTTTGAGCTAATTTAAGCAAAGAGAGCTTCAGCACGTCCATGTCGTCGACCTTAAGAGGGCCTACTCAAAATTACACATGCATACTCAAAAACGATGAGAAATGTATACTTTTCTAAGTAAAGTATAGCCTACACTTTAAAAGTGTGGCTTTATTGCAAAGGAAACTTCAATTAAGTAGAAATTACTCAACATTTTAAGCAAAGTTAAAAAAAATAACTTATTATCTTTTTTAATTTTAAGTACTTAAAGGTAGGATAGGTAGGAATTGGTTAAAGAAACTTTTTTCCAAATTTGTTTAAACTTTCTTTATATATCAATACATCATTAAAATGTAAGTACTCTGAAAAAGAAAGTATAAAAAATGAGTGTCTGTAGACCTCTCACGACTGTTTTAAAGACAGCTCATTATTTCCATTCACTACACCATCTCCCTTCTGGGCTCTTTCCAAAGCCATGCCCCCAAAATACATGACCGAGCCTCACCGGCCGCTCAGCTGGAAGATGCATTATTTACCTCAGATGAGCAGTGTGCATGTAGTGACATCATGTCAGAATCACATGTAATAAAAAAAATCAAACTTTATCAGTATGAATATAAACAAATAAGATGTCTTTTAGTAGCTAATCACTATCAAGCTAGAATACCGATACTGGTAAAGTTTAAAATATATTTTTGTTTGATTTGGTCACAAGCTAGTTATATTTATAAGGCAAAGAAAAAGGGTAGCATCATGTTTTTCCAATAACATCAGTTATACTGTAATGAAGATGAATTTCGTGTAAGATTCATAACATATACTGTGTTTTGCATGTAAGAGTTTCCATGATGAAAGCATTGTTGATTAGTAGTAGCTAAAGCTAACTTAGTTCTAAAACAAAGTTCCTGGATGCTGTGTACTAGCTTTTTTACACATGCATTTTGTTATCTAAAGTTAAATTTTGCGAAATTCAACACAACAGCGATCAACTTGAGCTAAACATATTGAGTATTTATCGTCTTTACTAATGGCTAAGTGTATAACATTGTAACTTTATGTAAGTAATGTTATGTAACTTTATGTAACTTTATGTAAGTAATGTTATGTTAGCTATTAATAACTCTGCTGCACTGTGCTTCACTGAAACCTGGCTGAGTGAAGCCATTCCGGACAACGGACTACATCTGCCGGGCTTCCAGCTGTTCAGAGCGGATCGCATCACGGAACTTACAGGGAAAACGAGAGGTGGTGGATTGTGTTTCTACATTAACGAAAGTTAGTGTTCAGATGTAACAACGCTGAAGATGTGCTCTCCTAATTTAGAGGCGCTCTTCATAAACTGTAAACCTTTCTACTTGCCATGAGACTTTTCCTCGTTCGTTCTCGTGAATGTTTACATTCCTCCAGACACGTGTGTGAACGCAGTACTGCAACAGCTGGCTGAACAAATAGCTGAAACCGAACAAAGGTACCCAGATTCTCTTTTAATCATTCTTGGAGATTTTACCAAAGCAAATCTCTCCTGTGAACTGCCAAAATACAGACAGCACGTTACATGTCCCACCAGAGACAGTAAAATACCGGACCACTGTTATACAACAATAAAAGATGCATATCAGTCCGTCCCACAGGCAGCTTTGGGGTTGTCTGATCACTGTGTGATTCATCTTATACCGACCTACTGGCAGAAACTGAAATCAGCTAAACCTGTAATAAGGACTGTAAAAAGATGAACTAATGAAGCAGAGCAGGACTTACAAGCCTCATTCAGTTGCACTGATTGGACTGTTTTTGAAGCTGTTACCACCGATCTGAATGAGCTCACAGATACTGTAACATCATACACCAGTTTCTGTGAGGATACATGCATTCCTACCCGGTCATTCTTATCATCCACAAATGATAAACCATGGTTTACTGGAAACTCAAACAGATTCGTCATGCCAAAGAGGATGCTTACAGAAGTGGGGATAAGATCTTGTATAACCAAGCCAGGAACAGACTGACAAAGGAGATCAGAGTTGCTAAAATAAGCTACTCTGAAAAGCTGAAAAAACAGTTTTCATCCAACGACCCTGCATCAATCTGGAAAGGCCTGAGGAACATCACCAACTACAAGTCACCATCCCCCCGAGCTGTCGAGAATCAACAACTGGCTGACGATCTGAATGCATTCTACTGCAGGTTTGAAAAGCCCAGTCTCACACCTCACACCCGCTCTGATCTGCACATTTCACACCCTCACCATCACCTCCTGCACCCCCTCTCCTCCCCCCTACTGCCATCCAATCTGAGCTTAAGGACTGTTTGGAGGACGTGAGCCGAGTCTTCAAAAAACAGAAGACCAAGAAAGCTTCAGGCCCAGACGGCATCTCATCTGCTTGTTTGAAAGCCTGCACTGACCAACTGGCCCCAGTCTTCACGCAGATCTTCAACGGATCATTGGAGCAGTGTGAAGTTCCCAGCTGCTTCAAACGCTCCACTATCATTCCCGTTCGCAAAAAAACTAAAATCACTGGACTAAATGACTTCAGACCTGTTGCTCTCCTGTCTGTTGTCATGAAGTAATTTGAAAGACTGGTGTTGGCCCACCTAAAGGACATAACTGGACCCTTGCTGGATCCTCTTCAATTTGCCTACAGAGCAAACAGGTCTGTGGTTGATGCAGTCAACATTGGACTGCATTATATCCTGCAACATCTCTAAAGACCTTGGAATTATGCAAGGATCCTATTTGTGGACTTCAGTTCGGCCTTTAAAGGGTAACTAAACCCTTGTTCACAGCCTAACTCCGCCCACTGCCAATATTTGAAAAATGCTGCAAAAGTGGGCAGAGCCCAGCGGAGACAGAGGGGAAGAGACGAGGGCGGGGCTGAGCGGGGGGGCGTGCACCTGAGACCCGCAGTGACAACTTGTTTGACAGCTGTCAGACTCGCAAAGATGGATAGTGACTCAAGTAAGGACAGTAGTTTTGCAACAGAGCGGTCATCTAAAGTAGAGGACTTTTCTCCACCACCTTCACCTGAAGTGGAGGAGGGTGAAATGTCTGTAGACACAGAGCCTTATCAATCGAGCCGCTGGCTCAAACTGCGTTAACTCCCGATGCCGACGATGCGCCTTCATTCATTCATTCATTCATTCATTCATTCATTCGTTCATTCATTCATTCATTCATTCATTCATTCATTCATTCTAGCGAAGCAGCAGCGCAAGAGTGAATGAGACCACTAACTAATCTATGAACATTGAACAGCCAGATCCTTATACTGAATGTCACTAAAATAGCGCAGGACCAATAAGTTCAAACCTAATAGCCTATTTCAACAGATTTCCTCAAATAAAAGTTACACTACATACACCAGCAGTCTAGCACGGTATGGATTTGTTGTTCGTTACCACGGCAACCATTTGCGTGTCAGGGTTTGTCTGAAAGAGTCTGAAGTATGAAAATTATCTGTAGACATGACGGGCGACAAAAATATCAAAAGAAAAGCTTAACATGTATTTACAACTGCATTATTTATCTGTATTTTTTTCATTAGGATGTTGAAAGCAAGTGACGACAGAGTTTCATTCATAATGTTTCTCTACTTTATGTAACATGAGCGCTCATACTGGACTGAAGCTGTTCTCATCATGTGATCAAGGGAAAACATTTCTTAGGGTGTGGTGAGCTCGTGCCAGGGGCGTGGTAGTGAGCCGTTGGAAGTACCATCCTACGTCACGAAGCACCACAACGTCCAATAGGAAAATTTAACTGCAGTAGCCACCGTTCAACCTTGAGAGGGCAGCACTAAGACGTTTTTACACCATATTATAGAATTAAAACACTTTATACCCAAATGTCAAAATATTTACTCTAATCAATAAACAGTATTAATAAAGCCCCAGTCTTGCAGATCATTAACTAAAAAAAGTTGGTTTAGGGTTTAGTTACCCTTTAATACCATCATGCCTGATCTCATCACAGCCAAACTGACCCAGCTCTCCATACCATCCTCAATCTGTCAATGGATCTCTAGCTTCCTGACAGACCGGCAGCAGCGAGGGAGACTGGGTAAACGCACATCCAGCACTCTTACAATCAGCACTGGCGCCCCCTATGGGTGCGTTCTCCCCCCACTGCTCTTCTCCCTGTACACCAATGACTGCACTTCTAAAGACTCCTCTGTCAAGCTCCTGAAATTTGCAGATGACACCACTGTCATTGGCATTATCCAGAACGGTGACGAGTCTGCTTACAGACTGGAGGTTGAACAGCTGGCTGTCTGGTGCAGTTATAACAACCTTGAGCTGAATGTGCTCAAAACGGTGGAGATCATAATGGACTTCAGGAGGAACAGCCCAGCACTCCCCCCACTCACCATCATGAACAGCACTGTGGACACAGTGGAGTTATTCAGGTTCCTGGGAACTACCATCTCTCAGGACCTGAAGTGGGACAATCACAGGACCTGCTGATTCAGTTCTACTCAGCTGTCATTGAGTCTGTTATATGCACCTCCATCACTGTCTGGTTTGGTTCAGCTACCAAATCAGACATCAGGAGACTGCAACGTACCATCCGGGCTGCAGAGAGGATTATTGGTGCCCACCTGCCAACCCTCCAGGACTTGTACTCTTCCAGAGTGAGGAAGAGAGCGGGTAAAATCATCACAGACTCCACTCACCCTGGACACCTCCTGTTTGAACTGTTACCATCAGGATGGTGACTCCGATCACTGGCCACTAGAACATCTAGGCATAGGAACAGTTTCTTCCCACAGCCCCCCCCCCCCCCCCCCCCCATTTTTACTAGTACTTGCATTTAAATTATGTATTGACATATAAAGAAAGTTTAAACAAATTTGGACAAGCGTGTTTTAGATCAGTCCTACCTATACCACCTTTAAGTAGAGTTTACTTAATTCTAAATGTGAAATGTACTTTTAAAATGTGCATGCAACAATTAAATCTTTTTTTTTCTTGTTTTTTTCCTCCAGCGTGTGATTAGAAAGTAAGTTGAACATTTGAGAGTGATTCAAGGACAGGTACACTTTATTTTGTAAAGTGTTTTAGTTGATTTAACCTACAAATGAAAGCTCTCAGCACTGGGATGTATGCCAATGTGCAATGGCATAGAACACATCCTTATAAGTGATGAAAGCTTTTAAAGGAAAGGCAAGTAAATATTCAATCTAGGAAAAATGTGTTACTCTGAAACCACAATAACATGTTCTCAAAATTTCGTAAAATGTTCTTCAATTATATATATATATATATATATATATATATATATATATATATATATATATATATATATATATATATATATATATATATATATATATATATATATATATATATAATTTTTTTTGATTAAATAAATGCAGTCTTGGTGAACATAAATTACTTATTTTTAAAACATTAAAAATCTTTATTATTCCAAAATGTTGGGTTCCAAAATATGTCTTAAGCATGAAACTGCATTGTAGCGTTAACTTATTCTATCTTTACATTAACATGATATATTATTTCTAATTGTATATTTAAACTTATAACTTTCTTTTGTTCTTACTCATGCTTTCTTTCTATTCATATAATGTCCTCATGTCCAAACAACTTTATTTTCACACTTTGCATCATATACACAACCTGTTACACATCAAACATTATTTTTAACTTGTGTATGCTTTCATCAATGTTATTGGGAGATCACATGTCCCACCGACAGGAACGGCGGTGTAGTTCTTTTACTTAGTATCATTAATTAATCTGTCCTCAGTACAATCTTCCATACCTAGTTTTTGTAGTTCTGCTGACAGTATGATGAGTGGATATGGCAAAATGCTAAAAAAATAATTAAAATTAAGATTCTAATTGTGTCCTTTTGCACCACTGTCACTGCATCTTAGCTTTATTGGAAAGAATTTTCCCTTAATCGTGGATAGATTTAAATGAGTGCTATAAGAAGAATTCTTGGCTGATAAGAAATCATTTTAAAATCATGCAGACAGCTCTCTGTAATCCAGTGGACTCACTTCAGGAAAAATGGTTGAAAATTAAAGACAAAAGCCACCAGTTTAATACCCATCTGTAAAAAGTAATTGGAGAATCTACTAAAGAAAAACTTGTACAAACAACTGAATTTGGAAAATCGATCAGAGGTTCGAATCCGCCTTTTGCCGAACTCACTCTACTCCCTTTCTCCATCACATATCAGATCGGAAAAGGCATTTATTTTCAATAATAATAGAGAAAATATTAGAAAAGTGGAAACAAAGTTGTTGAAAAATGAAGTTTTTCTCGGTTAGGGGTAGGTAAACAGAAGTGTTGAATTTGAGACGATAAAAGTGAGTGGGTCCAATATCATTGGTCTTAAAAAGTGGGTGGGTCTTGTCCCACACCACACAATGTTTTGAAGCCCATGAATCGTACACAGACACACTCTTACTTGATCTGCACAAAGGGTTAAGAAATAATGGAGAAATTTGGAGAAATAATGATTCATAATCACGTTTGTAAAATATCATGTGCCCCGACCTCAGCATACTGCTGAGAGAAGAGAGAGAACATACATGTTAACGTTAACAGAGTTTGTGTCATGTCAAGGTCAGGGTCGCTGTTGTTTAGGCTACATACTTTACATTTACATTTACATTTAAGCAATTGGCAGATGCTTTTATCCAAAGCGACTTACATTGCACTTTATTGTAGAAGAATTCTCAATTTAAATTTTCTTAACCATGTTAGTAGTAACATTACTCAAAAAAGGTCTAAAAATGCATTTCTGCTGCTTATTAGCCACCATGACCACCAAACAAGAGTGAGCGAAGTGATGTGACGGTGACGAAAGCACTTCCTGAGGATAATTAATCATTAGTTTATATCTTATCCACTGCCCATTATTTTAATCCCATATCAAACACAGTATGTTATGTCAGTCTATTTTAATTTATTGTATTTCATTTCATGTTTTTAAATACAATAGCTGTGTCTCATTTCAGAAGGCTGCGTCCTCCGGAGGTCGCATTCGAAGTCTGCATACGTCATAAGGCCGTCTCATTTCAAAAAAGTGAGTAGGACTCTCCAAATGCGACCTTCGAATGCGTCCTTCTTTCACAGGAATTCGGAGTGTGCATGAAGTGTAGCCTTCACGGCTGGACATAACTCACAATTCTTTGCGTCTCCATTAACAACCGTCATTTTTTTTATATTATATGAAATAACGGCACCACCACCAGATATACATGCGAGCATAGGTATGGTGTTTAAATTAAGAAGTTCTAGCTTTTTTTGTTGTTTTTTATGCTCTATTACCTCAAACAGATATGTGGTGAACAGGATTACAACTGTTTAGTGCATTTTAAACGTTTAGAACAGTACATTGCTGTCAAGACAAGAAACATTTCATAGTCATTTTCAAGTTATAAATAATTTTCATTCATATAACTGGCGTTAGAGAGGCTGAACTTGTTGGCATAGCAACGTGATGCTTCCTGCCTGTGTGTCCTACGAAGGACGTCTCGTTTAATTCTGTTTGAGGACAGCCTTCGAAATTTAACAAAATGAGACTCATGCTGCGTCCCAATTCGCCTACTTATACTACGTCCTAAAAGTATGTACTCTTTTTGTGAAGAAAAAGTATATACTTTTGAGTTTGTAGCAGAAAAGTATGCAAGCTTTGGGACATACTACTTCGTCATCTTTAACGGACTCTGTCGCTTAGTTACGTGCATCCCGTCACCGTTTAACTGCCCTGTCAATCATCGTCAGATTCGTCACAGTTCAAATCCTCCACATTCAGTTTAATCTCCTACCGTATAGGAGAGAAATGTAGCCGCATGTTGATCTGCCACTTGTGTGTCTTTAATGCAGAGACTCTCCTCATGTGTTTGCAGTTTAAATATAATGATGCATTTAAAAGTTAATGGCCAAACATGTCATTACAAAAGTTCACAATGCTGCTGCAGGTGAAATATAAATTGGACAACACTGAATAAATATATTTTTGGCAGGTTAAATATTGATAGTTGTTCACTCAAACCCCTTTATCTAAACTTGTCTACTTAACTGCCAGACTCACACATCCACCATGTTTGTAGTTTTTAACGCTTTTTATCCGCGTTTGTAGTTCTAATCAAATCAACATCCACCTCGCAGTGGGTTGTGGGCAATATCAGCCATTGGAGTGCCCATCGATTCATACTTCGAATTCGGACCGGAAATAGAAAACCATCCGGGTATCTTTGGAATACTCTTTTCAACATACTATGATTTGGGACATACTAATTCTATTTTCGAATACTATTTAGAATGGATAGTATGCAAATTGGGACGCAGGGCCAGCTTCAGTCATGTTTTGTCATGCACTTCCTGGTTTTGTCATGTGTTCCCTGGTCATGTGACTCTATGCCCTCATGTGTTCTTGCCCATAGATATCGACAGGTGTGTTCGACATCGGCTGCGGCTGGATGGATGCGATCGGCGAGAGTAGCCGAGTGCAGGCGGGGAGGAGCTGCAAACGGAGACGTGAAGTCGGACACTTTCTGCTTCCCGTGGTGACGCTTGCACTGCGTTTGCAAACTTTATCACAGCTGAAGTTAAATAAATGCAATATTTCTCAAATACACAGATGTTTCAAATGATATTTTCATCCAAAACTTTATGTACTGCTTAATAAAGCGTCTATTTGGACAAGATTAAAGTTCAACATATAAACATACACTATCAATGAAGTGGTGTCAACGGTTTTTATCAGTTTTAGTTTGATAAACATGACAATATAACATCGCGACTACATGAAAAGAGGTTTTACTGTTATAAATAAATGATTTGTGAGCATTAGCGTGACATAAGTTTTTAGAATAAACATGAAACGCACGTGATCGCTGTCATACGGCGAATCGGCCAATCGTGGATCAGCTGTGTCGTCATCAGAGCTCGAGCAGCCTCCCGCAGCCACCCTTGAGAATCTGCAGCGGCTACATCAGCCGCCTGCTCTCGAATCGCTCTCGCGATACTTTGTTGACATACGTCACAGTCACGTGCCGTTGGCGTTGTCTCAAGTCGGACAAAATTTCTAACCGGCATGCACTGCTTTAAGTCAGCCGCCGATCGGTCTGCGCATCGCTAGGTGAAGTCGAACAAGCCTTATAATAAAGGCTAGATGTCTCATGCGCGCTGTTGGCCAATGGAGGT